>NC_084828.1:16078887-16703887 GCF_033115175.1 Lepus europaeus | reverse complement strand
ACAGCCATGCTAGATTGGCACACATGCACAGTCCTATCCTGTGAGGCTGGGTGATTGAAATGTTTCCCAGATTCCCTTGCAGGTATGGTTCTGGATACAAGTGCATCTACTTTCATGTGAGAGCTGGATGGTGGTAGGGAAACAAATTCTCTTTTCATGCTGCTTCGGCATCTGTACTAGCAAGTGGAGTTAGGAGATAGTGCATTTAGGCATCTCCATCTGGTCCTTGCTCTCCAGCCTGTCAAGTGCGGAGAGCCACAACTTCCTCCTGCTAGCTTCTCTTTGAAAGGTAGAGAGGGAGGGAGGGAGGGAGGGAGGGAGAGAGAGAGAGAGAGAGACTGCAGTAGTGAGAGTGAGAGCAAGCAAGTGAGAGAGAAGGCACTCCTATTCTGTGTTTCACTCCAATGTCAGGTCCTGACTCCGAAGTCAGGACCCAGTAACTCAGTCCAGGTCTCCCACATGGGTGGCAGGGGTCCAACAACTTGAGCCATCACCTGTTGTGTTCCAGGGTGTGCATTAACAAAAAGCTAGAATTGGGAGCACATCTAGGACTTCAATCCAGGCACTGCAATAAGAGATGGGGACTTCCCAGGCATAGTCTTTTTTTTTTTTTTTTTAAAGATTTATTTATTTGAAAGGCAGAGTTACTGAGAGGAAGATGGAGAGAGGGAGAAAGAGAGAGGTCTTCCATTCACTGGCTCACTCCCCAGATGGCCGTAATGGCTGGAGCTATGCAGATACAAAGCCAGAAGCCAGGAGCTTCCTCCAGGTCTCCCACTTGGGTGCAGGGGCCCAAGGACTTGGGCCATCTTGTACTGCTTTACCAGGCCATAGCAGAGAGCTAGATCGGAAGTGGAGCAGCCTGGACTCAAACCAGTGCCCATATGGGATGCCGGCACTGCAGGCCATGGCTTTACCCGCTATGCCACAGTGTTGGCCCCCAGGCATAGTCTTAACTGCTAGGCCAAAAGCCCACCTTAGTGTTCTATTCTTGACTTCATTCTGTCCAGAGTTATTTCTTGATTCCTCACCTTTTTGCTCATTCACAAAGTATAGCTCCCAATGTGGGTCACTTCTGTAACAAAAGGGATTTATTCCTGGAGGCCATTTTAGGGCTTGCTTCTCAAGCCCACCACAGCTTTTTGAGGTATGCTGATTCCACTTCTGTTTATAACACCTAGAATGGTTTCTGTTTCCTTCATGAGGTTGATATAATTCCTGTGTTTTTGATTGCTAAAAGCAACCATAGCCAGGCTTATGGTTGACAGCTGAAATAAAGTTAGGAAGTCATTCAGAGTCCTACTAAATATAAGTTTTATTCTTGACTTAAAAGTTTTTTGTTGTTGTTGTTGTTGGGGCCGGCACTGTGGCATAGCAGGTAAAGCTACCACCTGCAGTGCCTGCATCTCAGATGGGTGTTGGGTTTGAGTTCAGGCTGCTCCACTTCCAGTCCAGCTCTCTGCTGTGGTCTGGAAAAGCAGTAGAAGATGGCCCAAGTCCTTGGGCCCCTGCACCAATGTGGGAGACCCAGAAGAAGCTCCTGGCTCCTGGCTTCAGATCGGCCCAGCCCCCACTGTTGCAGCGATTTGGTGAGTGAACCAGCAGATTGAAGATCTCTCTCTCTCCCTTTCAAAATAAATAAATAAATTAAAAAAAAAAATCTTTCCTGACTCTCAATTCTAACTGCCCAATCTGAGCCAACCATAACAATTAATTCTAAAAACAAACAAAAAACTTTTTAAAAAAAGTTATTTATTTTGAAAGATAGAGAGTTACAGAGAGTGGGAGAGAGAAAGAGAGAGAGAGAGATCTTTAATCTTCTGGTTCACTCCCCAAATGGTCACATCACCCTGTTTCTTTTCACCTGTCTTGTAATATTCAATATTACATCTCAATGTAATATGTATTGAATCCCACCCTATTCCCGTTGAGGGTAAAAGAAATAATATTATCATGCTCTAGAAATGACTTTAGGGGGCTGGCGTTGTGGTGGAGCGGGTAAAGCTGCTACATAGCTGGTAAAGCAGAAAAAGGCTCATATGTTATGACAGATGCTAGTTTACTAATAAGAAAATATGTCCATAGAATCTAAACAGCTCCAGGGGCTGGTGCTGTGGGGTAGCCGATGAAGCCGCTGCCTGTAGTGCCGGCATCCCATATGGGCACCAGTTTGAGTCCCAGCTGCTCACTTCTGTTCCAGCTCTCTGCTATGGCCTGGGAAAGTAGTAGAAGATGGCCAAGTCCTTGGGCCCTGACACCCTTGTGGAAGACCTGGAGGAAGCTCCTGCCTCCTGGCTTCAGATAAGCCCAGCTCCAGCCGCTGCAGCCATTTGGAGAGTGAACCAATGGAGGGAAGATCTCTCTTTCTGTCTCTGCCTCTGCCTCTCTGTAACTCTGCCTTTCAAATAAATAAATAAATAAATCTTAAAAAAAAAAAAAGAAATGACTTCAGAGCTACTGGTCCCTTTTTCTAATACTGTATAAAGAAATGGCTTGAATTCAAGCACTACATTAGTTGTTGCTGTGTAACAAACTTGATGGCTTAAAACAAGAGGGGCTGGCCCCATGGCTCACTTGGTTAATCCTCCGCCTGCGGCACCGGCATCCCATATGAACCCGGGAGGGCAGTGGAGGATGGCCCAAGTGCTTGGGCCCCTGCACCTGCATGGGAGACCAGAAAAAAGCACCTGGCTCTTGGCTTTGGATCGGCGCAGTGCCGGCCGTGGCAGCCATTTGGCGGGGGGGTGAACCAACAAAAGGAAGACCTTTCTCTCTGTCTCTCTCTCTCTCACAGTCTAACTCTATCTGTAAACAACAACAACAACAACAACAACAAAAAGATGCTTATTGTTTCCCATGAGGTTAAGATTGGGCAGCCTGGCTGAGCCAAATAGGCTTTGCTGTGTTCTACAGAGATTGCTTACAGATCCTCTGTCAGGTGGGCACTGGCCTGGGTGCACTGGTAGGCCTGTTGGTCTTAACTGGAACACTTTGCTTCTGTCTCACAAAGTCCCATTCTCCAGCAGGCCACCTGAACTTGTTCTTGTGGAAATGGAAGATTGCAAAGGAGTAAGCAGAAATATATAAGTACTCTGTCAAACTTGCTACTATTCCATTGGCAAAAATAAGTCACATGGCCAAACTCAGACTCAGTGTTGGGATGTGGTACAGCGTCAAAGACTGGACAAAGTATGAAAATTAAGTTCAGTATACACAGTCCCGTAAAATTCCACTTATCCTTTTGATGAGAAGCTTCCAATGTTCACTGTCTTTGCATTCTATGATTCCATTTAGCAAGTTACCTTAGGAAAATAGTGGAAGCAATTAATTTTGCAAGATTCACTAGAATATGATATCACTGAAATTAAGAAATCCTTTTTATGCTTAACTGAGGTTACTTTTTCTTTAGCCACTGTGGCTCAGCAGTAATATCTGTATTTTTAAAAATTCATTTTAAGAAACTGGTGTGTGGCATAGCAGGTTAAGCTGCCATCTGCAGTGCTGGCATCCCATATGGGCACTGGTTTGAGTCCCAGCTGCTCACTTCTGATCCAGCTCCCTGCTAATGCATCTGGGAAAGCAGCAGAAGATGGTCCAAGTCCTTGGGCCCCTGTACCCATGTGGAAGACCCAGAAAAAGCTTCTGGATCCTGGCTCCTGGCTCCTGACTTCAGCCTGGTCCAGCCCTGGTCATTGGGGAGTGAACCATCGGATGGAGGATCTCTCTCTTTCTCCTTCTGTCTCTCTATAACTCTGCTTTCAAAAAATAAATAAATCTTTAAAAATTCAGGTTAAAAATTAGTGTTCTCATTCTTTGTGATATAGAGCTTTGGTGTCTTACTTTCTCTTTAATTTATATTTTGTAACAAATTCAAAAATATTTGAGGGCATGATATTGATCCCTTCTATAGTACTTGCTTGTTTATTTCTAGTAGTTCATCAATTTTCTTTGCCTTACTCTACACAAAATATCAGAACCTTGGGTTCTAAGTTGAAATATAATATATAACCATCACTTATCCAATTCCTAGCAAAAGCCTAATTGCAAAAATCTAGGCTTGAAGGAAATTCTCTGAATGCTTTTCAGTACGATTTCATTTAGATAATAAATTTTGCTCTTGGATAAAGTGATAACATCTAAGGCTTGATTCTTTGGAGAACTGAGTTTGATAAATTACATTTCTGGTGTCATGTCGTTATCTTATAATAAAGAAAATTGAAAAGACTGGTCAACTGCAGTGGATTCTTTTCCCTACTCTAGGCCTTGTTTTAGTGGATGCCAATCATTTCATTATATGGCATCTGTTTTACATGCCCTGTGGGGAAAATTTATTTCATTATTCCACCATTCTTTTTATGCTATGCCCTCTATGAAGCTCACATCTTTTTGTTGTTATTTTATTTTGCTAGAAACTTAGAGCCAAATATATAGCTAATATAGGGCTATATGACTTTTTTTTTTTAAGATTTACTTATTTATTTGAAAGGCAGATTTAAAGAGAGAGGGAGGAGACAGATCTTCATCCATCAGCTGGTTCATTCCCCAAATGGCCACAATGGCTGTAGCTATAGGCCTGTCTAAAGCTAGGAGCCAGGAGCCTCTTCTGGGTCTCCCACATGGGTACAGGGGCCCAGGCACATTAGCAGGAAACTGGATCAGAAGTGGAGAAGCCAGTACTCTAACTGGCATCCATGTGGGATGCCAGCACAACAGGTGGAGGCTTTACCTGCTTTGTCACAGCGCTGGCCCAATGACATTTTCATATATAACTCTTACTTCTTACCACCTTTTTAAAAAAATTATCTATTTTATTTATTTGGAAGGCAGAGGGGGAGGGAGAGAGAGAGAGAGAGAGAGAGAGAAAGAAAGAGAGAGAGAGTGAGAAAGGCTTTCTATCTTCTGTTTCATTCCTTGAATGCCTACTATGGGCCAGCCTGAAGCCAGGAGCTGGGAAATCAGTCTAGGTCTCTCATTTGGGTGGCAGGGACCCAACCACTGAGCCATCACCTGCTATCTCCTAGGGTGCACATTAATAGGAAGCTGGAATCAGGAGTGGAGCAAGGACTTGAACTCAGAAACTGTAATATGGAATGCAGATGTTCCAAGCGGTGTCTTAACACTGAGCCAAACAGCTATCCCTGATTATTTTTCTGTTTATTCATTCTTCCTCTCCCTCTCTCCCTCCTTCTCTCTTTTGTAAGCTAGACTATCTCAACTTAAAAAATACCATTGGTTTTATTTGTTTTGATGTTACATCAAACCTTGCCTGGAATTAGATGGGGCAAATATATTTTTTAAAGTGCTAGTTGAAGAATTTGCAAATTAATCAGAAGTGGTTACAGGAACTAGAAGCTTCACTTCAGAGTGATTTTTTTCTACTAATTTAAAGGAAGAATTTACAATCTTCTGCTTGGACGTAAACATACCATAGGTAGCCCAAGATGAAAGCATAGAACAAGCTTGAGACCTTCTTATGTTGCCATAAAACAAATAAGGAGACCTATAAAATCATTGTAGTTTTTTCCCTTAAGGTCCACAGACTAATTGATGACTAGAAGCTGGTCTCTGATTTCTTTTAGGTACTTAGTGTGTGAGCCTGTACTTATCTTTGTGGTTGGATTAGTAAGGGTGTTTGATGGTTTAAACGCTTATCAGGCATCATCATTCCAGCTTGTCCTATCCTTGATGTTTTTGCTATTTTTATTACAATGATTTCTACTAACATTTTCATTAAGTTTGCTCATTAATCTCAGGGGAATACAATTAAGATAATATCTATGTATCTATTTATGGAGTAGTCTGCTAGAGAAATTACATTTTTTTTCATTGCTATTTGGGCCGTTTGCTATTCCTTTCTTTTTTATTTTTAAGATATATTTTTATTTATTTGAAAGGCAGAGTTACAGAGAGAGGGAGAGACACACAGAGAGAAGTCTTTCATCCACTGGTTTACTCCCCAAATGGCTGCAATGACTGTGGCTGGACCAGGCCAAAGCCAAGAGGCAGGGGCTTCTTCCAGGTATAAGGGCCCAAGCACTTGGGCCATCTTCTGCTGCTTTCCCAGGTACATTAGTAGGGAGCTGGATCAGAAGTGGAGCAAATAGTACTCAAATTGGTGTCCATGTGGGAATACATCTTTCTTAACATGTATTCATTTAGTCTTCTGATTCTATGCCAAATTGCACGATTAAGGTGAAAGTTGTGTATTTTAATGAAAAAGGAGGGTAGCGGCTACCAAAAATACTTCACAACTGATCATTTTACCTCATTATTGGGAGTGGGGAACTATTTTCTGCTGGGGCCATTTGGATAGTTATAACATCACTCATGGGTTATATGAAGGTATCAACTTAAAAATTAGCCCCTGCTATAGATTTATTTAATTTTGAGTCCTGCAGGCAGTTGCCTTGGCAGAGCCAAGACAGAATGATTTCACGGGCCTTATATAGGGCCCTGCCTTAAATCTTTTCCCCTTGTAGTGATTTTTTTTTGACAAATTAGGAAACTACAGTAACAGCAGAATTTATTTTTCTGAGATGAACGGAAAGTTTACTTCGGATTTGGAAATCAGAGATGACAGGGAATGTGTTGAGAACTTGCATAGTCATTTGTCTCAAAAGGTTCATAACTCTCATATGTTGTCAAAAATAATATATGAAAAAGGAAAAAAACAGCAAAAAATGTTTCTAAGCCCATATGCTTTCTTCTCATATGAGATATGGAATCTCCTTGGCTGTTACCCAGGGCCTTTTGAACTGAAAATTGTAAAATAATGCCACACAGTCCCCATAAATTTTATAGTCTAGTTTCTCACACCAACCAAATGAGAACAGGTGTGGGAATGCACCAACTACGAGCAGTCAGACCTCCTGACAGCAGCAGAAAATGACAACTAAGAGCCAGAAACAGTTGGGCCAAAACGTGTGCTTATAGGAAACTTGAAGACTGGAGGGATGTAATGGAAGTGGTTTATGTTTGAAGCTATTGTTGATATCAGTGTACTATGCTCAAAGTGATTGTTGGTTATGAATAAACAAAATAAATGAGAAAATAAAGACCCTTGCACCTTGTTTCAGCAGCCATCCAACATGTAAAATACACTTAAAGTCTATCCATCAAAAATGTTTAGGGGTCAGCTCTGTGGCGCAGTAGGTTAATTCTCTGCCTGTGGCTCCGGCATCCCAAATGGGTGCTGTTTCAAGACCCAGTTGCTCCTCTTCTGATTCAGCTCTCTGCTATTTCCTGGGAAAGCAGTAGAACATGGCCCAAGTCCTCGGGCCCCTGCACCCATGTGGGAAACAAGAAGCTCCTGGCTCTTGGCTTTGGACTGGCACAGCTCTGGCCATTGCGGCCATCTGTGGAGTGAAGCAGCAGATGGAAGACTTTCTCTCTCTCTCTCTGCCTCTGCCTCTCTGTAACTCTGTCTTTCAAATAAATAAATAAATAAATAAATTTTTTTTTTAAAAAAAGAGTAGGAAAAATGTAGAAAAGAAAAGTGAATTTTGGAATTCTCTTAGCTAACCAGTGCTGCTGGCCATCTCCAGGCGCTCCATGGGAGGTCAGTTGTCTATTTGTTAAGGTGCTGATTGAAACTCTGGGACACCAGTTCCTTCCCTTAATACAAAAACAGTTTTGAGCCAAGCCATTTAAGACCTTTGAAAACTAACTCTAAAATAGCAATGTGATATCCTGAGGAAAAAATAAACCATGATTTAGTAAACTAAATGATCCATGGAGTAAGAATTGCTTTATATAGTGTTCTTACAGAAGGAGGGGCCCAGATGATAAAGTGATGCCAGGAAAAACCCTTGGCACACCCCTGTGAGCTCCAGCCTGAAATGCACTTCTTGATGTTCACACTCCAGTAAATATTTGCTGCCCACCAGCTCTGAGGAATGGGTAGGAGGATTCTCACTCAGCTTGACAAATAGAACGGGCAATCATCTGATGACACTCTGGGAAATTAATGGATGTTGATGTCATTTTATAGTGATCACAGCATTTACTATTGCTCCTTTGGATTCACTTTGCCATAGGCAGGCCACCACTTCACTTAATGAACTGTGCTAGCCTGAGATTTGACTTCAAGTTCATTGATGATAATGCTGTTGGTAAAAATGATAATAGTGATAAGAAAGATAATAGTATAGTAATGCATGCTCCACAATAATGAGAACTTGGCCAGTTGGATTGGCAAATGACTCCCATTCTCTCCTTAGGCCCTATCCTTACTTTGTCAATCATGTAGTAACCTGACCTTGAATTCTATAATAATGAATACTTTTGGGTTTTCACAGTATTATATGTTAAAAATGGTGGTGCTGCCATGGCCCTGGGTGTTCGCTCTGTGCACATTATGGTGATCACTTCATGCACATTATCTTGTTTTCTGACAGCCACCCAATGAAAACCATCTAATGCCTTGTATTACATTTAAAATAAAAACCACACAGTTTAAGCTATTCTACCTCTATAGTGTGTCTTGAAGCCTGTTATCATGAGGCCTCTGGGTTTACTCTTGTTGTTCAAGATTATTTTGGCTATTTGGGTTCTTCTAGGTTTCCATACGAATTTTAGGATTTTTTTCTGGTTCTGTGAAGAATGTCATTGATTATCTTCATGAGGATTGTACTGAATCTGTAAATTGCTTCAGGTAATATGAATATTTTAATAATATTAATCCATGAAAGTGGGAGACCTTTCCATTTTTTGTGTCTTGTTCAATTTCTTTCATAAATATTTTATAATTTTCATTGGAAAGGTCTTTCATATACTTAGGTAAATTTATTCCAAAGTACCTAATTAATTTATTTTTGAAGCTATCGTGAATAACATTTCTGTTATAACTTCTTTCTCAGTGAGTTTGTTGTTGCTGTACAAAAAGGCAAATAATTTTTGAGTATTCATTTTGTATTCTGCAGCTTCACTGAATTCAGTTTTTTTAAGATCTTGATTTTTTAAAATTTTTAATCAGTTTTTAACAGACTCAATATAGTTCTAAAAATATAATGATATTCCTTCCTCTCTCCTTTCCTTAATTCAGTTCTAAGTCTTTTGATAGAGTCTTTCGGTTTCTCTGTACAACTAGATCAGAGGAGCTGGTAGGTTCCAAACAAAAGATAAGGAAATAGTAAGCCTGGTTGTGTGGTGCGGTCAGTTAAGCTATTTTGTATGTGTGTGTGTGTGTGTGTGTATACAAATTGTTGAAAGTTTGCATTTTAGTCTTAAAAATGTGCAAGAATTACATGTTAATCTAAAATTTAAATTTTTAAAAAGTGCCTGCTATTAAAGAAATCAGATCTCAAGGTCTCTATTTCAAACAGATAATATTCCATTTGGAAGTATGATTTCTAGATATTCTGCAAAGAATAGTACTAACCTTTTAAATCTAACCATTTCAATATATAAGCAAAAATTAGGTTCACAAAGTTTTTAAGCTAGTATATTAAAATAATAATACATTTGAAGGAAAAGGAGTATTAAACTAAAACAAAAAAGTATATTTTCATCAGATAGATTTCTTTAATGTATATATATTCATTCTTTAAAACTTCAGCATCTTAAACTATCAAAATTTAATGACAAAAAATAAATTTTATAAATTCTCTGCTTCCAAGATGGCATAACTTTTTCTTCATTTTTGTCTGAATGTTTGCACTTCCAAATTTATTTAATTTTTAAATACAGATTGTTTTCAAGAAGATTTTCTTGAGCAATATCAATATTTCTATCTTGTTTGGGTTGACGGTTTGTGAATACAAACATTTGTCAAAACTAATGAAACCAGTTTTATTAAAACATGTAGATTTTACTATATGTAAATTGTACCTCAATGAAGTTGACTTTTAAACCTTAAAAAGATAAAATTAAAAAAAAAACAAACAAACCCAAACTCTATTGGGATCCCTAAGGCCCAGCATGATCTCAGTTCCTGCTTACTTCTTGGCTGTAGCTTTGCCCCTCACTCTGCCAAAGCCACACTCACTGCACTACTCTTTTTGTGTTCTTAGAACATGCCAGGTTCATTCCCTTCAAAGAGCTTTTTCTCCAGCTGCTCCTTCTGCCTCTACTAAACACTCTTCTCCCAAACTTCAGCATGTGTGGAAGCTCCTTGTCATTCAGGTCCCAGTTTAAATCTCACCTCCTCAGAGAGGGGACTTTTGACATGTCTATCTACTTAAAGAAAAACGTCCTCAGTATCTTTCTGATATTGACTTGTTTTATTTATTCATTTTTGAAGATTTATTTATTTGAAAGGCAGAGTGACAGAGAGGGAGGGAGGGAATGGGGAAAGGAGGGATGAAGGAGGGGGGAGAGAGGGAGGGAGGGAGAGAGAGAGAGAGATCATCCATCTTCTAGTTCATTCCCCAAATGGTTGCAAAAGCTGAGTCTAAGTTAGGCTGAAACCAAGAACCAGGTACTCCATCCTAGTCTCCTACATGTATGGTAGGAGCCCAAGCACTTGAACCGTCTTCCACTCCCTTCCAGGCACATAGTAGGAAGTAAGATAGAGTATCTGGGACTTTAGCATACTGATAAGGGATGCTGATATTGCAAGAGGTAGCTTAACCCATTGCACTGCAACACTTGCCCCCATATCATCTTGTTTTATAATTTTTATCTTAAAACCTTATACTCTGAAAATTTTCACTTAATTAAAATTGTTGCCTCTACCAATTGGATTGTAATCTTTCTGACAGTTTGCAACAAATATGTCCTTTATTATTATCTTCCCAATTTTAAGAATGTGCATGGCACAAGGTAAGTATTCAACAAATGAATGAACCCCAATATTTGGGTGAGGAAGGTGAGAGATTAAGATACCTGCCTTGGGACTGACACTGTGGCATAGCAGGTTAAACCTCCACCTGCAGTGCCGGTAATCCCATATGGTTGTTCCACTTCTGATCCAGCTCTCAGTTATGGCCTGGGAAAGCAGTAGAACATGGGCCAAGTCCTTGGGCCCCTGCACCTGTGTGGAAGACCCAGAGGAAGCTCCTAGCTCCTGGTTTTGGATCAGAATAGCTCCAGCCATTGCAGCCATCTGGGGAGTGAACCAGCAGATGGAAGACCTCTCTGCCTCTGTCTCTCTGTAACTCTGCCTTTCAAATAAATAAATGAATAGATAAATCTTTTTTTTTTTTTAACGAAGATATCTGCCTTAAGTCACATACCTCCTAAATTGCTTAAATTGCTTGAGCAGGACCTACCTAAAGGTCATTTTCTCAGTCGTCACACTCTACAATACCAAGAGATTTCTGTATATCACATCTCAAATAATGCAGAGGTTATAACTAAAGTTAAACTCAACTTCTGAAGAAGGGGATTCTGGTTGTGTTTTGATCTATAAAGTCAAGTAAATGAATAAGAGCTTCCCCATTGAACCACTAAGCATGAAAAAGTGATCATATTTCTCAAAAGTGTTGCACTTCATGTCTGTGCACTCAGAAGAGAGAAGAACTGCAAATATTTTTCACTTATGTTCTAATAATTCTGATCAACCTAGCTATTATTAGTCCAGCAACTTAACTTTGAGAGATGGTGTTTAACTAAACACACAATTTAGGCTGTTGTAAATACTATTGATTAAAGAGTTTAATATAAGCATAATAAAAAGTAAATGATAAATGCTATCATTTTCTCCTTTTTGTTTTCCTTTAAGGATTTATTTTAAACTATGTAATCCATATTCAACAAACAGCACACAAGTTTACAAGCTTGAATATATATTTTTCATGTAAAAAAAAAACCCATAATCTCCAGCTTCTTCTAAAATCCCTCCCATAAGCTCTCCTTAAGTATTTTTCACATACTGCAAAGTTTAATTTAGCCATGCTACTTTTATTTAATAGGTAAAAGGATTTAAATTGGCTTAAAAATAAATTATGCTGCAAATAATAAAAATTCTAATAGGAAATATATTCCACAACAGAGTGCTGTATTTTTTGAGGTCATGGAAGCCCTGTTATTATTTTTGTTATAGACAGTCTTAGTCTATAATTTATGTAATGAGTTTTGGTGACACAGAAAAGAGAGAGTGTGTGTGTGTGTGAAGGAGGCAGGGAGAATTCCCATTGCCTTCTCTAATTCTTTTACTGTGAACTTTGTTCTCCAGTTCAGAAATCTTGAGCATGATTGTCCCAATGAGTTAGCATTCTTTTCACAACATAGATAGCTAACATGATACTGGTCCTAGGGGTATATGGCATGGGTCCTCCAGGGGTATCTCATACTACATGGAAAAGAAAGAATTGTCTCCCAAGAACTCAAGGCAGGCCAGAATTTGTCTTTTCCCATGAAAACACTGTTAAAAATGAGTATTATTGTTGGATAGAGTAGAAATATTCATGTTGTTAGTAGTCTTCCTTAGATGTAGTATAGCTCAATATTAGTATGTATTTGCATATTTGTAAACTGGCCCATGAGAAGTGAGAAAAAATTTCCAGTTATAAACATGAGCATATTGATTACCTTTGGGAAGATAACCCCTTCCTAAAATGGAGACTGTTTATAAACCGAATTTGACAGCATTATGTTTGTAGCTAGTGAATGTTTGAGGCAGTGTTTTTTCTAATCTTATTTGATAGGTTTGACTTAGAAACCTGAATGTAGTATTAGCTTCATAAAGACACTATATAGAAGTGAACAACATAAATATTTACTCTGAGTTTGACCTTGAGCTTTTAGTTTTCATAGGTCTTAGCAAAAGGTACGTCCAAGCTGTTCAAAGAGTGAAGGAAAGAAAAATATGGATGGAAGAGATCGAGGAAAGGAGGGAGGGGAGAAGGATGGAAGCAAAAGGAAGGAAGGAGATCACGGCAGAAGGAAGGAAGCAGGGAAAGAGGCCAGGAGGGAGAGAAGAAAGATATGATCCAATTGTAGGTTCTACTTTACCGAACATGTTTCTTTGCCTTAATTTTCATCACTATCGATTCAATACTGAAAGTAGTAAATATAATATATGATATGTAACTCATTTATTAATTCATTCTGCATTATCTTTACAGAACTTTACTGTGCCTATTTTTGTTTCTTTTTCTTTTTTTGACCATGAATAGAGTGATTTACCGTTTACAGATCTTTCACATACGTTCTCATTTGACTCTCACAACAACCCTGAGGGGTAGGCAGCACAGGTATTCTTCTCATTCAACAGATGAGGAAAGTGTCTCAGAACAGTAAACTGATGTGCTCAAGCTCTACAGTGAGTGCACAATTTGTATTTTTTAAAGATTTATCTATTTATTTGAAAGAGTTACACAGAGAGAGGAGAGGCAGAGAAAGAGAGAGAGAAAGAGAGAGAGAGAGAGAGAGAGAGAGTCTTCCATCCCTTGGTTCACTCCCCAATTGGCCACAATGGCCGGAGCTGCGCTGATCTGAAGCCAGGAGCCAGGAGCCTCTTCCCAGTCTCCCATGCGGGTGCAGAGGCCCAAGGACTTGAGCCATCTTCTACTGCTTTCCCAGGTCACAGCAGAGAGCTGGATTGGAAGTGGAGCAGCCAGGTCTCAAACCAGTGCCCATATAGGATGCCAGCGCTTCCGGCTAGGGTGTTAACCCACTGCACCACGGCGCCAGCCCCAACAACTTGTATTAACATCATCAGTCTTTGGCCTAAAAATTTAGCACTCAGTCTCCTCTCATACTTGCCCTACCTACTTCACAGGGGTAAATAAAATAAATTCAAGGTTAGAAAAAAATAACTTGAGAAAAAAGGACTATATAATTATACCTACAAACCATAGTTTTCCATAATACTTGGCTCATTACCCTCACATCCCAGCTTGTGCATGAACCCCAAATTTTCTATTGCCTCAATTCTTATGCTCAATTAAGCAATACAACAAGGCAGGAGAACAGTGTGGTCCTTTTTTTTTTTTTTTTTAAAGATTTATTTATTTGTCTATTTGAAAGTCAGAGTTACAGAGAGATAGAGAGAGAGAGAGAGAGAGAGAGAGAGTCTTCCATCTGCTGATTTACTCCCTACTTGGCCAGAGCTGTGCTGATCCGAAACCAGGAGCCAGGAGTTTCTTCCGGGTCTCCCACATGGGTGCAGGGGCCCAAGGACTTGGGCCATCTTCTACTGCTTTTCCAGGCCATAGCAGAGAGCTGGATCAGAAGTGGAGCAGCTGGGACTTGAACTGGCACCCACATGGGATGCCGACACTGCAGGTGGCAGCTTTACCCGCTGTGCCACAGTGTGACCCTTTTTAAAGTTATATAAAGTTATATAACTGATATTCTTTTTTTTTTATGTTTTTTTTTTTAACTTTTATTTAATGAATATAAATTTCCAGTGTACAGCTTATGGATTACAATGGCTCCCCCCCCCCCCCCCATAACTTCCCTCCCACCCGCAACCCTCCCCTCTCCCGCTCCCTCTCCCCTTCCATTTGCATCAAGATTCATTTTCAATTCTCTTTATATACAGAAGATCAATTTAGTATAAAGATTTCAACAGTTTGCACCCACATAGAAACACAAAGTGAAACATACTGTTGGAGTACTAGTTATAGCATTAAATCACAATGTACAGCACATTAAGGACAGAGATCCCACATGAGGAGCAAGTGCACAGTGGCTCCTGTTGTTGACCCAACAAATTGACACTCTAGTTTATGGTGCCAGTAACCATCCTAGGCTGTTGTCATGAGTTGCCAAGGCTATGGAAGCCTTCCAAGTTCGCCGACTCTGATCATATTTAGACAAGGTCATAAAAGACAGAGTGAGGATAGTAACCAATGATCCTAAGAGTGGCATTTACCAGGTTTGAACAATTATACAGCATTAAGTGGGGAAGAGGACCATCAGTACACACATGTTGGGAGTAGAGCCATTGGTGGTAGAGTAGAGGTTATGATTACAAAGGAATGAGGCCCAAGTGCACTAGACAGGGCCTAGAACAAAGGACAGAGTCATTATTAGAGGAGCTAAGAAAGGTGCTGTCTAAGCTACAATTAAGTTTTCTGATTGAGAGGCAAATAGAACCTGATAGAAGGGGCTTGATAATAATCTGTTGGGCTTTAGGCCTTGTAAGTTAAGAGGCCCAGACCTATCTATCTCTTCACATGGGGTATATCCTAAGGGAGGTGTGAACCTCCTAGGGGAAGGCACTCTGTTGACTTTCATTACTTGGCTGGCCTGGGAGGAGAGCTGGCCAGGTAAAGGCAGGTGGCATCTCTAACAAGATATTTACAGTTCTGCCTGCAATGTTGCTGACCCTACTTGACCATCCCCTCAGCTGCAGTGGTCACTTTGGAAGTTGGGCTGAGTGAAGGGCTTTTCAGCTTAGAGCCAATAAGATCTGTGGCTCTGACCTGGGCATCCTTCGACTCCAGGGCAGGTCCATTTCCAGTGATCCAACTCTTGGCAGAGCTGCCAGGGCTCTTCACAAGCTGACTTCTGCTGAAGCCCAGGCTTACCACATTGAAAGCCACTGCAGTGGACTGGCCTGTTGGGTCTCCTTGAGGGCAGATCACTGTACAGATCAGCCATTAATAGGCCTGCCACCCATTGCTTCTGATGCCGAGCTTTCTTTTCCTCCTGGTTTGTGTTAAAGCAGACCAGAGGATGCAAGTCAAGGGAGTGCCCGTTTCCCATCTCTAATCTTCGGTGGCCTGAACTACAAGTCTATAGTCACAGGCATGTTCTGTAGTAGTTTTTCTAAGGTAGACAATGCCCATGAGGAAAATTATATTCTCACTTTAAAACTTTCTTTCCCTTTGGTCTGAAAGGGAGGTTTTTTCTACTTACTGTATACTTCGCTGGTGGCGAAGTGAATCTAGCTATGAGATTATTATTTGATTTCTTATTTTGGCTATGCTATTGCAGAAAAATGTTAGCCATCTCTTTTATAAGGTCTAAAGATTAAATTGTGCATCCTACAGATTCCTTCATAATAGAATTAGTTTCCTACCTTGAAGAGAATAGAGAAATGAAAGAACAAGTTGGGCTTAGAATAGAGAAATGAGGGAGCAAGTCCTAGATCGCTTGCTGACAATAGCAATATCACATGAATACTTAGCAAACCGTTTCAACCATTAGATAACAACTTAAGAAAACATTTACTAGAAGGTCCAATGCCTTCTATAAATTTTAAGAGTCATGTATTTGAAAACACCTCTTAAATATCTAACATGGTGTAGTTTGTTTAGCCAGTAAACTTAAGCACAACCATCTAAAATGTTTTTAGTTTCTTTCTACCAACAAGTCTAAAACATATGATACACAGATTCAGGTCCCACAAATTAAAATGTATCTTTGATTGATTTTAGCAGCTTAAATTTATGGACAATCTTATCTATAAGCCATTTAAAATAAAACTCTTAATAAAATTTCCCCATGTGGACATACAATATGTACACACATATAATATAGCATAATAGACCAATATAGCAATTTTAATAATAGCTTTTAAAATCATTAACTCTTTTTGTAGATTGCCAATTGATTTGAATTGCTTTTTCTTTTTAGTAACCTCAGTTAACCATACTTTCTCTCAGTTGGTACTGTTAATACATTATTGGCTTCATCTGTTTACAGAGCCATCCCAAAGTACTGAATACAATAAAAGTGGCTGGAGAAAGTCCATAGGAACCTATAGGAGGACAGCTAAACACAGAACCAACAACGCTTTAGTTTTATGAGCAGCAGATCATATATAACTGTGGATGACAAAAGACTTTAAGTCGCCATGTTTAAAATTATAAACTCATCAACCAACAAGAGGCACTTGCTTACTTCACAGTATTTTTGAAAGCACCTGTAGGATTTTACAAGTATTTAACCCTTTAAGCCTCTGGGGCTTTCTCATTAAGATAACTATCATGTCTAGTAACACAAGCTCATTAGACTTTTTAATTCTCAAACATTTGTATTAATAGCATTTTCCATTATAGAAACTTAAAGTCTGGTACCATATCACATCTTGACAGTCCTTCTAATATACTCCAAATAGCCTGATTAGTTGGTGTCTCTATAAGATGAGAGACATAGGTCCTTCGATTTTTTCAGTTGGGCCCAAACTGGAAAAACCAAAGTCCAGGATTTACTGGAAATTTTAGAGACCAGATTGTTTGAAACTTTGATTTTTTGAATGCCTGTCAAGAATGCCAAGAAGGCTCAAAATCCAAAATATCTGGTTGAAATAAGATTTCTTAAAATCATGACATAACATAGACCAAATTTGATCATTGTTACAAGGTGATTATTCAAATCTTTGAAAATAAGCACATATTTAAATAACCCATAGCTCTTAATAAAAATTCAGCTGTTTTTGAACAATTAGAATTTAACAGACATCAAGAGAACATAATAGATTACTTTAACACATTGCTTTAACAGAGCATCAGAGTTTAATTCTATGTCAAAGAGAAATTGAGCTTCCTGTGATCTTTTGCTATGAGGTTTCCTTCCTTTACCTTCTTTCATATTGGTGACCATGTTTCTGTGTTTCTGTGTGTAAGACATCTTTAAGCATCTTTTGCAGGGCAGGATGAGTGGCAACAAATTCTTTCAGTTTCTGTTTGCTATGAAAAGTCTTAATTTCACCTTCATTCACAAATGAGAGCTTTGCAGGATATAGTATTCTGGGCTGGCAGTTTTTCTCTCTTAGTACCTGGGCTATGTCTCGCCATTTCCTTCTAGCTTGTAGGGTTTCTGATGAGAAGTCTGCTGTGAGTCTAATTGGAGATCCTCTAAGAGTGATCTGACGTTTCTCTCTTGCACCTTTTAGAATCTTTTCTTTATGTTTCACTGTGGTGAGTTTGATTACAACATGTCGTGGTGAGGATCTCTTTTGGTCATGTTTATTAGGGGTTCTATAAGCTTCCTGTACTAAGATGCCTCTGTCCTTCTCCAAACCTGGGAAGTTTTCTGCTAGTATCTCACTGAAAATGCCTTCTAATCCTTTCTCCCTCTCCATGCCTTCAGGAACTCCTAGAACCCAAATGTTGGGTTTTTTAATAGTATCCTGTAGATTCCCGACAATATTTTTTAGATTTCTAATTTCTTCTTCTTTTCTTTGGTTTGCCTGTTTCCTTTCCTGTTCTCTGTCTTCTAAGTCTGATATTCTCTCTTCTGCTTCGCCCATTCTGTTTTTAAGGCTCTCTAATGTGTTTGTCATTTGATCTATTGAACTCTTCATTTCATTATGATTTCTAGTCACTATTAGAGTTTCTTGTTCCACTAGTTGTTTCATTTCATTTTGATTCCTCCTTAACACTTCACTTTCGCGAGAGAGATTTTCTATCTTGTCCATGAAGGATTTCTGTAGTTCAAGAATTTGTTTTTGAGAACTTCTTAATGTTCTTATCAATTTTTTGAGATCCGCTTCTTGCATTTCTTTGATCTCATCATCTTCATAATCTTGAATTGGGGTGTCTTTTTCATTTGGGGGCGTCATAGTTTCTTCCTTGTTCTTGTTAGCTTGGTTTTTGCGTTTGTTGTTTGGCATGTTGGAGATATTTGGTTTCTTCACTGTGGTGTTTTTTCTTGTTACACTATGGCTCTATATTAAGTGGACTGTCTGCTTTCAGTGGAGCCTTAGAGGCTTGAGATGAGTGTGGACTGAGAGCTGTGTTTGGTTCCTCAGGGTTGAGGGTGTGTCAAGGATGACACTCCCAGGTATAACTGATATTCTTAAGCAAATTGAAAAACACCTCACAAAGTCAGCATGCAGGCAGGACTCCCTGAGTACAGTGCCCATTTTTTTTTTTAATACTACTAAGTAACCTGCAGAGGGTGTCCTTTCCTTATTTTTATGTCTTCCCAGCTATTTACTGACCAAGAGGACAAGATGTTCTATGAGATTAAAAACTATTAGTATTCAAACAGTACTTTACACTTTTTGTGTCTGTGTGGGTGCAATCTGTTGAAATCTTTACTTAGTATATACTAAGTTGATCTTCTGTAAATAAAGATAATTAAAAATGAATCTTAATGAAGAATGGGATGGGAGAGGGAGTAGGAGATGGATGGTTTGTGGGTGGGAGGGTGGTCATGGGGGGGAAACCGCTATAATCCAAAAGTTGTACTTTCAAAATTTATATTCATTAAATAAAAGTTAAAAAAAAGAACTTAAAAAAAAACTATTAATTCCATGGAAACAGATAAAAAATGTACAGCTTCTTTTGTCTCTCAATTATTACAAAGCAAAATATGTAAAAGGCATAAGGGACACGTACTTTTTAAGCTTTTTTCACTAACATAAAATACATTTTAGTGATTTCCTCTCTTTATATGATGCTCATTTAAAGATATCAAAATGGTGTTCATGTTGACATCATCTAGCCTGTACCCTTCCTTGTGGACTGATGGTTTTTCAACATGCTACATTCCTGGGCTTCCTTTTATTCTCTCTTTGTGTGTGTGTGTGCATGTGTGTAAGTATATGTAAGCACACATCTGTGTGGATATGCATGTGTGTTTATATACTTCCCCTCTGTATACCATATACTATACAATATAAATTGTATTGTACTATTCAATATACACTATACACTATACAATATAAGCACTATACAATATAAATATAATATAAGCTGCATATGTTACCTAAAATTTTTTACTAGTCACAGTAAAAAAAGGCACATGAAATTAATTTTTAATATTTTATTTACTTAGTTTTATCATTTCAATGTATATTCAGCATAAGAATTAATAAATATTTCACATACTTTTTCAAGGATGAAGCCTGAAATCCTGTGTATATTTTATACTGACAACACATTGCAACTTGGACTAGCCACATTTCAAGTGCTTGGTAGCTACATAGAACTGGTGGCTCTACATTTTTTTCTATCATTCACAATTTCCCTATCTCTAACCAAATTAGCAGAAAACAGTGCATTACAGAATCTAACTATCTACCAGTGTGGGTCAGGGAGGGCACAAGGGAAATAGCCTGTGTTCCTTCAGAGATCTCCTAGTTCTGAACTCTTCTGCACAGACAAATAATATTTTAAAGCCAGTCAATTTTTCAGTGCCTCTAATTCCCTTATCATAATATGAGGTATGGATTTTATTTAAAAACCTTTAATTTTATTCTCCTGAGTGTCAGTTTGCAGATACATAATAACAGCTACCATCTACTGAGTACTTCTTATATGCTGAATGTGTATAAACATAATTCCATTTAATATTCACAGCAGTCCTTGGACTTGAATACTATTTTTTTTAACTTTTATTTAATGAATATAAATTTCCAAAGTACAGCTTATGGATTACAATGGCTTCCCCCCCTATAACTTCCCTCCCACCCGCAACCCTCCCCTTTTCCGCTCCCTCTCCCCTCCTGTTCACATCAAGATTCATTTTCAATTTTCTTTATATAAAGAAGATCAGTTTAACATATATTAAGTAAAGATTTCAACAGTTTGCACCCACATAGAAACACAAAGTGAAAAATACTGTTTGAGTACTAGTTATAGCATTAAATCACAATGTACAGCACATTAAGGACAGAGATCCTACATGAGGAGTAAGTGCACAGTGACTCCTGTTGTTGACTTAACAAATTGACACTCTTCTTTATGGCATCAGTAATCACCCTAGGCTCTTATCACGAGCTGCCAAGGCTATGGTAGCCTTTTGAGTTCACCAACTCTGATCATATTTAGACAAGGTCGTAGTCAAAGTGGAAGTTCTCTCCTCCCTTCAGAGAAAGGTACCTCCTTCTTTGATGACCTGTTCTTTCCACTGGGATCTCTCTCATGGAGATCTTTCATTTAGGTTTTTTTTTTTTTTTTTTTTTGCCAGAAGCGGGATACACAGCAGACTCATAGAATGGCAGATGTCCTAAACAGCACTCTGGTCTCAGAATCAACCCTTAAGGCATGCGGATCTGGCTGAAAAGCCCATGAGAGTATTTCAGGCATGGAAAGCCAAGACACTCTGGCAAAAAAAATAAAAATAAAAAAGGAGTTGAATACTATTATCATTCATTCTATTCTATTTTAATTCTACTCTACTCTATTCTATTCTACTCTATTCTATTCTATTCTATTCTATATATTTTTGAAAGGTAGAATGACAGAAACAGAGAGATTGATCTTCCATCTGCTAGTTTACTTCCCAAATGCCAGCAGAAGCAAGGCTGGGCCAAACTGAAACCAGGAGCCTGGAACTCCATTTAGATCTCCCATGTGGAAAGCAGTAGAAATAGCCCAAGTCCTTGGGTCCCTGCGCCCATGTGGGAGACCCGGAAGAGGCTCCATTCTTCTGGCTTCGGATCAGCCCAGCTTTGGTTTTTGCGGGCACTTGGGGATTGAACCAGCGGATGGAAGACTCCCCCTGCCTCCCCCCCCCAAAAAAAAAAAAAGATCTCCCATGAGTTGGGGACAGCACTGTGGCTTAGCAGGTTGCGCCACCACCTATGGTCCTGGCATCCCATATGGATGCTGGTTCAAGTCCTGGCTGTTCCACTTCCAATCTAGCTCTCTGCTAACTGGAAGATGACCCAAGTGCTTGGGCCCCTGCACCCATGTGAGAGACCTGGAAGAAGCTCTTGGCTCCTGGCTCCTGTCTTCAGATTGTCCTAGCTCCAGCTATTATGGCCATCGGGAGTGAACCAGAGAATGGAAGATTCTCTCTCTCTTTCTTTCTCTCTCTCTCTCCCCCTCTTCCCCTTCTGTCTGTAACTTTTCCTCTCAAATAAATATATCTTAAAAAATAGCTCCCATGTGGATGGCAGGGACTCACGTACTTGAACCTTTACCTCTTGGGGTGTGTATTTTCAGGAAGACAGGAAGCAGGGCAGCCAGGACTCAAACAAGGCACTCCGATATGGGTTATGGGCATCCCAAGCATGGGCTTAATGCCTGCTTCACAATGCCCACCCCATCATCTCTACTTTAAAAATGAAGAGGGGCCGGCACTGCGGTACAGTGGGTTAACGCCCTGGCCTGAAGTGGTGGCATCCCGTATGGGTGCCGGTTCAAGACCCAGCTGCTCCACTTCTGATCCAGTTCTCTGCTATGGCCTGGGAAAGCAGTGGAGGATGGCCCAGGTCCTTGGGCCCCTGCACCTGCTTGGGAGACCCAGAAGCAGCTCCTGGCTCCTGGCTTTGGATTGGGGCAGCTCCGGCCATTGCGGCCACTTGGGGAGTGAACCATCGGATGGAAGACTTCTCTCTTTCTCTCTCTGCCTCTCCTTGTCTCTGTGTAACTCTGCCTTTCAAATAAATAGATAAATCTTAAAAAAAAATGAAGAAGTGGAGGGTGAGGATGGTCCATGGAATTGTCCAGCATGAGCTAGCACAATACTGTAGAGCTAGGCTTTCAAGCTGTGTCTGGATTTCTATGAATCCTGGATTCTATAACTTTATCCATGGTGTCTCCTAAGTAGTAGGTACCTTAACTGTAAATTTGAGATGCTGGTAAAGAGCAGGATTATGGATGTGGTGGAAATGCTAGGGTTCCTATAACTAATTTTCTTTGTTTTATAGGAGAAAAAAAACAGAACCCAGATCTGAGGTTAAGGGAGGCTGAATGGTTTTTCTGTTGAACAACCAGGCGTCTGACTCTAAGCCCAGTGCTCTTTCCCTTGAATAGAAATGTTTCCAGATTTAAACTCCAGTTTATAGGACCATTAACAGCTCTCTCTAAAGAGGAGGAAAGAGGTTTCAAATTCTTCTCAGGGGAAAAAGAAGAACTGACATCAAAAGGTTGGTGTGGGGTCATTTGTCTCATCATGACTTTGAGTTGGCCTTGGTCTTTATATTTAGCATTTCAGTTTTATGTTCTGCAACAAGTTTGGCCATGTTGTAGGACCATCCAAAGGTCAGCAAGTTGGCTACTGGAGATTGGAGGCTCACCCAGAAGCCAATGTCTATTACTGTGCCTGTGGAAATCCCCAGCTCACCTCTGGAAGTCATGGGCTTTGAAGACTTTACCCACTGCTCCAGTGGAACCTAAGGCACAAGCCTTCGTTCTGCAGGGACCTGGGTCAGAGCAGGGCCATGGCTCTCCAGTGCTCTGGATGTACTCCATAGCTCTCATTCAGATGAGGCCTTCCCTTCTGGTTTCTCTTTCTCACTAAGGGGATGTGATTTGAAGGAGAAAGATCATTCCTGAATTTGTTTAACTGTGCTATTTTTTTACTTCTCTGGTTTGAGTACAAATTTTCCTGGTGTCTCTAAGGTTCATGATGATTATCATAAGACTTTTATTTCCAAATGATAGCTTATATTATAATTTATGCCAGCATCTATTAGATTTACCTTAACCTTAGATACATAGCACATATTTCACACCAAAAACCTAATTAAGTATTCTTGCAACTATTATTTCTCAGCTGATGTTGAATTTGTTCTAAGAACAATGATACTATTAAAGCCTAGAAATATCACCTCCATCACTCATTTAATAAGATAATTCTCTTCCTTTGTGAAAAAGAAAGGCTTAGATTTGGGTTCCAGTTCTGGCGCTTAGGATCCAGTTAGTTTTGTCATATCATATTCCCATGAGCTGTGTGATTTTTTTATTACTAATGAATATTCTAATAATTACTTTCTCTCAGGATTACTGTAGGGAACAACTGGTCTTTACATAAAAGTATTCTGTAAATTGTAAAAGAGCCTAGGTCACATTGTCACAGATCCGTGAACATTTAAGTACATATATGCTGTCACCTTTTGTATGTATCACGATCTAGGCTTGGACCAGTGTGGACCCTAGTTATTACTAAGCAATGGTTCTTATTTGGAGCATTTTGTACCCCCTTCCTGACCATGGCCAGAGATACTTTAGAGTGTCACAACCAGGGGAATGGTACTAGAATCTAGTAGGTAGAGGACAGGGACTTATCCAAACTTCCTACAATGGACAGAAGAATTTCTACACAACAAAGAACTATCTGTGTCAAAATGTCAACCATGTTGAGTATGAGAATTTCTGCTGTAAAACAGTGAATTCTCAAACATTTGCTGAAGCACAAGCTGCTGAATCCCATGTTCACGTTTTCTGATTAAAAAGATCTACAGTGCTAGGTTCAAGAATTTGAATTTCCAATTTTGAATAAGATAGTACTAGAGAAATATCCATTTGCTTATTTGTTCATTCCAAATATTCATTACATGCCTACTCTGGGCCGAGCATTATTTTATGTGCTGGGGATACATTAGTGAATAAGACAGATGCAGTTCCGTGGCCTCATGGAACTTGCAGTCTAGTGATGAAGACAGACATCAAAGATAAAACAATATGTGTGATGAGGTTTATTATGGGGAGACACAGAATGTTATGGGAGCTTATGGCAGGTGAATGATCTTTGTCTCAAGACAAAGTGATGTTTAAAGACAAGTGATGGTTAAACTAAATAAATTCAAAGCATTGAAAGAGCACAGCAATCAGAGAGTAGCAAAATATGGCTGAACATGGAAAGTGAAGGGAAAGCATGGTCCCAATGAGTTTGGATTATATTCAACAGAACACATTAGATTATAGGTGTCAGAAGCCAATGCATAGGAGATTAAGTATAAAAGGGAAATTATTGGCTGACTGAAATAGGAAATTCATGGGTGGAGCTGGTCTCAGGCATAGCGAGTTGAAATCATCAAGTCTGTTTTTTGCTGTCTTCCTTTCCTCTACTTCCCTCTGTGTGCTGATCTTACTCTTTTCCACTGCAGGAGAGCTTCCTCCACATAGTTGGGAAACGAGAGGGTATGATTACAGAAAGCTCAGGGTTTACAGTATCCCAGTTTAGCTACTGCAAAGAGAAGTAAGGATTCCTTTCCTTCAGAATGCATGTAAAATCCCAGATTGGACCTTGAATGATGAGCACCACGCATAATCCTTCAGGACTGAGGGAGAGTATTGTGATTGGCTATCCCATCAAAACCACAAGCAGGGGAAGGGGGCAAAAGTTGCAGTTATCAGGGGAAAAGGGTGCAAAGTGATGCTGGGCAAGCAGAACCAAAAATATTCACTTAAAGTGTCTAGTAGGAACTTGGGGGCATTATGTGTGCCACAATAAGACCATGCATTTTTTTTCCCTAATTGCAGTTTAGATGATAAATTTAGTTTTGAACACACTGTTGAGTGTCTATGGATTATGTAGTAGAAGATAGATTTTTTTTAGAGCTTTCCTAAGGAAAATCAGAAGAGAAATGGAGACAGGAGAAAGGTATCTTCATACATTGAAAATATTACTTTTTTGTCTAACACATAGAGGCAGAACAAAATTAAAATTTGTTTTCAATGTGTGTTTTTTTTTTTTTACAGGCAGAGTGGATAGTGAGAGAGAGAGAGACAGAGAGAAAGGTCTTCCTTTTTGCCGTTGGTTCACCCTCCAATGGCCGCTGCGGCCGGCACATCTTGCGGATCCGAAGGCAGAAGCCAGGTGCTTCTCCTGGTCTCCCATGTGGGTGCAGGGCCCACAGACTTGGGCCATCCTCCACTGCCTTCCCGGGCCATAGCAGAGAGCTGGCCTGGAAGAGGGGCAACCAGGATAGAATCCGGCGCCCCAACCAGGACTAGAACCCGGTGTGCGGTGCCACAAGGCGGAGGATTAGCCTGTTAAGCCACGGCGCCGGCCTGTTTTCAATGTTATTATTGCCACTGCAGTTACCCTTGAGTTGACCTTGAGATGGCTGATAAGTCCCTGAGATATGTTGACAACTTCATCCTTAGGCTAGTAGATAGATTTATTATCAGCTTGCTTAGGCCACAGCCTTCCTTCTGAGTCTTTTTGAAATTAATCATTTCTCCTATAGTCATTATGGTCAAGTAACATGAAATGTGGTTACCACAACAATTGATTTCACATGACTTAGGCAGAGGAGCAGTATACCAACTTAATTAAAACATGTAAAAATAGGATTTATATAATGTTTACGATTGGCCAAAATGGATTACTCACTAATGTTGTAATATTGGGACTAACAGAAGTAGGAAGAGACTTGATTTCTTTTTTCAGATTTCAACTCAGTTTTCATAAGCTGGTTGAGCAGTTGAGATAGCAAGAAATCATAGGAGTGTTTGTGGAAGCAAATCACAGGTTCCATGAATTGTGATATCATATAATTGGAGGAATTACGGGAGGAAGTATCCAGGTCCAGCCATCTCTAGGTCATCTCCACTGCACTCCCTGGCCACAGCAGAGAGCTGGCCTGGAAGGGGGGCAACCGGGACAGAATCTGGCGCCACAACTGGGACTAGAACCCGGTGTGCTGATGCCGCAAGGTGGAGGATTAGCCTATTGAGCCAAGGCGCTGGCCGAAGTGGCCATTGGAGGGTGAACCGACGGCAAAAGGAAGACCTTTCTCTCTGTCTCTCTCTCACTGTCCACTCTGCCTGTCAAAAAAAATTGTGCCTCAAACCCCAAAAAGAGGGGACCCTTGTCCTAAGTTGTGGACAACAGGCCCAGTTTAGTGGGACTGGGAAACCTTTCCCTATTCACAGTGTCAAAATCCTACCAGTCACTTTAGTATCTGGGAGTTAAAGAAACAGAGATCTGATAAGGAGATCACTGTATTCTTTTTTTTTTTAACTTTTATTTAATGAATATAAATTTCCAGTGTACAGCTTATGGATTACAATGGCTTCCCCCTCCCATAACTTCCCTCCCACCCGCAACCCTCCCCTCTCCCACTCCCTCTCCACTTCCATTTGCATCAAGATTCATTTTCAATTCTCTTTATATACAGAAGATCAATTTAGTATAAAGATTTCAACAGTTTGCACCCACATAGAAACACAAAGTGAAACATACTGTTTGAATACTAGTTATAGCATTAAATCAAAATGTACAGCACATTAAGGACAGAGATCCCACATGAGGAGCAAGTGCACAGTGGCTCCTGTTGTTGACCCAACAAATTGACACTCTAGTTTATGGTGCCAGTAACCATCCTAGGCTGTTGTCATGAGTTGCCAAGGCTATGGAAGCCTTCCAAGTTCGCCGACTCTGATCATATTTAGACAAGGTCATAAAAGACAGAGTGAGGATAGTAACCAATGATCCTAAGAGTGGCATTTACCAGGTTTGAAAAATTATACAGCATTAAGTGGGGAAGAGGACCATCAGTACACACAGGTTGGGAGTAGAGCCATTGGTGGTAGAGTAGAGGTTATGATTACAAAGGAATGAGGCCCAAGTGCACTAGACAGGGCCTAGAACAAAGGACAGAGTCATTATTAGAGGAGCTAAGAAAGGTGCTGTCTAAGCTACAATTAAGTTTTCTGATTGAGAGGCAAATAGAACCTGATAGAAGGGGCTTGATAATAATCTGGTAGGCTTTAGGCCTTGTAAATTCAGAGGCCCAGGCCTATCTATCTCTTCACATGCGGTATGTCCTAAGGGAGGTGTGAACCTCCTAGGGGAAGGCACTCTGTTGACTTTCATTACTTGGCTGGCCTGGGAGGAGAGCTGGCCAGGTAAAGGCAGGTGGCATCTCTAACAAGATATTTACAGTTCTGCCTGTAATGTTGCTGACCCTACTTGACCATCCCCTCAGCTGCAGTGGTCACTTTGGAAGTTGGGCTGAGTGAAGGACTTTTCAGCTTAGAGCCAATAAGATCTGTGGCTCTGACCTGGGCATCCTTCGACTCCAGGGCAGGTCCATTTCCAGTGATCCAACTCTTGGCAGAGCTGCCAGGGCTCTTCACAAGCTGACTTCTGCTGAAGCCCAGGCTTACCACATTGAAAGCCACTGCAGTGGACTGGCCTGTTGGGTCTCCTTGAGGGCAGATCACTGTACAGATTAGCCATTAATAGGCCTGCCACCCATTGCTTCTGATGCCTAGCTTTCTTTTCCTCCTGGTTTGTGTTAAAGCAGACCAGAGGATGCAAGTCAAGGGAGCGCCCAAGTCCCATCTCTAATCTTCGGTGGCCTGAACTACAAGTCTATAGTCACAGGCATGTTCTGTAGTAGTTTTTCTAAGGTAGACAATGCCCATGAGGAAAATTATATTCTCACTTTAAAACTTTCTTTCCCTTTGGTCTGAAAGGGAGGTTTTTTCTACTTACTGTATATTTCGCTGATGGCGAAGTGAATCTAGCTATGAGATTATTATTTATGTTCTTATTTTGGCTATGCTATTACAGAAAAATGTTAGCCATCTCTTTTATAAGGTCTAAAGATTAAATTGTGCGTCCTACAGATTCCTTCATAATAGAATTAGTTTCCTACCTTGAAGAGAATAGAGAAATAAAAGAACAAGTTGGGCTTAGAATAGAGAAATGAGGGAGCAAGTCCTAGATCGCTTGCTGACAATAGCAATATCACATGAATACTTAGCAAACCGTTTCAACCATTAGATAACAACTTAAGAAAACATTTACCAGAAGGTCCAATGCCTTCTATAAATTTTAAGAATCATGTATTTGAAAACACCTCTTAAATATCTAACATGGTGTAGTTTGTTTAGCCAGTAAACTTAAGCACAACCATCTAAAATGTTTTTAGTTTCTTTCTACCAACAAGTTTAAAACATATGATACACAGATTCAGGTCACACAAATTAAAATGTATCTTTGATTGATTTTAGCAGCTTAAATTTATGGACAATCTTATCTATAAGCCATTTAAAATAAAACTCTTAATAAAATTTCCCCATGTGGACATACAATATGTACACACATATAACATAGCATAATAGACCAATATAGCAATTTTAATAATAGCTTTTAAAATCTTTAACTCTTTTTGTAGATTGCCAATTGATTTGAATTGCTTTTTGTTTTTAGTAACCTCAGTTAACCATACTTTCTCTCAGTTGGTACTGTTAATACATTATTGGCTTCATCTGTTTACAGAGCCATCCCAAAGTACAATAAAAGTGGCTGGAGAAAGTCCATAGGAACCTATAGGAGGACAGCTAAACACAGAACCAACAACGCTTTAGTTTTATGAGCAGCACATCATATATAACTATGGATGACAAAAGACTTTAAGTCGCCATGTTTAAAATTATAAACTCATCAACCAACAAGAGGCACTTGCTTACTTCACAGTCTTTTTGAAAGCACCTGTAGGATTTTACAAGTATTTAACCCTTTAGGCCTCTGGGGCTTTCTCATTAAGATAACTATCATGTCTAGTAACACAAGATCATTAGACTTTTTAATTCTCAAACATTTGTATTAATAGCATTTTCCATTATAGAAACTTAAAGTCTGGTACCACATCACATCTTGACAGTCCTTCTAATATAATCCAAATAGACTGATTAGTTGGTGTCTCTATAAGATGAGAGACATAGGTCCTTCGATTTTTTCAGTTGGGCCCAAACTGGAAAAACCAAAGTTCAGGATTTACTGGAAATTTTAGAGTCCAGATTGTTTGAAACTTTGATTTTTTGAATGCCTGTCAAGAATGCCAAGAAGGCTCAAAATCCAAAATATCTGGTTGAAATAAGATTCCTTAAAATCATGACATAACATAGACCAAATTTGATCGTTGTTACAAGGTGATTATTCAAATCTTTGAAAATAAGCACATATTTAAATAACCCATAGCTCTTAATAAAAATTCAGCTGTTTTTGAACAATTAGAATTTAACAGACATCAAGAGAACATAATAGATTACTTTAACACATTGCTTTAACAGAGCATCAGAGTTTAATTCTATGTCAAAGAGAAATTGAGCTTCCTGTGATCTTTTGCTGTGAGGTTTCCTTCCTTTACCTTCTTTCATATTGGTGACCATGTTTCTGTGTTTCTGTGTGTAACACATCTTTAAGCATCTTTTGCAGGGCAGGATGAGTGGCAACAAATTCTTTCAGTTTCTGTTTGCTATGAAAAGTCTTAATTTCACCTTCATTCACAAATGAGAGCTTTGCAGGATATAGTATTCTGGGCTGGCAGTTTTTCTCTCTTAGTACCTGGGCTATGTCTCGCCATTCCCTTCTAGCTTGTAGGGTTTCTGATGAGAAGTCTGCTGTGAGTCTAATTGGAGATCCTCTAAGAGTAATCTGATGTTTCTCTCTTGCACCTTTTAGAATCTTTTCTTTATGTTTCACTGTGGTGAGTTTGATTACAACATGTCGTGGTGAGGATCTCTTTTGGTCATGTTTATTAGGGGTTCTATAAGCTTCCTGTACTAAGATGTCTCTGTCCTGCTCCAAACATGGGAAATTTTCTGCTAGTATCTCACTGAAAATGCCTTCTAATCCTTTCTCCCTCTCCATGCCTTCAGGAACTCCTAGAACCTGAATGTTGGGTTTTTGAATAGTATCCTGTAGATTCCCGACAATATTTTTTAGATTTCTAATTTCCTCTTCTTTTCATTGGTTTGATTGTATACTTTCCTGTTCTCTGTCTTCTAAGTCTGATATTCTCTCTTCTGCTTCGCCCATTCTGTTTTTAAGGCTCTCTAATGTGTTTGTCATTTGATCTATTGAATTCTTCATTTCATTATGATTTCTCGTCACTATCAGAGTTTCTTGTTCCACTAGTTGTTTCATTTCATTTTGATTCCTCCTTAATATTTCATTTTCACGAGAGACATTTTCTATCTTGTCCATGAAGGATTTCTGTAGTTCAAGAATTTGTTTTTGAGAACTTCTTAATGTTCTTATCAATTTTTTGAGATCCGCTTCTTGCATTTCTTCGATCTCATCATCTTCATAATCTTGAATTGGGGTATCTTTTTCATTTGGGGGCATCATAGTTTCTTCCTTGTTCTTGTTAGCTTGGTTTTTGCGTTTGTTGTTTGGCATGTTGGAGATATTTGGTTTCTTCACTGTGGTGTTTTTTCTTGTTACCCTATGGCTCTATATTAAGTGGACTGTCTGCTTTCAGTGGAGCCTTAGAGGCTTGAGATGAGTGTGGATTGAGAGCTGTGTTTGGTTCCTCAGGGTTGAGGGTGTGTCAAAGATGACACTCCCAGGTTAGGTGTGGTAAATCTCTCTTTCTTTTTTTGATTCAAAAGGGAAGTAATTCCGCACAGCTGAACGTAATTGGAGGTAGTTAGCAGGCAAATGATATACCCACAGGAGCCAGAGATCGGAAGCTCTTTCCTGAAGACCACACAGGGAATCTGTGCTGCCCTCAGTCTCCCACTGGGTTGCCAAGTTAGATGCTAATCTCCTGTTATTTTACCCCTCCCCCCAGAGTCAGGTTTTTCTGCTAGGCTCAGGGCCGGTGCAGACCTGTGGTCGCCCTGCTTATGACGTATGTCCAAAATGACGCCTGCTCTGTCTTGCTCGCCTTTGAGAGGTGAGCGGAGAGAGAGAAACTTGTGTCCGTATTGGTCACTTTTTTTTTAAATTTTTTTCCTCTCTCTCTTCTAGTTAGCCTGGTGAATTTTTCCCCACGGAGTTTCAAGCCTCGTTCCCTCTAGCCTGCTCTTTCCGCTTGCCCGCTGGTGTCTCGGGCTATTGATGTTCGGCTCACCTCGCGTTCCAGCGCTGGTGTGTTGAGTCTGCCGCTGGTGTCCCGAACTTGGGCTCCCACGCTCTCCACGCAGGTACACTGTGAATCACTAGTTCCGGAAGAGTTTCCTCTGCTGTTTCTTCCCCTACTCTTCCTTGACCCTACAGTATCTCCACTTCTATTAACCTGTCTCTCCCCCAGACTAATAGTGTGCTCCCTGCCTATTCCGCCATCTTGCCGCTCTCAGGAGATCACTGTATTCTTAACTTAGGATGCAAAGTCCACATGAATAACCAGATAAGGTAGATAAAAATATAAAGACTTCCTGTCTTCCTCAAAAGAAAGAAGCTTTGAGACAGATGTAGTAGTGCAGTTGGTTAAGTGCCACTTGAGATGTCCACAACCCATATCGAGTGCCGGCTAACCTACACTTCTGCTCCAGCTTCCTGTAATGTGCCACAGAAGCAGTGGATGATGGTGAAAATGCTTAGGCTCCTGCTACCCATGTGGGAGACCCAAATGGAGCTCCCAGCTGCTGGCTTTGGCTGTAACACTCTAACTCTTGTGGACATTTGGGAAGTGAACCAGCAGATGGAAGGTCTCTTCTCCCTCCCTCTCTCTCTCTCTGTCTCTCTGTCACTCTGCCATTCAAAAAAAATAAATAAACAAAATCATTTTAAAAACAAGCACAATAGTTAATCTCCATTAGGGCTTTTCAATGTTTAGCAAGGCAGCTGAGGTGAAAACTTAGGAACTTGGATGTCAAGCAATTATTACTTTCTACAACAGCTCTTCCACTTACTAGCCAGATGAACACAAATAAATCATTTGCCTTCTCTGAGCCTTAATTACATTTCCAAAAAAGAAGGAATTATAATTCCTCCCCATATATTACTGTGAAAGTTTAAAACATACCTTATTTGAAAGAACACTGCAAAGTGGTACAAAGAGTAATCATTCAATAAATACTGTTTCCCTCTTCTGTGTTTCCAATATTTTTTCTCAAAAAATTTAAACTTGACGTAGACTTTTTTGAAAATCATTTCAACTGGAGTCACCACTAACAGGGCTAGTCAGTCACAGGGGATCCAGCAGCTGTTAGGAGCCAAAGTCCAAGGCCCACAAGCAAAAGAACTTGAGACTCAAACAGGCTAGAGAAGCGCAGGCTGAAATTGAATAAGACTGCAGAGGGAGAAAGAGTTCAGGGGCAAGGAAGTGTTGGCACTGCGACCCCATGGCAGTTGCAGCTCTGACATGGAGAAGGAGCTCAGGAGATAATGATCATCCTCCAGACCTACTTCTAGCAGAACAAGGGACAAAGTCTTAGATAATCAGTTGGCCTCTATTGGTGACATTCAGCCAGAAATCATGAAAACTACCTCAAAAATGGATAGAGGAGCTGAGTGGTTGTTTTATGGATTGGCATTTTCAATGTCCTCATGGAATTTGAAGGGTTAGAAATTATGTTCTCATGACAAGGCATTAAATTATTTCTGTATGGTATAAAATAAAGTCTCTTTACTTTTTAAACAGTAGCAAATCTGGATTCTTCGTACAAACTTAGTGCCTATCCAGGAATTTCTTTTTTCACCTCATTTTTTTAGAAATTGAATGAATATACATTGTCTGTTTTCCTATGCCTTTTAGCCCAAGAAACCTATAAATCGGTGTTGACTTCTTTGTCACAGCTAGTAGGAAAAATAAGTTAATTCTCAGAAGAAAGGAAATGATTAGATTTGTTTTCTTTTCCCCTCTTTATACTTTCTCCATGGTCAGAGGTTTACAATATCTATGAAGAAATAGGAAAGTTATTTGCAAACTGTGTTCACAAAGCTCCTGGCTTTGGATCAGCGCAGATCCGGCCGTTGTGGCCAGTTGGGGAGTAAACCATCAGATGGAACATCCTGCGTGATCCGAAGGCAGGAGCCAGGTGCTTATCCTGGTCTCCCATGGGGTGCAGGACCCAAGCACTTGGGCCATCCTCCACTGCACTCCCAGACCTCAGCAGAGAGCTGGCCTGGAAGAGGGGCAACCGGGACAGAATCTGGAGCCCTTACTGGGACTAGAACCTGGTGTGCCGGCGCTGCTAGGCGGAGGATTAGCCTATTGAGCTGCAGCGCCGGCCGAGGCACAATTTTAAAAGTAGAGATTTTGAAGGCACAAGTTAAAGGGGTTGAAAGATTCAAAACAGCTTGCACACAAAATGCCAGTGAGAATGATAACAAGTCCTAATGAACTAAAATAACACCTGAACACATGTAGATCTAGTTACAGTGATCACCTGCTGAGCCTGGTGCTCCCCCTTTGATGTTACACTGCCCTCTTTCCACATGTTTCATTTGTCAGGCATTCAAGGGCATGGATCCTGGGTTGCAGTCAAAGTGAAGGTTTTACTTTGACTTCATCTGTTGCAACCAGGAGGATCTTTGTGAAGACATTGCAACACAACAATTGGTTATAGTAGATTAGGAACTCCCTCCTTTCTCTCCATAAGATACAAATCTTTCAAAAAACTCAACAACAAAAATCCCACACAATTGGTTAGGAAATGCGCAAAGGCTCCAAACAGTCATTTCTCAAATTAAGAGATACAAAGACCAACAAATACATGAAAAAATGCTTGATATCGCTAACCATCAGGGAAATGCAAATCAAAACCACATGATGTATCATCTCCCTAATTAGAATGACAATAAAAGAAAAGACAGTAACAAATGCAGGTGAGAGCCGAGGCTCAATAGGCTAATCCTCCGCCTGTGGCGGCACCCCGGGTTCTAGTCCCAGTCGGGGTGCCGGATTCTGTCCCGGTTGCCCCTCTTCCAGGCCAGCTCTCTGCTGTGGCCAGGGAGTGCAGTGGAGGATGGCCCAAGTGCTTGGGCCCTGCACCCCATGGGAGACCAGGAGAAGCACCTGGCTCCTGCCATCGGATCAGTGCGGTGTGCTGGCCGCAGTGCACCGGCCACGGCGGCCATTGGAGGGTGAACCAATGGCAAAAGGAAGACCTTTCTCTCTGTCTCTCTCTCACTGTCCACTCTGCCCGTCAAAAACAAAAAAACAAAAAACAAAAAACAACAACAACAACAAAAAAATGCAGGCGAGGATGTGGAGAAAAGGGAACCCTTACACGCTGTTACTGGAAATATAAATAATTGTAACCATTGTGAAAAGCAGAATGGAGGTTCCTCAGAAAATCAAAAAGGTATCTACTGTATTACTCAGCAATCTCACTTCTGGGTACACATCTGAATAGAATCAACCTTGGTGTCCATTAGTGGGCAAATGGATAAAGAAAATATATTTATACACAAATGCCTGCTTCTTGTTTAAAATTTCTATCAAAGACTTATATGAAGATATAAAACAATAGTCTCTGGTTTTTCTTTTTTTTTCCTTTTTTGACAGGCAGAGTGGATAGTGAGAGAGAGAGACAGAGAGAAAGGTCTTCCTTTTTGCCGTTGGTTCACCCTCCAATGGCCGCTGCGGACGGCGCATCTCGCTGATCCGAAGCCAGGAGCCAGGTGCTTCTCCTGGTCTCCCATGTGGGTGCAGGGCCCACGGACTTGGGCCATCCTCCACTGCCTTCCCGGGCCATAGCAGAGAGCTGGCCTGGAAGAGGGGCAACCGGGATAGAATCCGGCGCCCCAACCAGGACTAGAACCCGGTGTGCCGGCACCACAAGGCGGAGGATTAGCCTGTTAAGCTACGGCGCTGGCCTGGTTTTTTTTTTTTTTTTTTTTTTTTATCATACATCTGGAAGCACTTTTGAATGCTTACCTCCACATATGAATAGTTATAAATTACAAACACCAGCCAGTATTAATCTATTAACTAACAGTAAGGTTTAATTTCTTTCTTTAATTAAAAAAATTATAAATGCTAGTTCCATTTTTTTTTTTACATGAAACCCAACATATTGTCTTATATACTCTCTGGGGTACACACTCCATTGATAGAGAAAGTCAGTGAGAAATGAAGAATCTGGTGGTGTCAGAGTTAGGACCAAAACCATATGCCAAAATTGGTGGCAAATCAACATCCCAGAGTTGCCACTGGCGCAAACATTTTGTGTAGATACTTGCAAAGGTGCCCTATCTGTGCAGGAGAAAGACAAACATCATTTCATTCTCTGATAACAAGGCTTGATGATGTAAGAGCAGGCTGTTTTTCACATGTGTCTCTTATACCATGTACAAAATGTACAATCATGTATGTAAGATCTGTGGCTGCCTCGTAGCAAAAAGAATACTTGGAGTTTCTGGTCAGTTGACTTATCTGGGAGCCAAGGAACAGGAAAATTTAGTACATGGTAGAAACAGGTCTTAGGAAGAAGGTTAAATTATAGAGTTCACATTGGCCAGCACATCAAGATTAACTTGATTCTGTCACCTTGTTTCTATGTTTCTCCACCCAATGATGGAATGATGGGGACTAATTCTCCTCTTGAGTGTGCAATGAGTAAATGATTCATTCCAGACTGCTTATTATTTTTGCAAATAAAGTTTATTGCAACACAGCCATGTCCATTGATTTACATATTGTCTATGGTTGCTTTCTCACCATAAGAACAGAGTTGGATAATTGCGTTAGAAACTACATGATTCACAAATTGAAGATATTTACTACTTGGCTCTGTTTTACAGAAAGAGAATTTGACAATTTCGGCTTTAAGATGTAAACTTTTGGAGTGTATATTTACAAAGAAATAGATATCTAATGTAGAGAAATCTGGCAAAGGTTCCTAAGAGACACATACAAGAGTACATGCTTTATGTTGATTTTGGTCGTATCTAGCCATGACCCCTGACCTGATGTTGACATCTTGTGACCATGACAAGAGTCAGTAAGGATAAAGGTAATATGAAGAAGCAAAAGACCTGAGTTTATGATGATGACATTAAGCCACTGACTTAATAAACCCTGCAGCTTCCCTTTGTATGCTCCCTGTAGTACCTATGACATTCAACTTCTCTCTTGCCTCAGTTCTTTGAGTTGAGGTTTTGGTTATTTGCAGCTAACATCATCTTAATTATACAACTCTCCACTTGAAAAAAGTAGCCCCATAAGCAAATGAAGCCAATGGACTCCAGTGGGAAACATATTAACTTGTCAAGGTAATTGGGGAATGTGTCAGTGGGATTTGGTACAATGCACAATTTGGTAAAGGGCCAAAGCATGTGTACTGGACACTGTATTCTTGGATTCTTGGTATCTCCACTCACAGCATAATGGTGACCTGGAAAAGGAATGGACCCAAAGAACACACTGGATTTCTTGTGGCATGTCCACTGCTTTTGTGGTGACTTTGATACCTGTCCTCTCCTCTAACCCACGAGAGGTTAAGGAGTAGGAAGAGGACCTTTTCTGGGTCTTAAGGTCATTCCCACCTTTTGTCTGACATTCTGCACTTCCTGTCTCCATTGCTTGGATCAGCTTTTGAAACAAACAGCTCTGAGATTTTTCTCTTCCATTGGGCATCTCTTGCTGGCTTTCTTGGTAACAGACCCTGAATTCCAAGGGTCACAGGAGGGTATGACCACATCAAATTAACCAGAGTATTTCTGTTTGTCTCTCAGGAATCTTTGTAGGTTTCCCTGGATTGGGTATCTCTTGCTGTATAATGAAAGAGCTATCCCCTCCCCTTCCTTCCTTGCTTTTCTACCCTTGTGCCCACTCAGTTGTAATTTATGTTAGGAGTTCCTGTCAGGACAAGGCCCTTCCATAATGCTGTTCATTTCTTCTTGATGTACATTTTCTCGCTAACCAGGCTCCAGCCTGTTTCCTTCAAGGCTTGCTACTCTCAAAGGGTAGCCCTGGGGTCAGCAGCATCAGCATCACCTCACATGCCCCTGCAAGAACAACAGACAGTTTTTCCCATTGAGGTTTTTTTTCCCCGTTCTGCTTTCAAAAACATTCTCCACTCCTACTTGCAACAAGAGGGCTGGTTACAAGTAAACGATTGGCCGCCCAGCAGAGCAACCCGTTCCCTCTCCTTGAAGTGCATGTGCGTGGTCTAGTTTGGGTGATGTGTGCCACAGTCAAGTCATTTCCCACCGCGCAGCGGACAAAACCACAAGCGAATTCCTCCACGTGAAGCAAGTTCTGCGCTTTCACCTCCGTGCAGCCCCGCCTCACCCACAGCCTGTGAATTTGAGAACCTCCTTTGCCCAGGCAGGGAATGCTCCTCTGGATTAGAAGAGTCCTGCGTAGAAACTTGACACTGTCCTGAGCCGGGAGTGTTTGGAATCGCACACAGGAAAGGACTGCGTGTTTGTTGAGCTGCCTAAACGGCAGAATGTGTGTGCAGCCGGCTCTGATTACAGCACTCCAGGAAGCAGCACCCTGAAGGTACGACTGCTATGAACCGCAGCACGTCCTCCGGCTAATCCTCCCTAGCCGCGGTGCAGCCTCTCCTCCTGCGTGTAGCACCCTTTTTAAACGGTATCCTTCCTGCGGGCTTTTCATGCTTTGGTGCCTGACTGACTCTGGGGCACACGAGACTGGATCTGTTTCCCCCTCCTGGAGCCATGTAATCGGTATTTCTCCATAACCTGCTCTCCCCAGTGCAAGTCTGAGTCCCACTGATGGGCCAGCATAGGGGCTGGAGAGCTGCAGAAGGGATTTTCTTCTAATGGGAAGCATGTGTTTCCTGAGAAGGAGAGAATCCAAGAGGCTGTCGTTGGAGGCAGTCTAATCCACCAGGAGTCATTTTTTTTTTATTAAACTTTTATTTAATGAATATAAATTTCCAAAGTATAGCTTCTGGGTTACAATGGCTTCCCCCTCCCATAACTTCCCTCCCGCCCACAACCCTCCCCTTTCCCGCTCCCTTTCCCCTTCCATTCATGTAAAGATTCATTTTCAATTCTCTTTATATACAGAAGATCAGTTTAGTATATATTAGGTAAAGATTTCAATTTCATTTTGCCCATATAGCAACATAAAGTGAAAAATGGGCAACACCAGGAGTCATTTGAACAACCCAGGTATCCAGCTCCTGCTTAGCAGGGGGACTCAGTTCTGATCTTCTGCTGTCTGTCTCCAAGGCTCCACCGTCGGAAGTTGAGCCTGTCCCAGAGGTCTTTGTTTAAATGGAGCCTTTTTCACTGACCTTTCTCAATCCTCCTGTAGGTGTTGGTTCCTTCTCTTCCATCCCTCCCCCACACTATGCCAACCAGTCATCGTCAACGCATCAGGTTCTGTCTCTTATTCTTTAGCTCTGAGCTGAAAACCACAATGATCGGGACAAGGTCTCTGGCCTCAGAAAGGAGAGAAGGGGAGGTTATCTTAGCTGAATCGTCCCTGTAAACTGACAATCCCAGGGAGGCATCCTTAATGGGCTAAAGGACATTCAAGTGCTGTAGGGTTCTCAAGGAGCAATAATTGTTTGTCTGGAAGGCAGAGGCAGGAGAATCCAGGAAATGGTAATGAATAACACATATAGAGGCACATGGGGCAGGAAGTCACGTGGGGAGGAGCTTAAAGAGCTCTACATGGGGGCCAGCATTGTGACACAGTGGGTTAATGCCCTGGCCTGAAGCACTGGCATCCCATATGGGCACCAGTTTGAGACCTGGCTGCTCCACTTCCGATCTAGCTCTATGCTAGGGGTTGGGAAAGCAGTAGAAGATGGCCCAAGGGAGACCCAGAAGAAGCTCTTGGCTCCTGGCTTCGGATCAACAGTTTCGGCCACTGCGGCCAATTGAGGAGTGAACCAACGGCTGGAAGGCCTCTCCCTCTCTCTCTGCCTCTCCTCTCTCTGTGTGACCCTGACTTTCAAATAAATAAATAAATAAATAAATCTTTTTTTTTTTTTTAAAGAGATCTACATGATGGGGTGGGTAACATCTGGCCATATAAGGTCTACAAAGTCATTTTGTCTTAGCCCTGCCAAGGCAACCTCAGGTGGGACTCAAAATTCAATAAATCTATATCAAGCTAATTCTTAAGTTGATTTTGGGTGGCCCATGAATATTATACATATCCAGATGGCCCTTGGCAGAATAAAGGTTCGCCACCTCCACAGATCTTGTTGTGGAAGACTGCTTGGAAGGGCCAGCAGGGAGGAAGAGTGGTGACATTCAGGTGTACTTTATATTGCCTACCCATGCTGCGTGGGACTGCGGATGAGCCCTGTTCGGGGTTACTTCTTGGCTAGAGGGGATGCAGATGGTCCTGCCATCTGACTGTTGGCAAAGGACCAAATGGAGGCAGATTCCATTTTCAAGTAGGATCAAAAGAAATTCTTTTCCTGATGAATTCTCTTCTTTAGAATATTGCTAAAGGAGACAAAATGAGACCCTAGGAAGGCCTCGCTTGTTTCTCAGACTTTTCTTCCCAGAATTGGGATCCACAGACCTCACGCCTCGTCTCCAGGCTCTAGCTAGCATCAAGCCTGGGCTCAAATGGGGAAAAGTACCTGTCTCAGAGTAGTGCAGGGTTCTGCAAGGCTAAAACTTCCCTTGTGAGCCAAAAAAGAGGCACTTCTAAAGAAAAAGACATGCCCTTCTCAAGCCAGATGCAGCCCAGATGTGTGGTCATAGCCTCGAGAGCCCAATAATCCTATTTCTTTTTGTTGTGAGAGTAGACATGTCACCAGCTCTGGGGAAAACTTCTGAGGGCTTCTGGGAAATATTTTCTACCTTAGGAGCTTGCACATGCCTTTGAAAGTTGTCATTCAGAGATGCAGTATGTACAACTGGAGCAGCCATCTTGACACCATGAGGAAATAAAGTTGTGAAACAGGGAAGCTAAAACCATGCCCTGGGGCCGGCACTGTGGTGTCGAGTGTAAAGCTGCTGCCTGCAGTTCCAGCATCCTATATGGGCACTGGTTCGAGTCCCAGCTCCTCCACTTCTGATTCAGCTCTCTGCTGTGTCCTGGGAAAGCAGTAGAGAATGGGCCAAGTCCTTGGGCCCCTGCATGCACATGGGAGACCCAGAAGAGGCTCTGGCTCCTGGCTTTGGATTGGCACAGCTCCAGCCATTGCGGCCAACTGGGGAGTGAACTAGCAGATGGAAGACCTCTCTCTTTCTCTCTCTCTGCCTTTCCTTCTGTCTCTGTGTAACTCTTTTAAATAAATAAATAAATCTTAAAAAAAAATGCCCGGACTTTATGGAACTGCTGAATTAACCAATCAAACAACCCGCCCCCTGAATCTGTTGTTTTATGAGAAGATGAATGTCTGTTGGTTCAGTTATTTCTATTGTGCATTCTTTTCATGTCTATTGATAATATTTTTTATTTTTTTGACAGGCAGAGTTAGACAGTGAGAGAGAGACACACACAGAGAGAAAGGTCTTCCTTCTGTTGGTTCACACCCCCAAATGGCCGCTATGGCTGGCGCATTGCACCGATCCGAAGCCAGGAGCCAGGTGCTTCCTCCTGGTCTCCCATGTGGGTGCAGGGCCCAAGTACTTGGGCCATCCTCCACTGCCTTCCCGGGCCACAGCAGAGAGCTGGCCTGGAAGAGGAGCAACCGGGACAGAATCCAGCGTCCCAATTGGGACTAGAACCTGGAATGCTGGCACTGCAGGCAGAGGATTAGCCTAGTGAGCCACGGCACCAGCCAGATAATATCTTTTAAAAAAATATATTTATTTTTATTTGAAAGTCAAAGTTACACAGAGAGAGGAGAGGCAGAGAGAGAAAGAGAGAAAAAAAGAGAGAGAGAGGTCTTCCATCCAGTGGTTCACTCCCCAGTTGGCTGTAATGGCCAGGAGCCAGGAGCTACTTCCGGGCCATCTTCCCAGGCCATTGCAGAGAGCTGGATCTGAAGAGGAGCAGCCGGGACTCGAACTGGTGCCCATATAGGATGCCGGCACTGCAGGTGGAGGCTTTACCCACTATGCCACAGCGCCGGTCTCAAATGAGTTTAATTATTATCTAGTTAGTTTGCCTACAGAGTGATTACTAGTTCAAAGGGAATGCATAACGTTATGACCTGAATGTTTGTGTCCACATCCCCCTCTCCATTCATATCTCGAAGGGCTATCCCTCAATGTGACTGCTTTTGGAGATAGATCATAAGCTCATAACTAATATGATAAGTTTCCTTACAAGAAGAGACACCAGGGAATTTGCTTTCTTGGTGCACAAAGAGGTTGGGAGGAAGCAGCAGGAAGGCAGCCATCTGCAACCCAGGAAGAGGGCCCTCAACAGGCAGCAAATCAGCCAGTATCTTGATTTTGGACTTCCTCATAGGAAATATTCTTGATTTTGGACTTTCTCATAGCCCATAGCTATGAGAAATAAATTAAGCCCTTGGTCTATGTCATTTTATTATGGCAGCCTGAGATGACTGAAACATGTACTTAAGCCAGTTTATACTTCAGGAACTTCATCCTTATCAGCACCCCCATCAGAAGCATATAAAAAACAACATGTTTCTCTGTACTTATAGCAATTCTGAATGTAACCATAGAAAAATTGAATGTGAATTGCAGTCTACCTTTAAGCACCAGGGTATGCTTGACAAGTCACTCTTGCTTCTGCATCTCAGTAGCCTCCTTTGTCCAATAAGTATCATTCTCATAATCTTTGCATTGCTGGTGCCATTACCCATGGCGGTTGAGAGTGCCAAAGAGAAATCACGAGATGTTTTGTAAAGTGCAAAATAAAGCAAAAGTGTTGTTGTTATTTATCTTATTATTGCAGTAGAACAAACTACACTATGTTTAAAGGGGTCAAATGAAATAAGTAATTTGACAGTGTCCAGTCAACTCAGATAGTGTAAAAATAATTAAAACAAAAAACAATACATGACCGCTTTGGTTAGAATTCCAAAGTTCAACTTGAACTTTGATTCAATCTAGGCTGGGCCCAAGCAATTTTCTGATTCTAGAAAAAGTAGTTCCCAAGAGGCCATGAATTATTCTTTCTTAGTTGGAGAATTCTATTCCTGTGCTGCTCCTTTGTGTCTTCCTGCCAGGCAGATATTCTTATCCTCCCTTGATGAGAGCACAGAAGCCTCATTCATCATCCCATTTATAAGTAATGATAATTGTCGGGGCCTGGGTGAGGATGCCTGTTTTCTCCCCTCCCCTAGCTCCCATTTCTCGATTCCTTCAGTAGTCAAATCTTGTAGCTGTGGACATAGGGAGGAGCCTTTTTCACATTTTTATTTTTATCTTTTAATTCCATTTTCCATGAACTTTCTGAAAGCCCCCCGTACATCTATAAGTGAAAATCACTCATCATTTTGGGATAAACTGAATTTTTTTTGACAGATAAACAGTGTGAGAGAGAGAGAGACAGAGAGAAAGGTCTTCCTTCTGTTGGTTCATCTTCCAAATGGCCGCTACGGAGCTGAGCCGATCTGAAGCCAGGAGCCAGGTGCTTCCTCCTGGTCTCCCATGTTGGTGCAGGGGCCCAAGCACTTGGGCCATCCTCCACTGCCTTCCCAGGCCACAGCAGAGAGCTGGACTGGAAGAGGAGCAACCGGGACTAGAACCCGGTGCCCATATGGGATGCTGGTGCCGGAGGCAGAGGATTAACCAAGTGAGCCACAGTGCTGGCCCATGGGATAAACTGAATTTATACAAATAGTTTCACCTCAGACTGGCTCTAGAGAAAGTGGTAAACAGTCCAATGAACTGTGTTATGAGATTGTTGCACTCAAGAGCCAGAGTTTAAAATCAAAACCAAATCAATGTAAGATGCAGGCATCTTAACTTCTAGGCTAAACACCTTGTTTCTCAAGTGGATTTTTGTTTTATTTTGTTTCTGTTTTCTATGTTACTTGGGTGTCTTGTAATCCTTGGTTTTAGGCTCTTTCTTAAGCATAGGGAGCTAGCATCTTACTAGTTAAAGTGATCACTTTAAGTTCATAATTAATCATAAAGATAGGATTAAGTGTCAAAGGGATCACATAAATAAGGCCAGTGTCTTCTAATAATAACTGATAGAATTAAAAAGGAGAGAATGATCCAACATGGGAAACAGGATACACAGCAAACTATAGAGTGGCAAATGCCCTAAACAGCACTCTGGCCTCAGAATCAGCCCTTAGGGAATTTGAATCTGGATAAAAACCCCATGAGAGTTTCTCAGGCATGGAAAGCCAAGACACTGTGGCAAAAAATGACCTAAATGAAATATCTCTGTGAGTGAGATTCCAGTGGAAAGAATGGGCCATCAAAGAAGGAGGTGCCTTTCTCTGAAGGGAGGAGAGAACTTCCCCTTTGATTATATACTTCAGCATGTTTCCTTCTCATCTTGATTAGCTGACTTCAACAGAAAAATGTACTCTGATTCCTGCAAATTAGACAGCTTTGGAACTTTAAACTCAATTCTAATGCCACAATATTAAATCTTAACTCCAATACCTGGATGAAACAGTTGAGAGTTTTTGATTTGGTCTCTGTTTAGAATTTCTCCTTAAAGTTTATTTCTTCTTAGGTGTCCTTGTTTGAAAACAATCCAGGGATATTTTGCTTAATAGCTTTGGATCTAGAGCTAGATTTCCTGGGTTGGAATTCTGCTGCTTCCTGATTTTGTGACTATGAGTCAGTTACTTAATCACTTAGTTCTTCAATTTCCTCTTTTACAATATGGGTTAATGCATCCTCAGAGGGATTTTGTTGAGGTTCAATTAGTTACTACATGAAAAATATCTGAAAGATACAGGTTCCATCATGTCATAAGTATTAAAAATAAATATTAACTTATTAGCATTTTTGTAGACATTCCTGGGTATTATATAATTCTTCATTTATATATATTATTAAGGTATGTATACATGTATATTCATAAAGGGGGTGTTTTCTTTCCTTTTTTAAAATATTTATTTATTTATTATTTGAAAGGCAGAGTTACAGAGAGGAAGAGGCAGAGAGAGAGAGAGATAGAGAGAGACCTTCCATCGCTGGTTCACTCCCCAAATGGCTGCAACAGCCAGAGCTGAGCTGATTCGAAGTCAGGATCCAAGAGCTTCTTCTAGGTCTCCCATGTGGGTTCAAGAGCCCAAGGACTTGAGCAGTTTTTTGCTTTCCTGGGCCATAGCAGAGAGCTGCAATGGAAGTGGAGCAGCCAGGACTCAAACTGATGCCCATATGGGATGCCAGTACTGCAGGTGCCAGCTTTACACACTACACCACAGCACCGGCCCAAAAGGAGGAGTTTTCAAAGAGTTGATGGAAAATTCATAGTGTGAAAACTATGAATGGGTTTCAAATATTTTATGTACCAAAATAATCTTATCTTTTAATTCCCTTTTCCACAAACTTTTGGAGTGACATTGTATTATCTGTCTATCTATCTACCTGTCTCATTTATCTCCTATCTATCTATCTACCTGCTATCATTCTATCTCATTTCTTTTTCCTCTTTTTTTAAAATATATATTTGTTCATTTGAAGGCAGAGTTACAGAGAGGCAGAAGCAGAGAGAGAGAGAGAGAGAGAGAGAGAGAGAGAGAGAGAAAGAGATATCTTCCATCTGCTGGTTCATTCTCCAGATGGCCGCAGGGGCTGGAGCTATGCTGATCTGAAACCAGGCGTCAGGAGCTTCTTCCAGGTCTCTCATGTGGATGCAGGGACCCAAGGACTTGGGCCATCTTCTATTGCTTTCCCCAGGCCATAGCAGAGAGCTGGATTGGAAGTGGAGCAGCCGGGACTCAAACCGGCGCCCATATGGGATGCCCACACTGCAGGGAACAGCTTTTTAATCTGCTATGCCACAGTGCCAACCCCCTCTTTTTCCACTTTTCATCTTCCTATGTGCCTTGGAACCTTTATTATGAGTTATGCTGTAAGTTAAGATTTGTAGATTATAGTCATTTTCCCTCAAAATTCTTTTCCTTTATGATTTCCATTTCTATTTTTGCTTTATGCTTTAAGATATTTATTCCACTAAATATTTGACACTACTATTTGTGTTCCAACATGGCCTTCCTTTCCTCCTACTCATCTCCTACAATGTCACTTTGAAATTTTCTAATTTTTAGTTCCAGATTGTTTGGAATCTGATTTTGGACTTCTTTCATTGTTTTCCCCTAGGCATTCTCCTTCATCTCTGTTTCTCTTGGCATTCACCAAATATGAATAAGCCAATTATTTTCTGTCTCTGACTGCTGAATCTCCTCACATAAGTGTGTGTATTTGTCTTTGACCACTCACTGTGGTGTCTGTCTGCTTATTGGATCTTCAAGTGGTGGCAGCTAAGTCTCACTGGAAGCCAGAAAAGACACGGGCAGGTACAAATCCATTTTGGAGACACCTGCAGGAACAATTAGGTTCTTTTTTTCTCACATTTTCTCAGCTTCAAGGTCAGGGACGGTTTAGTTCACCCCTTGAAGGAGACAAGAGACCATTTCTCTAGGAGTCCACAGATTTATACCAGTCTAGTTGAACTCTTCAGCACTATTCTTTTTTTTTTTTTTTGACAGGCAGAGTGGATAGTGAGAGAGAGAGAGACAGAGAGAAAGGTCTTCCTTTTTGCCGTTGGTTCACCCTCCAATCGCTGCTGTGGCCGGCGCATCTTGCTGATCCAAAGCCAGGAGCCAGGTGCTTCTCCTGGTCTCCCATGCGGGTGCAGGGCCCAAGGACCTGGGCCATCCTCCACGGCCTTCCCAGGCCATAGCAGAGAGCTGGCCTGGAAGAGGGGCAACCGGGATAGAATCCGGTGCCCCAACCAGTGCTATTCTTTATTTTAAGATTTATTTATTTATTTGAAAGGCAGAGTTATGGAGAGAGAAAGGGAGGGAGAGACAGAGAATGTGATCTTCCATCTGCTGGTTCACTCCCCAAATGGCTGCAATGGCCAGGGCTGGGCCAGACCACAGCCAGGATCCTATGGGATGCTGGTGTTGCAGGAGGTGGCTTAACCTGCTACTCTACAATGCTGGCCCCTGTAGTGCTATTCTCTAGGTCCTCTCTCAACTCACTAGCAAGAAAGTTTTGCCTCATTTTTCTCCTCTGCAACTCCTGAGCCTAAGATCTGCTTTGCATCCGGCTGCTTATTGTGTGGTATTTGTGTGATCAAAGGAAATAAAAGAGTTGGAGTTGGTAATGGAAAGAAAGGTGTTGGTTACTGACTCAAGAAGACTTCCAAATTTCAGAATGTTGATAGAACATAGCAGAGTCCAAGTAACAGGAACACAAAGGTGACATATATATAGGGTCTGATTTCAGATGTGTCTTTCAATGTGGCGGAGGTTAACTGTAACTGGGCAAAGCTTTTTATATGATCGTTCAGGACTGGGGACATAGAATTGTGAAACTAGTCATGAAGCATAAACAGTCATTTGATGGATGTGTTATTCTAAGAAGAGGGTAGTTACTGTAATGAGGACTAGTTTGTAGCTTAGTGTTTATATAAATGAATTTATGGGAATTTTCTGAAATGCCCAAGTTATTTGCAACAACATCTTCCTGTTCAAGAGTTTCCTGCTATAGTAAAGTAACGCTAATATAGACCATGCACTGTGTGGTTGCAGATTTCTTAAGTCTTGATAAGTCAAAGTGAGACAAAATCCTTCCATGCTTTCCTTCTGCCAACCACGTTTTCAAAGGGGGCATCTTCTTTGTTCTTTTAGTGTTAGTGTTTCTGACAAAGAGCAGTGATGCCATTGAAAGAAATCGCAGGCCAGATTGGCTGGACAGGTTGTCCTACAACAGATAAGTGCAGAATGGATTTGGGATTAGGAAAGGCACTTTGGGAGGCCTAAGCTGTTCTTGGTAGTTCTGAGCAGGGAGACAGTTCAGGAACCACCCAAGGAGACTGGAGTAGGCTAACTGTTGAAATATTGTAAGACATAGAGGTCCTTATTGGTTAATCAGAAAAGCTGACTTTTTAAATTTAATCAAAAGCATGCCATTTTAGCAGAGAACTCTTAAGATTCTTTTTTTTAAAAAAATATTTTATTTATTTATTTGAGAGGTAGAGTTACGGAGAGAGAGGGAGAGACAGAGAGAAAGGTCTTTCCTCCACTGATTCACTTCCCAAAAGGCTGCAACAGCTGGAGCTGAGCTGATCGGAAGCAGGGAGTCAGGAACTTCCTCTGGGTCTCCCACACAAGTGCAAGGGCCCAAGCTCTTGGGCAATCTTCTACTGCTTTCCCAGGCCATCACTAAGAGATGGATTGGAAGAGGAGCAGCTGGGACATGAATCAGCATCCATATGGAATGGGGCACCCCAGGAAGAAGCTTAGCCTACTACATCACAGCATCACAGTGCCGGCCCCTCTAAGATTCTTTTAAACCACTCTTTCATACAATGCTCATCACATCATCAATTACTGGTTCTTTTCAGTGTTGCTCACATGATTTTGGTCTGCACTGGGCAAGAGCATTAGACAATGAATAATGCAGTTGGTTTAGAATAGCATTTTCCATGGTTCTTTTTGGAGGTCACATTTTGGCACAAATCTGGGTGGCTTTATCATTGACCTGCATCTGGAAGTTCAATTTGCAGTGAATAAAACAAAAGAGTTTTATTTTTATTTATTTATTTGAGAGCTAGAGGTACAGACAGTGAGAGGGAAAGACAGAGAGAAAGGTCTTCCTTCCATTGGTTCATTCCCCAAAGGGCCACAATGGCCGAAACTGCGCCGATGCGAAGCCAGGAGCCAGATGCTTATTCCTGGTCTCCCACGTGGGTGCAGGGGCCCAAGGACTTGGGTCATCCTCTACTGCATTCCCAGGCCACAGCAGAGAGCCAGACTGGAAGAGCAGCAGCCGGGACTAGAACCAAGGTCCATATGGGATGCCAGCACCACAGGCGGAGGATTAACCTACTGCGCCACGGCGCTGGCCCTTATTTTGATTTTTAAAATTCAAAAGCAGAGTGTAGATGGAAACCTAAGTGATAGCAAGTAATAATGGTATAAGAACTCTCAGAGCCGATGTGATACAGAGTAGGCCCTGGATTACTGAAGAACATTGTACATCATCAATTCACTGGGGCTGGTAGATTTTAGTCAAAGTGAATCAACCAGGATTTCTTTCGGCAGAAGGAGGCTGTGGAAAGGGTTTGACAAGAAACTCTGAGAGCCCCTGGAGGCCAAATCCTTCTCTCCACAGGGGCTTGACTCAGAACCCTCAGGAAATCTTGACTCTTGAGTATTTTTTTAAAAAGATTTATTTAATTTATTTGAAAGGAAGAGTTTTATTCACACACACACACACACACAGAAAGACAGACAAAGAAAGAGAGAGAGAGAGAGAGAGAGATATTTTTCAACCACAGATTCACTCCATCTAAATGACTGCAATGGCCAGGGCTGGGCCAGGCCCAAGCCAGGAGCCAGGAACCTTATCCAGGTCTCCCATGTGGGTGCAGGGGCCCAAGCAGTTGAGCCATCTTCTGCTGCTTTCCTAACCACATTAGCAGGGAGCTGGATTGGAAGTGGAGAATCCAGGACTCAAATCAGGGCCCACATAGGACGCCAGTATTGCAGGCGGCGGCTTTACCCACTATGCCACGATGCCAGCCTCTCTTCTTGAGTGTTTGATCTCAGCTGATGCAAGCCTTTTATTTAGGTTTGTCTATTGGACAGCAGTGCAGTTGGGCTGTTTCCACATCTATAAAAGGCAGTGCAGAATGCCTTCTTTGATGTGTCCCACCTCTGCTGTGGCCTCTCCATTCCTGGCTAACTTGGTCTTCCCCTTGTAGGGTTCTGAATTCTACTCCTAAAAGCTCTTATTTGGGGATCAGCATCTGAAATAACCTCAAAGATATCCTGTTTAGCTTGTCATTTAAATAGCTAAGTCCCTGTCACAACCAGTTAAAACCCTCTCACCTTTCATTTAGCTAAGCAGTTCTTTTTTCAAATTTGGCTTGTTTGTGAATGCAATCTCTCTTTTTCTTTATCCCGGCACTGCTGCATCTATAAAAAGCATTTATGGAAAGAGGGAAGAGTGAAATCAAGATTCTTTTTAGTAAAGGACCTTAGTTGGAATTGTGGAACTCTCAGCGAATTCAGCAATAGTGGTTTCTAAGATCTCCCCTGAGTTTAGAGGAGCTGAGTGGTCACAGTTATGTGCTGGTGTGAAATCTGACTACATTTTTGACCTTGGGAAACTTACTTAACCTCTCTTTGCCTCAGTTTCCCCTTCTGTAGAATCAGCATATAATAATTCTCAATTGACAGAACTAGCTACATAATTTGCCTGTTCCTTTTTTAAGTTTGAAGATGGTGGCAGCAGAGCATTAAATCAATTGTGGGACCGTTCTGAGCGTGAGGCTCTGTACCACTGACCAGGAAGCTGGTTCTGCACATAGGGTTGTTGTGCAGATTAATGAATTATTAGATTTTTTTTGACAGGCAGAGTGGACAGTGAGAGAGAGAGAGAGAGAGAGAGAGAAAGGTCTTCCTTTTTCCGTTGGTTCACCCCTCAATGGGCGCTGCGGCCGGCACACTGCACTGATCCAAAGCCAGGAGCCAGATGCTTCTCCTGGTCTCCCATGTGGGTGCAGGGCCCAAGAACTTGGGCCATCCTCCACTGCACTCCCAGGCCATAGCAGAGAGCTGGACTGGAAGAGGAGTAACCGGGACAGAATCCGGTGCCCCAACAGGGACTAGAACCCAGGGTGCCGGCGCCGCAGGCGGAGGATTAGCCCAGTGAGCCATGGCGCCGGCCCGAATTATTAGATTTAAAGCCCTTAAAGTAGTGACTGGGACATAAGCAAATGATGCAAATGTTAGTGAAATCTAAAACAATGACAGTTGAGTAATCTGGGAACCTAAAGGCTTATTACTAGTTCAGGGTAACACAGTGAGTTGGTGGTAATGCAAGGCTTAAACTCTGTTCTACAGGTCTTTGCATATTTATTTCTGGATACTTTTCTGCTTTCTTTGCAAAGCTCATTCAACCAACCAGCATTTTCAAATAGTTTTCTAGGTTCCATGAGCAGCACTAGATGTGGTAGCATGTAGTTTCAGTATTTTTTTTATTTGAAATACAGAATTACAGAGAGAGAGGGAGAGATAGGAAAAGCTTGATCTTCTGTCTGCTGATATACTTCCCAATTGGCCACAACAAGCAGGGCTGGGCCAGGTTGTTCATTCAGGTCTTCCACGTAGGTGGCAGGGGTCCAAGCATATGGGCCATATTCCGCTGCATTCCCAGGGCATTAGCAGACAGCTGGATCAGAACTGGATCAGCTGGGACAAGAATGGGAGCCCTTATGGGATGCCAGTATTGTAGACTGTTGGCTGCTTAACTCACTGTGCCACAACATCAGCCCCAGTTTTCAGTTTCTTATTTTTGTTTTTAAAAACATTTTCAAAATTTTTATTTATTTGAGGAGCAGACACACACACACACACACATACATAAAACTTTTGTTCCTATCTGCTGGTTCACTTTCCAAATGCCATCAGTGGCTGGGGCTGGACCTGACCCAAAGTGGGAGCCAGGAATTCAGTCTGGGTAGCAGGAGCCCAATTATTTGGGCCACAACCTCCTGTCTCCCAAGGTCTGCATTAGCAGGAATCTCCAATATGGAACATGAGCATTTTAATTTCAAGGCTAAAGCCTGCCCCCTATTATTTGTTTTTTATTTACAATACTATAGCATACTAGAAAAAAAAAAAAAAAACCTCAAGATACAAATTCTCTCATTGAATAGGCTATGAGATTCTTGTCTTATCTCACATGAATTTTAAATAGGTAAATGATACTGAGATCTTGGCATCAAAATATAAGGAAAACTTATAAGTTTAAATATTTTAAAAGATGAATATAAATAAAAATTATGGATGATTGGATGGCCTACAAGAAATTCTGTAGTTTTAACATTAGTAATATAACCACATGTGCCTCAGTTCTTTCTCACTACTCACGTAGACACAACTGGGACGACGTTGTTAAAATGACTATTATTCTGTTTTCAATGTGTCATTAACGAAAATTATTAACACCTTCTTGGTCAATGGCTGACAAAATTTTCTTCAGATCTTCAAAAGATCCAGAGTGGGCACAAACTATGATGCTGCCTTCATTCTGATTCACATTCTGATTCATCTTTTCTTAGTGAAAAGAGAATGTCTTTTTTGTTCATTGTGAATCTCAGTTTCTAAATCTGGAAGGAGAATTCTAAAAGCATGCTAATTAGCCTTTGCTGAAAGTTCTTTAAAATATTTAAATATATAAATAATGTTACCATTTGGAGTTTGAATTAGCTATTGTTAGCCCAAAAGGCTTCTTTTTTTTTTTTTTAAGATTTATTTATTTATTTGAAAGGCAGAGTTACAGAGAGAGAGAGAGAGAGAGAGAGAGTGAGGGAGAGACAGAGAGATCTTCCATCCACTGATTCACTTCCTAAATGGCAGCGATGCCAGAGCTGGGCCAGTTCTGAGCCAGGAGCCAGGAGCCAGGAGCTTCTTCTTCCTGGTCTGCCATATGTGTGCAGGAGCCCAAGAACCTGGCCCATCCTCTGCTGCTTTCCTAGCTACAATAGCAGGGATCTGGATGTGAAGTGGAGCAGCCAGGACTTGAACCTAACCCATATGAGATGTCACTGAAAGTGTCAACTTAACCAGATCCACCATAGCACCGGTTCCTCCAGAAGGCTTTTCAAAGTGAGGCACTACTTTTCAGGCTCAGGAATGATTTCCTGATATATAAATATATTCCATTTCATGGAACTCAGACCACAAAGGCTTCACAGTACTGACTTGTCTAATTTGAATTGTTTGGGTTAACTTTGTTACTATGGCCATGCTTGGATTGGGTTATGTTTTTCTTTTACTGTTTAATAATGCATACTCTAACTTCAGTTACAAACACGTCTGTGAAGTACACGGTGATTATTGATGTGTTTCTTCTGTCCAATACAGTAAGATAAAGGAAGATATAAATGATAAGATCTGAGATTCTAAAATCTCTAAAAGAGATCATCTTCTGTCCTTCCTTGGGATTTTTCCATTCCAGGAAAATGTCAGTTTCTATTTGTGGACTCTTCTAGGAAATCGTCATTCCCATTTAGCCAAAGCAGTGATGGGAAGCTTTTCCTTCTCTGACAGACTTAACAATGCTATTTCTGTATTTCATTTGAGAGGCTGGGCAGCCATTCATTTGTGGTTAATACTGTAATTCTTAAAATGTATTTTTAAGACGTGGTTGCAAATATCTGACACACCATTTTGGTTTGAATGCTATCACGGCTCAAACACACATACAACTGTCAGCAAAATGCTGTTTGTGTCAGCCAACTCCTATGAATTGAAAGTAGCTAAGCTAAAAAAAGGGAAATTGACAGGTGTCTTATTAGGCCTTAGCTATTAGTCATTTTTGTATCTGCACAAGTAATTGACACTCCTCTTCTAAACAAGGATTGTGCATTTGCATGCTTTCAGGAAGAAGTCCTGATGGGTGATTCTCATTCACTATTTTAGGATGTGATGGCTTAATTTGAAAAATGTTTTGATGAACAAAACACGATCGCTTCCTTGTCACTTTTCTTGATGTTCTCAGGTTTCACGGAATAATCAGACACTGAATGGATTTTTCTCGGTACCAAATATCTGATGACTAAGTGGGTTTGGCAGGGAAATTGGAGGTTGTGTTGGTTACTGACTTCAACAGGAAAAAGACGAGGGATTATCTTCATTCTGTTCTTTTTTTGACGATTGTTGTAAAATGTATTTTTGGTTTATTACAGACCAGTTAACTCTTTACTGAATTAACACCAGAGAAGGAATTCTATGGATAATTATTTTTTTTTTCATTTTGGAGTTGACTCTACCTCATAAAATTAAAGAATTTAGAACTTTAGAGAATACAAATTTCATATGTTTCCCTTTCAGATAAAGAAACTGAGTCCCAAAGATATCAAGTTACATCTCAGCATAGCTACATTAGAGTTATAGAACCAAAATAAAAGGATAGTAAAGAGTTTGATGCCACTTTTGAAACTAGAGTCCTCTAAGATCGTTGTATTAACTTTTTCCACTAAAAGACAAATTGCTAAGATATTTCCATACCACACTACTCCCCTGTGTCATTTTACCTTTGACCTTATATCTGAAAATATTGAATATATTTAAATTGATAATCAAACGGGAAAATTTGATCCAGTGACTTCATCATGAAAATACCACCACTGTGAACAACAAAATGTTCCCATATTAGTTGCTTCTCATCTGGATGGCTGCAGTTCTCCTTGCCATTGGTCTTTGTGACTATACCCACTGGGTGGTCTTTGTTACTTCACAATCAACTTCAAATTCAGAATCCTTACTTCTTTACATAGCCCAGATACATAGATGCAAAGCTTGATGAGTGCTGTGGATTTTACTGAATGTTTCATGGAAGTAGGGCTCATCTCCCTTTGGCATTTTCTGGTTCTCTTCTCTGCCCGGTCTCTTTTCTTCACTTCTCTGTTTGTTTTCTGTAGAAGCTCAGCTCCAGTCTTTTTTTTTTTTTTTTGACGGGCAGAGTAGATAGTAGAGGGAGACAGAGAAAAAGGTCCTCCTTTTTGCCGTTGGTTCACCCTCCAATGGCCGCCGCGGTAGCGCACTGCGGCCGGCGCACCGCGCTGTTCCGATGGCAGGAGCCAGGTGCTTATCCTGGTCTCCCATGGGGTGCAGGGCCCAAGCACTTGGGCCATCCTCCACTGCACTCCCTGGCCACAGCAGAGAGCTGGCCTGGAAGAGGGGCAACCGGGACAGGATTGGTGCCCCGACCGGGACTAGAACCCGGTGTGCCGGCGCTGCAAGGCGGAGGATTAGCCTGTTAAGCCACGGCGCCGGCCAGCTCCAGTCTTAAGAATATATTCCCCTCAGCATAACAACAGCCCGTGGTAAACAATGAGCACAAACCAACGACCTTTAAAAAGTTGGTGGAAAAGTGGAATTAGGCACAAGGTCCCCTCCACTGTCATGTTTGAGGACACTGAGAGAAGCTCAGTGTACCCCAATGCAAGGAGGATGGAGGCATGAGAGGGGCACAGAGCAGAAGAGGACATATTATGAAAGGTTTTGCATGCCAAATTAAAGACATTATCCTCTAGGCAAGAGTGAATCAACAGTCTTTTTTTAAAATTAATTAATTAATTTATTTTGACAGGCAGAGTGGATAGTGAGAGAGAGAGACAGAGAGAAAGGTCTTCCTTTACCATTGATTCACCCTCCAATGGCCGCTGCGGCCGGCGCACTGCGGCCTGCGCACCATGCTGATCCGAAGCCAGGAGCCAGGTGCTTCTCCTGGTCTCCCATGGGGTGCAAGGCCCAAGCACTTGGGCCATCTTCCACTGCACTCCTGGGCCAGAGCAGAGAGCTGGACTGGAAGAGGGGCAACTGGGACAGGACTGGCACCCCAACTGGGTCTAGAACCTGGGGTGCCGGTGCCGCAGGTGGAGGATTAGCCTATTGAGCTGCGGTGCCAGCCAACAGTCTTTAAACATCTTAATTTTTATCTGAATATTACATACATACAAATTAAAGAGTTAGATAGTCCTACAAGGTTTGTTACCAAAAACTCAGCAGGACTCAGCCCTCCTCCTGCTCACCCCCCCACCTTTTGTTTTTGACAGGCAGAGTTAGACACTGAGAGAGAGAGACAGAGAGAAAGGTCTTCCTTCTGTTGGTTCATCTTCCAAATGTCCGCTATGGCCGGAGCTGAGCTGATCCGAAGCCAGGAGCCAGGTGCTTCCTCCTGGTCTCCCATGTGGGTGCAGGGCCCAAGCACTTGGGCCATCCTCCACTGCCTTCCTGGGCTACAGCAGAGAGCTGGCCTGGAAGAGGAGCAACTGGGACATAACTGGCGTCCCAACTGGAACTGGAACCCGGAGTGCTGATGCCGCAGGCGGAGGATTAGCTTAGTGTGCCACATTGCCAGCCAATCACCCACTTCTGTAAGATGTGTTTACACAACTACTTGTTTTCTCAGCCTTGGCTATTGTCTATTGGCTTCCCACCTTGGAAGATGAGGATTTGGCTCTCTTCTTGCACCCTCATGCCATAACACACAGGCACTTTTCCTATGCCACCAACTTTTTTTTTTAAAAAGCTTTTATTTAATGAATGAAAATTTCATAGGTACAACTTTAGGAATACAGTGGTTCTTCCTCTCATATCCTTTCTTCCACTCCCACTCCTGTCCTATCTCCTACTCCCTCTCCCATCCCATTCTTCATCAAGATTCACTTTTAATTATGTTTATATACAGGAGACCAACTCTATACTAAGTAAAAATTTCAACAGTTTGCACCCCCCCACACACAATGTTAAAAGTACTGATTGAGAACAAGTTTTGCTGTTAATTCTCATAGTAGAACTTGTTAAGACAGAGATCCTACATGAGGAGTAAGTGCACACAGTGACTTCTGTTGTTAATTTAACAATTGACACTCTTATTTATGATTTCAGGGATCCCCAAGGCTCTTGCCATGAGCTGCCAAGGCTATGGAAGCCTTTTGTGACCACAAACTCTGTCAGTATTTAGACAAGGCCATAAGCGAAGTGGAAGTTCTCTCCTCCTTTCAGAGAAAAGTATATCCTTCTTTGATGGCCCCTTTTTTCCACTGAGCTCTCATTCACAGAGATCTTTCATGTAGGATATTTTTTTGCCACAGTGTCTTGGTTTTCCATGCCTGAAATGCTCTCATGGGCTTTTCAGCCAGACCAGGAATCCTTAAGGGCTGATTCTGAGGTCAGAGTGCCACCTACTTTCAATAGCATAATTTTAGTTTGATCACTATTCAGTATTTACATTAATAAGTGCATGTAAATGCTATTCACAGCTGAGGCAAATAGTCAACTATAGTTTTACATTGCTATAAATGTTTAACCCTGCCTCTAGGTGCATGTTTGTGTTTTTTCCCCATGTTCTCATCACCAATTCAACAGTAAAAGTCTTTATGCCTTGCCAAACTCTCTTCTCATATCATGAGGTAGGAACGTGCCCTCATGTCCTTTTCTAGTCAGTCCTAACACCCTACATATCTATAGTCAATTGTCTCTGATTTTTTCCCACTATCAATTAGTTTTGCCTGTTCTAGAATTTCATAGAAATGCAAACATACAGTATACATTCTTCTGTGGAAAGTTTCATTTACTCAGTACATTTCTTTTGAGATTCATCCATGCTTCACATGTAGCAATAGTTAGCTCCTTTTTATTGATGAACATTATTCTATCATATGGATATACCACAGCTTGCTTGTCTCTTCTATTGATGAACACCTACATTGTTTTCAGTAGGGAGCTATTATGAATAAGGTTGCTATGCATATTTTGAACATGTCTTTGTTTGAAGGTATGTTTTGTTTCTGTTGAGTAAAAAACTAAGAGTGGAACACCCAGGTTTGGGGTAGCTTTATGTTTAGTTTTTTTTCAAAAAAAATTTATTTAAGAGTTAGGAAGACAGAGCAATAGACTGAGAGAACTCCTCTCTTCCCAAATATTCACAGTAGCCAGGTTTAGGCAAAACTGAGTCAGGAAGTCAATACAGGTCTCCTATGTGAATGCTAGGAAACCAACTACTTGAGCCATCACCTGATGCTTCTCAGGTCCTGCATTAGCAGGAAGCTGGAGTCAGGAACCAGATCAAAATGTAGAACTATTGGGGTGTGGATGTCTTAATCATTAGGCCAAACATTTGCCCAATATACTTACTTTTATAAGGAACTGTCAGATCTTTTTCCAGTGTGATTTTGTTATTTATTATTTAGAAGAGATTCATGTACTATATATTTACTGATCCAACAGTGCAGTCAATAAATATTTGACAAAACACAGTACACTTATAGGCATTTAACATGACTTTATGGAATTCACTAATGAAACACACTAACCCAGAAAATAACGTCAAAGACCAGGAATAAAAATGTAAAGAAATTCATAAATATATTTGGCTGGTAATTTTCACTCTTCACAATGCATTTGAGCCATTGAATAATCAAAGAAGGATCACAAAAATTATTTTATTGTATGAACTATATGTTACACTCAGAACTTCAAAATTTTTAGTTCATTCTTCTAGGTAAGATGATACATAAGTAACATGCATGTTTATTATTTATAAAATATCAGCTTTCTAGTTTGTGCTCAGTAATTGCAGTACGAGTGCTTAAGATTCTCCAAATAACTTACATCTGTGGACATAAATGTCATTCTTCCATAATAACATTCACAATATGTAATGGAATTCCTAATAGCTCACCTAAACATGGACAAAAAATGCAAAACAAGAAAAAAATAGAAAAGGAATGGAAAATAACACATTTATGCTGGTACTTAGAAAGTCTAAGACTTGGAATTTCAGCAACTATAGTGTTTTTGTAAATGTGACATTTATTACTTTACCTAAAATTATGCAAATAATGCCTATAAGGCAGGTTTCCCTTTTGACTCATAACACAATTCAAAGGTGAAAAATTAAGTTTTCTCTTTTTTCACAGAGAAAAAACTCACAAGATTTTTCATATAACACAAAGTGTACCCTGGTTTTGAATGTGACAGACTGCTGGTTTAATTCTATTACACACCAAGATTTGCCACGGTAGTTAAGGGAAGACGAAGACAGGCTAACAAAAGTCACCAATACAACAGTTTATTTCAGTATGACTGTAGTCACTGTTTATTATCTGACCAAATTAGAAAAATGCCACAGCAGACAACTTTGTTCATCCTTCTAAGAACTCTCTTGATCTGGTCTTCCCTGTTGCCAGCATCTCCACACTCTACCAATTGGGCGGTCTTTTTTTTCATCCCACCTTGGGGAGAAGAAAACCCACAAGAAGTTGTTTGTTTTCTTGAAGTGTTTCCCAACAGTATAGCTCTTGTGAATCAGATCCTCCATGTAGATGACACTGCATTTACCAAGAGAACGGGCAATCAGAGTGTTACCTGTCAAAGCAATTCGCTTCTTACTTATTTTGCCACACTTGTAAATTAGTTCATTTACTGACTTCAGATTTGGGTACCCCCATGCAATGTATGGTTCCACAATCCTCAGCTGAAAGTCTTGTTGAGCTTATCAAAGGTGCCATTGAATATCTGGAAAAGGTGAAGAAGCAGCAACACTTTTCGGACTTTGGGGCTCACACCACTGATACCTCTGATCCTGATGACAAATGCCAATTTAGGTTCTGCAGGTATGCAGAGGTTGCCAGCTTTTCTTGCCATCCTTGCCATCCAAATTTCAGTTCTGTACTTCTGCCTGTATTTCTTGTGATAGTGCTTAGCTTTTTCATAGATAAGCTTCCTCTTTGCCATTCAAAGCATCTTTTGGGCGAATTTCTTTCTCAGGTGCTTGATCTTCAGCTCCGTGAAATTACTCCACTTTTTCTTAAGGGTTTCTGGCACGGCAGGAACTTTCTTCTCTTCCAGCATCCTCCATGATTCCTGCTGGAAAAGAGGACGATTTTTGTTATTGTACATTCTCCTCAACAATATTTGGGAGTTCCATATGTTCAACATTCTTACCAAACTATTGTTGATATCACTCTTTTTCTTCGTAGTCCATTCTACAATGAGTGTGTGTGCAGTGATATATCATTGTGATCTTCATTTGCATATGATTGCTTCTTGAACAGTCTTTCAACCAGTTCTTCTAATTTTACCTCCTGCTTAAGAAATACTTAATGCTTTCAATTCTTGAGCTTTGGGAGTTTTATTTGTTTATTTTTGTAGTGTAACCTGTTTCAGTAATCAACTTTCCTTGTTTTATTTATTTATTTATTTTTTCTTTTACATTTATTTAATGAACATACATTTCCAAAGTACAGCATATGGATTACAATGGCTTTCCCCCCTATAACTTCCCTCCCACCCACAACCCTCCCCTTTACTGCTCCCTCTCCCCTTCCATTCACATCAAGATTCATTTTCAATTCTCTTTATATACAGAAGATCAGTTTAGCATATATTAAGTAAAGATTTCAACAGTTTGCACCCACATAGAAACACAAAGTAAAAAATACTGTTTGAGTACTAGTTATAGCATTAAATCACAATGTACAGCACATTAAGGACAGAGATCCTACATGAGGAGTAAGTGCACAGTGACTCCTGTTGTTGACTTAACAAATTGACACTCTTCTTTATGGCATCAGTAATCACCCTAGGCTCTTGTCATGAGATGCCAAGGCTATGGAAGCCTTTTGAGTTCACCAACTCCGATCATATTTAGACAAGGTCATAATAAAAGTGGAAGTTCTTTCCTCCCTTCAGAGAAAGGTACCTCCTTCTTTGATGACCCATTCTTTCCACTGGGATCTCACGCATGGAGATCCTTTATTTAGGTCATTTTTTTCTTTTTGACAGAGTGTCCTGGCTTTCCATGCCTGAAATACTCTCATGGGCTTTTCAGCCAGATCCGAATGCCTTAAGGGCTGATTCTGCGGCCAGAGTGCCATTTAGGACATCCGCCATTCTATGAGTCTGCTGTGCATCCTGCTTCCCATGTTGGCTCATTCTCTCCCTTTTTTATTCTATCGGTTAGTATTATTCAGACACTAGTCTTGTTTATGTGATCCCTTTGACTCTTAGTCCTATCATTATCATCAATTGTGAACTGAAATTGATCACTTGGACTAATGAGATGGCATTGGTACATGCCACCTTGATGGGATTGTATTGGAATCCCCTGACACGTTTCTAACTGTACCATTTGGGTCAAGTCAGCTGGAGCATGTCCCAAATTGTACATCTCTTCCCTCTCTTATTCCCACTCTTATATTTAACAGGGATCACTTTTCAGTTAAGTTTCAACACTTAAGAATAACTGTGTGTTAATTACAATTTTGAACCAATAGTGTTAAGTAGAACAAACAAAAAATACTAAGAGGGATAAAGTATTAAGTTGTTCATCAATAGTCAGGGCAAGGGCTGATCAAGTCACCATTTCTCATAGTGTCCATTTTACTTCAACAGGTTTCCTTTTTGGTGCACAGTTAGTTGTCACCAATCAGGGAGAACATGATATTTTTCCTTTTGGGACTGGCTTATTTCACTCAGCATAATGTTTTCCGGATTCCTCCATTTTGTTGCAAATGACTGGGTTTCATTGTTTTTTACTGCTGTATAGTATTCTATAGAGTATGTATCCCATAATTTCTTTATCCAGTCTACTGTTGATGGGCATTTAGGCTGATTTCAGGTCTTAGTTATTGTGAATTGAGCTGCAATAAACATTAAGGTGCAGACCGCTTTTTTATTTGCCAATTTAATTTCCTTTGGGTAAATTCCAAGGAGTGGGATGGCTGGGTTGTATGGGAGGGTTATATTCAGGTTTCTGAGGAATTTCCAGACTGACTTCCATAGTGGCTTTACCAATTTGCATTCCCACCAATAGTGGGTTAGTGTCCCTTTTTCCCCACATCCTCGCCAGCATCTGTTGTTGGTGGATTTCTGAATGTGAGCCATTCTAACTGGGGTGAGGTGAAACCTCGTTGTGGTTTTGATTTGCATTTCCCTGATGGCTAGTGATCTTGAACATTTTTCCATGTGTCTGTTGGCCGTTTGGATTTCCTCTTTTGAAAAATGTCTATTGAGGTCCTTGGCCCATCTCTTAAGTGGGTTGTTTGTTTTGTGGTTGTGGAGTTTCTTTTTCTTTTTCTTTTTTTTTTGACAGGCAGAGTGGACAGTGAGAGAGAGACAGAGAGAAAGGTCTTCCTTTTGCCGTTGGTTCACCCTCCAATGGCCCCTGCGGTAGGCGCGCTGCGGCCGGCGCACCGCGCTGATCCGATGGCAGGAGCCAGGTGCTTCTCCTGGTCTCCCATGGGGTGCAGGGCCCAAGCACTTGGGCCATCCTCCACTGCACTCCCTGGCCACAGCAGAGAGCTGGCCTGGAAGAGGGGCATCCGGGACAGGACCAGCGCCCCGACCGGGACTAGAACCCAGTGTGCCGGCGCCGCAAGGCGGAGGATTAGCCTAGTGAGCCGCGGCGCCGGCCAGTACCATGCTGTTTTGATAACAACTGCCCTGTAGTATGTCCTGAAATCTGGTATTGTGATGCCTCCAGCTTTATTTTTGTTGTACAAAATTGCTTTATCTATTTGAGGTCCTGCATCTCTATATGAATTTCAACATCATTTTTTCCAGATCTGAGAAGAATGTCTGGTATCTTGATTGGTATCGCATTGAATCTATAAATTGCTTTTGGGAGAATGGACATTTTTATGATGTTGATTCTTCCAATCCATGAGCATGGAAGATTTTTCCATTTTTTGGTATCCGCTTCTATTTCTTTCTTTAAGATTTAGTAATTCTCCGCCGGCGCCGCGGCTCACTAGGCTAATCCTCCGCCTTGCGGCGCCGGCACACTGGGTTCTAGTCCCGGTCAGGGCACTGATCCTGTCCCCGTTGCCCCTCTTCCAGGCCAGCTCTCTGCTGTGGCCAGGGAGTGCAGTGGAGGATGGCCCAAGTGCTTGGGCCCTGCACCCCATGGGAGATCAGGAGAAGCACGTGGCTCCTGCCATCGGATCAGCGCAGTGCGCTGGTCGCAGTGCGCCTACTGCGGCGGCCATTGGAGGGTGAACCAACGGCAAAAGGAAGACCTTTCTCTCTGTCTCTCTCTCACTGTCCACTCTGCCTGTCAAAAATAAAAAAAAGAAAGAAAAAAAAGATTTAGTAATTCTCATCGTAGAGGTCTTTAACATCCTTGGTTAAGTCCAAGGTATTTGATTGTTTTTGTAGCTATTGTGAATGGGATTGTTCTTAGCAGTTCTTTCTCAGCCATGACATTGCCTGTGTATACAAAGGCTGTTGATTTTTGTGCATTGATTTTATATCCTGCTACTTTGCCAAACTCTTCTATGAGTTCCAATAGTCTCTTAGTAGTGTTCTTTGGATCCCCTAAATAAGGAATCATATCGTCTGCAAAGAGGCATAGTTTGACTTCTTCCTTCTCATTTTGTATCCCTTTAATTTCTTTTTCTTGCCTGATGGCTCTGGCTAAAACTTCAAGAACTATATTGAAATGCAGTGGTGAGAGTGGGCATCCCTGTCTGGTACCAGATCTCAGCGGAAATGCTTCCAACTTTTCCCCATTCAATAGGATGCTGGCCGTGGGTTTTTCATAATTTGCTTTGATTATATTATGGAATGTTCCTTCCGTACCCAGTTTGCTTAGAGTTTTCATCATGAAAGTGTGTTGTATTTTATCAAATGCTTTCTCTGCGTCTATTGAGAGAATCACATGGTTTTTCTTCTGCAGTTTGTTAATGTGGTGTATCACATTGATTGATTTGCGAACATCGAAACATCCCTGCATACCAGGGATAAATCCCACTTGGTCTGGGTGGATGATTTTTCTGATGTGTTGTTGTATTCTATTGGCGAGAATTTTATTGAGTATTTTTGCGTCTATGTTCATCAGGGATATTGGTCTGTAATTTTCTTTCAATGCTGCATATTTCTCTGGCTTAGGGATTCAGGTGATGCTGGCTTCATAGAAAGAATTTGGGAGGATTCCATCTTTTTCGATTGTTCAGAATAGTTTGAGAAGAAATTGAGTTAGTTCTTCTTTAAATGTCTGGTAGAATTCAGCAGTGAATCCATCTGGTCTTGGGCTTTTCTTTGTTGGGAGGGCCTTTATTACTGTTTCAATTTGTGACTCAGTTATGGGTCTGTTTAGGTTTTCTATGTCTTCATGGTTCAATTTAGGAAGGTTGCATGTTTCCAGGAATCTATCCATTTCTGATAGATTTCCCAGTTTGCTGGCATACAAGTCCTTGTATTAATTTCTGATGATTCTATTTATTTCTGTGGTGTCTGTTGTTACATTTCCTTTTTCATCTCTGATTTTATTGATTTGGGTCTTTTCCCTTCTTTTTTTAGTTAGTTGAGCCAATGGGGTGTCAATTTTATTCATTTTTTCAAAAAACCAGCTTCTCATTTGGCTTTTTTTTGTAATTTTTTTTGGATTCTATCCTGTTGATTTCTTCTCTGATTTTAATTATTTCTCTTCTCCTACTAGATTTGGGTCTGGTTTGCTGCAGTTTTTCTAGATCCTTGAGATGCGTTGCAAGCTCATTTATTTGGTGCCTTTCCAATTTCTTGATGTAGGCACCTATTGATATAAACTTTCCTCTTAACACTGCTTTTGCCATATCCCATAAGTTTTGATATGTTGTTTTGTTATCTTCATTTATTTCCAGAACATTTTTGATTTCTCTTTTAATTTCTTCTATGACCCTGTGTTCAATCAGGAGCATGTTGTTCAGTCTCCATGTGTTTGCATACTCTCTAGGGATTCCTGAGTTGCTAATTTGTACCTTCATTCTGCTGTGGTCTGAGAAGCTGCATGGTATGATTCTAATTCTCTTGAATTTGCTGAGACTTGCTTTATGGCCTAGTATGTGGTCAATCCTAGAGAAGGTTCAATGTAATGCTGAGAAGAATGTAAAGTCCTTAGATGTAGGATGAAAAGTTCTGTAGATATCTGTTAGATCTTTTTGGGCAATAGTGTCGATTAAATCTGCTGTTTCCTTGTTGATCTTCTGTCCAGTTGATCTATTTCTGAGAGTGGAGTATTGAAGTCTCCCAGTACTACTGTATTGGAAACTAAGTCTCCCTTTAAATCCCTTAACATACCTTTTAAATAAACCGGTGCCCTGTAATTAGGTGCATATACATTTATAATAGTTACATCTTCCTGTTGAATTGAACTCTTAATCATTATATAGTGTCCCTCTTTGTCTTTCTTAACAGTTTTTGTGTTATAGTTTATTTTGACTGATATTAATATGGCTACACCTGCTTTTTTTGGTTTCTGTTGGCATGGAATATCTTTTTCCAACTTTTCACTTTCAGTCTGCATGCATCTTTGTTGGAAAGATGTGTTTCTTGTAGGCAGCAAATAGATGGGTTTTGTTCCTTAATCCATTCAGCCAGTCTGTACCTTTTAACTGGAGAGTTGAGTCCATTAACGTTCAATGTGACTATTGATAAGTAGTGATTTTGCCCTGCCATTTTTCCCAAAGATATTTTCTAGTATATGCTTTGAGCTTCCTATGATCTTTTACTGGTAGGTTTTCTTCCTTTACCTTCTTTCATATTGATGACCATGTTTCTGTGTGTAGCACATCTTTAAGCATTTTTTGCAGGGCTGGATGAGTGGCGACAAATTCTTTCAATTTCTGTTTTCTATGAAAGGTCTTTATTTCGCTTTCATTCACAAATGAGAGCTTTGCAGGATATAATATTCTGGGCTGGCAGTTTTTCTCTCTTAGTACCTGGGCCATTCCCTCCTTGCCTGTAGGGTTTCTGATGAGAAGTCAGCTGTGAGTCTAATTGGAGATCCTCTGAGAGTAATCTGGTGTTTCTCTCTTGCACATTTTAGGATCTTTTCTTTGTGCTTCATTGTGGTGAGTTTGATTACAACATGCCGTGGTGAGGATCTCTTTTGGTCACGTTTATTAGGGGTTCTATGAGCTTCCTGTACTAGGATGTCTCTGTCTTTCTCCAAACCTGGGAAATTTTCTGCTAGTATCTCACTAAAAAGGCCTTCTAATCCTTTTCCCCCCTCCATGCTTTCAGGAACTCCTAGAACCCAAATGTTGGGTCTTTTAATAGTATCCTGTAGATTCCCGACAATATTTTTTAGATTTCTAATTTCCTCTTCTTTTCGTTGGTTTGATTGTATACTTTCCTGTTCTCTGTCTTCTAAATCCGATATTCTCTCTTTTGCTTCACCCATTCTGTTTTTAAGGCTCTCTAATGTGTTTGTCATTTGATCTATTGAATTCTTCATTTCATTATGATTTCTCGTCACTATCACAGTTTCATGTTCTACTAGTTGCTTCATTTCATTTTGATTCCTCCTTAGTATTTAATTTTCGTGAGAGAGATTTTCTATCTTGTCCAGTAAGGATTTCTGTAGTTCAAGAATTTGTTTTTGAGAACTTCTTAATGTTCTTATCAATTTTTTGAGATCCGCTTCTTGCATTTCTTCTATCTCATCATCTTCATAATCTTGAATTGCAGTGTCTTTTTCATTTGGGGGCGTCATAGTGTCTTCCTTGTTCTTGTTACCTCGGTTTCTATGTTTGTTGTTTGGCATATTGGAGATATTCTTTGGTTTCTTTGCTGTGGTGTTTTTTCTTGTTATACTATGACTGTAGATTAAGTGGACTGTCTCCTTTTGATGGATCTTTAGAGGCTGTGATGGGTGTGGCCTGAGAGCTGTGTTTGGTTCCTCAGGGTTAAGGGTGTGCCAAAGGTGACTCACCCAGGTTGTTCTCTCTCTTGCTGGCTCTCTCTCTCTCTCTCTCTCTCTCTCTCTCTTTTTGACTCAGAGGGAAGTAATTCTGCACAGCTGAGTGGAATTGAGGGTAGTTGATGTATGAAATATGGCCCCTGTGGGTATTTGTCTGCTGTACCCCAGGGACCACACAAAGGGTTTATGCAGCCCTCAGTGTGGTCTCAAATTTCTCCGCAGTCTCTCACCGGGTTGCCAAGGTTACCAAGTTTGTGTACTCGGTGAGTTCTCTCGCCCACCCTCAGATTTTCATAGTCCCAGTTTGTTAGCTCCACACTTTCACTAGGTCCTAACCTCCTGTTATTTCTCCTCACCAGAGTCAGGTTTTTCTGCTTGGCTGATGGCATGTGCTGCTTTATGTATGTCCAAATGGCGCCTGCCCTTTGTCTTGTTTGGCTTTGTAAGGTGAGTGGAGAGAGAGGCTAGTGTCCATGCCGGTTCCCCTTATTTGTTCATTTTTTTCTCTCCTCCAGTCAGCCTGGTGAACTTTCCCCAGCGGGGCTTGCAGCCTTGTTCCCTCTAGGCTCTTTCTGCCTTTCCCCGCCAATGTCTCGGGTTACCTAGGTTTTTGTCTCACCTCCCCTTCCAACGCTGGTGCACAGACTCCGTGGCTGTTCTCCACGCCGTGGGCATCCTTGCTCTCCCCGTAGGTCCTCCGTGTCACATCCACTAGATCCGGGAGAGTTTCCTCTGCAACTTTTTCCCAAGCCTTTTCCTGAGACTACAGTAACTCCACTTTTATTAAACTATCTTTTCCTGGACTATCAGTGCATGCCCTCACTATTCCGCCATCTTGGCTCCGCCACCTTTCCTTGTTTTATGTTTACTTCTGTTCCCTCTAGAGTACTAAATCACTTTTCACCACTCTTTGTCCTGCTTTCTTTCTAGTTTGAAAAAACACTGGCTCTTATTTTCTCCCTTCCTATTCTTCCTATTCTTGTGGGTTTGTGACTAAAATCAAAATCAATAAAAACAAAAAGGGGCAGCAACATGAAAACTTTATTGTTATTTCAGTGGGGTTTTGGAAACTAAATATTTAAGCTTCCATCTCTACCTGGAAGTCCTTTTGGATGTAGGGATATGGATCTAGTTTGTAGTGCTTGAATTTCATGAAGTATTGTTTGAGATAAAGGCTTCAAAATTATGAATGTCAGGCTGGCGCTGAGGCCCGCTAGGTTAATCCTCTGCCTGCGGCACTAGCATCCCATATGGGTGCCGGTTCTAGTCCCGGCTGCCCCTCTTCCAATTCAGCTCTCTGCTATGGCCTGGGAAAGCAGTAGAAGATGGCCCAAGTTCTTGGGCCTCTGCACCTGCATTGGAGACCAGGAGAAAGCACCTGGCTCCTAGCTTTGGATCAGTGCAGCTCTGGCTGTTGTGGCCACTTGGGGAGTGAACCAATGGAAGGAAGACCTTTCTCTCTGTCACTCTCTCTCTTACTGTAATTCTACCTTTCAAATAAATAAATAAAATATTAAAAAAAATTATGAATGCCCTCTAGGACACATTAACACCATGAGATGACAAATGACCCTGCACCTTCAAGCCATCATACTGTATGAGTGGGCATTGTAGGTGGCAGGGAAAATCGTGGAAGCCATTTTTACACTGGGGTGACCTGAGACATACACTAAATTGAAACTGAGACCAACATAAATATATGGATAGTGATTATATTCCTAACCCTGCTTCCTTTTACCCAAATTATTCCAGCTATTCTCTTCCCACTCAACACAGGGGAAGTCTGATGAAGGGCAAGTTGGAACAGTAAGAGCTAAGTCTTTAAAAAGATTATTTGAGGGACAGTGAGAGAGAGAGAGAGAGAGAGACAGAGAGATGGAGAGACAGAGAGAGAAGGGAGATTTCCATCTGCTGTTCTTTCCCCAAAGGCTCACAAGAGCCAGATCCGGACTGGAGCTGAAGGCTGGAGATGGGAACTCAGACCAAGTCTGCCATATGGGTGGCAGGAGCTCAATAACTTCAGTCATCACCCGCTGTCTCCCAGGATGGGCATTGTCAGGAAGCTGGAATTGGAAGTGGAGCTGGGACTCAAAACAAGCTACTCTATTATGGAATGTGGGCACCTGTTTCATTTCAGTAAAGTGTCTTGAAATGCTAAGTTTCTGTGGTTCAATTGTATTTTAAATATATTGCTTTATTTGTACTTGAATTGTACGCATGGATTTATAAAGCTTTACATATTTCAAATACTAAGAGTTTTATAAGAAGATTATACAAAGTTTTATGCTTTTACTTACGTAGCAGAATTGTCTAAGTCAATATTGGAAAGTATTTCTTTTCTTTTAAATGAATATTATTCATTGCGAAAGAAGTAGTCCTATGGGGGCGAGGGTGTCTGTCTGTGTGGTGGGAATCACACTTGAATTGGATCAACTTTCTGAACCTGACTGCTAGTTTTTAGGGAATAGAGAGGACAGAGAAACATATCAGAAGACATGGAAGTGCAATTCTGGGAAACTCTGTATGTCCTTTAACAAATAAAAGAAAAAATAATGCAGGGGAAATTATATATATTTTTAAAATGTAAACAAAACATTATCTTACCATATATTTGGACCTTGGCTTAAAATTAAAAAGTGAACTGAGAAAATAATTTAAGATGTTTCTGAGAAAACTGATGGTTTGAATGCTGTTGGGACGATTAAAGATCTTCAGGAATTAGTGTTCTTTGGTATGATATTGCTATTTGGTTGTGATAAAGAAGGGAGTGTAGTGCCTTTTGTGAGTATTCACTGGGATATTAACAGATGATAAGAAATCCATGTTTTCCTTATGATAACAGTAGATGATAAAGTGAATCTATCTGTATTCCAATAATAAGTTTGAAAGCTCAGTTTTATTTATCCTTCCAGTTCATATTTTTGAGAAAGATGTAAATGTTTAAATGTAAGATAATATGATATTATCATATGGTTAAGTATATTAAAGAAATTCTCATTCTCTCCAAGAGCCTGATGTCTAAGTTTTGTAGAAAATAGGAATACATATGTCACATTTAATCAACTATAGATGATAGATGTAAATAATATAAAAACCATTTAAATTTCCAGATAAATACTATTTGAGAACAAGTTTTGCAATTAATTCTCATAGTACAATTCATTAAGTACAGAGGTCCTACAGGGAAGCAAGTGCACAATGACTCCTGTTGTTGATTTAACAACTGACACTCTTATTTATGACGTCAGTAATCACCCGATGCTCTTGTCATGAGCTGCCAAGGCTTTGAAAGCCTTTTGTGACCACAAACTCTGACATTATTTAGACATGAGCAAAATGGAAATTTTCTCCTCCCTTCAGAGAAAGGTACCTCCTTCTTTGATGGCCCCTTCTTTCCACTGGGATGTCACTCACAGAGATTTTTCATTTAGGTCATTTTTTTGTTTTGTTTTGTTTTGTTTTGCCACAGTGTCTTGGCTTTCCATGCCAGAAATGCTCTCATGGGCTTTTTAGCCAGATCCAAATGCCTTAAGGGCTGATTTTGAAGCCAGAGTGCTGTTTAGGGTGTTTGTCATTCTATGAGTCTGCTGTGTGGCCTGTTTCCCATACAAGCTTTCATTTTAAAGGTGACTAGGGGTTACTTTTCCTATCTAACATGAGGATAATAGAATGATCAACTTTTTATCATTTTCTCCCTCTCAAAGCTCAAAGAGGAGTGGGTTGGAATCATTGACTAAATCAGTGGTTTCTAGCCATGAGCCATGTGTTTCCCTTACTGAAAGAAACAGTAACATCTACTGGATCAGGATAAGGTAAGACAGGGACTGGCACACCACAGCCTGAAGGCCATCTTCACTTATGAAGTTGCATGAGGACACAGTCACATACATTTGTTTCCTGTTTTGTTGATAAAATCAGAACCATTGTGTAGTGTTTAACAGTCAGGTTGCCTAGGTCCCCAATCTGGTTCTGTCTTGCTGGTATAGCGCTTTGGTTAAATTACTTAGTTGAGGGGCTGGCGCTGTGGTGCAGCAGGTTAATGCTCTGGCCTGAAGCAGTGGCATCCCATATGGGCCCCAGCCATTGCAGCCATTTGGGGAATGAACCAGCAGATGGAAGATCTCTCTCCTTCTCTTTCTGTATCTCTGCCTTTCAAATAAATAAATCTTAAAAAAATAGAAGACTGATTACCTTTATAAATATTTCTTTGTTGGAAACTATAGGCAGTATATGTCACATAATAGAAAGGAGCTTAATTTAAAATTTTGTGGAAATATCTTTAAACTATTTTCTAAATGCTGTGCAGAGCCATTAGAATTTCTTGTTAAGATTTACAGAACACAGTAGTTGCTCCAGACCTGTTGAGTCACTGTCTTAGAATCTGGGAAGGGCTGTTTTAGAGAGACATGAACCCAATAATCAGGTAAATTTGGGAAACACTAGCCTGGAACATATCAAGTCTTCAAAAAATAGTTATTGAATTGCATGGAAAATTGGTATCATGCTGATGGGGTTTGTGGACCCAAAAGGCTTCCATAGCCTTGGCAGCTCATGACAAGAGTCTTGGGTGATCACTGATGTCATAAATAAGAGTGTCAATTGTTAAATCAACAAGAAAAAGTCATTGTGAACTTTCTTCCCATGTGGGACCTCTGTTCTTAATGAGTTGCACTATGAGAATTAATGATAACTTGTCTTCAAACAGTACTTTATAGTTTGTTGTCTGTGTGGGTGCAAACTATTGAAATCTTTACTTATATGGAGTTGGTCTTCTGTATATAAAGATAATTAAAAATGAATCTTAATGAAGAATGGGATGAGAGAGAGAGTAGGAGGTGGGATGGGAGAGGGTGTGGGAGCGCAGATATAGGGGGAAGAACTGCTATAATCCAACAGCTGTACCTATGAAATTTATATTTATTAAATAAAAGCTTTCTCAAAAATAAAGAACAAAAAAGAAAGGAAACAAAATTGGTATCATGTAATTGTGACAATAGTCTATACCGTGAGTATATGTCATAATTCAGGAGCAAGCTCATTAGGTGAATAGTTCCTTGAATCCCATTAAAGATAATTTTCTGTATGATAATAAAAACACTGATTGCCAAAAAGAATAAAACAAGACTTATAAACATACTATTAATCTGCATGTTCTTTCTGTATTGAATTAGTGTAATTCTGCTGAATTCTTAAAATACTCTAGTTATTTTGGGTTTCAGTCATGGGGAGATACTTTACTTGGGTTTTGGATTTGTTGCTTTCTTGAAAATGTTTGGATAAAGAGCCAAGCAATACATCCTTGCTCCTAAGGAAACTAGTAAATATTAATTATTATTGTGAAAATCTTGAAATTTACATTATTAAACTCAGAGCATATTTAAACTACTTATAAGTGTTCTTCTTTGTTGCATTCTCATTGTTGTCTAATTATGCGTCAATGGAATCTTTCCTTTGTAGCATCCTCTGTATCTCTCTTAGTGCCCTCTTAGATGTCATGAGGATGTAGTCATCAAGATTACAGTCTGTGCACTGTGAAGTCCCCAGGATCACATGGGTAATTCTGGGAAGTTTTCTGGATAAAGATCGGCTACCTCTGCAGATGCTGTTGATAATAGCACAGAAGGTGACATTTCATGTATTTCAGAGCTAACTTTCCCTTCCTGTCTCAATAGTTCCTCAGGAGCTCTGATGGTCAGTGCAAAAGAGGAAGGGTCCAGCTCATTCTGGGCCTTTCCGTTCTGCATTGTTGGTTTCACTGGAATGTCATCTTCAGCTTTTCTTAAGGCAGACCAAAGAGGCCAATTTGGGAGTCAGAGCAGATGTGAAATCCACTCACCCCCTTGGAACATATAAGGTGCACAACTTTGATTTCCTCAGAGTTGAACTTAGTTGTCCTGGAAAAGATGATTGGTGTTAGATGAACCTAGAAGCTGGGATACTGAAGACAGCTGCACCTTTGTCTCCTCCAGCCAAAAATCTCAGAGTCAGGCTTATTCTTAACTAAAGAAAGAAATCAATTAAATATTATGTTGCTATATGGGCAAAATGTTGAAATCTTTACCTAATATATACTAAACTGATCTTCTGTATACAAAGAGAATTGAAAATGAATCTTTACATGAATGGAAGGGGAAAGGGAGCGGGAAAGGGGAGGGTTGCGGGCGGGAGGGAAGTTATGGGAGGGGGGAAGCCATTGTAACCCATAAGCTATACTTTGGAAATTTATATTCATTAAATAAAAGTTTAATAAAATTAAAAAAAGAAATCAATTAAATATTTAACATAGAGTATATCCTAGTGTAGTGCAAATATCATGAACTGCAAATTAGAAAACCTGGATCCTAGAACTGGCATTGTGGCATAGCAGGATATGCTTCTACGAGATGCCAGCATACCAAATGGGCACTGTTAAAATCATGGCTGTTCTACTTCTGATCCAGCTCCCTTCTAATGTGCTTGGGAAAGCATCAGAAGATGGCCTAAGTGCTTGGGCCCCTGCTTCTCGTGTGGGAGACCTGGAAGAAACTCCTGGCTCCAGCCTGGCCCAGCCCTGGCTGTGGCAGCCATTTGAGGAGTGAACTAGAGGATGGAAGAGCTCTCTCTCTGTATTTCCCTCTCCCTCTATAACTCTGCCATTCAAACAAACAAATAAATCTTAAAAAAAGATGAAAAAAAAAAAAACCCTGGATCCTTAATTCTGCAATGATCATGTATCTTTTTAAAAATGTTTATTTATTACATCATGCATGCTTGACCTCATTACTTAAACTGCCTCAGCTTCTGTTTGCTCATCTCTCAAATGGGGATGAGGATACTGATTATGACTATTTTATGGGATCATCAGAAAGATGAAAATGAGATAATGGATAAAAAATTCATTTGATAAATTATAATGCATTATGTAAGGTGATATTATTAACTACAAAATAACATCCCAATGGTAGTTATAATTCCTGGAAAGAATAGGTTTATATGTGAATGTTCTAATTATCTGAATCTATGCATTTTATTCATGCATCTATAAAAACAAATTAGCTTTTCAGTCATTTGATCATGGACATCTGCTGACTACTTTTACTTAACTGTTTAATTTTGAGGTTTAAAAAAAAAGATAGGTGAAAAGTACCAAGTTTCCATATATTTCCTCTCCCCTCCCAACCCTTTAATTCCCCCTAGTAATAATATCTTGCATCAATGTGGTTAATTTATTACAACTGATAAGGCAATATTGAAATATTAACTAAAGCCCATAGTTTATATGAGTGCTTACTTTTTGTGTTGTACATTCTGTACGTTTAGGTAATGTGTAATGATGCATATTCACCATTACAGTATCATACAGCACAGTTTCATCACCCTGTAAATCTCCCCTCCTACCTATTCATTTATCCCTTCTCTCTCTTTGAACCCCTGGCAACCACTGATCCTTTTACTCTCTTGTTAGTTTTGCCTTTTCCAGAATGTCACAAAGTTGGAATCATACAGTATGCAGCCCTTACAGATTAACTCATGTCACTTAAGTTCCTTCTGTGTCTTTTTGTTGTTTGATAGCTAACTTTTTTATACCTGAGTAATATTCCATTGTATAGATGCACCAGCTTGTGTATGTATATATATACATACATATATATATATATATATATATATATTCATTCCCATGTTGAAGGTCATTTTGGCTACTTCCATGACTTGGCAATTATGACTAAAGATGTTATAAACATCTGTGTGCAAATTTTTGTGTATGTTTTCAACTCACTTTAGAAAATGCCAAGGGGCATGGTTACTGGATCATGTGGTAAGAATATGTTTAGTGGGCCAGCGCCGTGGCTCACTTGGTTAATCCTCTGCCTGTAGCATCGGCATCCCATATGGGCGCCGGGTTCTAGTCCCGGTTGATCCTCTTCCAGTCCAGCTCTCTGCTGTGGCCTGGGAAGGCAGTGGAGGATGGCCCAAGTGCTTGGGCCCCTGCACCTATGTGGGAGACCTGGAAGAAGCACTTGGCTCCCGGCTTCGGATTGGCGCAGCGCCAACCATGGCAGCCATTAGGGGAGTGAACCAGCGGAAAGAAGACCTTTCTCTCTGTCTCTCTTTCTCTCTCTCACTGTCTATAACTCTACCTGTCAAATAAATTAAAAAAAGAATATGTTTAGTTTTTTAAAATTTTATCTAAAGTATACAAATTTCATGTATTTCATCTATAAGGATTTAGGAACACAGTGACACTTCCCACTCTACCCTCCCTCCCACCCATGCTCCCACCCTTTTTCCTCTTCTTCCCTCTCCTATTCTCACTCTTATTTTTAAAAAGATCTGTTTTATTCCCATAAGCTTATCCTCCTCTAAGAATATGTTTAGTTTTCAAAGAAACTGCCAAAGTTTCTTTTTTTTTTAAAAAAAAATTATTTATTTGCAAAGCAGAGTGAGAGCTAGAGCCAGAGAGCGAGCTTCCATTCTTTGTTTCATTCTTCAAATGCCTGTGCCAGGAGCCAAGAACTTCATCCGGATCCACACAGATGGCAGGGGCCTGAACACTTGGGCCATCTTCTGTGGCCTTCCTGGGAATATTAGCAGGAAGCTGGATCGGAGGCAGAGAAGCCAAGACTTGAACCAGTGCAATGATATGGGATGCTGGTGTTCCCAGCAGAGGCTTAACTGCTGTAGAACACCAGCAGCCCCTGCCAAACTTTCTTTTACGGTGGCTGTGCCATTTTGCATTTCCACTAGCAATGAATGAAAGTTCCTGCTGTCCACACGCCACCATTTGTTGTTATCAATGTTTTGAATTTTAGTCATTCTAGCAGGTGTGTAGTGGTATCTCATGGTCGTTTTAGCATGTAATTTCTTATTGACGTTTGATATTTATCATATTTTCATATACTTACATTTGTTTATCTTTTTTGGTGAAGTGTCTGTGCCCATCCTTAGCCCATTTTTTGATTGTGTTGTTTCCCTATTGTTGTGTATTTTTTGGATACCAGTCCTTCTTTTGATATGTGTTTTGCAAAGATTTTCTTCTTATCTGTGTCTTGTCTTAACACGTGTTTACTTTTAATTATTTAATCCCAGTATCATGTTCTAGCTGTTTTCTAAGGACTAATAATCCAAGTTTAGAGTTGTTAAAAAGTTTGAAAAGCCATATCCCTCCATTCTTATTCACATTGACTCTTTCTACATTTGTTGCATTTGTACAATGGATCAAGTCATCAACCACACACGGGCTCAACCTCCAACCTCACGTTCTTAAGCGGGATCATCACTGCTATCATCTGAGAGTCGCCTGTGGCTTGTCCAAGTTGGCTGGGTTTGGCTGCACTGATTGGAGTGGAGGACATTTTTGCTGACTGGAGTCATGCTATCTTTGCCAGTTTGCTGGAATAGACACAGACACCGATTGGGTCACGCTGAAGACATTCCTGTCTTGTGAAGCAAGTCTGTTTGTATTTTAGGTTTGCCAGGACTAGTGAATTAAAACATTTGGACTCTCCACAACTTGCTGTTTATCAATGCCTCTGACAGGAGGAGGGTTCTCTTTTGCGCTTGCTTTTTCTAGAAACATGACAACATCCTGGCTGTTGAAGAGGCAAGGAAAGGAGAGAGGGGTAGTGGAGGGAGTAGATCAGGGAGGTCCCGTGGGACGCTGCGGTTCAGGGCAGAGCAGGTAGCAGCGTGCTGCCCTGACAGCTGTCCCTGCTCCTCAGATTGTCAGCGGCTGCTATGCAGCAGGTGCAGCCTGGTCTCTCACTGAGACTTTACTCCACAAAAGCAACGACTGGCCAAGGCAGTGGCTGGCCCTGGATTACACAAGTGCAGACACTCAACTAAGTGAGGTAAGACAACAGGTGTGAAAAATGAACTAAATGCTCAGAGGACCAGCCACCTAACCAAAGCTCTATTACAGCTACAGGCGAGAGAAGGAATCAGCGGCCCGTCTCCCCAGGTGGTGTGATGAAAAGGCAAGTTGGTCTAGGAGAGTTGGTGGCTGTTGCTGTGTGGAACTCAAAATCCACCCAACCTCACCACCATCCTCTCCAGGCAGACAGATGTTCTGCGTTTCGTGGAGGGGAGGGGCTGTAATTAGCTGTGTTTATCGGTTCCATTTCCTGTAGCTGGAAATGCTATGAGAGCTCTCTCTACAAAGTCCTGGAGACAAATTTGCACCCCTGTGCTTCATTTCTTGGTGCAAGAAAGTGTTGGGAAATTTAGCCCAATATAGAGTACAGATTTCCATCCTTAAATGTTATGATCAAGTGATTTGGTGATTGATTGTACAATGCATAACGGTAAGACTTATCCTTTTAGCTGCAGCCTTGAGGGATTTTTAATTGTTTGCTTTGTTCAATTTGAGACAATCTGTGCTATTCTCCAGGACCAGGTGTCTAACAAAACACTTGATTCTGAGTAGATGAGACTACACAGAAGTGTGGTAGAGTTAGGATTAAATAAGTCCTGAGTCAAGTAACAGCTATTTTATACTATTCCTCTTTTCTTAAATGAAATGCTTCATGCTACTTCTCCTTTCTATCTTGGAATTCCCTGATGTGGATAGTGGAGTGTTTTGTAGTTCATTCCTATTTGTTATATTAAATGAATGGGTCAAATGTGCTTGGGTGATACACATTTACTCTTTTGTTTTTGTTTCTTATTTTTTTCCAAAGCCTGCTCTCTTTCCGTATATTGGGTAAGATGATTCCAAGTGTGTGAATGTCTAAATATACATACATACACACACACACATATATATATGCATTGACTTTGGCTCTATAAATAATTCTGAAAACAAAATTCAGTGTTCTGGACACTTATTTTTAGGTAGCAAAAAGTTATGGGAAAGAATCAGAAACCCTACTGTGAGAAAATGTCCTGTTAATGCAGTTCCCAGAATCCCCCTAAGGATGGTTGATGAGGTTATTTATATTTTGCCATTTTAAGAGACATTTCCCTAAAATATTCAGGCTTTTTGGTTTACTGACTACATGAGAAGGAGAGTGAACAGTTTAGGGGAAGCAGGACTAAAAATAGAAAAGTTAAATTTATGTATTTAAATAACAAAAATATCATGTATTTATAACAATATCTTTTCCTAGTCCCTGTGGGCATCAGGTTATCAAATATTTTGGTTAAAATGTGTTTGTGCTAAATTCTATTAGAACTCGGAAATATTCACGTATTTTTGCCCATCTTATCAGTTGTGTATTTTTCTACTTTCTCCATTTTAGTGTACCAATTAAATGATAATTTACTATATGGTGTCAAACATCAATTGAATGTTTTTAAGTTTTATTTTTTGCTTGTATTATGCTTTATTAAAACGTACACTCTTGGTTAGATATGTCTGATAGAGGTAAAGTTAATCAGATAATTTAAAAGTTCATAATTTAAAAATTCATAATATATAACTGTGTGATTTTTAAAATATTCTTTGGTATTCTTGAAATTATACTTATCCTTTTCCACTCCCAGATCAATATCTTTTCTTTATCCTCCTCAACTGAAAATAAAATACTTTATATGAACTTGAAGGGCCAGAATTGAACTGGTCAGCATGAAGAGATACTGGAAGAGTGAGGCAGGTGGAGACTTTTGCCACATTTCATTCATTCTTGATGTACATTTCTAAAGTAATTTTTCATGAGTCAGAAAAATTTAAATGGGACGTGTGAATACTTTTGATGTAGGAGAAAGCAGTGCAGAACTAGGAATGTCTGAAATAAGAAGACAATGCTTACTACTCTTGTGTAATTTCTAGGGGTCTCTGAGTATTCAGAGGCAAAACGTTGGGTAAAGTGACCATGGCTCTCTCTTGTCCTCACAGCTGGAAGACCCAGGGGAAGGCGAAGGCTCAGGTGCCCACATGATCAGCACAGCCAGGGTACCTGCGGATAAGCCAGTTCGCATCGCCTTTAGCCTCAATGACGCCTCAGGTACAGCCTGCTTGGGAGAAAGTGCTGCCTCCCTCTTGTCCCGCCTTTTCACCCGCTTTGCTATTGTACACCCTCCATGGAAAATGTAAAATTGCAGGTTTGAATGATCTGACGACAGAATGTGATATTTCATCACGCATTGTTGGAGTGCAGCTTCCAGCAATGCCTCTGGTGACAGTCCTCCCCGACCCCAACTTTGAATCCTTTGTTTGTTATACCTCATTTCTTCCTTTTTTTCTTTTACCATTTAAGCTTTCTTTTAGAACAAAGCTGATAGAGCTATACTGATTTAACTAGATTAATGTGTGTCATTGTTAAAACCACGTGAAGATACATTTATCAAGAACTGACAGTTGGATAGATATAGAACTGATAATATTGATAGATAATTGATAGATAATATAAAAATATCACTGTTCCAGTTCCAGCAATATTTGCCCAAGCTGAAGTTCAAAATGCTGGTTTCTCACTAGTGTTTCCTCACTTCCGGCTAAATGAACGAATTTCATTAAGAGTGATGAATGGGACAGGTGAGGCGGAGCCTCTTGAAATAGTAAGGTCTGAGGTGAAGCTGCCATTCTTAGAGCCCTTCGTCATGGTTCTCCTCAGTGACCTCTTAACACACATATTGAATTGCACCACCTTTGAACAAGGGACCTCACGTGGTGGGAGGTCACAGCGCTGAGGGAAGGAAGACTTGGCTCTTATCCACTGGCATCACCATTGCTCTTATTTTAGTGTCCTCTATTAAAACCACACATTCAAACAACATTACCATTTAAATCTTGGGTCTTTGGAGGACTGATGCACTGGCTCTTTCTTTTCTCAATGCCCATGTAGGGGTGATGCTTTTAAAGAATGACTAATAAGGGACAGCAAAGGCTCTGTGAAGTCTGATGTGATACAGTCAGTGTAGGCTTGGAATGGTTTATCAGGTGATTATGTAGGTGAAACATCTCCAGTGAGGGGGGAGGGAGGGATGTATTCCTGAGTAGGAAGAGGTGCAATGTTGATTCTTCATGATCTCTTTGTCTAATGCTCTTCCTATGATCTGCTGCTGTACTGTGTCCCTCCCTAGAGAGAGATCCCTTTAAAAGACAGCGATGAGGAGAAATCTTCTCAGTGGGCAAATTTATCCACCCCACCATAGAAATAACAGCTGATGTTAATTGCATTCTCTTTCATATTTGGCATTCACCTGTATTATTTCTGATCCTCAAGACAACAAAGTAGCATAGGCATTAGTATTCCTTATTTACAGGGACAGGGATCAAGGTCTAGAAACCACACCATTAGCACCGAATGGAGCTGTGGTCTAAGCTCAGATTCCTAGAACTGGGTTGTCATTATTCCTTGCTGATTCTCTAAAAGGAGACAGAAATGCCCCTCCTATTTTTATGGATTTCATAAGCGCAAAACTTCAAATAGCAGTTATTACTTGAGTGGCCAGTTTTCAAGACAAACACATGCAGCTTCCAAACCCAGAGGGAAAAATAATGTATTATTTCTGTTCTTTTGTTCATGTCCCCCATGAACAGAACAACTTTTGTTACAATCAACAACTTTACAATGAAACCCTTGTGTATAAAGCTTGTTTATCCCATGCAGCCTTACTATATCATAATTTTGAACCAAATATATGTGCTGTTCCCTAGTCCATAATTTAACAGAATTTAATTTTGTACAGAAAAAGAGTTCTGGAGAGGTACATCTCAATCTTTGGGCTGCAGGAATAGACTCTTCCTTGAGGTACAAGATGTATAACTTGTTTTTAATTTGCTACCACCCTTTGAATTCTCTTTCTCCATGACTGAGAGCTGTTGTGCATGTTTTGTTAACCAACTTAGACTAATTTGTTCTAGTCTCTATTTTCTCTCTTGCAAATGTCTCAAGAATACACATTTTGAAGTTTATTTTTTAATAGGTAGCTTCAAAAGGGTTATAATTTATTTTAAGTAATTCCTATTCTCTAGTTCCACAAAAAATGCTTATGAAAATGGGAAAAATCTACCAACATTAAATATTTTGATCTTATGATTAATGTGATTTCATATTTCTACAAAGGGTACCTTACTAGGGTATGTGAGGCAGGAACTGTGATGTGGTGTTTTTCAATCTTGCCTGATTAAGATAATTATAGGAAAGAACCCATCGCAAACCTATGTAAGCACCCCAATCTCATGTACCGTGATTCAGGAGGTCCATTACTACTTTAAGAGGAACGAGAAAATCTTCTCTAATGAGTGTGTGGAGTGTCACACAGAGCAACATTTGCCACTGTGTGAGCTGTGCATACCTTTTGAATGCCACTGCAAGTGGTCTGTAGAACGCACATTTAGGTGGAAAACACCCTAGATTTTCATTGTAAGCTAAGTGAGGAAAATAAGGTGGATTTTTGGGGAGTAATTCCTTACTGTTGGTAATTAAGCAGAGTCCATGAGAAAAAGGAAATGTTGACATATTAATTTCTTTTTTAAAAATCTATTTGTTTATTTGAAAGTGAGAGTTACACAGGAGAGGCAGAGAGAGAGAGAGAGAGAGAGAGAGAGAGAGAGAGAGAGAAGTTTTCCATCCGATGGTTCACTCCCCAATTGGCCGCAACGGCCGGAGCTGCGCCAATCAGAAGCCAGGAGCCAGGAGCTTCTTCCAGGTCTCCCATGTGGGTGCAGGGGCCCAAGGACTTGGGCCATCTTCTGCTTTCCCAGGCCATAGCAGAGAGCTGGATCGGAAGTGGAGCAGTTGGGTCTCAAACCCAACACCCTTATGGGATGCCAGCGCTTTAGTCCAGGGCATTAACCTGCTGCGCCACAGTGCCGGCTCTGACATATTCATTTCTTACGAGCCTAATCTAGTGCTTATTGTCTCCAGTTGTTTTACGATTGTTCTTTGGTATATATTCCTGAGATGATTTAGTGTAGCCGTTAAGGTCATAAAGCTTTGAAATCAGAGTGGTATGGTTTCTAGAACCATCTCCATCATGAATGGTACATATGATCATGGATAAATCATTCAATCTTGAAATTCAGTTTTCCCTAAGATGTGTATAGTATTAACTCACAGGTTTATTGCAGGAATGAAATGAAAGTATTTAGCAAAATTCTTGAATATAAATCAAGCACTCAGTGTGTTCCTGTAATTATGGTAATTAACATCAAGTATTAAGGCAAGTGTAAACCACTGGGAATACTCCTACCTGGTGTCAAAATAGGTTTATAGTCCAAGTGACCTGCTGTTTTTTAAGAACTAGTTATCCAGTTAGAGAATTGTGGGTGCCTGATCCTTACCCAATCCATGAGCTACCTTTATTTGGTTTCTCTATTTCTAACATTCTGGCATAGGTGGTACATGTCCCAAAGAGGGCTACAATATGGTACCTTCCATGGGATTTATGAGGCAAGATTTGTAGAAAAATCTGTTACCCAGAGCAGTTGGCAACAGTTTTTTTTTGGAACAGATGATTGTCAAACTGGGCTTGAAGGTAGATAGGGAACGGAAGACCAATGCAGGAAAGGTATCGTTTCTGGGTACAAAAAAAGGGTTGCATACCTGCTAACCAGTTTTCTTCTTTATCCTTCCAAACAGAAAGCATGAGCAAAACTTAACACCCAGAAAGAGTATGATATGTTCAGATAATACTAAAACTCTAGTCAACTGGAGCAGAGGTCTGAACTGTGGGGTAGTAACTTGCAATTTACTGAGTCCTGCTTTGATCTAGGCATTGTGCTGGAGACTTATATGGAATACTTGTTTAGGTAGCAGTAGACTAGAGTACCACGCTAGTATTTAAAGTTCAGCAAAAGAGTGTGAATTGGGTCAGAAGCAATACAGTATCAATAGTCCTTAAGCAAAGGTACAGTAATATGATGGAAATTATAACAACTTGGTGGAACAATCTGGAATGTGGAGAGATGAAAGAACAGAAGCAGCTTCTTATAGTGGTACAGAAGCAAACTGATGAGAATGGAATTGGATGACTGAATACAGAGTACATTTTGAAGAAAGTATTAAAAGAACTTGATTGACATAACAGGAAGATGTAAGTTGTTCACTGACAACACAATGAGTCATAAGACTTCAAATAGATCATGGTCCTTCTGGAACTCAAACAAAGGAAGCAGGTTTTGGAAAAAATCTCTTTAAAATATGATCACCATTTCATATCATCAGGTCCCTTCATTAAGTAATACTTAGCTAATAGTAATCCCGGGAGCAGTAATGCATGTCTTTAATAAGTTGATGATATTATTAGTTTTATTTCCAAGCTGGGAATTTCAAAGAGTTAACTGCCTAAACTGGGCCCTTCATGGAGTTAGGCTTGCCAGTAGAAACTTTGCAGAAGAAAAATATGACTCTCGTCTCTTGGGTTACTGGAGAATCACTGGCCCTTCTCCAATTAAACAGAATTTACAGTTGGACGGGCTTTAGAATTTCATGTTAATTACTTGAGAGTTTACCTTATTTTCTACTGAGCTAAAATCTGGGTGTCCTGTCTTGTAAATTTTGACTTTGGAGTTCTTTCTCTTTTAAAAATATTTTAGTTTTTATTTAGAAAGATTCAGAGATACTGACGTCAGCCCAAGCTGGTAGCTTTTAACATTTAAAAATATTCTTTCAAGCTATTTGAAATTTTCATATCTGGACACAATTTATGATGTTTAGGTTAAAAAATCTGGATTCCATCTCATGGGGTATCTTTTCAAATAATACCATTATTTTCCCCTGAAATATCAGGGTGCTGGGTTGACACTGCAAATTCTCTAGAGTAGCTGAAATATCTACCTTTGAATCTAGCTTTTTAAAAAGATTTTATTCAGTTATTTGAGAGGCAGAGCTATAGACAGAGAGAGGGAGTGACAAAGAGAAAGGTCTTCCATCTGCTTGTTCAATCCCCAAATGGCCGCAACAGCTGGAGCTGCGCCGATCCGAAGCCAGGAGCCAGGAGCTTCTTCCAGGTCTCCTACATGGGTGCAGGGGCCCAAGGACTTGGACCATCTTCCACTGCTTTCCCAGGCCATAGCAGAGAGCAGAGGATCAGAAGAGGAGCAGCTGGGACATGGAGTAGCACCCATATAGGATGTTGGTGCTACAGCACTGGCCCCTCAATCTAGTTTAAAAATCTGGGTTTTTGTGTGTACATGTTTAAAAGTGGCTCTCAGCAAAATCATGACATGCCTCTTGCCACTGTCCCCTTTCTTCTGCCCTTTCTAACTTTACTATTGTTTCCTACCCCTCCTAAGGGCCAAAATATGTCTGGTACTCTCTGCTGTCCATGCTTTTAGTCCTTTTTCTCCAGAAAGACTTAAAAACATCACCCACATTAAATAAGAAGCGGATCTTGAGGTTCATCTCTTTATCTCTCTCTGGTATTTTGTTGTTGTTGTTATTTTTGGTGCTTTGCATATCCATATCCACAGGGGACTTAAGAGGAAGTTAAGGGATAAAATTGCTACTAGAATTTTAGATACAAGGCAACTCAGAAAGATGGTATTTGGAAGGAACAGGTGTTTAAGGCAGCCCTTTGAACTTTGTCAAGTCACTTCCGGTCCCAACCTGACCCTACACTTAAAGCTGCTTCAGTGTGCATTGAGGACACTCATCAGGAAACCCCTCAAGGGTGGGTGGGAGGAGATTGTCTTCTACATTTATATCCCTGATAAAGCAAAAATTTGAGAGCCATAGTAAAACTTAGTTATCAATTACAAAATCAATAATATAATATCTATGAGCACTTAAAATTTATTATTCTGCCATCAGGTGTAGAATTTTTTTGGATACAATAATATTTATCAGTTGCAATCTCTTGCTTAAAGGTTACCAAGGAAAGCCAGAGAGAAAGTGAACCTTTATCAAATACTGTGGTGCTTTTACTTGTCTTGCTTCATTCATTTTTTAAAAGATTTATTTTACTTATTTGAAAGATAAAGTGAGAGAGGAGGAAAGCCAGAGAGAGCAAGAGCGAGAGCAAGAGAGAAAGAAAGAGAGAGATATCTTTCATCTGTTGGTTTGCTCCCTGAATGGTTGCAAAGGGGGCCGGCGCTGTGGCATAATGGGTAAAGCCTTCACCTGTAGTGCCAGCATCCCATATGGGCGCCAGTTGAATTCTGGCTGCTCCACTTCTGATCCAGCTCTGCTATGGCCTGGGAAAGCAGTAGAAGATGGCCTAAGTCCTTGGGCCCCTGCACCCACATGGGTGACCCAGAAGAAGCTCCTGGCTCTTGGCTCCTGGCTTTGGTTGGTGCAGATCCAGCCATTGCAGCGATCTGGGGAGTGAACCAGAGTATGGAAGACACACACTCTCTCTCTGCCTCTGCCTTTCTGTAACTCTGCCTTTCAAATAAATAAATAAATCTTTTTAAAAAAGTGTTTGCAAATGCCATGGCTGGTCCAAGCTGAAGCTAGGGGCTAGAAACTCCACTCAGGTCTCCCACAAAGGTGGCAAGGGTCCAAGTCCTTGGTCCATCTTTCAGCTTTCCCAGGTGCAATAGCAGGGAGCTGGACTGGAAGTGGAGCAACTGGGACTTGAACCAGAACTCATATGGGATGCTGGCATCGCAGGTGATGGGTTAATCCACTATGTCCCAATGCCAGGCCCTTGCCTCATCAATTTATTACTGGCTACAATCCCCTAGGAAAGTATTATTATATCTATTTTAAGAGATTTGGAAATGTTGGCCAAAGGATATTGAATAGCTTATCTCCAATAAAGGAGTTAATAAGTAGTAGGAAAGTTTCAAAGCCGGGTCCTTAGTCCTTTTTTGTATTTCATAAACCAACTAGAGGTAGGGCCTATATAATAAAAAAGCTGAAAGGTTCCCCACAACAAATAGCTTCTCTGTGGTCACAGAGAATAGAGGAAGGTGACTTCTGTTATGCTGTTGTTGGAAAGAAGATAAAAGAGGGAAATTTGACTTGGTGATGTTCTGAGGAATAAATACACAATTATCTTTTAGTATTCATGAGGGATGGAGTCCAGAACCTGCTGCAGATACCAAAATCCATAGATGCTCAGGAATCTTATGTAAAATGATGTAATATTTGTCTATAACCTTCTATATACTTTAAATAATCTCTAGATTACTTATAATACCCAATACAATGTTAATACATATAAATAGTTGCCCTACTCTATTCTTTAAGGGAATAATAAAAAAATCTGCTTATGTTCAATACAGACCATATTTTTAAAAAATATTTTCCATCTGTGGTTGCTTGAATCCATGGACAGAGAACTGAAGAATATGGAGGGCTGGCCTTACTTCCAACAGTTCTTCTTAAAGCAGACTTTTTTTTGGGGGGAGGTACAGTAAATATGCTGTTAAGTAATTAAGTATAAATACTCTGACAAAAGGATAAATCAACAAAAGTCACAAGATTATAGGCACAGTAAGAGGGGGTAGATGAGTGTTTCTAAGAATTATGAAGTCTGTCCTTAACTAATCAGATATCTCTGCACAGAAGAATTGTTCAGTCTAGTGAGACATGATCATGCTTGCCCAACACTTTTAGGTACGGGGTAAGGTCATATCGTGTTTTACAAATTTTACAGTTGACAACCTGCTAAGTGCCACTCCAAATCTTTATCCACATCCATGTTCACATCATATCAATATTTATAGCATACTTTTAACTTTATGGGTTCTGAAAATACAATGTATGTTTAAAAATTCACACCTTTAATAAGCAGTGAACAAAGTTTTAAAAAGCATTTGATGTGATTCAAAACACTGTGATGCCTAACAATAGCCTAGTTGTCTAGGAATTAAAAAAAAAATTATGTGTGTATCATAAAGAGGTACCAAAAGGGCATGGTAGTTGTTTTTGAATAATCTTCACTAGCTAAATAAATAGTTGGATGCTCTGATGTGTGATTCCCCATATTTGGGCGAAAATTTTCACTTGTCCATGAGATACAAGCCTGGGAGTGTTTGGCCCAGAAACTGAAGTAAAGCAAAGTGGCATGGTGGAAATAGTGCTGGGCTGGGAGATGCTCATGTGGCCTCTGATCTTCAGATTTGGTGCCTTCTTTCTCTTCTCGGAGCTCATATGCTTAACTTTACTCCTAGGAACCTCAATCAGCTGTTAGCTCCTTTTAGATCCAGCACTCCTTGACTGCATAGTGCATTGCTGAATAACAGTGAGGATTTGGCTTATAGATCCAGTGTGTCCCATTTATCCAGTTCATAGAGAAAGAGAAGACAGTTTAAGGAAATCTGCAAGCAGAATAACCATGAAAGCAACCTAACAGCTGCTCAAATAGATGCTCAGGTGAGCCCATCACAAAATTTCTGTGGTGTGTCACAACAGTTAGGATTCCAGTAAGAAAGCTCTATCTTTTTTTTTTAAAGCTTTTATTTAATGAATATAAATTTCCAAAGTGGATTACAATGGCTTCCCCCCACCCATAACTTCCCTCCCACCCACAACCCTCCCCTTTCCCGCTCCCTCTCCCCTTCCATTCACATCAAGATTCATTTTCAATTCTCTTTATATACAGAAGATCAGTTCAGTATATATTAAGCAAAGATTTCAACAGTTTGCCCCCACATAGCAACACAAAGTGAAAAATACTGTTGGAGTACTAGTTATAGCATTAAATCACAGTGTACAGCACATTAAGGACAGAGATCCTACATGATATTTTTTTAAAAAATTGATTAATTTTCTATGTAATTTCCAATTTAACACCAAGTTTTTTTTTTTTTTCATTTTCAATTATCTTTATATACAGGAGATCGATTCAGTATATACTAAGTAAAGATTGCATCAGTTTGCACCCACACAGAAACACAAAGTGTAAAAATACTGTTTCAGTACTAGTTATAGCATTACTTCACCTTCGACAACCTATTAAGGACAGATTCCACATGGGACGTAAGTACACAGTGACTCTTGATGTTGATTTAACAATTTAACACTCTTGTTTATGGCGTCAGAAATCTCCCTAGGCTCTACTCATGAGTTGCCGAGGCTATGGAAGCCTTTAGGGTTCTCCGACTTTGACCTTATTCCGACAGGGTCATAGTCAAAGTGGAAGTTCTCTCCTCCCTTCAGAGAAAGGTACCTCCTACTTTGATGGCCCCGTTCTATCTTAAAGACCACCATCTTGGTGACATTGAATTTGTCAAACAGGCACTGAACATCTGTTTAGGTATTTTCTTTGTATTTCATCCTTGAAAAAATTCCTTAGGATACATTTTGTTCGGTTCATTAATGGTCCACAGTGCCATTTCAAAAAAGGAAGCTTTCAGATTACTTCCTTAATGCACTAAAAATATAAAGTGTGTTGCCAATGTAGCATAGAGTCAAAGTCCTTCCACTGAACATAATAACCATTCAATAAATAGAATTTAAATAAATTTTAATTAAAGTATCCTTGCACTATGATTTTGTATGATTATAAACATAGCTAACAACACTTTTCCTTTTTTTGTTTAAAAAAAAGAGCTAAATTGGCAAGGGGGTCTCTTGTGTAGCTACTGTACAATATACTTTATGCTTTTGGAATTGTCAAGGCAAACTTAACTGCTCTCAGGAACTCTGGTCCAGTATCACTGTCAAAATGTTTTACAACGATTCGGCCAAGTGTTTGTGGAACAGCTGTGCTACTAGTCTGCCTGAGTCATTTTCCTTCTTCCCTTTTGGCCCAATCCTGTGATTCATCATTCTGCTTTTAGAATATTTGCCTATTTTTAAAACCAGTCAAAGAAGGCAGCCACTATTTAAGAGTAAACACACCACACATCAACTTGGGGCAGCTTTGTAAGCAGCTTTGCAAGCCTGAAATTTCTGACCGGCAGGGATGCCAGCTACACCAGATGGCATCGGGAAGTGAAGCAGAGGACTGGCTTCCAGGCTTGGTAGTCTCCTTACATCTGTCTTTGGTTTTCTTGTTTCCGCTGCTGTTTCCTGCTTGGGCTAATCCAACTTGATCCATTCTTGAACAAAAGTCTTTCTTTCATTTTGGTGATCTCTCCGAAACATCCATTATATGTTTATTTTCATGCCAATCAATGAGACTCTTACTTCAACTCAGGGAGTCTAATACTTCATGCATATGCAAAATTATCACTATGGTCACAGACATGTGTTTTGACCTGGTGTGACTATTAATAATGTTGTATTTTCCATAAGGAAATCATCAATGCTAGGTCATGCCAACTATTTGATTTTTAAAAACTGGTTATATTAATTGTATACATTTAGAAGACATAGTGATAATTCAATGTATGTATTTAATGCATAGAGATCAAATCAGGTTAGTTAGCATTTCTATCTCCTTATATACTAAAAACATTTTTCATTGACACTTAATAATTATACATATTTATAGAATACAGTGTGATATTTCAATAAATGTAGGTATTTGCTATTTGCATTACTATATTAAAACAAATGGAGAACCTTTTCTTCTTTTTTATAATTAAGCAGGAAGGCGTGTGACTTCAGAGAGGCAAAGTGGATAAAGTCTCAGGAAGCTTTGCATTCCACTCCTGGCTGTCTTCCAGAATTCTAGGCTGCCCTGTGTGTTCTCACCCTTGACAGGATAGGACTTTCCTCCTAACAAGTACCTGCTCTTGTGAGGGCACTTGATTATTAAGTTTGGGATGCCCAAGTAAAATATGTTCCCATCACCTGTGCCAACTTTTTCTGGCTTTGACCTAACAAGCTAAAATAATCATGATGTCTAGGTGACTGAAATTATACTGAAGCAAACATAAGTGCACCTAGGCCCCAAATCAGTTTTACAAAGTATAAATTTTATAGTGAAGCCTACCTCTAAAGAGTTGGTATCCACAAGTGCATATTTCTGCCTTTATCCAATTCTTAATATAATACAATCAATTAAAAAAATCTATAGTAGTTGGCAGAATTTGTGACTTCTAGTCTTTGCAGGAAGAGAACATTCGCAGGTCCTGGGGTTGCATCTCCTTATACTCTCAAGATTCTCTTCCTGCCTGCAGGAAAGGTCTTGGGAAAAAAAATTCAGTTTCTAATTGCTCTGTGAAGCTAAAGTTAGAAAGTATTAGTGAACCCTGGACATCCATTATCTGGCACAGGTGCACATACAAAATGGATTCATATTTGCTGATGCATTGCATTATTTTAAGATACTTTTAAGTAGCAATGTTATTATACTACACTTGGCTAGCTTATAACAAAGGCTATTAGTTGATGTGATCCATGAGGTGTCTGGCTGAGGTTAAAACCATCCTTCTTTGAATCTTTCTGATGATTATCCTTGGTGCTTTCAAAGAAACACAACCTCTGAGAGTCCAGAAGTGTGTTGGGTACTACATTTTCTTCTGGATGGTGCTCTCCATTAATAGAGAAGATAGTCAGTCCTCTGTGTGTCTGTAGGTTTTATACCTGAGGATTCAACCAGTGGCAGACTGAAAATATTTTGGGGGAAAAATGTAACAGTGTTGAGTGTGTGGACTTGTTTTTTCTTGTCATTATTTCCTAAACAATAGAGTATAGCTACTTTTTAAATAGCACTTACATTGTACTGAGTTTTATACAGAATCTAGAAATGATTCAAAGTGTATGGAAGATGTGCATATGTTGTATGCAACACAACATCATTTTACAGAATCAACTTGAGCATCTATGGATCTTGGTACCTGCGGGACTCCTGGAACCAATTCACCACGGATATTGAAGGACCAGTGTGGTTATTTCTGCACCAGGTGTGGCCTGGATTGCTTTTTCTTGTTCAAAATGGACATTGATCAGTTTTATCAATAAATTTGACTATGATGGTGCAAATATAAAAACCATTATCTTTCCTAGCTTTATTATAATTGAAAATAGCTTTGATTTTTTAAAAAATTCTCCTTTTAGTTTGTGTTCTGTCTTATTCCCATCATCCTGGGTACTGGCATAGGGATTGGCAATGGCAATTGATCCCTCTAAGCCAGACTCTGCCTGGAGGGGGAGGAGGCTCTGCTCCTGAAGAGACTGTCTGGGAGCAGCAGGACGTCCTTGGAGGGGTTTGGGGATGATCTGGAGATTTCAGGCCAAATTTCTGCCAGGTTTCTTTGGTGCTCCTGAGAACTGCATCTTTTGATCCAACAACAGCTGCTGACTTCCCATTAGCCACTGAAGGACTGGCTCAGGAGACCTTTTCAGTAGCTGGGGATGAGGATGTCAGGGCTCTGGGACTCAGTCACTCCCTCCACAAAGCTGGGGATTCTGCTTTAGGTTGGGAGTGCTGTCTGGAGCTTGGGAAGAAATGTCCTGGTTAGGCTGCTGCCTGTTAGCCCTTGGAACCCAGAGTGAGTTCCTGGTAAACTGCCTGTGAGTGGTGGTTTGTGGTAAGAGCAGAGGGTAAAACCATCACAGCTTGCGACACTTGGAGCCATTCACAGAACTAATGCTTCTGTTTTTCACTAACAGGTTCGTCTCTCCCTCTGAGGTTCAGGCTGCCTCATTAGCACCTTGTTAAAGAATTTTCCTGCGTATCATATTTTTGTTTTTGGCTAATGTGAGAGTATTAAAGACAAGCCATCCTTCTTAATTGGAGAGCTACCAGGCTGGACATTTGAGAATTTTGATTACAAATTTTTGGTCAGACTTACTGAGCTCTCCATACTTTTGTGTGTACAGAAAGGGAGGAAAATTGTCTACATTCTGTCTTCTCCCATAACTGAGCAATTCATACTGATGGTCTGCCTATGTGTGTCCAAGGAGGTTTCCTGGAGTGGGGACTCTTATGAGAGAAAGGGCTCCATCACGAAGAATCATTTTATGTTTGTGTTTAGATGATACACCTCCTGAAGACTCCATTCCTCTGGTCTTTCCAGAATTAGAACAACAACTACAGGTAAGAATTTTTCCATAAACTCTATTCTTTCCTCCTCAGTGTCACAAAGTATAGTGAGCTGGTCTAACTGGGAAAGACTGATTTGGAGACAGAGTAGGGGGTTTAAGTCATCAGGTTTACTGCTCTACAATTCCAAAGTGAGGCTGAAGCCTTTGTGGAGTACCCCAGGTTGTTTAGCTATGACACAAGAACATCAAGAGCGTATTCAAGGGGTCTTCAAAGAGTTCATGGAAACTGTGTGTTATGAAATAAACCATGCATGGATTTCAAAATTATTTGCACTAAAGAAAACTCATCTTTTTATTCCATTTCCATGAACTTTTTGAAGCTCCTCATAGTATAAACTACTTCCTATATTTTTAAAAATTTAATTAATTGAGAGACAGGGAGATGGACACACACACATACACACACACACTTAGAGACACACACAGAGAGACAGAGAGAGCTCTCATTCTTCAATTCACTCCCCAAATGCCTACAAAATCCAGAACTGGACGGAAGCCCAAGTTTGGAGCTGGGAACTCAATCTGGGTCTCCAACATGGGTGGGCAGTACCAAATAGTATTGGTATTGGTGGGAAGCTGGAGTCAGGAGCTGGAGCTGGGAATCCAACCCAGGTGCTTCAAGAGATATATGCAGGAGTTCTAACCAGCATCTTAACCCCTAGGCCAAAGGCTTGTCCTAGCTTTATTTGTAAGAAAGTCTGGAACCTGGGATTAGGAATGGCCCCTGCTCTCCTTTGCTGTGGATGTCTCGAGCATTGAAACTTTGGCTCTATTTTGGGTTAGTGATTTAGTGATAAACTCTGCAGAGAAAATGTTTCATGTTGAACAAAGCTTTGGATAATCTCCAGTCCTCTATCCTCTGTCCCTTCTCCACTTCTCTGACAACTTTTAATGAAATATAAATATGGTTAACTTTCTGAAAATTGTCTGGTTTACCCATGAGAAATGTATTTTGTGTACATAGTTTTGGATGATTTATCGAAAGATATCCCACTAAATGTACCAGAATTATTTGAAAGGTGCTAATTTAAGATATTTTAATTTTATTTAGATTATTTACGGTGATTTAAGGTAAATATAGCTTTTTATAAGAGCTTTTGCTTAAAATAGCTGGATGTTGGCCCTGAGTTCCCCATTTGCTTGAGCACTTCACTTTGCAGGCACATTTAGACAAGTCTAATAGACAAGTCTAATCCTATATATGGATGTTTTTCTTTGTTACTACTTTCTTTCCCTAAATAATGATTTTGAAAGTATTTAGGATGAGTCTGCAACATCCAGTTCCCAGCAAGTTCTGAAATTCCTTAGTATGAGTTGAGTATCCTTTATTCAAAATGCTTAGAGCCAGAAGTGTTTCAGATTGTGTATTTTCCCCCAAATTTTGGGATATTTTTATATACATAGACATATCTTGGTGGTGGGATTCAAGTCTAAACACGAAAGTCATTTATGTTTCATGTACACCTTATACACATGACCTGAAGGTAATTTTAGGCAATATTTTTAGTCTGCCCGCAGTATGACTGCAGCCTGTTCCTAAAGGTCAGGTGTGGAATTTTCCCTTTGCAGCATCCTATTGGTGATGAAAAAAGTTTCAGATTTCAGAGCAGTTTAGATTTTGGATTAGGGCTCTTCCATTCGTACTTCATACCTAGTAGTTTTTCCCATTTGTGGGTGTGCCTGGTGGTGTCCTTTGAGTGTAGGACTCTTATTCCTAGTCAGTCCTTGGCAGAAGGAGGAGGGGCCAAGAACAATCCCTTGTGCAACCTGAGATGGTGTTCCCTTTCACTTGCTTCTGTTCTTATCTCAGTGCCCACAATACGGAGCTAAAAACCTGGAAGCAACCAGGTCAGTTTGGAGGAACTGATGCCCCGCTACTGGGATGGCCTCTAAAAGCCAACCTGGCATCACTCGCGTGTGCCCTTGCTTGTTGTAGGAGCCTTGCCCTCACTCTACAGCAGCCCTGGGCAGCATCCCTCCAACAGGAAGCTGGCTTCACAGAGAAGTACCAGTTATGCAGGTGTTACTGAAGATTACTCGGAGAGGTTAATAATACTGATCGCCACCTAGCTGTCAAAGGCAGCCCTGTCGACCCTTAAAGCTTCTCCAACTATCAGTCATCTTCTCTCCTCTGCCTACCTTGCAGGGTCTTCAACCTTGCTCTGCTGGTTCCTGACATCTAACCAGACTTCTTCTCCTCTTTCCTCCTCCTACCAATAACTCTTCTTTTCAGATTGGAGAACCATTCAGCTGCTCTCTGCTTTTCCTTCTAATGGGTCATGCAACACACAATGTTCTTTGCTTAGGTTCTGTCTTCATAGAATGTTTTCTATGGGCTATTGGTGGTGTAGTTTGGATTATAAAGTATAACTGTTTTTCCTCTGATCATACATTTTCCCCTTTATCTTACTGTTACCTCAAAGCCATGTTATTATAGAAATTAGATGGAAATAAGGAGTAAGCATGTATTGAAAATGAAACAGTAAAACCATATTCAGGTTCCTGTTCCCTCATCAAATGATAAATCATTAATTCTGCTTTTTTATACCAGAAAAAAAATGTTTCCCTTTGGGAACTTTAAAGGTCTTCCCTGCTTTGTGGATCATTCTCCTCAAGATTCATAGCGCCCCTGGCAATTATCCAGATAATATTTCTGTTAAAGCACTGCTAGGTCTATTTAAATTTTATAGCTTTAACTCCACTTGACATACATTAGAAATTAAGTCTATTTAATTATTTTACTCCAATGAGACTATTTCATCTTTATTGATCTTTAATGAGTTATGCAGTTTACAGGGTGGTATTTGGCTCAGATGTTTAATTTTTTCCCCTGTAAAATACAGTATTGCTTTATCTCTCCACAAACAGAGAGAATATCTCCAGAATTACAACTAAAAGCATTTCAATAAGAGCTTGTTGATGGGTGAAGGATATGATTGAGTTTGCTACAAACATTTACCAGTTGTCGAGATATTTGGTTAAGGTTGCCTCTATCTAGAACTATTGCCTGTTACCTTTATTGTACATAGCAGGGCATGAGTAACTAAAAAGCGAGTCAGCAAGGATTGAAAGAGGGGGAAATTTACCACAGAAAATGCCATTTCAAAGTAGAGTCTTGTTTCCATGCTTAGCATAAGCATATATATTTAAGCCACTCCGCAGCAGGAAATCTCCATGTTGAATGCAATAAAATTGCTTTATATACCAAAGGAACAATCCGTTACATGGAGCAGACCTTCTTTATAGCTAGTCTCATGTGCTTTCATCACATAGTAATGACTCTTGCAATGCTGCCGATTCTCATAATCCACTGTGGATGAATAAAAATTAGGTTATAAAGGCACATGAAGTGCCTTCTGGTTGTCACTATTTTCTTGAGAATGAACTGATTCTTGATTACCTCCAGCAGAGCCTTAAAATCTTGCCTAGTGAGAAATAGATGATGCTAGGTGATTATAGACAGCCCCACTCTCTGCAAACCCTTGGATTTAAATCCCAACAACTCATATTGAGGGCCTGTTAGGCAAGAAATGTTTCCCTACATATGATCTCTTTTGATCATTGAAATAATTTTGTAAGCTAATTATTATATTTCCACTGTACAGATGAGAAAGTTGAGGTTAAATTTGGGTCCAAATAGATTTACTACCTCCCTCTTTGCTGTGAATTTATGGGCCACTTGAATTAATTTGATAGGGAGAGATTTTTGTTTGTTTCTGGTTTGCAAGGTTGCCATAATGTAATACTGAATAGCCTGTAAAACATGTTCTGAACTTGTCATATCTATTACACATTCTTTGGTACTTTTTAAAATACAGTCATAAAATATCTATTTGTTAGATACTCTATCACCAATGTGACCCCCAAGATTTTTCTGTTGCTTTGCCAAGAATGTGGACATGTTTGAGCATGTAATTCATGGTGCTTCTATTTTCATGGAAGCCTAAAAAAGCCTCATGCAAGAATAGCAGTGACAAACATTTCTCTTGATGTCTCTATTAGTGAAAAATGCTGGGCAAGAGACTTCAGGGTAAGGTAGGTGATAAATTGAACATCCCTTCATGATGTTCATTTGTGGGCCTTGGAACTCAGCCCAGGGGCAGGTGGAAGGTTGATTCTATTTTGTTCAGATTCTTTTCTTGGGATTGGGCTTCTAAGTTCTCCATAGTCTTCAGGGAAAGTATTTGGGTACAGATAGGTTAGACCATGCAGGTAGAGTAAAGGAGGTCCCATTCTATGTCTACTTCCATGAACATGAAAAATCATTACTTTTCTTTAGGTTTCAATTTACTTCTATTTGATTAAGAGGTAACGACATTCTGTTTCCCACTCTCCCTCCTTCCCTCTCTCTCTCTCCTTCTCCCTCTCCCCCTCCACTTTCCCCTCTTCCTCTCTCTCTTCTCCCTTTCCATTTCCCCCTACCTCCTGAAGGATGATAGAATCCCTTAAAGGTCCCAGGGTTTGGGTCAATACTAAGCCTGTCTTATAGCTTAACCATATTCTTAGGTTTTAGGAACTGTGGTTTGCTATACATGATCGAAATCTATGCTATAATGTGATCTTTTTTTTTTTAAGATGTATTTATTTATTTGAAAGGCAGAGTTACAGAGAGGCAGGGAGAGAGAAAGAGAGAGAGAGAGAGAGAGAGAGAGAGAGGTCAGTCTTCCATTCACTGGTTGACTCTCCAGACAGCTGCAATGGCTGGAGCTATGCCAATCTGAAGCCAGGAGTCAAGAGCTTCTTCCGGGTCTCCCACGCAGCTGCAGGGGCCCAGGGACTTGGGCCATCTTCTACTGCATTCCCAGGCCATAGTAGAGAGCTGGATCAGAAGTGAAGCAGCCGGGACTCAAACCTCTGCCCATAAGGGATGCTGGCACTGCAGGCAGTGGCTTTACCTGCTATGCCACAATGCTGGCCCCAATGTGGTTTTACTGTGTTGGGATAGGGAACATGTTTTTATAATCAGGTATAGAACATAATGACAAGCAGATGTAATTTTTTTTTTTATTTTTTGACAGGCAGAGTGGAGAGAGAGAGAAACAGAGAGAAAGGTCTTCCTTTTTGCCGTTGGTTCATCCTCCAATGGCCGCTGCGGCCAGCGCATTGCGCTGATCCGAAGCTTGGAGCCAGGTGCCTCTCCTGGTCTCCCATGCGGGTGCAGGGCCCAAGGACTTGGGCCATCCTCCACTGCCTTCCCGGGCCATAGCAGAGAGCTGGCCTGGAAGAGGGGCAACCGGGATAGAATCTGGCGCCCCAACCGGGACTAGAACCCGGTGTGCCAGCACCGCAAGGCGGAGGATTAGCCTGTTGAGCCACGGTGCCGGCCAAGCAGATGTAATTTATGTCCTAGTTGGAATTACAGTGATGGAACCATGGGCATTGGCATTAGATTAGTCTAGATTTGGTTCCACATCTACAATTTTATGATTTCTGGCATGCTATTTGCTGTCTCTAACTCTCATTTTTCTCAGCTGCAAAGTGATGATAACTGTATCTGTCTCATTGTTACTGTAGGAATTAAATATGGCACTGAGTAGATCTAGCACAGTCCTTAGCAAAATAATTACTCAATTGATATAAATTCCCTCCCCTAGTGAAACTACTGATTAAATGAAATATTTAAGAACAAGTAAGTAATTTATCTTTACATATGTAAGATGAAATAAAAGAAGCATCCCTTCTTTTCATCAAGCCGATGTACCTGGAAAATAGTGTGATGTTTTAAGCCAAATTGAGCAAAAGCTTCAATTTCTCTTAAAGTCCTCCCATATAATCTGACAGTGACAGGTGTCTGTGTGGTACACACTGAACTTGCCTTTTCTCAGACAGAGTCCGGTAAGTCCAGAAACTGATGTCACCTCCACAAATAAACAATTTCGTCGCTTCAGTTGTGTACTGCAATATCTGGTTATCTGAGCAACTTCTCCAGAAATTGCTTTTAGATCTTGCATCAACATACCCGTTGATCTCTGAGACATGATAATGGCAGAAAATGAAGGAGTCTCAACAGTCCAGCTTTCTACCACAATAGTCTTTAACACCCAACTGGATGGAAATGCAATCAGGCAGTAGTCTCACAGAAGGCACTGGAAATGGCTCACATTTTCTCTCTCATAGATGTGTTGAAAAGTATCTTATTGCTTTCTGGCTGCTTGAGACCATTCAGAAAACATATATAGCTACCGTGGAGTATTACACTAGTACTTTTATTTGTTTATTTATTTGAGAAGCTCAGCGGTTACCATGGTAATCCTTATTGGAAAAATTGGGGATGCTTGGGTTATCTCACTCTTTTATACAAGAGTAATATAAAAGTTATGAAAAATGGAATTTAAAAAGGTAAGTTTATTTTGGCAGGAAAGATTTTTGAGTCCATGGAGTTTTTTCATAATGCGCATTTTTCATGAACATTTTGACGTATTCTTGTATCATTAATGTCAAAGAGAAATGACTTAGCCTAATGTAATATAGTGCATAAGTTACACAGTATGATTATTAGGGCTTACTTAGATCATAATGTGGTATTATGAATTTGACAGATTAAAAAATAGCTTAGAAATTTTTACCATTCTAAGATAATAGAGTTTTTAAATATCAGAATTAGCCTGGCCAGTTTTTCTTCTTAGGTTTCACATGTCTGTGGATATTGAGGCATTAAAATACAACATAAATTTGAAACACTCACATGCTTTTCCTCCAAAGCAGGTAACATTGAACATCAAGGAATAAATCTGAGGTCTGCTCAGCAGCATGTTTAGTTTCCTAATATATCTTCTGTGTGGGAAGCTGGGATAGGAAAGTTAAAGTCTTACATTTTTGCAGTAGATGAGGCTGGTAGTATTTGAAGAAACCAAGTAGAAAACGGAAACACTTAATCCGGCTTTGCCCCTTGCTGAGGGATGCTTGGCTGGGGCCTTTCCCACGGGGCCCTTTCCAGGGGATGGAATCCACTTTGGGAGGAGCTTGCTATGAACGGATGGCTCCCGCAAGAGCCTGGATGGTATGGTGTGGTTCAAGCCTGCATTCTTGGAACGGGACCTTGCGGTTTCTCTCTTACTTCATCTTGTTAAATCTGTCCCGACGATTGGGGTGGATACCAGAGATAGTAGCAGCTTCTTTGCACTGCCCTGTAATTTAAAGCCTCTGCAAACTCCATCGCCAGGCACAGTGGGAGGAGGAGGAATGGAGGAAAGGGGGTGAGGAGGAAGGGCTCCCTCCTGGGTTCTGACCTCATCCAAACACTAGTCAGCTTGAAAAAAATGTGCTTCAAAGTTGTTGTATGGTAGACTAGACACCCTTGCATTGAGTAGGTCTGAAATTTTCAGTGCTCACACAAGAATTGAGCTGTAGGTTGAGAGTGCTTCAAAAAGTTCATGGAAAAATGGAATTCAAAGATAAATTTATTTTCGTGCAAAAAATTTTGAAATCCATGCATAGTTTTTTTCGTAATTCATCTTCTCCACAAACTTTTTGAAGTATCTATGGACATTAAGGATATTTTTACCTTTTCATAATTTGAATCAACTATCTTTGGTTTTCTTTTATTTGGAATGCAATATTTCTTCTTTAAAGCAGGAGTGTAGCATAAATATTTTCAAAGTGTTGGACAATGTAGTGTGATTGTGGATGAAACTTGCAAGGAAATCATCTCTTGATATCAAAAGAAATTAGCTATTGACAAAAAGAGTTTATTATTGATAACTCATTCCCTACATGGAATTATAACAACAGAAATCTGACAACAGTCAAAATCAAGCAATGCAAATTGAAATAGGATACTTTTATTAAACAAAGTCAATAGATTTTTTTATCCAGTCATTGCAGGTAGGCATTCTTTTAAGCATTTTTAGTGTTTCTTTTAAAAAAAAACATTTTATTTATTTGAAAGAGTAACAGAGAGAAAGAGAGAGAGAGAGAGAGAGAGAGAGCATGCATAAGATAAAGAGAGGGGGGTGAGCCCTGTGGCATAGTAGGTTAAGCACCCGCCTGCAGTGCTAGTATCCCATGTTGGCTCCAGTTTATGTCCTGGCTGCTCCTCTTCCAATCCAGCTCTCTGCTAAAGGCCTGGGAAAGCAGCAGAGGATGTCCCGATTGCTTTGGCTCCTGCATCCATGTGGGACCTAGAGGAGGCTCCTAGCCCCTGGCTTCAAATCAGCCTAGCTCTGGCCTTTGCAGACATTCAGGGAGTGAACCAGTGGATGGAAGACCTTTCTCTTGGTCTCTCCCTCCCTCTGCCTATAACTCTGCCTCTCAAAGAAATAAATCTTAAAAGAGAGAGAGAGAGAGAGAGAAAGAGAGAGTGAGTGAGCGAGAAAGAGATCTTCTATCTGCTGGTTCACTTCCCAAATGGCCACAAGGGCCAGGGCTGGGCCAGGCTGAAGCATGTGGGCCAGGTCTCCTGCATAGGCAACTTGAGCTATCTTCTACTGCCTTCCCAGACTCATTAGAAAGGAGCTGGTTCAGAAACAGAGCAGCTGGGACTGAAGCCTCTGTTCTGATATGGGATGCTGGTGTCCCAAGTGGTGGTTTAATCATCAGCGTGTGTTATAGTCTCTCAAACCCATGTATGGCAAATTAGTTCATGAGTAACAGTGTTTTAGATGTCACATAATTTAAGCCTACTGATACTTCCATTTGTAAAACAGAAACATGATTTTAAAAAAAGATTTATTTATTTGAAAGGCAGAGTTACAGAGAGGCAGAGGCAAAGAGAGAGAGAGAGAGAGAGAGAGAGCTCTTCCATCTGCTGGTTCACTCCCCAAATGGCCACTACAGAAGGAGCTGGGCCGATCCGAAGCCAGGAGCCAGGAGCTTCTTCCAGTTCTCCCATGAGGGTGTAGGGGCCCAAAGACTTGGGCCATCTTCCACTGCAATCCTGGGCCATAGCAGAGAGCTGGATTGGAAGAGGAGCAGCTGGGACCTGAACTGACACCCATATGGGATGCTGGCACTGCAGGAAGCGGCTTTACCCACTACGCCACAACCCTGGGCCTTTGGAAACCTGATTCTTGTGGTTAAGTTTTAGGAATCCAATTCCTCAGGCAGAAACTTTTATTCAATGAATGCTGATGGTCATCTACTGTCTTATTTTGAAAGGTTGAAGAAGGTAAGAGAGAATCACCCTCAGTGAGGACCTTATAATACCCATGCACATGTTATATCATAAAACAATGAAAATATTCTACATAGAGTAATGCATACAATTCTATAGTTCCACTTTTTATAGTAGGTGTACTCAAAACTTTCATTCACTGGAATTCTTATTGTGCTGAGAAACATATATATATTCAAGCAAATTCTTTTATCAATTTTCTGAACTAAGGTAAGTGTCTGATGTCAATGATTGTCTAAGGCATGCTCTTAGGATGATTTTGCAACTCACCCATAATATTTTCAAGATTTCTCATAATAAATAGGTACCAATTAGAAAAGAACAAGGCAGGAGTGCATATTTAGCCTAGCAGTTAAGTTGCTGGTTAGGATGCCTGTATCCAAAGATTCAAGGAGCCTGTTGATTATGAGTTGATTGTAAGTTATAAGTGAATCTTATTGGTTTGTCCAGTGACAATTGGAATTTGCAACAAATGGCTTAGGATCATAAAGATATGAGAAATTTGGTGAGAAATTTGGGAGAGAAATGTTGGGTAAAAATGGAGTGATCCTTAGATAGGGATCCTTTAATAGTGGTGCTTGAAAGATAGACTATGGCTACAGAAAGGCCTAATGAAATTATTGTTATTTGAATTAACTTTTTTTTTATTGTGGTAAGAGGAATACAAGATAAAACTTACCATCTTAACCATTCCTAAGTGTACAGTTGCGTAGTTGTTGTGCAACAATCTCTAGAACTTTATCATCTTGCAAAACTGAAACTCTATACCCATTAAACAGCAACTCCCCATTCCTCTCTGGCCTCTGGCAACTGGTGAGATAATTTTACAATGTTATAGTGGGTTGTGCAATATAACTTCCATCCTTACTTTAAAAAAGGGAAATCTATGTTGCTCTTTCATGTTTTCATGCAAATTGGGAGAACTACAAGTGGTGCTGAGTTTCATGTCAGGTTGGGCAGGAGGAAAACTTGCAGGGACTGGAGACTGAAACAACTCTGGCATCTTTTTACTCCTGGAAACACTGTACCCAAGTATTTTTTGTATTTTCATTTAAAAAAATATTTAATTGAGAGGCATAGCGATAGAAAAAGAGCTCCCATCTGCTGGTTCACCTCCCACAGGCCCTCAGGGGCTGGAGCTGGGGCAGGCCAAAGCCCCAAAGCTGGGAACTCAATCAGAGCTCCAACATGGGTAGCAGGTTTGCAACTACCTGAATCATCAACTTCTGTCTTTCAGGGTATGAATTAGCAGGAGTCTGGAGTTATGAGTCAGGGCCAAGTATTGAACCCCAGCACCCTGATGTGTGTGATGTGGGCATCCTAACCAGTGACTTAACGGTGAGGCCAAACACTGACACCTGTCTTGTTCTTTCTTCAACTGATCCTTCTTTACTGTGAAAAATCTTGAAAATGTTATGGATGATCACCACAATCATCCTGCTAAGAGTATATAAGACTACTGAAAATATCCCAAAATACTAGCTATCCTCATGTATCCCTAGCAACATGATCATACTATCAAAATATAATAATATCTTCAATTTTCCCACAATTAGGAGTACCAACAAAAAAAGAACAAATGAAACAATTCCTCACATAAACATTGCAAGGTGACAAGCTAAGGGAAAAAAGAGAGTTTTTTTATAGAAAGCTTTTATTTAATAAATATAAATTTCATAGGTACAACTTTTGGATTATAGCTGTTCTTCCCCCCAGACCCACCCTCCCACCTCCACTCCCGTCCCACCTCCTACTCCCTCTCCCATCCCATTCTTCATTAAGATTCATTTTTAATTATCTTTATATACAGAAGATCAACTCTATACTAAGTAAAGATTTCAACAGTTTGCACCCACACAGACACACAAAGTATAAAGTACTGTTTGAAGACAAATTTTATTGTTAATTCTCATAGTACAACTCATTAAGTACAGAGGTCCTACATAAGGAGCAAGTGCACAGTGACTCCTGTTGTTTATTTAACAATTGACACAAAAAGGGATTTCTTTCTTCAGAAACTAATGGGTATAATTTTCAGTCTTTTATTTAACTACTGAAGCAAAGGTCATTTCTCCCTTTACATGACTGCTTTTCTCTATGTTCTCTCAAATGTGAAAATCCCTTACCAGAGTTCTGGGATCTCTTGTCTGTCACATAGGAAACCAGGCTGATTTTGTGGTTCAGATACCCACAAGTTATGTGCTAAAATCTTATTTGAACTGAGGCTATATGGTATTTATTGGGACAGGATAGGATGCATAGTTTTAGAGCCTTCCAGGAGTCACATCCTTTAACAGGACAGAGATGATTTAATACATTGGGTATTATGTCCAGAGTGCATTGCTTCCATTCCCCTTCTTGTTAAGCCTGGTAATTTGCCAATGTAGTAGGTGAAAATTGATGAGTGGGTGGCACTTTCTGGGACACAGACTGAAGGAGCCAGGAGTTCTGAATTCCTTTGGCAACAGCTTCATCTCATGGGGTGTATGGGAGTGTAGTACTTTTGTGTACTGCTTTTCAACTTATTTCTACATAGAAAAGGATAATGATCCCAATAGGCTTAGTTTATACTATGACAGTGTTCATGGGCAGTCAGAAAAGATACTACATAGTACAATTATTCCTAGATTTTCCATGAATCAGAAGACAACAAATCCACACAAAGGTAAATTTGATCTAAATCTATTTAGAATTCTATTTCCTTCAGAATATCTCTACACAAAAGGATTTATTTATCAATCAGATCATGAACTTTATTGAATTGCATTCTGTGTAGAATCACTAAGTATGACACCCAAGGATAAGTGTGTCCTGAAATAATAAAGAGGAGCAGCTAGTAAGAAAATCATTAGTTCTCAATTTACTAAGATAGAATGAGTGAGAATATGACTTATTTAGGTACGCAATTTACATATACAGATAACTGGAACGAAAGAATTGGACTGAAGACCCTATTTGGGAATTTGTTCATTTCTTAGATTTTACATGTTTTTTATACAAATAATTGACAAATGTGATTTAAACAACTCTTTAAAAGATAATTAACTGCCTAAAAATTGAACTTTTAATCACATGTTGGTAAAGCAGAAATTAGAATAAATTTAGGAAAAATTATTTCTTTAAAAATAATTTTTTATTTTTTAATTTTCTCCCTGGAAGCCTTTTATTTAAGGGATGCAAACTTCAGACATTTCATAATTACAACTTTACAAACATGGTGATTCTTCCCACCATACCCACCCTCCCATTCCTCTTCCTCTTCCCTCTATTGTTCCCATTCTTATTTTTAATAATAATTTTTAGAAGTAGGCTGTTGACCGGGTTATGATCAGGAAGGTTCGCCAGGTCAGTCTTTGTTTTCCATGTGGATGGGAGAAAAGGAGAGACATGAATCCAGTCTCTGTTCAGCCTACCTATTTTAAGCATGGTTTTATTTGGGGTCAATACTTGCAAGCATTATTTCCAGCCTAGCATCATTCTTCAGGCTCCATGCTTCAGGAGATGGCCTTTCTTGGGGCTGGTGTTATGGTGCGGCAGGTTAATTGGCTGCTTTGTGATTCCAGCATCCCATCTCAGAGTACCAGTTCAAGTCCACACTGCTCCACTTCCAGTCCAGCTCCTCCCTAATGCACTTGGTAAAGCAGCAGAGGATGGCCCAAGTACTTGGGCCCCTGCCACCTACATTGGAGACCCAGATGGAGTTCCTGGCTTCTGCTGCAGGTGTCGTAGCCATTCGTGGAGCGAACCAGTAGATAGACGAGCTCTGTTTTCGTTTTCTCTCTCGGTCACTATGCTTTTCAAATAAGGAAATAAATCTGTAAAAAAAAGAAGAAGGAGAAGGAGAAGGAGAAGGAGAAGGAGAAGGAGAAGGAGAAGGAGAAGGAGAAGGAGAAGGAGAAGAACATAGCCTTTCCTTTAGGGCTACTCCAATCTACAAAATATTATGCCTCTGGGTTACAGGAACAGAAAACAAAGGGTAATTTACACAGACAACTGAAATATCTCCTCACCACAGCCTTTCTCTAAAGCAGAGTTTAAGATTTCTGGGGAGAATTAGAGAATCATTTGCAGACTCATTTTTACTCCTGCACGTGGCAGGTAACTGACATATAATGGATTTCGGGTCTCAGGCTCAGTCCCATAATGCCCATGAGTGACACTGGGAGATGAATGTGGTGATTATCAGTGCACCTTTCTCTTTGCGGTCAAATAGAATCAGATGAACTCAGTCTAATGTTGATTGACAACGCTGTTCTCAGGCAAAAAAAAAAAAAAAAAAAAAAAAAATCCTCCCTGTGAGGAACACTCACAGAGCAAAAATGATTGGCAATTTCTTCTGACACAAAGAAATGTACTAATTTCTCCTTCTTGTTCCTGAAGCCTCTGCCACCTTGTCATGACTCCGCGGAATCCATGCAGGTGTTCAAACAGCACTGCCAAATAGCAGAAGAATACCATGAGGTCAAAAGAGAAATTGCCCTGCTTGAAGAAAGGAAGTAAGTACTTCCCCTGGAGTGCTCTCACTTCTGCACTGTCTATTGGGCAAAGATTAGGAGTGGGAAAGAGGGGATAGGCTGAGCACAGGGTTGGAGGGAGGAGAGAGTAGCAATGATCCAAATAGTACTTGCTAGATCCAAATAGTACTTGCTACTTTATGGAGTAGCAAGAGGAACAGTAAAAGTACTTTCTATTCAAAATTTATATTTATTTTTAGTTCAGGAAATTGTAATTGACAAAATACCACCTATAGTCACACTGTGTTCTTTGTGAATGTGCTCAGAGGCCCCAGAGCACTTTGGCATGGGGTAGATTTTAATTAATACATAAACCATGAGGTTCAAACATCAAATAAGGAAGCCATTGGGATAGCTCTTTGGAATAATATAAATGTATTAGTTGGCTAACTGTGCTTTATAGTCCAAGTAGGTTTTTATTTTGATAGTTTCTGTGACCATTCTGCTGTAGGGAATTAATACAATTCTATTAATTAAGGCACTCTAATTTTATTTACTCATAAGTTTTTGTTTCAGAGTCTTCTCTTTTCCTTGTATTTGATTCAGCCAATATTTACTGCAATGACTCCAAATTCTTTTATACTTTCTTTTTTTTAATTAAAGATTTATTTGTTTATTTGGAAGTCAGAGTAATGCAGAGAGAAGAGAGGCAGATAGAGGTAGAGACAGAGAGAGAAAGAGACAGAGGTCTTCATCCGCTGGTTCACTCCCCAATTGGCCGCAATGGCCGGAGCTGTGCCGATCCGAAGCCAGGATCCAGGAGTTTCCTCTGGGTCTCCCACGTAGGTAAAGGGACCCAAGGACTTGGGCCATCTTGTACTGCTTTCCCAGGCCATAGCAGAGAGCTGGATCAGAAGTGGAGCAGCCGGGACTCGAACCGACGCCCATATGGGATGCTGGTGCTTCAGGCCAGGGCATTAATCTATGCACCACAGTGCTGGCTCCTCTTTTATACTTTCAAAGCATGAGATTCAATTTCTTTTCTTCATAGCACTGGCCAATTTGTACTGACACATTTATTAGGGAAATCTTTTGGTTCATATTTGCATCTCCTATTAAGTGGTGAATGCCATTAAAGCACAGATCGATGAGTATTGCTCACCATTAGATTCTAAAGCCTTGTGTAGTACATGGCACCTGGAGGCTGAATAAATTATTACTGAATGTGTGAAGAACAATCCAAACCTATTGTGACTCTCTAACTTTCTGTTTCTTCTTCCTCTTGCTGGAGTGACATATGACATGTATCTATTGCTTGATTTTCAAATAAAATGAAGTAGCTCTTTAGAAAAAAAAAAACTTACCAAATTTTTGGATTTTTTGAGACTCCACAGAATGATCATCAGAGTGTCTAACATGGTAGTAGGCAGTATGGGTTTTGGGGTCAGACTTCCGAACTTTCTGTAAGACTTGAACACATTACAACCATTTCTGTCTTCCTTGCCTTACTATATACTTCAAGCATAAAATTATACTTGGACTTTGGTTATAGAGTATTGAAAGATGTTTAATAGGAGATAAGAAACACATTTTTCCCCTTGTATATATCTAAGACTTTATCTTTGGTCTAAAAGTTTTGATAAGTTGCTTGGATTCAAATTGTACATTTATACACTGGCTGAGTCCTTAAAAAGTGTTTTATAAAAGAATTAAAGAAGATTCTTCATAATGGGACTGGTATTGAAGTTGAACTCAAAGGAGGACTTGTATGATCATTAGCCTGTAAGTGTGTCTTCCTCTTCATGTGTGTGTGGGGGGGCAGTAGGGGTGGGGGGACAGTTGTGGTATAGTAGAAAAAAAAAACCCAAGGTAATTATTTGTAAACTCTCTAGATTGAAAGTACTAGAGAACTTTGTTATGGAAATTAACTCTCCATGTGTGGCATTTTTTTCTTGGCAAGGCAAGACTCACCTACTAAATTATATGTTTTGGCAAGTTTGTATTTTTGTATGTTGCATTTTAAGAAAATATAGATAATGACATGAAAGTGACTCCTACCGGTTTTTGAAACCTGTCCTGGCTGCTTGTGCTAAGAGCAATGTTGATTGTGGGTGCCATCATGACATTAAAACAAGAAAGGGCACAGTTAATTTCTAGAAATATGGTGGCTAGCAGACCAGTGGAGGCATGTCTTATAACATTTGAGAGCAACAAAGAAGTGGACCTAATTAGCTCATGTTTATTTCTGAAGAATTCATTTTATTTCCTCTCCAAACCTATTTGAATTTTCTCTCTAAATAATTAACTAGATGTGGGACAATGGTAAATTTTTATATTATGTTTCACTTTTTTTTACTCCATTTTCTCCATTCCTACACCTACCATTTGGGTTTGCAGCCTATTACTTCAAATCTTGATTGATGCAATATTATAACTGCTTTCCCTGCCAATTCCCTACCAATTCTTGTTGCTAAAAAATTATAGCCAAGTCTTTGGCCTGGATTTCAAGATTCTCCGTGGTGTGACTTGGAGTTCTGTAGCACTTCTTTTTTTTTTTTTTTAAGTAGTTTTTTTTTTTTTAAAGATTTATTTGAAAGGCAGAGTTACAGAGAAGCAGAGGCAGAGAGAGAGAAAGAGAGAGAGAGAGAGAGAAAGAAAGAGAGAGAGAGGTCTTCCATCTGCTGGTTCACTCCCCAGATGGCCACAATGGCTGGAGTTGTGCTGGATCCGAAGCCAGGAGTCAGAAGCCAGGAGTCAGGAGCTTCTTCTGGGTCTCCCACGTGGGTTCAGGGGCCCAAGGACTTGGACCATCTTCTACTGCTTTCCCAGGCCGTAGTAGAGAGATGGATCGGCAGTGGAGCCACCAGGACTCCAACTGGTGCCCATATGGGATGCCGGCACTGTAGGCGGAGGATTAACCTGCTGCACCTCAGCACTAGCCCCTTGTAGCACTTCTATCTCATTGCTTGTCTTCAGCTAGACTAACTTTTCCCAGGGTATTACCACATTTTTGGCCTAATGTGTCTGTTTCTTGCTTTGCGCCTACACAAATGCTACCCTTTCTGGAGGAACGCTCAGCCCGTATCCCTATCCCAAACATCCACCCCACAATGGTCAGCTCTTCTTCTGAGCAGAGGAAAATTCACTGGAATGATTCTTTTGGTGCTTTTCAGCTAGTGCTATCAGTAATTATCCTTTTAAGATCAAGTCCTGTCCTGATTTCTGACTATTATAGTTCTCACAAAGGTGGACATTCTTTAATATCTCAGTATACTACCACCCAGCATGGAGTTGTACATAGGGCAAATATGAAAGAAGGTTATTTAGAGTTGTTGATTGTAGGTTATAGTAATATCCTATGTGTGCATTTTTATTTTATTTGTAATTTGTATGCTTTGTACTTATAGTATACAGTTGATATCATCAATAGAGTACTGCTAAGACAAATTATGAAATTAGGAAGTGTGGTTATATCTATGTTTGTAAATAAATGTGTCAGGTTTTCTAAAGGTTATTAGTGATCATTGGTTTTATTAATATTTTATGGAAGCAGAAATTCATTCTGCACCAGATCTTTGCCAACAGTCTTTATTGTCAGCATATTGGAACATATCCACTTTTTAAAAAAATTTTATTTAATGAACATAAATTTCCAAAGTACAGCTTATGGATTACAATAGCTTCCCCCCCCCCCCATAACTTTCCTCCCACTCACAACTCCCCTCTCGCATTCCCTCTCCTCTTCCATTCACATCAAGGTTCATTTTTGATTATCTTTATGTACAGAAGATCAATTTAGCATATATTAAGTAAAGATTTCAACAGTTTGCACCCACACAGAAACACAAAGTGTAAAATACTATTTGAGTACTAGTTATAGCATTAATTAAACACCTAAGAATAATTGTGTATTAATTACAGAGTTCAACCAATAGTTTTAAGTAGAACATAAAAAATACTAAAAGGGTAAAGTATTAAGTTCTTTTTTTCTTTGTTATATAGTTATTATTTTTTTATTTAATAAATGTGAATTTACAAAGTGCAACTTTTGTATTGTGGCTTCCCCCCCACCAACCTCCCTGCCTCCCGTGGCCCTCCCCTCTCCCACTCCCTCTCCCATGCCGCCCTTCATCGAGTTTCATTTTCAATTACCTTCATATACTGAAGATCAACTTAGTATATACTAAGCAAGGATTTCAACAGGCTGCACTCACACAACCGCACAAGGTATAGGGTATTGTTCGACTAGTAGTGTTTTTAAGTTTCATAGTAAAACACATTAAGGACAGAGATCCTACGTGGGGAGCATGTACCCAGTGACTCCCGTTGTTGATTTAACAATTGGCACTCTTATTTATGACATCAGCAATCACCCGAGACTCTTGCTATAAGCTGTCTAGGCTATGGAAGCCCCTTGAGTTCACCGATTCTGAACTTGTTTAGTCAAGGCCATATCACAGTGGAGGTTCCTTCCTCCCTTCAGAGAAAGGCGCCTCTCTCCTTGCTGGCCTGTTCCTTCTGCTGGGGTCTTGTTCACCAGGATCTTTCATTTAGATTGCATTTTGCCATCGTGTCATGGCTTTCCATGCCTGTGAGACTCTCATGGACCTTTTAGCCAGACCCGAATGTCCCAAGGGTTGATTCTGAGGCAGGAGTGCTGATTTGGGCATTTGCCATTCTATGAGTCTGCTGTGTGTCCTGCTTCCCCCGCAGGATCATTCTCTCCCTTTTAATTCTATCCTTCATTATTTGCTTACCCTGGTCTTATTTGTGAAATCTCTTCGACACATACCCTATCTTTTTGATTGGTTGTGTATTTATACTTATCACTTTACCAAGTGCGCTGGCATTGGTACCTGCCTCCTTGGTAAGACTGAGATGAAATTCCCTGGCACATTTCTAGTTCCACCATTGGAGGTAAGTCTGAGTGAGCATGTGCCAACCTATATAAATCCTCCCTCTCTTATTCCCACTCCTATGTTTAACAGAGATCACTTTTCTGTTCATTTTAAACGCCTAAGAATGATTGTGCATTGATTACAGAGTTCAACCAGTGGTCTTAGGAACATACCCACTTGACCCAAGTAGTTAGCTCCCCATTTTGTGGTGACTCTGATGACAATTTCTTCCCTGTCTTTTTTTTTTTTTGACAGGCAGAGTTAGACAGTGAGAGAGAGAGACAGAGAAAGGTCTTCCTTCCATTGGTTCACCCCCTAAATGGCCGCCACAGCTGCACACTGCACCAATCTGAAGCCAGGAGCCAGGTGCTTCTCCTGGTCTCCCATGTGGGTGCAGGGCCCAAGCACTTGGGCCATCCTCCACTGCACTCCCGGGCCACAGCAGAGAGCTGGACTGGAAGACGAGCAGCCGGGACAGAATCCGGTGCCCCAATTGGGACTAGAACCCGGGGTGCCGGTGCTGCAGGCGGAGGATTAGCCTAGTGAGCTGTGGCGCCGGCCACTTCCCCATCTTTTCATAAAGCATAGCTGATTATGTTGCCTCTGGTGATGAGCTTGCAATAGCAAGACACAAAGAGAGAGGCTATTTCAAATGAGTTTTTCTTTATTGGAGTTTTTCAGACCCAGCTTAAGGCTTGAACTCCAAGCTGAACTTCTCTCTCATCTCCAGAGGGGGTCTCCCTGGATCAAGTTTGGGAGAATTTGCAGAGGAGTGATAAGAGTTGATAAAATTATTATTTTAAATCATATCTATTAGATGGATAAAGGGGGTCACACATTCTCTAGGATTATAAACCCAGCCTGGGATGAATCCAATTTAGAGAACCATTTCTGGCTTATGACCAACGATTTAAGAGATGCTTGTTCTTGCTTTTATTGAAATTTTTTTATTGAGAAGTTTTATTGAAATTTCTTACTATAGAAAATTTATTGAAAGCTTTATAAAATTACCAAGAATTCTAACATATTTAAGAAATCTCCACTATAATTTTTTGCCTCTTTCCTTTTAGTGTTTTGCATATGAATAGATATTTTAACATAATTATACAGTTATAGTTATGCATACCATAATTGTAAATACTCAGTAACATGAAATGTGAAGTATGATTTTTTTCAATCAACATTATGACCTAACATTTTTACATAGTATATAACACTTTTTATATATATATAATGGAAGTCTATGGATGTGAGATACAGATATTTTATGGTTTTTTGAAATTTAACTTCAGGTTGTTTGACAGAAATTTTTAAAGTATATGATTAAAGTATGGGCAACTATAAAGATTGCTTTGCTTCAGATAGAGTTTTTTGTCTTGTACAGTGGAGAAGTCACTTGTCTACTCTATGTCTTAATCATTATTCTAGGTCCTTTGCTATTTAGAAAATTGACATAGAATGTCAGAAAAAGAGATAGTCTCTTTAAAAATCAGATTGAAGAATGTTGCATACTCTTATTTTTCAACAATCCGCTGGTTTTCAGTGTATTCACAGTGTTGCGCAACCATCACCACGATTTTACAATAATTTCATCACCCCAGCCAGAAACGTTCTACACTTTTTACATTTATCTGTTCTGAACATTTTATATGAAAGGAATCATAAAATATGTTTTCTTTAGTGACTGGCTTCTTTCATTTAATGTTGCTTTCAAAGTTCACCCCTGTTGTGTTATGCATGCATCAGTACTTCATTTTTACTTGTTGAATAGTATTTTGTTGTATGGATCAATAATATTTTATTTATCCTCTCATCAGTTAATGGATATTTGGGTTGTTTTCACTTTTTGGCTATTATGAGTAGTGCTGCTATAAATATTCATATGTAAATTTTTGTGTGGAAGTGTGTTTTCAGTTGCCTTGAGTATGTACCTAGAAGAATTGTTGGGTCATATAATTCAATGGTAACCTTTTGAGGATCTGTCAGAGTGTTTCCAAAGTGCTTGCTCCATTTTATATTCTCATTAGCAGTGTATAAGGATTCCAATTCTTGGCATTTTTGCCAACACTTAAGTTTTTTTGATTACAGCCATCAGAGTGGGTGTGAAATGCTGTCATTGTGGCTTTGATCTAATTTGCCCAATGGCTGATGATATTGCACAGCTTTTCACATACTGATTGGTTATTTCTATGTCTTCTTAGAGAAATGTCTATTCAAATCCTTTGCTCATATTTTAATAGAGTATTTTATTATTGAGTTTAAAAAAGTTATATAATTTTAGTGGGTTCAAGCAGAAAAGGAAGTTTTCATATGGAGCTGCAATCAATGTGAGGGCTATATACTCATTTCTTTAAAAAGTAACTAAAATGATGACGTAGGGAGCAACATCTCAAGTAGGGAAACATAGCAGGATAGGAGAAAAGTGCCTAAAATTAGTCCTGTTTCTGTTTCCAGCATATTAAATTTGTTATTTTTTAAAAAAGATTTATTTATTTATCTGAAAGTCAAAGTTACAGAAAGAGAGGGAGTTCATCCATTTGCTGGTTCACTCCCCAGATGGCTGCAATGGCTGGGGTTCGGCCAGGAGCAAGGAGTTTCTTCCAGGTCTCCCCAGTAGGTCGGAGGGGCCTAAGCACTTGGGCCATCTTCCACTGCTTTTCCCAGGCTGTTAGCAGGGAACTGGATTGGAAATAGAGCAGCTGGGACCTGAACCAGTGCCAACATGGGATGCCATATTGCAGAGGGCTGCTTTATATGCTATGCCACAGAACTGGCCATTTAAATTTGTTGTTAAGTTTCCAAAAATGAGAGATGTTTAAATTTAACCTGAAGCATTTATTTCTTTTAGGTATTCTGAAAGGCAAATATTTAAAAAAAACTGTATTTTGGGGAGTCTCTCAAAGACTTGGAGTGAAGAAGGTGTTAGGCAGGAGACTGTATCAAGGTCAAACAGAGAAAGTTCAATTTTATCTGTTTTATTTGCTTTGTTTCACGATATGATTTTCTTTGAAAAAGGACCCCAGAAAAAGAAAATACTAAAAACCAAACCTTACTTTTATAGTCAAGTATATTTTTTCTTAACTATTTACTAAGTCCACAGAAATTAGGTTTTTACTGTTAGAATAAAATAGTAAATGAATATTCATGGGAAAATGGGATTAAAAAATAAATTCATTTTAATGTGAAAATTCTAAAATTTATGTAGCTTTCTCATAATTTGCATTTTTCATGAACTTTTTAAAGATCAGATCTCTTATATGTGTGGATTTCAAATGTTTTTGGCACCAAATAAACTTACTTTTAATTTTTTTTAAAAAATTGTTTATTTAATTGAAAATCAGAGTTACATAGAGAGAGGGAGAGATGGATAAAGAGAAGTCATCTGCTGGTTCTCTCCCCAGGTGGTCACACTGTCCAGAACTGGGTCAGGACGAAGCCAGGAACCAAGAGTTTCACCCGAGTCTCTCACATGGTTACAGGGGCCCAAGCATTTGGGCCATCTTCCACTGTTTTTTCTAGGCTATTAGCAGGGAGCTGGATCGGAAGTGGGGCAGCCTGGATACAACCCATATGGATGCTGGCATTGAAGGCAGCAGCTTAACCCCTTGTGCCAGAACACCGGCCCCAGTGAACTCACCTTTTAACTCTATTTTCCATAAATTTTTTGGAATACCCTTATATTTCTCTGCAGGTATTTGCAGGCTATGTAGTAAGGTGGAGGAAAAGCTGTATTTTCTCTTTCCTGCAATATCTGATATGAGTAAGATGCATTCTGGGTAAGGTATGGGACTTGAATTTATTTCCCAACAATGGAGATGAACTTCCCAAGACTGACTGGGCTGGAAAGAGTGGAGAACAGTGCCTGGTTTGCCAAAAGATTTCAAAACACATTTGCTAATGAACTAATAGAAGAGTCAAAGAAGTGTCTCAGATCTTCACTTGGCTTGAAGAGACATAGGGATAGCCAAAGAATCTCATTTTAGGATTTAGTTTTATGTGAAATGCCAATATCAGACTCCACTAAGCTGTATAATTACATTTAATGCCCTAAATCATAATAATTTAGACTTTTTATATCATGTAATCACAGGCAGTCCAGTCTTTCAACTGGAATCTCATTCTCAGATATCCTACCACCTAGTCATCTGGCAGAAACTGGATTGAAAGGGACAGAATATTTACCTCTCCTCACTGAGAATGACTTTAAATAGGTTTCCTTTGCTAGGAAAGGAGGCTCCAGTCCAAACTCTGGAGAAGCAGAGGCAGGAAACATTTTGTCCTTCTTATCCTATCCCGGGATTAACTTTTTTCAGAGTGATTGATGGTGGGAATCTCCATTTCATTTACAGTGCTGCTTCTCAAAGGGTGTCTCTGTCTCTCTTAGGCCCCAGTCCCTGCCCCCATGACACTGGCACTATCCAGAGATGTTTTTGGTTGTATATGACTGGAAGCGGGAGTTGGTACTGGTGTCTAATAAGTAGAGACCTAAGATGGTGCTAAGCCTCATATGCCAATGTGGAGACAGCTTCCAACAAAAAAGCATTGTCTGCCAAAAATGCCAGTTGTGCCAAGGTTGAAAACCCTGCTTTAGAGCAAATCTTGCTTCCTCCTGCAAGGCTACAAAGTTGCCCTTTGGCTACCAAAAGATATTAGTGCATTTGTTCATGCATTATTCATTTCTCGGGTTTCGCCATCACAGTCTAGGTCGACCTTTGGAAATTCCAATTCAGTACCACTTATTATTCTTCAACCTGCTTAACGTGAAGGCAGACTTTCACCTTTTTGTTGTCTGGAAGCATATGTTCTTTCCTGTGCAGAAACGCTCATACTTGGACACGTGCCTCTCAAGAACACCCGCAGGGCAATCTAATTCCCTATCTTTAAAGAAATTCTCACTATGTTGAAGATATTTTATTATATTATTATCCAAAACTTATTACCTCACTGGAGCCAAGCAGTCTGGAATTTTGCATCTTCCAAGTAAAAGTTCTTAGTCAACTTTGAAATTTCCAAAGTTGTCTTCCAGAATAGAGAAATCTTTGTCCTAGTGATGAATCCACATTCCAACCATCCACAACATAACGAATGGCCTGGATTTTGGACTTAGTTTCCACAAAATTTCAAAGTTTTCTTTACCCATTCATTTGGACATCTCCTTGCCTCATCTGCTTTAACAACTAAAAACATTTCTAGGCCCTGACTTAAGATCAGATAGCCATTGACCTATAGTAGACTCCAAGGTTATGGCCTTCAAAGAGTTAAGCGACATTTGTTACAAGTTTTTGACTTCAGAAATAAGATTCCTATAACTATGGTCTTCTACACCCATATCACATTATATTGAAGGAAATGATAAAAATGATAGCCAAGAAACGAAAAGCCCACATTCCAGTTAATTATAAATATTGACTTGTTTTTCAGATCATCTATTTATAAAATCATTTCTATAGCTTCATGTGCCAGGGCTTAATTACGAATTGCTAATGGATGAGCATAAACCTGTCTATATAAATAGGTCTTGGAGAGAAGACAACAGACATTTTGACAGTATTCAATGAATATCTGTATAATTGCTTATCAAGTACATGAAATTAATTTAGAAACCTATCAATTGAGTCTTCTTGATTCCAGTAAAGAAGAAATTATTATTGACTTTCTCTAATGCAAAAAAATTGGACTAGACAATCTTGACCATTCTTTTTGGTTGTAAGATCTGTGGCTGTGTGATCTATTATCTCTGCCAGTCAAAACTAATAGAGATGGCTTTGCAAGTCTTAAATGAGGTCAGGTAACAAACTTGGAAAATAGTCATTGTTATACTCAGTGCTCCAACTCCCATCTTGAAGAATGACCATGACTGGAAAGAAACTCTGTTTCCATCTAAATTATTTGCATGACATAGATAATTTGAAAAGACAAAAATAGAACAAGAGTAGATGAATGAGTAGAGGATTTGGAGTGTGTCCTTTCTTACATTTACATTTTACCCACTAAATTTCTTTAATATAATTATGGGAAGACTTTTGGTAGTCAATATTTAGTTATTGTCATTTACTTTCTAAACTTTGCTCAGGGGCACATTTAATCAGAAGGGTAACCTTGATTGCTGGCCCTTTTTTTTAGCCAGACTGCTTTTTCAGTTAAATGGAACACTTGGAGTTTCTTTTTCTTTATCTTTAAAATATCAATGATCTCTGCCTTTTTCTTCAGTTATTCATCCAGCAAATATTTATTGTGAGCCTGTTTTATTCTAAACACCTTGGAAGAGCCAAAGATCAGCACAAGTCCAAGGAGCATGAATGTACACAAATCTATGATAGTTTATGTTCCATTTCTAACTGGGCAGAGCTAGATTTTTCTCAGTGATCATAAATTGGGTACAGAAGAAGATACATTGAGTATAGGAAGAAAACACTAGAACTTCTATTCTCATTTACTTTTTTTCCAGAATAAATTAATTTTGATAGTGTTACACTTAAAGAAAAGTTGGAAAAGTGTTATAAGAACTCCCATATTTCCTTTATTGGAATTAGCAATAATTAAAAATTTATGTTTCATTTTTTAAATATTTTATTTATTTATTTGAGAGGTAGAGTTACAGACAGTAAAAGGGAGAGATAGAGAAAAAGGTTTTCCTTCTGCTGTTTCACTCCCTAAATGGCCACAGTGGCTGGAGCTGGGCCGATGCAAAGCCAGGAGCTAGGAGCCAGGAGCCAGGAGCTTCTTCCGGGTCTCCTGCGCAGGTTCAGGCCAAACACTTGGGCCATCTTCTACTGCTCTCCCAGGCCATAGCCAAGGGCTGGATTGGAAGAAGAGCAGCTGGGACTAGAACCAGTGCCCATATGGGGTGCTGGTGCCACAGGTGGAGGATTAACCTACTATGTCACAGCTCTATATAGAGATATCTATATATACACATATATATGCGTATGAGTATATGAATGAAGATACAAATACACAATTCTGTCATGCTCTATCGCCATAAACACTTCTTTATTTTCTTTTTTTAAGAAATATTTATTTATTTATTTATTTATTTATTTCAAAGGCAGTTACAGAGAGGCAGAGAGAGAAGGAGAGAGAGAGAGAGAGACTGAGAGAGAGAGACAAGTTTTCCATCCCCAGGTTCATTCTCCAAATGGCCCCAATGGCCAGAGCTGGGCCAGGCTGAAGACAGGAGCCAGGAGCTTCATCTGGGTCTTCCACGTGGGCACAGGGGCCCAAAGACTTGGACCCTCTTCTGTTGCTTTCCCAGGCACATTAGCAGGGAGTTGGAATGGAAGTGGAGCAGCCGGGACTTGAACCAGTGCCCTTATGGGATGCTGGCACTATAGGTGGCAACTGAATGCACTATGCCACATTGCCGGTCCCTTAATGTGTTCCAAGAATAAGGACATTCTCCTGTTCAACCATAGTAGCAATTTGTCAGTAATATAATGTAATTCAAACTCCATATTTAAATTGCACCAGTTTGTCAATAATGCCTTTTGAAGCTCTGTATCTTTTGTAGTCTAGAATCACACATTGCATTTGTCATTTCTCTTTGGTTTCTTTAAATATGGAATAGTTCTTAATATTTCTGAAGATACAGGCTAACAATTTTGTAGTGTTTCCCTCAATTTGATGTTGTCTGGTGCTCCTCATGAATAGATTCAGTTATGTATTTTTGGCAGGAAGAGCACAGAAATGATATTGTGTCCTTCACAGAGCATATATCTACTTATTTCTAGAAATATCAAATTGGGTCACTTGCTTAAAGTGGTCTTTCAAGTTTCTTCAGACTTGTTGTCTTTGCAGTTCATAAGCAATGGGCATGTGTGTATATGTACACATACATATATGCGTGTTACTTTTGATTCCTGTTATCTCATTATTATTGTTTTTAATAATGTGAACATATATATGTATTTATGTGTGTGCATATGTACATATACATATATACATATGTGTTACTTTTGGAAAAAAAAGTAATGTGGATTCACTTTGAGATTCCACACTAGATTTTCACACAGTAGTTTTTAGTATATAATTGTATCCTATTACATCTTTATAATGTATCTAATCTATTAGCATATGTATAATTTATGAATGAATATACAGTGTGCCCAAAGTATGTGCATGTGTGTATGTGTTTTAGCTAATAGTGTTATACAAGGAAAAGTGAAAAATGTTAGAGACCTGACTGAATGAGATGGTCAGGTTATTTTCTAGCTCAGGAATATTGAAACATTACAGGTTGAGTTTTTGATCAGGAAACCCATTAGGCTCCCAGTGGCTCTGGACCTATTTCCAATAGAAACTTGAATATTGTTGTTTTGCAGGAATATATACTCTGCTTTCTTCCCTTCATATTATTGAAGAGAGAAGAGAGGCTTTTAGAAATGTGTCAAGGCCGGCACCATGGCTCACTAGGATACTCCTCCGCCTGTGGTGCCGGCACCCCGGGTTATAGTACTTATCGGGGCGCCGGTTCTGTCCCAGTTCCTCCTCTTCCAGTCCAGCTCTCTGCTGTGGCCTGGGAGTGCAGTGGAGGATGGCCCAAGTGCTTGGGCCCTGCACCCGCATGGGAGACTAGGAGGAAGCACCTGTTTCCTGGCTTTGGATCAGTGCGGCGCGCTGACCGCAGCGGCCATTGAAGGGTGAACCAACAGAAAAAAGGAAGACCTTTCTCTGTGTCTCTCTCTCTCACTGTCCACTCTGCCTGTCAAAAAAAAAAAAAAAAAGTGTCCAACGCTTACCCTTAATGGTAGAGCTAGAAACGTGCCAGGGGATTCCAATTCAATCCCATCAAGGTGGCATGTACCAGTGCCATCTTACTTGTTACAGTGATCAATTTAAGTTCATAATTGATAAAAAAGATAGGATTAAGTGTCAAAGGGATTACATAAATAAGACCAGTGTCTGCAAATAATTGATAGAATTAAAAAGGAGAGAATGATTCTACATGGGAAGCGGGATACACAGCAGATTCATAGAATGGCAGATGTCCTAAACAGCACTCTGGCCTCAGAATCAGCCCTTAAGGCATTTGGATCTGGCTAAAAAGCCCATGAGAGTTTCACAGGCAAGGAAAGCCAAGACACTCTGGCAAAAAAATGACCTAAATGAAAGATCTCTGTGAGTGAGATTCCAGCGGGAAGAACAAGCCATCAAAGAAGGAGGTACCTTTCTCTTAAGGGAGGAGAAAACTTCCACTTTGACTATGGCCTTGTCTAAATAAGATCAGAGGTGGCAAACTCAAGAGACATCCATAGTCTTGGAAACTCATGGCAAGAGCCTCGGGTGATTACTGATGCCATAAATAAGAGTGTCAATTGTTAAATCAACAATGGGAGTCACTGTGCAGTTACTCCCCATGTAGGATTTCTGTCCTTAATGTGTTGTACTATGTGAATTAATGGTATAACTAGTCTCAAACAGTACTTTATACTTTGTGTGTCTGTGTGGGTGCAAACTGTTGAAATCTTTACTTAGTATATACTAAATTGATCTTCTGTATATAAAGATAATTGAAAATGAATTTTGATGAAGAATGGGATGGGAGAGGGAGTGGGAGATGGGATGGTTGCAGGTGGTAGGGAGGTTATAGAGGGAAAAGCTGCTATAATCCAAAAGTTGTGCTTTGGAAATTTATATTTATTATATAAAAGTTAAAAAAAGAAATGTGTTCAACAATAATCATTGAATGAATCATGAATGAATGTAACAAAGACAATATTTACATGTTTTGTATATAAGAAGGTTGTTCTTATTTTGTAATAGGCATGTAGCACTGTTCCCTGAGAGCACAGCCACAGAGTCCCAGGAGTTTGGAAGGTGGGAGGAGCCCAAGAAGAGCAGGCTTGGGACTGGACACTGATGGCAGTGTGTTCCAACTTCTGTGACATGTGTCTTGCACTACTATTTACTCATCACTTTCCTTTAAATCAGCTTTACCTAGATGTTTCTTCTTCCTCCTCTTTAGGGTGAAGAACACTTAGTAATGTTTTTCAGATACACAGATTTGTAGATGGGTTTCCTAAAGGAAAGAGTTTTTATTGCTGGTGTTAGCATTAGATAACTATGAGTAGTGCCTAAATAAAGCTTTGTTTAAGAAATTTTAATTTCTTTAATAATTTTAAAATATAAATCAACACATTAAACCTATGACTTCAAAGATCTTGTGAACTATGAAAAGATTAATATTTATGTAAGGTAAGGAGAATTCTGTTAAGTCTAGGCTAGGTTAGGATTAACTGACCCACATAAGGGGAGTGAACCTAATATCCTTTTGGGTTCTCAGGTTCATTAAATCTAGATATGGACTTTAGATATGTACCTACTTATTATGTTCATTTACATTAATGAGGTGTTGAAAATTATGTACTGAAATTAAGACATTGTCGCTGCAAGTTTCTTCAAGCACTTTCAGTTAGTTTTTCCAACTCTAGTCAGGCCAGCACCAAATGTAGATGCAGTGTTTTATTAATTAGGACTGCAACATCATTGACCCTCAGTGTCTATGGTTCTGTATTTCCGAATTCAAACAAACCGAAATTGCCTACTATAGTTATTCCTATATAGCTGTGAACTGAACATGTGAAATATGTGAAGACATTTTTACTTTGTCATTGTTCCCTAACCAATACAGTGTAACAAGTATCTACATAGCATTTATATTGTATTAATTATTATATTAACTAATTACTTATAAGTAACCTAGAGATTATTTAAAGTGTACAGGAGGATTCCATAGGTTACAAGCAAACACGATGCCATTTTACATAAAGGATTTGAGCATCTGTGGGTTTTGGTATCCTTGGGGGTCCTGGAACTGACCCACTACAGATACTGAGGGATGACTATATATATGTAAGGACTCAGAAATGACTTGTAAAGTAATAATCCACAAAGATAGAATTGGATGCTTTAACTCAAGGAAGTCTAGTGAAAATAGAACATGCAGATACAGGAAACAAAGGCAGATGAACTGATTTTCAAAGGCAAAAATTCATTAAGAGGCAACTAAAATTTCTCCTTCCTACTGGACACTAGGCAGCACCTTAAATCATAAGCTGATTTTTTTTCTAAATTAGATATAATTTTTACAATTTATCATACTCTTAAAATGATCTTTCTTTTTGGACTATTGAAGAACCCATGTGGCTTTTTGTGTATGTTTAGTACTTTTGATGAGTCTAGTAGGGGTTCTAAAATAGAATAAAGTGATTTAAACCTTGTAAAGCGGGACAAACAAAGACGATGGGAATAAGTAGAGGTGGGTAAAGATGGAAGAGCTGAAGGAAACATTTTGTTCCCATCGTGCTATGGCGTAATTTAATGTGTTTGCCTTGCATTCTGTGCTTCTTCCTGCCCTGCACCCCGAATCTTCAGAAAGGAGCTCATTGCCAAGCTGGACCAGGCAGAAAAGGAGAAGGTGGATGCAGCTCAGCTGGTTCGGGAATTCGAGGCTCTGACGGAGGAAAACCGTACCTTGAAGTTGGCGCAGTCACAATGTGTGGAACAACTAGAAAAACTGAGAATACAGTATCAGAAGAGGCAGGGCTCGTCCTAACCTGAAGTTGTTCAATGTGAGCATGAGAGGTTGGTGGCTGCACACACTGGCCAAAAGATTTTTATTCTAAAGGGATAGTGAATAAAGCCTATTGCTTCTCTTTATTATGCACACAGCACATGTCTAGAATGAGTTTAGTACTTGCCAGCTTTGAGTCTGCGAGAAGGGTTATTTTCAGTGAGATTATTAATGCTGAGCTATTACCAATATGTTTTCAGAGTTCATTATTCTTTTCCAAAGATACGTATTTGTTTTTACTTAGGAAAATATGATCATACTGTCCATCAGGGTAGAAAATGATAAAAATAGTCTATTGACTGATCCTGTTAAGAATCATGAGCTGTGAAACACACTAGGAAGATGCTCTCTGTAGTTCCCCATCTGTGTATTTTTAAATTTCATGCCTTTAACATTTCAAATCTGCCCAAATCTTAACTGTCAGAAACTTCTCTGCATCTATTTATTATCACCAGAGTCAGCTTTAATCCTTCAATGATTGATTGTACTAAGAATAAATGGTTGCATATCGTAAAAGCTTTCTTATGAAAATAGAACAGAAGCCGTGTTTGTGCCAAAAGCTCATCTGCCAGTGCTAACTTGTTATGGCAGTGCAGAAACAGAGAAGGCTGCCTCTGCTTCCCACTGTGTCAGCTCACAGTGAGCACCTCTCCTCTGCTTGCATGTGCTCTGGGGCATGGCAGAAATGGAAAAGGATTGTTTGGACTTTACTCCGGTGAGTTCCCATGAAAACATCAGTGACATTGTAACTATGACTTCGTTTTGAACTTAAGGAGCTATTTTAGATCAGTAATAACTAAAAGGAACATGTGAGGAAATGCAGGATGAACATGTTTTTCCTCCTTGTTCTACCTGTCACCATATTTTCCCAAATCGATCTCTTTGTTCTTTGTCCATTTCTATTCATGTAACTTCTTTTTCATTAAACATGGATCAAAATTGCCAATGTGTAGTCTGTTCTGTTCTGAACCCTCCTTAAGCTTAAAGTTGGAACTGCCTAACCCTGATCAGAATTTGTTCTTGTCTGTAAGAGCCTGAAAAAAGAAGTCTATTGGAAAGACTGACTTAAAAAATATTTATTTGAAATGTGGAGTGATGGGGTGGAGAGAGAGAAAGAGAAAGAGAAAGAAAGAGAAAGAGAAAGAGAGAGGGAGAGAGGGAGAGAGAAGGGAAGAGGGAGAAATGGAGAGAGGGAGATAAATGATAGATGATAGATGATAGAAACTTCCATCTGCAACAGCCAGGGTTGGGCCAGGCCAAAGCCAAGAGCCAGAAACTCCAGCTAGGTTTTCCACACGGTTGGCTGCTACCCAATCTCTTGGGCCATCATTTATTGTCTTTTCAGGTGCATTGGCAGGAAGCTGGATTGGAAGTGAAGCAGCTAGTGCTTGAACCAGTACTCCCATATAGGATGCCAATCAGCATTTAATTCACAATGTTGACCTCAAGATTGACATTTTAAAAAGTTATTCTCATTTTATTTGAAGACAGAGAAACAGAAAGACAGATACTGCTTCATTCACCCAAATGCCCAAAATAGCGAGAGCTAGTCATGCTAAAGCCAGGAACTTGGAACTCAGAATGAGTCTCCCATGTCATTGGCAGAGACACAGAACATAAGCCATCATTTGCTGCCCCCCAGTGTTTGCATTAGCAGAAAACTGTGTTGGAAGTGGAATAGATGGGACTTGAACCCAAGCTCTGCCATATGGGATGTGAGCCTCCCCATAGTGTCTTAAAAGCTGCGCCAAATGCTTGCCCCAAAACTGACTTTCACACAACCAAACTCAGCGTTCGACTACTAAATATGATGCCTTTGTGCTTTGAGGTATTTGTCCCAAATACATGAAGAATATTTCACTAAAACAACAAGATGACCTCATATAGATCAGTGATTTCTAACTGGTAGTGATTTTGCCTACAGAAGCCATGTGGCAATGTTTGAAGACATACTTTTTTTTTTTTTTGCCATGATCAGCGTGCAGGGATGGTATTGGCTTCTCGGGGGTAGGGGTCAGGGATGCTACCAACCATCCTGTAATGCACAAGATGGCCCTTCCCAACAAATAATGATCTGGCCCAACATGTCTATAGCACAGAGGCTGACACACCTTAGAGTGAATGAATCGATCATATGGGCTCTTTGGGAAAACTCCAAGGGTGAGCACATTGCAGGTTCCTGGGTTTCTTGCATGTGATGTGGCATTTGGAAGGCCCATAAGCCTCTGGGTCCTCCAAATCTTCATTTGTAAAGTGGAGACTTCTGACAGATTTCCAATGTTAATGCTGTATGAGCCTATTCACCCCCATGTAGCTTTAACATTTGACCAAAGATGAAAGTCCTATGTTCTGAAAGAACCTTTTTATTTATTTATTTTTTTTTTTGGTAACTCTCAGGCCTATAAACACTAACATAATGGAAGTAAGGTTTACTAAATTTATACAAATCCAGAGTTAATACAATGGGAGGAAGAAGGGTTAGTTACTAACCTCAACACAAGGATTTGTGTTTGGTCACCTTCTCTGATTAGGGTTGTATATATTTATAGAATCCAAGCAGTCATGGCCCATTGTAGTAAATAGCAGGCAGGGAAATATAGTTTCAAAATATCTGTTCTACCAGAATGAAAATAATTTAACAGGGTGAAAATATTTGAGCACCACTGGTATTAAACAGTCACTCAGTTAGAAGTTTCATATTTTTGTTAGTCTCAGCCTGATTTTATAATGTGTTTCCAAATGATAGATATTTGTGACTCAAAAGGAGCGGTTTCTTAGGTGTGTATGTTTTAAGCAGATTTTTTATTCATTAAAGCATGAAAACATCATTCACTTTTATGCCAAGTCATTAAGGCAAGTCAGGGAAATATAAAAACAGGATTTCTTATAAACCTCATCTTTTCATTCATTTGGCAAATTTTCACTAATCTTATTTACCACATGTTATCTACATAACACAGATCATTTAAGTATTTTGTATCTTTAAGCATAATTACAAGATTCTTTCTATAGCAATAATGACAACATTAGAAAGTATTAAAAATGAACACAGAGCTTTATTAACATGAGGATGGAGGTACTTGCTTTAGAGCTAGGATTAAAAGAAAACAAAACACATTATAGTCTGAATTTGTTCTCAAGAATTTGCTGTGTGTGGGCATTCACTTTGTGTAGACATGAAAAGAATGTGCTCATGTGTGACTAGACGTCAAATCTCTCTTGATTTTGACAGAGCCTCTTTCTTTCTTTTTTTTTTTAACTTTTATTTAATGAATATAAATTTCCAAAGTACAGCTTATGGATTACAATGGCTCCCCCCCCCCCCATAACTTCCCTCCCACCGGCAACCCTCCCCTTTCCCGCTCCCTCTCCCCTTCCATTCACATTAAGATTCATTTTCAATTCTCTTTATATACAGAAGATCAGTTCAGTATATATTAAGTAAAGATTTCAACAGTTTGCCCCCACATAGCAACACAAAGTGAAAAAATACTGTTGGAGTACTAGTTATAGCATTAAATAAGAGTGTACAGCACATTAAAGACAGAGATCCTACATGATATTTTTAAAAAATTAATTAATTTTCTATGCCATTTCCAATTTAACACCAGGTCTTTTTTTTCATTTTCAATTATCTTTATATACAGAAGATCGATTCTGTATATACTAAGTAAAGATTTCATCAGTTTGCACCCACACAGAAACACAAAGTGTAAAAATACTGTTTTAGTACTAGTTATAGCATCACTGCACATTAGACAACACATTAAGGACAGATCCCACATGAGATGTAAGTATACAGTGACTCCTGTTGTTGACTTAACAATTTGACACTCCTGTTCATGGCATCAGTAATCTCCCTAGGCTCTAGTCATGGGTTGCTGAGGCTATGGAAGCCTTTAGGGTTCGCTGACTTTGATCTTATTCCAATAGGGTCATAGTCAAAGTGGAAGTTCTCTCCTCCCTTCAGAGAAAGGTACCTCCTTCTTTGATGGCCCCGTTCTTTCCACTGGGATCTCACTCGCAGAGATCTTTCATTTAGGCCTTCTTCTTTTTTTTTTTTTTCCCCAGGGTGTCTTGGCTTTCCATGCCTACAATACTCTCATGGGCTCTTCAGCCAGATCCGAATGCCTTAAGGGCTGATTCTGAGGCCAGAGCGCTATTTAGGACATCTGCCATTCTATGAGTCTGTTGTGTCTCCCGCTTCCCATGTTGGATCCTTCTCTCCCTTTTTGATTCTATTAGTTAGTATTAGCAGACACTAGTCTTGTTTGTGTGATCCCTTTGATGACAGAGCCTCTTTCTATATGTCATTCTGGCACCCTGTGCTTGGACATATTATTAATGCAGTATAAATAAGGAATTCAAAGAACTCTGGAATCAGCAAAAATTGTTATACACTTAGCAAGTGCAGGACAGAGCATATTAATAGAGGATGCAAAAATGAACGACATAAAGACTTGAAGATAACCAATCTGGCATCAGTGCATGGAATTGGTGGCATTAGATGGAGAATGGAGGCACAGGGAATTGTTAGGAGGCTAAAAGAAAGGAGTGTGCAAAAGTATTAGAATGGTAGCAATTGAAACAGACTAACAGGCTATGAGGGATGAAAAAAGATAATGAGAAGTTGAATCCACATGTCTAAGGATGATTACATGTGTGATTGAAGCAAGGAAAATGAAGCAGAAATAGAATTTCATGAGCCCCTTATGCATTGGACTATACTGGGTGCCATGTACAGGGAACATTATTTTATTCTTATAACAGTTTTCCTCATTCTCCAAAACCAGGCACTAAGGGTTCATAATTTGGACAGTTTCCCAGAGCTGGAATTCAAAGACAGTTTCATTCATTCATTAAATGTTGATTTAATTCCTATGCTTTGTCAGGCTTCCTGGAAGGTGCCAGGGCACAACAGAGAACCCTAAAAATGGGTCCTGCTCTCAAGGAACCTTAGTCTGGAAAAGGAGATAGGCACTTACCTAAATACTCTCATGAGTTAGTTTTAAAATATGTCCAAAATTTTTCTCCAAAGGTAGAGCCCAATTTCTCTCCCTTTTGGTATGAGTCAGACTTAAGGACAGGTTTTGACAAATGGAGGCAAACACAAGCAGCAGTAGGTGACTGGTAAGACGTCATAAAAGACACTGGAGATTCCTTGTCACCTGTTCTCTCCTGGATTCCTCACTCTGGGCTAGCCAGGTGCCATATTAGACCCAAGCAGGGCAGTGGAGAGGCCCAAAGAGTAAGGAATTGAGGTCTTCAGCTACCAGCCACCCAAGTGAACTTGGAAGCAGATCTGCCAGTCCCAAGATGGACTTTGAATGGGTAAAGCCTGGCTCCCATCTTGAGTCAAATCTCAGGAGACACACTGAGCTAGAATCACCCAGCTAAACTGCTCTTCGTTTTTGATTTCCAGGAACTTCAAGATGACAAAATGTTTTCTTGTTTTAAACTATCAAGTTTTGGGGTGGTTTGTTATGGAGCAATAGATAACGAATATTTCAGCTAAAAGAAGTAAGGACTAAACGAGAAAGAAACATAGTCTATGAATGCACATAAAAAAGGGAATCTGAATGAGATAAGGCAGTCTGGGATGGTTTCCTTAAGGTACTGACTACTGAGCTAATAATAGCTGATAGATGAGTAAGAGCTAAAGAGTTGAGGAAGGCAGATGGAGGAAAAAGATCTACGCAGAGCAAAACCATGTTCCAAGGCCCTGTGGCATATTCAAAGGCTTGAAAAAGGCTGACATGGCTGAACAGGAAGACATAAGGAAGATAGAGTACAAAATAGTATTGTAGAATAAGGAAGGATCTTGAAGACCATGTTAAGGATTTTGGTCTTATCATAAATGCCAAGAGAAGCCATTAAAGAATTTTAAACATGTTGGAATGGAAGTTTGGCCTAGTCTTTGAAAACCTAGTTGATAGGCCTGCAATCTGCATCAGAGTGCACGGGGTTTGATTTTGGCTCTGTTCCTAATTATAGCTTCCTACTAATGTGTACCCTGGCATGGACCAGGTAGGTGATGCCTCAAGTACTTGGGTTCTTAGTCAATACATGGTAGACCTGGGTTATTACATGGAGCATAATACATTAACACATAGACCTTTGTTAATATATGGGAGCAAGGTCCTAACTCCAGCCCTGGCCCACCCCCACTTGATGTGGGTATCTGGGGGAATGAACCAGTCAATGAGAGGTCTTTATGTCTTTCTAATTTTAAGCATGATATAGTTGTAGCATTTTCTCTAGTAGGATAAAATGTCTTAGGAGTTTTAAGTTATGGCTTTTTAAGTTGCTTACTTAGAATGCTAACTAAGATTATTTATACTGTACGTATTTTGACAGGTGATAGATAAATAAAGATGACAGATGATTGATAGAGTGATAATAGTGATATTACATCCAGTTTACTTGTAAAATCATTTAAAGCCCTTAGAGAATAACTAAAACTTCAGCAGTATCAAGTGATCCGGCAAAATTTAAGGCAGACTTTGTTCACCTCTGCTGTTACCACTAACATTTCATTTGATGCCACCCTACATCTTGCCTTCCATGAACATTTCTACAATCCACCTGTTTCATAATGCTTGTCTCATGTTACAAAGTTTTCCAGCTCAGAACTGGTAACAAAAGATTCTCAAACAATAAGAACTCTTCAAACAGTATTTTTTACCTGTTTTATTATTTTTAAAGAATTATAATAATCAGAGCTGGAGATGCAGTCACATCAAATGTGAACTTAGAAAGGGGAATGTACAAAGACAGAGATTAATAATCCTTGAGGCAGATAGCATTAACCTTTAGATCATCGACATATCTTTTCAGTTCTAATTGTCTATGTTTTAACCAACCGGGAATATAATCTTTTATTTCTCGTTGTTGCAACAATTGCTCCCTGGAGGGAACATGTATTATACTTAAGAGTTTCCAGTGATTGTATTACAATCCTAGCCCTTTGGTTTTGCTTCCTAGGACTTTGAAAATGTACTTGGTCCCTGTGCACTCACCCTTTTTGCAAGCAGCTGTCACAGGGTTGGCTTTTATGAGCATGGATCATTGAGGCTGTGATAATGGCCATAAAGTGATGGCCTGAGTCACACAAGTTGGAAAACATCATTTCTCCCTAAGGAACTAGACTTTAGAGACTTTGATTGGTTATTTTTGGATCAACGAGTTTAGGAGCAGTGTTCTCAGCAGAAAGACTGACTCAGTGTGAGTAAAGGAGGAACTAAGTTTTTCCACAGCCAAAAGAGGAGGAACTTGCACTTGAAACTGCTCCACTCTGTTTTATCTGACACTGAACATGCCTGGGCAGTGGCTGTTCGGTTGGGTCAGAGTCCTGAGAAGGGAGTGATAAAGAGATTATGGGTCGAGGTAAAGCAATGTGTGAAACAGCTTCCCCGCTACGTCTTAAGAGCTTGCTCACTTCTCATAAACGAAGTGAATGCTGAACAGGCTGATTTCCCACCCCTCACCCCCATTCCTGTAAATAAGGATATGACTCACAAACCCTGCAATCTCCAAAATGCCATAGATACTATGGTGATTTGATGATTTAAAAAACAGCTGGTAAAAAAAAAAAAGAGCAAGAAATCAGTCATGGGTGAGTTGAAGTTGTCTTGTTTTTTTTGTTTTTGTTTTGGTTTACATTTAAGTTGTTGTCTAGCACTAAGTATTCTGAGAACATCTAGTTTGCTAACCAAATCTAAAGATTTATGATTCTGAAAACACCATGAACACACTGTTCAGATCTCTGGTTTCAGGCAAGAGAGATGCAAGACTTACCATTGAGTCCCAGGGGGCTGCCTGCAAATCATGCTTTGGCATTCCCTTCTTTCTGATAAAGCAGAGAGAGAGATATGCTTTGATGGCATTTGAATACAACCATTTCAATATAAAGATAGATATTTAGAATGCTAATAATAACAATAGTGGTCATAATAACAGAGGTATATGTTGAGCCCACTGAAGAGCATTTGTTGATCTTCAGCTGCTAATCCAGAAATGGGGGTAGGGAAGGACTTTTTGTTACCCAGTTGCTAAACCCTCCAAAAGTAGGACTTTATGACAAAATCCCTGCTAATGGCATGGGAGAAGAGCGGAAGATGATGCAAATGCTGGGGCCCCTGCCACCCATGTGGGAGACCCAGAAGAGGATCCTAGCTCTTGGCTTCAGCCTGATCAGCCTCAGTCATTGTGGCCATCTCCATCTGGTGAGTGAACCAGTGGATGGAAGATCTCTGTCTCTTTCTGTTTCTCCCTTTCTCTCTCTAACTCTGATTTTCAAATAAATAATTAGATTTTTTAAAAAAATCACCATAAACAAATGACAGACCCAGTACCCCCTTTGTCCCCTTTATCCCACAGTGATCATAGATTTCAGTTGAAATACAGTCTAAGTTTAACTAAATCATTTCACTATTTATTGTATTAAAGCTTAATTTTGTCTTTATCACATAATCTCATTTCAGGTCAAATTTACATTCAGAAAGATGTTTTAAAGCTCCCCCAAAATATTTACAAACTTAGAGAATTTTTTTTAAAGATTTCATTTATTTATTTGCCAGGTAGAGTTATAGACAGTGAGAGGGAGAGACATAGAGAAAGGTCTTCCATCCGCCGGTTCACTCCCCAAATGGCTGCAACAGCTGGATCTGGGCCTATCTGAAGCCAGGAGCCAGGAACTTCCTCCTGTTCTCCCACGTGGCCAAGGCCCATGGACTTGGGTCATCTTTCACCGGTTTTCCCAGGCCATAGCAGAGAGCTGGATCAGAAGTGGAGCAGCAGGGACTGGAACCAACACCCGTATGGGATGCCCGTGCCTCAGGCGGAGAATTAAACTACTGCACCACTGCACTGGCCCCAAGAATTTTATCTAATGAGATATTAGATTGTCCAGTTAATACAGAATGTTTTTGTCTAGCATAATATAAAGGCTCATTTAAAATGCAATGATCAGGTAAACAGGGGCAATCCAAGATTATTCAGAGGGAAAAATGAAGATAAAAATAATCAGCCTTCTCTGCTTCTGCCATTTTTTTTTAAACAGAAGTAGTAATGTAGTAAAAGCAAGTATGACTATACTGTACGGTTACCTTCACTGTAGAGTTGGTGGGACCCAGGTATTATGTTTTTCTCTCTGCCTATTCGTAGTTATTTATATCAAATTTGTCATCTAATCTGTAATTATAACCTGTTATATGCAGTGAGAATAAAAGAGGTTCATAAGTTAGGATAAGAATTAGCTATGAGGGATAGGAAAACAGTGGCTTCAACAAAAAGGAAGTTTCTTCTCCCTCATAGGAGAATGGGGATACATAGTCCTGGGCTGAAAGGCAGGCTGTGCTACATGAAGCATTCGGGGCCTCAGATGTCTCTCCTTGTTCAAGATGGCAGCATCTGTGTTCCTGGAGGCCAGCGGCAGATGAGCAAAGAGGAGGGACAACGGAGGGAGCTGGCTGTCCTGGAAGGGCCACATGCTGGCCACATGACCAGCTTTGTGGGGCAACCTTAGGAGGCCATAAGTATTTGAGCAGCCTAAGTACGGTACATAGGTATTTGGTCAAACAGTATTCTGTTTCTATGAGGACAGTTTTGGATGAGATTACGCATGGAATCAGAAGACCGAGTAAAGCAGGTTTTCTACCCTGACGTGGGAGAGCCTTATTCAATCAACTGAAGATCTCAATAGGATGAAAGGCTGCCCTTCCTTCCACAAAGAGGGACTTCTCGTCTGACTCCTTTGAGCTGGGACGTGGGTTCCTTCTTGCCCTTAGAATCAAAGTGGAACATTGGCTCCTCCTGGATATGGAACCTGCTGGTGTATGGGTTGGAGCAACACCACAGGCTCTGCTAGGTCACCAGCTTGCTGACTGCTGACTTGGGACTTGTCAGCCTCCGTAACTTCAGGAGCCAATCCTTACACTTACCCTGCCCCCACCTTGCCTCACTCCCTCTCTCCTATTAGTATTGTTTTCCAGGAGAACTAGTCATAGTGCTGTCCTGCTGCCTGGAAAGAGAGGGGAACTCAAGCCTTTTGGGGGTAATTGTGAGTGAGTGGTGATGTTGATAGTCTTTTATTTCATGAGCTCATCAAGAGCATGTTAGCGGCCAACATTGTGGCACAGTGGGTTAAGCCACTACCTGGGATGCTAGCATCACATAACAGAGCACTGGTTCAAGTCCCAGCTACTTTGCTTCCCATCTAGCTCCCTGCTAATGTTCCTGAGAAAGCAATAGATGATGCCCCTAAGTACTTGGACCCTTGCCACCCACGTGGGAAGCCCAGATGGAATTTCTGGTTCCTGGATTTGACATGCCCAGGACTTATTATTTGGGGAGTGAGCCAGATAGAATCTCTCTCTCTCTCTCTCTCTCTCTCTTTCTCTATCTCCCCCAACTGCCATCTCTTTCTCTCTCTTTTTTAAAACAAGGATTTATTTATTTGAAAGTCAGAGTTACACAAATAGAGAAGGAGAAGCAGAGAGAGAGAAAGAGAGAGAGAGAGAGAGAGAGAGAGAGAGAGGTCTTCCATCTGCTGGTTCACTCCCCATTTGGCCACAATGTCTGGAGCTGTGCCCATCCAAAGCCAGGATCCAGGAGCTTCCTCTGGGTCTCCCACATGGGTGCAGGGGCCCAAGGACTTGGGCCATCTTCTACTGCTTTCCCAGGCCATAGCAGAGATTAGGATTTGAAGTGGAGCAGCTGGGACATGAACCGGTGCCATAGCACCACTCTTTATCTCTCTCTTGCTCCACCTTAAAGAAAAATTTCAGTAGTTCAGGCCCTCCATTTATCAAATTGGATAGCAGTGTCTTCTTCTGTCTTACTAGATCATAGTTCAAGAAAGGTATTAACCACAACTAGATCCCTTCCTTTTACTATGTATCCAGGGTAAAAATAAATACCACTTTTGCTCAGTCATTTCTTGTTTGTTGTTTTTTGTATGCATGGATTGAGCATGAAAATATGTGAATTCAATTTCGTTTGTTCTTATTGGGTCATCAGATTAATACTTAAGTAGAAAGTTGAAAAAAGATTCAATTTTTAATTTGACTTACAGTTGGTTACTGAGCTTAAGAAAGCTTTCCTCTGTCTCTCTCTCACACTGTCTATAACTCTACCTGTCAAATAAATAAAAAACAAGAAAAGAACAAGAAAAAAAAAGCTTTCCTTATATTCTGGCCAACATACTTTGCAGAACCCAGTACATCAGGAAGATTTGGATCCCTTTGTTCCAGGAATTATGAAGAATCTCAAAATGATGACGGAACATTGAACATAGTTCTGGGCACCCTGGAGCACTGGGGTCTGTGCAAGTCCACAGCTAGCACACCTGTGACGCTGCACCTGCTCAGCATTCTGCGTGTCGCCTTTGATGTCCTTCAAATTTCCACAAAACTCTTGTTTTAGCCCCTTCTCACCAAGTGCCTGATTCTTCCACTTCTTCCAAGAACTTTTCTTTGAACAATACCACGGGGCATGAGAGGGTCAGATGAGATAGTATTAATTATCTTTAATACAGATTTTTTTTTCCTTTTTATTTCTGAGTATCAGAGTTCACTGACTTCTCCCTATCTTCCGCTTGGTGTCTTAGGCAGCCTTATAGTCCTCGGGACTGATTACTATCAAATGAAGGAGGTATATTCTTTTTTTTTTTTTAAAAAGATTTATTTATTTATTTGAAAGCCAGCATTACACACACACAGAGAAGGAGAGTCAGAGAGAGAGAGAGAGAGAGAGAGAGAGAGAGAGAGAGAGTCTTCCATCTGCTGATTCACTCCCCAGTTGGCCGCAACAGCCAGAGCTCTGCCCAATCCGAAGCCAGGAGCCAGGAGCTTCTTTAGGGTCTCCCACGCGGGTGCAGGGGCCCAAGGACTTGGGCCATCTTCTACTGCTTTTCCAGGCCACATCAGAGAGCTGGATTGGAAGTGAAGCAGCCGGGACTGGAACCAGCGCCCATATGGGATGCCGGCGCTGCAGGCGGTGGCTTTTCCTGCTACACCACAGGCCACAGGAGGAATATTCTTCAAAGGCTCTTGTCATTGAAAATGATAAATGCCCTGTAAGGATTAAGTCATTCATATGTATTTTGGGTGAACTAATTACCAAGGGAGGTGGGATGTCTTTTGATCATTCAAGATTCATAAAGCAAATTAAAGACATGTATTCTGATAAAAAATAGCTTCTGATTGTGTTATGTCCTATGATATTGTATCAGAATTCTCCAGCAACAGAATAAACAGGATACATATATATATTTCTTATAAATAATTTGTTCACATAATTCATGATTGTGAATGTGAAAAAGTCCCAAGAGCTGCAGGACGAGTCGGCATGCTAGAGACTCGGGCGGTCTGAGGGTGTTGTTCCAGGCAGACTCAGGCCCAGGAAGAGCTGATGACCCAGGGTGAAGGCAGCCAGGCAGGAAATATTCGCCCTGTTCTGAGGATCATCAGCCTTTTTGTTGTCAGGCTTTCAAAAGAAAGGACGAGTGCCACCCTCACTAGGGATGGCAATATCCTTGGCTCAGTGTATTTTCCAAAATGTCAGTCTCACCCAAAACATCTTCACAGAAAACACCCAGAATCATGTTTGGCCAAAACATGGGGGCCTTTTGGCCTAATGAAGCTGGCACATAAAAACAGTCATCACCTGTCAGAAACTCTGAACAGCACTTACAATGTCTGGTTTCACTTGTAGTCTAGAAAGCTAGTTGTTGGGAGAGGGAGAGGGAGAGGGAGAGGGAGAGGGAGAGGGAGAGGGAGAGGGAGAGGGAGAGGGAGAGGGAGAGGGAGAGGGAGAGGGAGAGGGAGAGGGAGAGGGAGAGGGAGAGGGAGAGGGAGAGGGAGAGGGAGAGGGAGAGGGAGAGGGAGAGGGAGAGGGAGAGGGAGAGGGAGAGGGAGAGGGAGAGGGAGAGGGAGAGGGAGAGGGAGAGGGAGAGATATCTTCCCCAAAACCCACAACACCTGGGGCTGGGTCAGGCTGCAGCCAGGGGACTGGAACTCAATCTGAGTCTCCCACATGGGTAGCAGGGACTCAACTACTTGAGCCATCACTCCTGCTTCCCATGGTGTGCATTAATAGGAAGCTGGAAATCAGAAACAGAGTCAGAATTTGAAGCGAGGTGCCCCATCCAATATAGGATGTGTGCACTCCAAGCTGTGTCTTAACCTCTGCACTAAGAGAACGGTCCCGGGTGCTTGCTTCCTGCTATGCACAAGTTAAGGCTGCAACGATGACCTAGAACAGGTGGCGTCTATGAAGCACATTGGTTACGAAGACGCTTTATTAAACGGGTTTTACCTGAGAACTTCTTCCTTTACTTTTCCCCCCTCCCAGCAGAGACGTGATTCACTTTGTCTTGAGATTGTCCTTTTGGACTCGGAACCCTACAGATACCAGCATGGCACTGCTTGGGCTATGATTTGCTTACAAAAGAAATTCAGGGAGGTGAGTGAAACCATTCAAAAGTACATCAGAGAGCAGCTATGGTCATAGGTGTCAGCCCAGTGGGCAACAGGAGGGGAGAGAGAGTTGATGGAGGTAAACAAAACCAAGAACAAACCTTGGATGGGATAGGGAGCATGAGACTGAAGGGAGGAAGGTGAGGTCGCACTCGGCTCGACACTCTGATGAAGATGCCTAGACTCCACCAAGAAGAAAAAGAAACAATCTGGTGCTCAGAGATGGTGAATGTGGTGAGAAACAGGAGTTTGCATCACCAAATTTGTTGAGAGAAAACTGTTAAGAATGAGCATGAGGCTTCCGAGATGGTGGCATCCTTGGGTCAGAACAAGTTGAAATAAAAGGAAGATTCTATTAATTAAGCATTAATACATATTCTCCCTTCCTTTGAGTGGCTATTCACACTGCTCTGGGTGGGAAATCTTTATGCCATCACCTGGTTAACTCCTATTAATGATTAGTTCTTGGCCTGGTTGCTACTTTTTCCTAATGCAGTCCTTTGACCCCTAAAGATTGGTTATGATACTTTTCCCTCTGTTCGCCTCTCACCGTATTTTAGACCTTATTGCAGAAATCACAGGGGCTTTCTGGTATCTCTGTTTTCTGGAATGAGCTGGAGGGGGCAGGGCGGTTCTTGGTGATGACAGCTGCATCTTGTTTAAAGTTGTGTTTCCGAACCTATGTCAATGCCTGGCACCTGGCCGGAGTTTAGCTAACTGTAAGATGGAATGAAAGAATGAATGAGGACCCTATTCCTGCCCTCTGAATAAAACTCTCTCTCTCTCTCTCTCTCTCTCTCTCTCTCTCTCTCTTAAAACCTATCCATTTATGTGAGAACCAGAGAGACAGATGGGCAAACACACACAGAGATAGACACAGACAGCTCCCTGCCTACAAGTAGGGCTGAGTGAGGCAAAAGCTGGGACCCAGAACCCAATGTAGGTCCCCCACTTGGAGGTTACAGGAACCCATGCACCCGCACCATTACCACTGCCTCCCAGATTCTGCAGCAGCAAGAATCTCAGCCACATTTGTGATGTGAGCTGGGTATTTGGTGGGGGAGCATAGGGAATGATAAGGCGAACATGGTAATGACACTAAAGGAATTGGACACTGCTCTTGGCCTCAAAGGACCAGGAACACCTGTGGACAATGATGTACTAAAAGACAAGTGATTTGATACAATACTATAGCACAAAACGAGACAGTGGGATCGCCAGATTTGGTGAATAAAATACAGGGTGCCAAATTAAATTCGAATTTCAGGCAACCAACCAAGAGTACCTATATACCTCATGGGATGTTTGGGCCACACTAATTCTAACTATTATTTATTGTTTATTAATATTCAAATCTGTTTGGAACTCCTATATCTTATCAATCTTCCAAGAATACATGGACTTTAAGAGATCTTTCTTTTGTTTGTTTCAGGGATGGGCTGGGGGTATTGGAGAAAGATTTTGGGAAAAATAGGAACTAAGTTGCCAATACTGCAAGAAAAATGTGAGAAAATATAGTTCTGGTAAAGAAAAGCTCAGGTGAAAAAGTAGAATAGTGGCAGGACCAGAGATTGGCTCAAGCCTGGTTTGGCCAGTGTGTAAAAAGGTGACGAGAGCCCGGCTAGGCAGTTAACAAATTCTGGTGACCCTATATGGGCCAAGCCTCTGTTTTCTGGGTGCCCCTGCCCTCTCTGTGTTGCCATATTTTGTGAACAGGCAGAACTAGATCTTTCTGCCTGGAGAGATGTTGTGCCCTTATCTAGTTCATTAGGCTTGGATATTCATCTCTCTATAAATAGTGAAGAAATACCAAGGAGCATTTTGCAAGGGTCATACATTGCTCAATGTTTGCATTTTTTTCAAGCACTGGTGTCAAAACAGCGTCTCTAGCAAAACTGAGGAAAGCAAAAAACTAATGATGACTTATCAAAACAAGATGTGATGATGTGGGAAATATTCACTTCTATGGAATTTGCAATTTTCGTCTTTCCTCATTTCCTGTTACCACATCTGTTTAGCATTATAGTAAATATATAATGGAACCTATACAAATAGTTTATAAATGATATAGGAAAAAGGTGAAAATTATTATATTAAATGCTTACACTAAAATAAACATCTTTTTTTAAGAAAGATTTATTTATTTAGTTGAAAGGCAAAGTTATCATGAGAGAGAGGGAGAAAGGGAGAGAGGGAGAGAGGGAGAGAGGGAGAGAGGGAGAGAGGGAGAGGGAGAGAGGGAGAGGGAGAGAGAGATCTTCCATCTGCTGGTTCACTCCCCAGATGGCTGCCAGGCTGAAGCTGGGAGCCAGGAACCAGGAGCTCCATCTGAGTCTCCCAGGTGGCTGCAGGGGCCCAAAGACTTGGGTCATCTTCTGCTGTTTTCCCAGGCCTTAGCAGAGAGCTGGATTGGAAGTAGAGTAGCTGGTCTTGAACCGGTACCCATATGGGATGCCAGCATGCCGACTGCCACGTTAATCCACTGAGTCACAGAGCCAACCCCTGAAATAAATATCTTTTATTCCATTTTCATGAACTTTTTAAAGTAACCTAACCTTTATTGAGTACTTACTGTATACTGGGTAGCAACATATGTTATTTTCCTAATCTTCACAATAGTACTGTAATACTATTGCATATATGTGTATGTGTAATATAATACTATCAATTTAATGTACTTCTTGCTGAGTCTCACAATGTTTATTTGCTTATTTATGATTTGTCAACTAACAGTTATTTTGGGATTCAGATCCATTTTGATGCCAATATTTATGAGGATATTTCAAAAAGTTTGTGGAAAATGGGGTGGTAAACTAAGTTCTTTGGATGCATAAAAGTTGTTTTTGGCATCTATGACTACTTTTTTTATAATATGTAATCTCTATGAACTTTCTGAAGACCATCTTCCATTATACCACACCTGTAGATAGGTACTCACAGAGAAGTAACAATTATTGAGCATTTATGGCAGGTACACTGTGGGAGCAGGAAGGAAAGAACAACTGATTCTGTCTAGTGGATACTGAGGATGACGACGCTTCAGCAGTGATTGACAAATTACCTGACCTTCCAGTTTGGTTGATACCAGATGACGTATGAAAAATACTCATGGGCAAAAGAAACATTGTTTTAAAAACACATACTGTATTTAATCCTGAGAAGCTCTCATTAGATTTCTGTCATCTTTTATTAAGTGTTCCACATTAGTCACACCTATAAATTCTTATAACTTTCTCCTTTTTTCTATTAAACACCCACTAACATCCTTAGTCATATGCATTAAATAATTATGATTTATAATCTTCAGCTATTTGGTGATTATACTTTGGTGCCATATTTTGTCAGAAGTGCCACATATTCACATAGAAATATGTTTTAGATTTTTAATAATTCTGTAACCTACATAAATGGTTACTTAGTTGGGTTAACTAAATTCCTCCCACATAATTATTTCAATTACATAAAATGTTATTTATATAACTGGAATGATATTATAGGCTATAAAATATGCAATTCTTTAATTATATAAGATTAAAGTCAGTAAAAAAAAAAAGGCCCAAAATTTTAACAACATATTCCCTAGAGGAAAACTGCTGAATAAACTATTAAAATTATTAAAAATAAGTAATTAATTTAAAAATACAACTATAAAGGTAAAATATGAAAACAGAAGTTTTCAATGTCTTGCTCTCTTTAAAGACATTACCACATTTTAATTAAAACATCAAATAGTTTGTCTTGAATACACTTTTGTGGAGTGAGCTGATGTTACCGTCCTCTTTGAAACCAAATCTGGCTTCCCAATCCTCTCTTCAAGCAATGCTCCAGACAGACCTCCCTCCTTTTGATGAATCCTGATGTGTGTTGCCTTAAGCTTTGCAGATGTTTCTTGTGCAGAAAAACATCTATTCAAAACTTCCAGACTGTGCTCCTTACTCGGCAAGCTTAGACAGTGACCTTTGCTGAAAGATTCTCTGACGGTGGCTGCCTGGAAGCCACAGGAGGAAGGGTGTAATAACTCTGGCCGTGGAGAGAAAGTTCGCAAGGAGAGTTACGTGTTTGAATTCCAGATGTGTTTCTCAATGAGTCATGTAAGTTTGATGTTTGTACTGGTCAAAGGCTATATTTCAAGAGATGATAAAATGACAAGCTTCATACAACATAAAATGAACATGTGTCCGTGGTTTAATTTAACAGCAATTAATGTGGAGACCAATAGATATTATAACTAATTCAAAAGAACCGTGCTTTATAGTCAGAGAAGGTATGGTAAATGAATTTCCAAATAAATGTAAAACTACTTGATATCTAGACCAAACAAATTTACATTTTATGTACAGGAATTTTTTTGCATTGTAGTTAATTTTCTTCAGATTAACTTTTATGAAGTGGCTGAGTTAGTGGCAAACAAAAGCATAAACCAGCTGGATGAACTAGACAGGATATTTAGCAAATTTGAAAATCTTTCACATTTTTTCTTTTTTTTCACATTTTTTTCTTACGGAATCTATCTTTAGAGAGTGTTTTAATGAATCTGACATCTTGGTAAATAAATCAATATCCAGAAATAAGTGAACAGTATTATTTGTTGGGCTCTGCAAAGGAAAAAAAATTCTGCTGCCCTTCGTAGTTCTTGACTAGGACAGACCCTTTAACAGAAGACAGGTTAACAATAGAAAAAACAAACGGAAGTGTGATAACATGTAGATTCTATGAATACTTAGGAAATGAGCAGATATCAAAGAAGTAGATTTGATTTCAGGGTTCAATACCATCTTCTGCTGAAACAAAGAAAGAAGATGAGGAGAAGGCCACATGTGGCTCAGCCAGCGTCTTCTCCATTGAAGTTTCTGGTGACTCAGTCGTTGCTTTGGTTTGAATTTGTCTCCCTCACGTTCATGTTTGGAAACTCATCCTCATGGTGGTAATGTTGGGAGGTGAGGGTTAGTGGACCTCTCGTGTCACAGGGAGGAGTGCGCTCAGAAGGGATTACGGTAGTTCTTACAGGACCTCTGAGTTGGTTCTCCTAAGAGGGGAATGAATCTGACACCTGAATAGGTCCCTCCTCTTCCCACGTGTTCCAGCCATGATGCCATTCACTGTGGGGCCCATACTAGAGGTTGCACCAATGGGGCTGCCTGGATGTGGACTTTCAGTTTCTAAAACTGTGAGTTAAATAAGTCCTTTTTCTGCATGTATATCTTGCCTCTGGCATTTTATTATAGTAATGAAAAAACAGACTAAGACATCCATGTTCCTCTTCCTGGCATAGATGGAGAGATGTTCTTTAAAGGTACACATTTTTCTGACAAAAGGACAGCTTTATTGTTTTTAGAGCTTCCTTTTTATCCACAGTTTCTCAAAATAATCCTTATGCCAAGGAGGTGTGTTCTGGGCTGGCATGTTTAGGTCTCTCATGGTCATATTTTGAGGTAGCACATTCTCGTGTCCTACAGGTCCAAGGTATTCACTTTCAGAAATTTGGGAGTTAAATTTACTTTGCATAATAGCATAAACACTAGAGTTGCTTTTGAGTATTAACAAATTAAAATTTGACAAAAACTGATATATTATTTTACTGTATGTACATGGTCCATGAAATATAGCATAAGTTTCCTGAATGATTTGGATCAATTATCCAACCACCAGCAATCTCCTTATAGTTCACAGATCCACATCCACAATAACAAAAATAATAAAACAATAATAAAAACAATGGAACCCAAACCTTATTTGTGTAGGGTTGCTTCAAGGGCACTGGCCAAGTTCCAGAGCTAAAAGTGATACAGGCTCCCCAGCTCAGTCTGGAAATTCCAGTCACCTACCTACCTGGGAAAAGCTGTTGGATCACAGGAAGAAAAAATCACCCCGAGAAGATATTGCAGATTCAAGTATGCCTGCTATAGGCCATGTTGCATCTTTCCTGCCGACGGCTCCCTTGTGGCATATAGCTACAGTAGTCAGTGTTTAGTTGTCCTGCCTGCCATGCTGTCCCTTGCATTGTGTTCATTGAATCTACCACTGCTCACTCTGACTGTTCTGGTGAATTCTTCCATCACCTGCAATGCTGGATTTCATTGGTCACTTCCCATGATGTTATTGACTGCTTATCATATGCCAGACATTGTCATGGGTGTTTTACCTACAATTTTTTAAAATTTCATTTTTGAAAGGGTTTATTTATTTATTTGAAAGAATTACAGAGAGAAAGGGGGAGACAGAAAAAGAGAGAGAGAGATCTTTCATCTGCTGATTCACTCCCCAGGTGGCCGCAACAGCTGGGGTGGGGACAGGCAGAAACCCAGAGCCAGGAGCTTTTCCTGGGTCTCCCACAGAAACATTGGGCCATCTTCCACTGCTTTTTCCAGGCCATTAGCAGGGAGCTGGGTCAGAAGTAGAGCAGCTGGGACTCTAATTGGCACCCATATGGGATGCCAGTGTCATAGGTGGCAGCTTTATCAGCTGCAACACAACTCTGGCCCCTTAAATTTTTTTTTAAAGATTTATTTATTTACTTGAAAGTCAGAGTTACACAGAGAAAGAGAGGCAGAGAGAGAGAGAGAGAGAGAGAGAGAGAGGGGTCTTCCATCCACTGGTTCACTTTCCAGATGGCCGCAACTGCTGGAGCTGTGCCTATCCGAAGCCTGGAGCCTGGAGCTTCTTTAGGGTCTCCCATGTGGCTGCAGAGGCCCAAGGACTTGAGCCATCTTTTACTGCTTCCCAGGCCACAGCAGAGAGCTGGATCGGAAGTGGAGCAGCCTGGACATGAACCAGCACCCATATGGGATACTGGCACTACAGTCGGCAACTTTACCTGCTATGCCACAGCACCGGCCCCTGGCCCCTTAATTTTTTTAAAAAAGATTTTATTTATTTATTTGAAAGGTACAGCCACAAACACAGAGAGAAAGTGACAGAGAGAGAGGTCTTCCATCCACTGGTTCACTCCCCAAATGGCCTCAACAGCTGAATCTGAGCGGATCTGAAGCCAGGAGCCAAGAGCTTCCTCCAGGTCTCCCATGCGGGTGCAGGGCCCAAGTACTTGGGCCATCTTCCACTGTTTTCCCAGGCCGTAGCAGAGAGCTGGATTGGAAGAGGAGCAGCCAGGACACAAAGCAGTGCCCATATGAGATGCTGACGCTTCAGGCGGAGACTTAGCCTGCTATGCCACAGCGCCAGCCCCTTACAGTTAATTTTATAAGTACATAGTGGGTATAATTATGCCCATTTTATAAAATAACAATTCATGTCTTCAGTATTCTCAGCACCCTATTTTTGATAAAGAACAAGATATTTTAAGTAAGTAAGTTTCATGGGATGATCTGAATCACAGTATTTCAAAAGCAACATGGTTCAATGAATTACACAGCTGTCCTTTTTTGGCTGGTTTCCTCAACAGCCTGACTTCTTTTCCCTCAGTTTTAAGTTATGGATTGCATTATAGAATTGCTGATGTTAATCTCTGTGCAAGGCTTTGGAAAACTCACCAGCTATGGAAACCTCATTTATTCCTCCTTTTGTGAGTGGAGAGAATTTGAAGAGTACTTGAGCATCTTGCTTTAGTAGATTTGGAGTCTGGAACTGTTGACCTATTCATTCTGAGAGAAAACATCTGAAGTGTTCTGCTGTGAAATTACAAAACTGACATCATTTAGGGAACTGAGATCATATGGAGAAGACTCACATTAGAGAACTGATTCACACTCATATTACCCTCTTTGCACTACTCTCTCTCCATCTGTCTCCCTTTGTCTTCTTGGTCTCTGTTCTCTTTAACGTCTGCGTCTTTTGTACTTGATTACATAGAAAGAAATTCGCTGAGTTGGACTTCCTCTTTTACGTACACTAGGGAATCAGTTTGGGTGTGTGTTCATTTGTGTTATAGAGGAGTCTTCATTCATAATGGTCATGACCAACATTCCTATAGTAAAAGGCTGGTTAGTAGGAGAAATGCATAATAAATTAATTTGATCAACACTTTTCTTTTAAAGATTTTCTTTATTTATGTGAAAGGTAGAGTTACAAAGAGAGGGAGAGACAGAAAGAAAGGTCTCCCATCGACTGGTTCTCTCCCCAAATGGTGACCACAGCCAGAGCTAAGCTGATCTGAAGCCAGGAGTCAGGAGCTTCTTCCAAGTCTCCCACACAGCTGCAGGGATCCAAGGACTTGGGCCATCTTCTACTGCTTTCCCAGGCCATAGCGGAGAGCTAGATTGGAAGAAGAGCAGCTGGGATCCGAACTGGCATCCATATGGGATGCCAGGGCTATAAGGGGAGGCTTAGACTGCTGTGCCACAGTACTGGCCCCTTGATCAAGGTTTTATGTGACAAAGGAGTCTTCAGAATGAAGGCTCAAAGATCTAGAGAAAACTGTCTATTTTTGTGCCTAGATTCATTGAAGAAGGGATAGCTGTGTAGAAATGTGATCAGCAAAAACTTTATGTCCTAATGCATAGAGAGAGGGAGAAAATTAGGCAAAACATGTCTATTTGAACTCTTCATGGACACTCTATGTGGTGTTCCTTCTTCTTGTGTGTGGGAATGAGGGCCTTATGATTTACTTCTGGATAAAGTAAGTCAGAGAATTTCTTTATGACCAACTTTGCACAGAAAGACAGCGGAAGCTTGAATAATATTTTTAGGGTTGATGGCTTGCTTTGAGGAAAGGGGGTTCTAGTTTCTATGACTCACCTTGGGGAAGAGGAATTAGGGACGAATAAGAGGTGAGAGACCGGACAGTAGGAGGAGGTCCGAGACTTTGATTCTGAGGCTTCCATTGTCTTTTAGTTCAAAGTACTCAGCACACCACAGTGCCACTGATGGGAGTACTGTTCTCCAAGCCCTTACATCCCTGAGTTACGGTTTTCAACTCTCACTATTCTGCTCTTCAGTTCTCTTTCCTTGCTTTGCACTGTGGCAAAAGGAAAACAGAAAGCAAGGGCACCCCCTAATTAGACAGCTTCCCCTGGGCCTGACTGTGAATTTTCTCCACCCTGCTAATGAAAAGGGTTAGAACAAGGAAGTAGTATGAGTCATGGTTATTGCTACACCCTCAGGAAAAGCCCTGCTCCATCTTCCTGTTGTGCTGTGCTGGCTCTTTCCATCCAGGTCCTGGATCACAGGAACAAGTTGTCAGAACACATAATCAAGGGTTTTCTTTTTCTTTTCCTTTTTTTTTTATTTTTAAAGATTTATTAATTTGTTTGAAAGTCAGAGTTGCACACAGAGAGAAGGAAAGGCAGAGGGAGAGAGAGATCGATTGATCGATCGATTGATCTTGCATGCGCTGGTTCACTCCCTAGATGGCTGCAATGGCTGGAGCTGTGCCAATCTGAAAGCAGGAGCCAGCAGCTTCTTTCGTGTCTTCCCATGCAGGTGCAGGGCCCAAGAACTTGGGCCATCTTCTACTACTATCCCAGGCCATAGCAAAGAGCTGGATTCAAAGTGGAGCATCCGGGACTCTAACTGGCGCCCATGTGGGATGCTGGCACTGCAGGTGGCAGATTTACCCACTATGCCACAGCGCCAGCCCCCATGGGTTTTCTATAGGGATGCTGCTTCATTCCAGTTAAAAACAACAAAAAGAAGGCCAGATACAAAAGTATCTTTGACAGAATAACAGAAGAATTATTGTGTGTATTGGAAGATGGGATGTTACTTCCATTTCTTACGTATATGGATCCTCTGTGGTTATTAGGAGGACTGCTAGACTAGCCCACTAAAGCATACTCTATGCCCATGCTTCACAGAGGTTCTAACATCTAGTGGGAGACCTACTTCTAGCCAATTGGCTGGGCAAAGGGAAAGGGGCTTCTCCTGGAGATGTTGGTACTTGCTGCTGAGATAGTCCTTGGGCTGGGGGAGAACGTGACTCCGGTTGACAAGAAAGAAGGAAATTTGGGTACTTGACTGGGTCATCTCTGTCACTAGGGATGGGAAAATAGTGAAGAGGCAGGAGAAAACATGAGACCATGGTAAGGAGTGGTCTTGGTGAGGAACAGAGTGAAAGGTATTTTAAAATACTTTCCAGGTCGGCCGGTGCCGTGGCTCACTAAGCTAATCCTGTGCTTGCGGCGCCGGATTCTGTCCCGGTGGCTCCTCTTCCAGTCTAGCTCTCTGCTGTGGCCCGGGAGTGCAGTGGAGGATGACCCAAGTGCTTGGGCCCTGCACCCGCATGGGAGACCAGGAGAAGCACCTGGCTCCTGGCTTCGGATCAGCGCGGTGTGCCGGCCATAGCAGCCATTTGGGGGGTGAGCCAATGGAAGGAAGACCTTTCTCTCTGTCTCTCTCTCTCTCACTGTCTAACTCTGCCTGTCAAAAACAACAACAACAACAACAACAACAACAAATAAATAAAAATACTTTCCAAGTCTGGCATTGCGGCGCAGTGAGTAAAGCCGCTGCCTACAATGTCCACATACCATATACAAAGGTTCGAGTCCCAGCTGCTCCACTTCTGATCCAGCTCCCTGCTAATTTGCCTGGGAAAGCAGTGGAAGATGGCCCAAGGGTGTGGGTCCTTGCACCCATGACAGAGACCTGGAAGAAGCTCCTGGTTCCTGGTTTCCGTCTGGTCCAGCCCTGGCCTGAGGTCATTTGAGTAGTGAACCAGCAGATGGATGATCTCTCTCTTCCTCTCCCTCTCTGTAACCCTGTCTTTTAAATAAGTAAAATAACTCTTTAAAAAGAGAGTCATACTTTCTAAAAAATGAAAACTGGTGTGGCAGTGGGTGTGGAAGAAAAATGGGGACATTTGTCTGAGGTGGGTCTGTGTTGAAATTTATTTTTTTATTTTTTATTTTTTTGCTTCTTTTTAAAATTTTTATTTAATAAATATAAATTTAATAAATATAAATTATAGAGGCTCCCCCCCCCATAATCACCCTGCCACCTGCAACCCTCCCATCTCCTACTCCCTCTCCCATCCCATTCTTCATCAAGATTCATTTTCAATTATCTTTATATACAGAAGATCAGTTCAGTATATACTAAGTAAAGATTTCAACAGTTTGCACCCACACAGAAACACAAAGTATAAAGTACTGTTTGAGTACTAAGTTATCCCGTTAATTCTGTGTTGAGCTTTTAGAAACAGGCAGCAAATGCTTTTAAGGTTCATCTATGTTATAGCATATATCAGTACTTCATTCCCTTTTACAGATAAGTAATATTCTATTGTGTGAGTCAAGCAGATTTTATGTTTTCAACAGTTGGTAGACATTTGAGTTGTTTCCACTTTTTAGCTGTTATGAATAATGTTGTTATGAACATTTCTCTACACTTTTTATGTGGATTTTTTTTCAATTCTCTTAGGTAGCAACAGGAATGGCATGTATACCCAGGAATTGATGAATCATCTTTATCTGTATATTTTAATTTTGGGGAAACTGCCAAACTGTCTTATAAAGTAGCTACATTATTTTACATTCCCATCAGCAATGTGTAAAGATTCCAACTTCATAGTCACCCCGAAATTTACTACTAGTCTTTTTGATTATAGCTGTCTAGTATAAAGCATAAAGAGATATCAAATTTTAATTTTTATTTGCATTTCTATAATGACTACTGATAATCATTTTTTCATGTCCTTTAGGCCATTTGGGTATCTTTGAAGAAATATTTATCAAATTATTTATGCTATTATTAATGGGTTGCCTTTATATTGTTGAGTTATAAGAACTTTTCATATATTCTGCACTTAAGTTCCTTATCAACTGTATGGTTTGCAACTAGTTTCTTCCATTCTGTGGGTTATCTTTTCATTTACTGGTTGTGTCTCTAGGAACACAAGAGTTTTTAATTTCTATGAAATCTAATTTTTCTGCCTTTTCTTTTGTTGCTCATGTTTTTGGTGTCATACCTAAGAAACCATAGCCTAAACCAATGTCATGAAGATTCTTAGATTTCCTTCTAAGAGTTTTTTCCCACACATTTAGGCATATAAACAGTTTTGAGTTTATTTTTGTATATGGTGTGAGATAGAGTTCAAATTTATTCTACATATAGAGATCCAGTTGTTCTGGTACCATTTGTTGAAAAGATGATTATTTCACCATTAAATTTTCCTGGCATCCTTGCTGAGTTAATTGATCATAAATGTAACTGTTTCTGAATTCAATTCTGTTTAATTGGTCTATGTGTCTATCCTATGCCAGTACCACATTATCTTAATTACTGAACTCTGTTGTAAGTCCTGAAATTGGGAGGTCTAAATTCTACAACTTGGTTCATATTTTCCAAGGTTGTTTTGTGTATTTTGGTTCCCAGGAGTTTCTATATGAATTTTAGGATCAGCTTTTCAATTTCTGGAAAAAAACGAAGCAAAGATTTTGTCAGAATTAGAATATAATATGTAGAATTTGTGGAATAGTGCCATCTTCTTAAGTCTTTTTTTAAAAAACAGATTTATCTATTTATTTGAAAGGCAGAGTTATAGAGAGAGAGAGGAGAGACAGAGAGAGAGAGTGCTTCCATCTGCTTGTTCACTCCCCAAATAGCTGCAACGTCCAGAGGTGGGCATATCTGAAGCCATGAGCCAGGAGCTTCTTTCAGGTCTCTCAGATGGGTGCACAAGTCCAAGCACTTAGGCCATCTTCTGCTGCTTTCCCAGGAACATTAGAAGGGAACTGGATCAGAAGTGGAGCAGCCGGGACTGGAACTGGTGCCCACATGGGATGTAGGCAATGTAGACAACAGATTAACCTGCTGCACCAAAGCACTGGCCCCATTCTTAAATCTTTTGATTCGTGAACACAGGATGTCTTGCCATTTATTTAGATCTACTTTCACTTATTTTAATGATGTCTTATAAATTTTTAGTGTATAGTTCTTGCACTTACAAAAATTTTTTATTCCTGAGCGTTTTTGATACTTTCATAAAAGAATATTTCTTAAAAATTTATTTATATACTTGAAAGTCAGAATTATGGAGAGAGAGAGAGAGAGAGAGAGAGAGAGAGAGAGAAAGAGATGGCGGTGAGGGAAGGAGGAAGCGAGGGACAGAACAAGCAGGAGAGAGAACTCTTCCATCTGCTGGTTCACTCCTCAAATGACTGCAATGACAAATGACCAGGACAAAGCCAGGAGCCAGGTACTCCATTTGGGTCTCCCACATGGGTGACAGGGACCCACATACTTGGGCCATAATCCACTGCCTTCCTTGGTATGTTATCAGGGAGCTGGACCAAAAATGGAGCAACCAGGACTCAAACTGGTACCCATATGTGATGCTGGCATTGCAGACTTTACCTGCTATGCCACAATGCCACCCATTAAATTGTTTTCTTTTTTATTTATTTTTTGACTGTCCTAAATTATTTATTAGGTCTGAATTTTACAAACATTACTTCTATTTGTGGTAACAGCGGAGCTGGGAGCTGGAAGGTATTGTGTGTTCTCCAGGCTGCATGACCAGAACCATCAATAGTGTGATGGAACTTGAGATCCTTTCCAAGACCACAACTCTTGTGGCTGTAGATTTTAGCCTGCGCATTTCCCTGTACTTGAGGGCTGGTTTGGTGATCCACTGGGTGTCAGGGTTTCTTTTGATACCTTCAAGGAATGGATCAATGAAGATAACCTCAAAGAATTTGTACATGACATTTTCACCAAACCAGTAAAAATTCAGGATGCTCAGAACCGCATAGTGGTACCCATTTTATTCCTTGACAATAGACTGAAAGCTTTGTACAAATGTTAGCTGGTTAACACCATGATGGTCATGCTTGCCATAATTTGTACTCTGAGGAACTGGGCTTTTGTGGCCATCATGGTACACAAAAATCTCATATATTCCATATCTTTCTTGGCCCTGTATCCCATTCTGCGTGCCTTGTCAGGCTTAGTGGAGCAGGGTGTCTTGTGGAACACAGAGAGCTGGCCGTACTGCCGGCAGAGGACCCTCAAAAGAAAGTGCATCACATCCCACTGCTACTTTCTCCATAGCTTCTGGGGGTACTTGTATGCACCCATCCTGGCTGCCTGCAGATGGAAAGGCAGACATTGCTTTCTGTTTACAATTTTGGATTGTTTATTACTAGTGTATAGAAATACAATTCATTTATTACATCGTCCTTATATCTTGCAGGCTTAATAAACTTGTTTATTAGATTTGCATAGTTTTTTTTTTTGTAGATTCTTCAAGATTTTTTATATACCAAATTATGTCATCAGCTAATAGAGACAATTTTACTTCTTTCTTTCTCAGTCTAAATGCATTTTGCCTCTTTCAATTTTTTGTTCACTTGCTCTGGCTAGAACCTCCAAATTATGTTGAATATAAGAGCTGACATGCATGTCTTATTCCAGACTTTAGCAGAAAGCATCCAGTCTTTCGTAGTTAAACATGTTGTTAGCTGTGTTTTTTAATAGATGTCCTTTGTCAGTTAAGTTTGTATTGTGTGTATGTGTATGTGTGTATGTGTGTGGGTTTATCATGAAAGAGTGTTGGATTTTGTCAAGTGCTTGTTCTTTTTCTATTGAGATAATGTGAGTTTGTCATTTATTCTCTTAAGATTATATGTTACATTGATAGATTTCTTGTGTTGAACTAACTTTAGATGTCTGGGATAAATCCTATTTGGTCATGATGTATAATCGATTTTGCATGTGGTTGGATTTGGCTTACTGTAATTTTGTTGAGAATTTTTTCATCTATACTCATAATTGATATTGTTTTTTTTTCCTCTTTTATGGCTGTGTCTGGTTTTGGTATCATGAGTATATGGCTTCATAGAATGAGTTGGGAAGTACTACTTTCTTTTCTATTTTTTGAAGACGTTTGTGAATTATTGGTCTTAATTCTTTTAAAAAATATTTAGTTGAATTCCTCAGTGAAATCACCTGGGCCTGGGATTTCTGTCAGTAGTTCTTGGCGTCCTAATTCAATCTCTTTATACTTATTATGGATCTATTCAGATATTTTTCTTGAGTCAGTTTTGTTCATTTGTGTCTTTTAAGAAATTTGACAGCCTAACTAGGTTATTTAATTTGGTAATCATACAATTATTTATAGTATTCCATTGGAATCCTTCTATTTCTGTAAGTTTCCTAATGATGTCCTTTCTCATTCCTGATTTGAGGAATTTGAGTGATTAGTTCTTTTAGGGTAAGTCTGCTCAGTAATGAATTATCTTGGTTTTTGTTTATCTGGGAATATCTTACTTTCTCATGTCTTTGAAAGTAGTATTTGATAAAGAATCCTGGGTTGACAGTCTTTCTTTCTTTCTTTTTTTATTATAAACACTTTTATTTAGTAAATATAATTTTCCAAAGTACAGTTTATGGATTACAAAGGCTTCCCCCCCCCATAACTTCCCTCCCACCTTCACCCCTCCCATCTCCTGCTCCCTCTCCCATTCCTTTCACATCAAGATTCATTTTCAATTATCTTTATATACAGAAGATTGATTTAGTATATATTAAGTAAAGATTTCATCAGTTTGCACCCACACAGAAACACAAAGTGTAAAAATACTGTTTCAGTACTAGTTATAGCATTAATTCACATTGGACAACACATTAAGGACAGAGATCTCACATGAGGAATAAGTACACAGTGACTCCTGTTGTTGACTTAACAATTTGACACTCTTGTTTATGGCGTCAGAAATCTCCCTAGGCTCTAGTCATGAGTTTCCAAGGCTATGGAAGCCTCTTGAGTTCACTGACTTTGATCTTATTCCGACAGGGTCATAGTCAAAGTGGAAGTTCTCTCTTCCCTTCAGAGAAAGGTACCTCCTCCTTTGATGGCCCCGTTCTTTCTACTGGGATCTCACTCACAGAGATCTTTCATTTAGGTTTTTTTTTTTTTTTTTTTTTTTTTTTGCCAGAGTGTCTTGGCTTTCCATGCCTAAAATACTCTCATGGGCTCTTCAGCCAGATCCAAATGCCTTAAGGGCTGATTCTGAGGCCAGAGTGTTGTTTAGGACGTCTGCCATTCTATGAGTCTGCTGTGTATCCCACTTCCCATGTTGGATCTTTCTCTCCCTTTTTGATTCTTTCAGTTAGTATTAGCAGACACTAGTCTTGTTTGTGTGATCCCTTTGACTCTTAGACCTATCAGTGTGATCAATTGTGAACTGAAATTGATCGCTTGGACTAGTGAGATGGCATTGGTACATGCAATCTTGAAGGGATTGTATTGGAATCCCCTGGCACATTTCTAACTCCACCATTTGAGGCAAGTCCAATTGAGCATGTCCCAAATTGTACATCTCCTCCCTCTCTTATTCCCACTCTTATATTTAACCGGGATCACTTTTCAGTTAAAATTTAAACACCTAAGAATAATTGTGTGTTAATTACAGGGTTCAACCAATAGTATTAACTAGAACAAAAAAATACTAAAAGGGATAAAGTATTAAATTGTACATCAACAGTCAGGACAAGGGCTGGTCAAGTCACTGTTTCTCATAGTGTCCCTTTCACTTCAACAGGTTTCCTTTTGACAGTCTTTCTTTCAGCATATTATCCCACTTTTTTCTGGACTCAATAGTTTCTGATAAGAAGTTAGATGTTAACCTTATTGAGAATCCTTTGTAAGTGATGAGTTGCTTCGTTCTTGTTGCTTTCAAGATTCTCTTTGTCTTATAATCTTGATTGCAAGGCATCTCACTATGTGTATTAGTCATTCCTTTTTTCAAAGATTATTTATTTGAAAGGAAGAGTTACAGAGAGAAAAAGAGAGGGAAACACACACACACACACACACAGATCTTCCAACTGCTGGTTCACTCCCTAAATGGCTGCAATGGCCAAGGCTGGGCCATGCTGAAGCCAGGAACCTATAACTCCATCTGTGTCTCCCACAGGCAGGGGGTGAGGGTAGGGAAAGGGACCCAAGTACTTGGGCCATCTCCCACTGTTTTCTCAGGTGCATAAGCAGGGAACTAGATTGGAAGTGGAACACCTGGGATGCTGGTGTTGCAGGCAGCTACTTAACTGGTTGCATCACAAAGCTGGCTCTCAGCCTTTGTTTATGTGACAGAATACCTAAGACAATCTAAGAGGAGGTTTATTTGGGCTCCTGGTTTCAAATGTTTACAGTCTTGAGTGGGCAGCTCCATTTGGGGTGGCATCTGGTGATAGCATTCTTGCTGGCAGAGAGCCAAAGTGGCACAGAACATTATATGGCAAGAGTGAATACATGTGGAAGAAGGATTGCATGGCAATATAGAAGCAGAGAGCGTGGCTGGACGCAACTCTCAGGTTCTTATAACCAATTCTTTCATAGGAACTACCTTCCAAGGGCACACCTCAAAGACCAATGAATCTCCCACCCCTTAAACATCATAACTAGATTACAGTTCCACCTTCTTATTACATTAGCTTTTGACTTGTGAATTCAATGTCTGTATGGAGCTCAGGAGCCATATCCTATTCAGACCATATCATTGTATATCTTTATCCAACTGAATTCACTGAGATTCGTGGATGTATAGAGTATACATTATATCAAATTTGGAAAATTTTTGGTTTCAAGTATTATTTCTATCTTTTAACCAGTTTTTTTTCCTCTAGGACTCACATTATTCATACATTAGCATGCTTAGTTATATCCCATAAATCTCTGAGTCTCTGTTACATTTTTTTATTGTTTTTTTTTTTTTTTGTCCTGAAGAGTCTCAATAAGCCTCTCTTCAAGTTCACAGAACCTTTTTTTTTAAGTTTTTTTTAAAGGTTTATTTTATTTACTTGAAAGGCAGAGTTTTAGAGAGAGGAGAAAAGACAGAGGTCTTCCATCCACTGGTTCACATTCCTACTGGCCACAACCACTGGGGCTGGGCCAGGCTGAAGTCAGGAGCAAGAAATTTCTTACGAGTCTCCCATGTAAGTGCAGGGGCCCAAACACTTTGGCTCTCCTCCCTGCTTTCCCAGGTGCAGCAGCAAGGAGTTGGATTGGAAATGGAGCAACTGGGATTTGAACAAATGTCAATATGGGGGGCTGGCATCACAGGCAGCAGCTTTACCCACTACGCGACACAGGCCCCAGATCCTTCTTCTATTGGTTCAAATTCATTGTTAATTCCATCTAGTGAAATTTTTGTTTCAGTTATTACACTTTCAGTTCTAGAATTCCTAATTTTTAAGAAATATGTGTGACAAGACATTCTTATACTTTTCTTTAATGCTTTAGACACGGTTTTCTTTAGTTTATTAGATGCTTTGGAGTCTTTGTTTAGTAAATCCAAAGTGTGGACTTTGTTAGGGAGAACTTATTGTTTTCTTTTGGATGACACATGCATTTATATTTTTTTATGTGTCTATTTATATTGTTGAAAACTGAATATTTTAAAAAAGATTTATCTGTTTCTTTGAAAGACAGAGTGACAGAAAGAGAGAGATTTTCCGTCTTGTTTTTCACTCCCCAAATGACTACAACAGCCATGACTGGGCCAGGCTGAAGCCAGGAACTATGAACTCCAGCAAGTTCTCCCACATGGGTGGCAGGAACCCAAGACTTGGGCCATCATGTGCTATCTCCCAGATGTGTTGCAGGAAGCCAGGTCAGAAGCATGGATTAGCCCAGGACTCAAACTGACACTCCAATGTGGGATGCAGGCATCCTGAGCAGTGGCTTAACCTGCTGCACTACCTCACCCACGCTAAAACCAAACATATGAAATAATATATTATGACTACTCTGGAAATCAGATGCTCTTCTCTCTCTAGGGCTTATTTTCAAAATTTTTGAAAAGTCATTTATTTGAGAGGCAGACAGCGAGAAAGAGAGCTCCAAATATCTGTGGGCCAGGGATTCAATCCAGGTCTCTCAAGTAGATGACAGGGAGTCAACACTTGAGCTATCATCTGTTGTCTCCACGGTGTACATTAGCAGGAAGCTGGATTCAAGAGTACAGCTAGGACTTGAATCCAGGCGCTCCAACATGGAATGTGAGCATCTCATCCAACATCTGAATGGCGTGTTAAATGTCTGCTTCTGATGCTGCCTTTTGTTACTATTATTGTTGTTACCTATTTATTTATTTGTTTAATGACTTTCCTGTGTTAATTCTATAAAGCCTGTATTTTTTTTTTTAATATGGAGCCATTGAAGTCTGTCTGATTATACTAGTAACTAGCTAATGATTAGACAGGGATTTCCCTCAATACCTTTAACAACTAAGTTTACTAGTCTTTGCTGATAAAATAAATGTTTATCTTTGGATATATCTTTAATACTCTTGCAAATAGTTTACACTCTGCTTTATTCTTTCTTCTACTTCTGCAAAGCCTCAAGGCAAGACGTGGGTGAGAAATTAGAAGCTTCGTAGGTTTTTGCTGTGCATGCACACAGCCTTGTACACATGAGTGACTTTCAGGATTCCCAGGAATACGTGTCTGCTTTTTAAAGTTTCTGTTGGACCTTTAATTCCCCAGGTGTGTGTTTTGCTTAGCCTGTTGTTAGCTCCAACCAATAACATTGTCTCAGGCAGATACAATGTTAAATAATATCCATATATTTTTTAAAAAAAACTTTGCTGGAGAATGGGTTTTTAGCACAGAGCAAATTCTGAATTAGTTCAAATAAAGACAAGCTATGATAATGGGAATTTTCAATGAGGTGTCACAGGTCAAATATTAACAGTTATGGGGCCTTTGGCAAGTTCCGACCCATTCTACCCTCTCTGTGGCTGCCAGGCTGTGGTTTCTACAGCTATCACAATTACAAGGCTGTTGGTTTTTAATGTTGTCAGAAAGCCAAGGAGAGAGGGATGGGGGTTAGGGTAAGTTAAAATAACACAAGGCAGCTCATTATTCTCAGCAAGATTTAGCCATTTTTTAAATATTTTTTTATTTATTTGAAAGTCAAAGTTACAAAGAGAGAGAAGGAGAGGCAGAGAGAGAGAGGTCTTTCATCTGCTGGTTCACTCCCTACCTGGCTGCAATGGCTGGAGTTGCGCCAATCTGCACCGATCCAAAGCCAGGAGCCAGGAGCCGCTTCTCGGTCTCCCATATGGGTGCAGGGGCCCAAGGACTTGGGCCATCTTCCTCTGCTTTCCCAGGCCACAGCAGAGGGCTGGACTGGATATGGAACAGCCAGGACACGGACCGGTTCCCATATGGGATGCCGGCACTGCAGGTGGCAGCTTTACACGTTATGCCACAGTGCTGGCACCCAGCCATTTTTCCTTACTGGATATAACTTGGAATTTTGCAATCCTTTAATTAATTTCAAGAATTCTGAAAATTTCTATTTTGATTATTGTTGTCCCTGTTCTCATTCCTTTTATGGAGGCAGATCTCCCCTTATTCTGCTATTTATGATATATTCTCTCTTTTAAGATTCAAAGGAGGATTTTTCCTTTTAGGGTATTAAAAGATAATTGTTTGGAAAACCATAAAAATATTAAATGGCATGTTGAAAATTTTATTTCACTTATTATTTTTTTAAAGATTTATTTTATTTATTTGAAAGACAGAGTTACACAGAGAGAGAAGGAGAGGCAGAGAGAGGTCGTCCATCCATTGGTTCATTCCCCAGATGGCCGCAATGGCTGGAGCTGTGCTGATCCGAAGCCAGGAGCCAGGAGATTATTCTGGGTCTCCCACATGGGTGCAGGGGCCCAAGGACTTGGGCCATCTTCTACTGCTTTCCCCGGCCATAGCAGAGAGCTGGACTGGAAGAGGAGCAACTGGGACTAGAACTGGCGCCCATATGGGATGCCGGTGCTTCAGACCAGGGCATTAACCCGCTGTGCCTCAGCGCCAGCCCCTTATTTCACTTATTATGTATTTATTGCCCATTAAGATATACATTCAAAGGAGAATTAAAGGAACATGTACATACATAGACAACTGAAGCTGATGGAATCATTTTACCAACAGATGCACAATTCAATAGTCAATTGTATTTCAGAGGGCCCAATTCACTTTCTTTTTTTAAAAAATGTATTTATTTATTTACATTTGAAAGGAAGAGAGAGAAAGATAGAGATCTTCCATGTGCTGGTTCCTTCTTAAATGGCTGCAACAGCCAGAACTGAGCCAGGCTGAAGCTGGGAACTTGGAACTCAATCTATGTCTTTCATGTGGGTAACAAGGACCTAAATACTGGAGCCATCACCTGCTACTTCCAGGGGTTCCCATTAACAGGAAGTTGGACCGGAAGCAGAGGCCGGACTTGAACCCAGGCACTCTGAGTGATATGAGATGTGGGAGCGCTAAGTGGTTTCTTAACCCATGCACCAAATGCCCACCCTCACTTTCATCTCTTCAGGCAAGAATCATTTTCATAATTATATGTTTTCATAAGCTTAATTTTAAAATAGCTGAATGATAATAAAAGGCAAAGTCACACTAGACAGGTTCCCAGCAATCTTTTTACCCGTATCAAAGCCTTTCATGATTCTTCCTGATAAGGGAGTGGAGGCGGGGTAGGGGGAGTGGGAAGAGAAGCTGCCCACATAGACGCTGGACATGGACGACAAGGTGAAGCAGGTCTGATTGGAGTGTAGGGATTGCACTCAGGACTTTAGGTCTGGGGATTGTTACTGGCTTCACCTTGGGTGACAAGTTCTTCTCTGTGCCTCAACTCCTCGTCTGTGAGGTAAAGAATGTGGGTGAGGTAATTCCCAAGGTTCTTTCCATCCCAGCAGTGTGCTTGAAACTGTGGCACTTGGGCCAGCATCAACATCACCTGAGAACTTATTAGAAATGCAAATCCTCAGGCTCTTCCACAATCCTAGAGTCTAGGGTGGAACCCAGTGATCTGTGTTTTAACAGCTCTCTAGCTTATCTTGATGCAGTTAAATTTTGAGAACCATTGCATACCAGTTTCCCATGAGATAGAACTGTAATATTGCTGAGACTTAGTAGCTGTCAGCAGAGCATTGTTGTGACTTCCCCCTAAAGTTTACAAGCGTAGAATTCTTTGTGTAAAAGGAGTCTGTTCTGTTGAAGTGTGTGTGTATGTGTATTACAGGGAAAGAGTTCATTATCTGCCTACTCAGAATTCACTCTGCCTGTCAACAATATGTGTCCACTTTCTGTAGGCAAAATCTCAATCTACTATTTATTTCAACATGACCATTCCAAAGAAAAGTCAGAGGACTATTATTTGTAGCTTTGGATTTAATGTATTTTATGTGGCTAAAAGCTTCTCTCCTAGTTGTTACAGTGAGCCAGAGTATTTATTTTAAATTTATTTACTTATTTCAAAGGCAGAGTTAGAGAGAGAGAGAGAGAGAGAAAGAGAGAGAGGAAAAGACACACAGAGAGATTCTTCCATCTACTGGTTCACTCCTCTAATGGCAACAATGGCCAGGGCTAAGTCCAGGCATAAGTCAGGAGCCCAGAACTCTGTCTGGGTTTTCCATGTGGGTGGCCATCTTCTGCTGCTTTCTAAGGCACATTAGCAAGGAGCTGAATTAGAAGTGGAGCATCCAGGACTCAAACTGGCACTCATATGGGATGCTGGCCTCACAGGTGGCCTCTTAACCCACTGCACCACAACTCGTCCCTTGAGCAAGAGTTTTGCTGGGAAGTATTTGATCTTTTCACTTGCAAAGGTAATGATTACAAGACAGTATGGGGTTCAGTCAGAAAAATTTCTATATAAGCTTCATTTCCTGGGTTGGATACTGCTCTTACTTTTGATGAGAGTCATTTTGTTTCTGTTTGGTACACAGAAGACTAGTCCTGTTGGCCACTGTCATGTCCTTACAGATTATAGCTGTGTTGCACTATTCTAAATGGTAGATTTCAGCATCCTGGTTCTGTGATCTGCCTTCTGTGCCTTGGCAGCTTGATGGTTTTCTACAGTAGCCACTCTGCTCAATCCCACCTGACCAATTAGTGCACAGATGGTTATCATCTCTCACCTGAAATCTCACCTGATGGATCTCACTGACTTATTCCTATGTGTAGGCCACCAATGACATTGAGCAATTAGCATCTGTGAATTTATGAGCAATGAGACCTCAGAACCAGCAGTCAAAGCCTCACTGTTCACAATGTAGGGAAGCTTCTTCAGCTGTTAGTAGGTTTGCTACAAATCTCTTTTGAAGATTCCTAATGTCTATTTGTATTAACTACTCACAACTGCATAGTAAAGAAACTCATTTTTAAAAATATTTATTTGTTTATTTGAAAGACAGAGTTACAGAGAGGCAGAGGCAGAGAGAAATATGCTCTTCGGCTGGCGCCGCGGCTCAATAGGATAATCCTCCACCTAGCGGCACCGGCACACCGGGTTCTAGTCCCGGTCGGGGCGCCAGATTCTGTCCCGGTTGCCCCTCTTCCAGGCCAGCTCTCTGCTGTGGCCTGGGAGTGCAGTGGAGGATGGCCCAAGTGCTTGGGCCCTGCACCTGCATGGGAGACCAGGAGAAGCACCTGGCTCCTGCCTTCGGATCAGTGCGGTGTGCCGGCCACGGCGGCCATTGGAGGGTGAACCAACGGCAAAAGGAAGACCTTTCTCTCTGTCTCTCTCACTGTCCACTCTGCCTGTCAAAAAAAAATTAAAAAAAAAAAAAAGATGCTCTTCCACAATCCTAGACCAGGGAGGAACCCAGTGTCTAACATCCACTGGTTCACTCCCCAGATCGCTACAATGGCCAGAACTTGGCTGATCCGAAGCCAGGAACCAGGAGTTTCTTCATTTCTGAGTCTCCCATGTGGGCACAGGGGCTTAAGCACTCAGGCCATCATATACTGCTTTCCCAGGCCATAGCAGAGAGCTGGATTGGAAGTGGAGCAGCTGGGACTATAACAGTCGCGCATATGGGATGCTGGCAATGCAGGTGGAGACCTTACCCACTGTGCCACAGTGCCAGCCCTGAAACTCATGCCTTTTTTTTTTAAAAAGATATTTATTTAGGGGCTGGTGCTGTGGCATAGTGGGTTATGCTGCTAACTGCAGTGCCAGCATCCCGTGTATACATGTATATATAGAGCTTCAACAGAACTGATTCCTTTTAACACTAATGCATATGGGAAAGCAATAGAAGATGACCCAAGTGCTTGTGCCCCTGCACCCACATGGGCGTCCCAGATGAAGCTCCTGGCTCCGGCTTTGGACTGGCCCAGCTCTGGCCATTGCAACCATTTGGGGAGTGAACCAGAGGATGAATAACTTCTTTCTCCCTCTGCCTCTCTGTAATTCTGCCTTTCAAATAAATAAACAAACCTTAAAAATAAAAAGATTTATTTACTTGTTTGAAAGTCAAAGTTACACAGAAATTAGGAGAGAGAGAGAGAGAGAGCACATTCATCTGCTGCTTTATTCCCCAGATGGCCACAATAGCGGCTGGGGCTGGGCCAGGCCAAAGCCAGGAGCCAGGAGCTTCAGCCAGATCTTGCATGTGGGCAGCAAGGGCCCCAAAACTTGGGCCATCTTCTGCTACTTTTCTCAGGCCATTAGCAGGGAGCTGGATTGGAAGTGGAGCTGCGGGGACATGAACCTGTGCCTACATGTGGTGCTAGCATCACAGCAGTGACTTCACCCGCTACAGCACAATGCTGGACCCTACTCATCTGTTTTTAACTCAGCATTTTCCACCTTCTTTGAGCATGACATGTTTTTATCACTGGCGTATCTAATAATATGTATTGATAAAGGCAAATGTAGAAGACTTGACATGATTTTCAGAACTTGTTAAAAAGAGTGTGGTGTGATGCTGAGTCCCCAAAGCCTACACAAGTATGTTCTTATAACAGAGATAAAATAAGACCAGATATTTCTCAGAATGTTTCATTCACTTAATGATTAAGTGAGGTAAAAATTTCTGAAGGTTGGTCCTAAGCAATCCAAGAATCCATATAAATGTGTCACTTGGTGAGAATGGTAATTGAATTTAACACAGTCTTGTCAATCAACATGTGACCCTGGAAGCACAGCGTTGCCATCACCTAGGAGCCCCTTAGAAACGCAGAATACCAGGACCTAGTTCACTGTCATTCCTGTGCGTGTTGAAGTCTGAAAAGCAAGGCTTGTAGCATTTTGGCATTTCCACTCTTCCTGACAGATTCTCAGCACATTCTCACCTCCTTTCTCTTGCTGCCCACCCAATTCTGGAATTCATAATTTTCACCATTCATTTCAGTCCAAACCTCTGTTCTTCTTTCCTTTCCCTGAATTCTAATATAATATGTGGCTTATTTATACCAATGTTATGGCTGAGCCTGGGAAATTTCTGAGATGATTGTCGTACACTTTAGAAAAAATTTTAAAATTCTCCAAATTGTTAGACACTGTCAATTTGTTCTCGAAAGTTAATCTACCTAAGTGTTTCTTCAATTGTGGCAAGGGATGGGGATCATATATTTATGGCTAGTTTCCATTTAATAAAGGTTTCACAGAGTTAAAAATATGAGTTCAGTATATATGAAAAATAGCAATCTTTATCACAGCAATAGTTAAACTTCAGAAGTCTGCATGTCAGAACTGTATAGTGGTAACTATAATAAACATCAAGCGGCAAATCTAGAGTTCTCTGTCAAGGTTGCTTCCTTATTAGCATCACTGCTCCAGGAAGGGGTGGAGGTGTTGCTCTGTGGTAGTACCACATGACTCATAAAGAGACTTTGTCCTTTCAACTTCCCTATGACCCATTACACATTTAAAAATGTTATAATGCAAATCTGTAAATTAAATGCAGATTTTCCCATTGCAGGAAGATTGAGTGGCCTATTCTAGTTAGACATTAGATAAAGTTTCTGAGTTGTGAATAACAAATGTTCACTAGGCAATGAAAGTTTTAAAAATGTATTTCATTTTTTAAAGAGTTCAATTCTTTTGTCCCATTTTAAAAACTTTTATTTATTTATTTTCATTTTTTGAAAGAGAGGGAAAGAGAGATCTTTTATACACGATTTGCTTTCCAAATACCTACAACAGCCAGAGGTAGGTCTGGCCAAAACCAGGGTCCTGGAACCCAGTCTGAGTCTCCCATGTGAACCACCATCTTCTGCCCCTCAGAATACACATTAGCAGGTAGCTGGACTGGAAGTGCAGGGACACGACTCAATACAGACAGTCTGATATGGGATGTGGGCATCCCAAGTGGTGACTTAATCTCTGGGCCAAATGCCCACCCTAGAAGTTTTTGTGTGTGTGTGTGTGTGTGTTAACTAATAATTAATTTGAAAGGCAAAGAAACAGAGAAATAGATAAAGAGATATCCCTTCCATTGCTTCACACTCAAATGCTAGGCCAAGCCAAATTTGGAAGCTGGTAACATCACCTAGGTTTCCCATATAGATGGTGAGGATGGGATTACTGTTCATCTCCTTTGCCTCCTGGGATCTGCATTAACAAGATCCTGGAATCAGGAGCTGCAGCTGGAAATCAAAGCCTAGTACTCCAGTGTGGGGGGCTTAATTGCTAGGCTACATGCCTTCTTCTGACAGCGTTTTCATTATTATCACTATTTCTTTACTTTTTATTATGATCCTTTACTTCTTTCTGGAAGAAGCAGAAAAAAATTTAAATTCAAAAGGTTTATTCAGCTTTTTCTTTGGTGGGGAAGAAGAGGTTTAGAGTGTAATCTCAAACACTTAAAATTATTCTGGTTCCACGCAAGTAACAAGTCTCTAGGTTCATCAGTCTCTAAGATGACAGATTCCAGAAATGTCCCTGAAAATTCTTTCTTCCTCAGTACTCACACTAATATCTATCCATGTCACTGAGTAATGTAGCCTTAATATGAATCATGCAAAAGGGAAGTGAAAATGATGAATATGGGAAAAGAATGTGATACAAAGAAGTGCACTATGTGTTTGCAAAGAAACCACGAAAATTTCTGAGAAAAAACTGAATTCATGAGATCATTACCTTAATATTTTAAATCCCACAGTGCTCAATTTTTATGGTTTTCAAGCAATCTGAAGGGCATTCACGCTTCTAGGAAGAGGTTTTGCAATTCTGGGCTCCTTTCTTTTGACCCTAAAAGGCCATTTAAAAGGAAAGTATCAAGAGAATTTACACTGTCTCTAAAATGAGGAAGAATACTCTGCTTTTTTTTTTTTTAGATTTTTATCTATTTATTTGAGAGGTAAAGTCACAGACAATGAGAGGGAGAGACAGTGAAAAAGGTCTTCCTTCCATTGGCTCACTCCCTAAATGGCTGCAATGGCCGGAGCTGTGCTGATCCGAAGCCAGGAGCCAGGAGCCAGGAGCCAGGAGCCAGGAGCCAGGAGCTTCCTCTGATCTCCTGCATGGGTGCCGGAGCCCAAGGACTTGAGCCATCTTCTACTGCTTTCCCAGGCCATAGCAGAGAGCTAGATTGGAAGAGGAGCAACTGGGACTAGCACTGGAGCCCATATGGGATGCTGGTGCTGCAGGCGGAGGATTAACTTACTGCACCGTTGCACCGGCCCCAATACTCTGCTTTTTCAAACTTCTGATAACATCTACTTTCTTACTTTACAGCAGCATTAAGTCACTGGGGATTAAAATATTAATAACGCAGGGGTAGATGGTGTGGCACAGTAGGTTAAGCTGTTGCTTAGTACCCCTGCATCTTATATTGGGGTGTCAGGCTGAGTTCTGGCTACTCTGTGTCTGATCCAGCTCCCTGAAAATGTGCCTAGGAAGCAGTGGATGATGGTCTGAGTACTTGAGTTCCTACCACCCATGTAGGAGACCCAGGTGGAATCCCTGGCTCCTGGCTTCCATCTGGCCCAGCCCTGGACAGAAGACCTCTCTCTCTCTCTCTTTCTCTCTCTCTCTCTCTCTCCCCCTTTCAAGTACAAAAATAAATCTTAAGAAAAACCAAAATGTTAAGAATCATTTTCTATAGGGACACAAATGGTCTACATGGTCACTACCCAATCTGGTGGCCACTCCCATTTATTTTTTAAACTTTAATTAATTGAAATTAAAATAGCTACATGTGGGGCTCATGCTGTGGTGCAGCAGGTTAATGTTCTGGCCTGAAGCACCGGCATTCCATATGGGCACTGGTTCGAGTCCCGGCCGCTCCACTTCCAATCCAGCTCTCTGCTATGGCCTGGGAAAGCAGTAGAAGATGGCCCAAATCCTTGGGCCCCTGTACCACGTGGGAGACCCAGAAAAGACTCCTGGCTCCTGGCTTTGGATCGGTGCAGCTCCAGCCGTTGCGGCCATCTGGGAAGTGAACCAGCAGATGGAAGACCTCTCTGTCTCTACCTCTCTCTGTAACTCTGTCTTTCAAATAAATGAAATAAATCTTTAAAAAAAAAAACTATGTGTGAGCAGTGGCTACAGAGTTGAACAACATTATAGATATTTTCTTTCCATTGTTAGTCTAAAATTTAGAGCAATATTTTTATTTCTAATGTGTGTTATTTTGTAGTCACATACAAGGGGACTTCAAAAGGTTCTTGGAAAATGAAATTTAAAATAAGTTTATGGTTTAAAAAATTTTAAGTCTGTTATGCATAGTTTTTTCATAATATATGTTTCCATGAGCTTTTTGAAGACTGCTCAAATATAGAAAATGTTCCTCAGATAAGAACAAATTTTTAATATATTTTAAGTGCCATTCCTTTGAGATTGTTTTTGGATATTTATGATATAAGTGGTTTATTAGTCGTTGTTAAGTCATAGAAATGCTTGGTGTAAAGTCCAAAGCATCCGCACACATATGCACTATAGGGAAGGGCTTGATCAGCAGCTAGTAATAGAAGTGAGGACAATATTTTCAAAATGAAGCAGGTGAATCATTGCTGGTACCACAGTCCTTCTATTGACCAGTTTTTAAATGGGCTAGAAATTTTAGGAGGCAAAGTAGAAAACAATCTTATTCTTTCAAACTCCCTCAGATTTTCCTTCCCTGTCTCTAGATAGTGTTAGTCTTACAGGTCCCATTTCTAGTTATTAAAAGGTCCAGCCCAGAGTTTTATCAACCTTTCACTCAATCGTCCAATTTAATCCTCCTCCCATCCCCCATAGTTCAGGTCTGTGTGGTCTGGATGCCCATACTTGGGAAGGAAGAGATTGCGATTGTCTGCTTTGCTCTTCCCATCACCTTCTCTCCTACCCATACCTGCTGTTTCTCATGCCTTGAAGGTAGGATGCTGGCAGCTGGGAGGAGTGGATGAGTGACAAAGTCTTTGTTGGTTGGCGCTGTTGCAATAGGGAGTTTCCAGCCCTGCAGGGGACAGATGTCTAAATGCACATTCCACAGTTTTTATCGTGGAGTGATATGAGGATGCCCAAAGGGCTCTCACTACTGCCTCATTCTCTGACTGTATCAAAGATCTTCTGATTGGGAATCAACCCCTATAACCCACATATCTTCTTATGAACTCTGCTTAGCAATTTCTTTTGCACCTGATCTTAGCCAAAAGGCTGAGAAGTGATAGCAATTTCTTTTGAAGGTACAGCTCCCGTAACCTCTTCTGCAGGAGTTGTTTTGCCTGTTAGGCAGACCCTTTCCACTGGGTCCTTTCAAGTCTTCTCAAGATAACCCGTTCAACCTACAGCACATTCATTACCTGACTTCAGACTAAGTCTGAAGGCATAGGAACCCTGTCTTTGCTTTGCTTAGTGAACAGCTCTAGATAGCCTTACATTAAATTTTTTTCCAGGAGCCAACTCAGCCTATACCTCTGTCTTGGACTTCCTAGCAATCCTTCTATTCCCCCAGGGGAGGTAGAGCAAACATACATAGAAATCCTTATTAGTCTCCATTTTCCTCCTGTGTAGAAGCTGACAGAAGGTGAGGTAGATGAGTTTTAAGTCACCTTTTAGCAAACCATGCAGAGATATTCTGACACCTCTCTTTAAGATTTGGAATACAGAACACTAGGGTACCCTCCTCTGAAATAAATGAGAGGATTGATTAGTGTCCAACTGAAGAAACTTCAAAATTATGAGACATAAGCTTTATAAAGAATCAAGAATACAAATACATTTAAAAGTACTTTCTCTCCACCCTCAGGGGATGATACTAAGCTGGGAAAAAAAAACAATTTTCATCTCCTATGAAATATAAATCAGTGAAGAAAAGTCCATGTTACACACTAATACATGGAAATACATCTTCATGAGGTGTAAAATATGTTTACCCTTTCCTTATGGAATTAAGACTATTTTTAGAGTCTGGTGCTGTGGCACAGAGGGTTAAGCCAGTGTCTGAAGTGCTGGCATTCCATATGGGTGCTAGTTCAAGTCCCAGCTGGTGTACTTCCAATCCAGCTTCCTGCTAATGCTCCTGGGAAAGCAGGGGAATATGGCCCATGTGCTTGGGTCCCTGCACCCATGAAGGAGAACTGGAAGAAGCTTCTGGCTCCTGGCTTAAGCCTGGCCCAGCCCTGGACATTGTGGACATTTGGCAAATGGATGGAAAATTGCTCTCTCTCTTTCTGTCTCTCCCTCTCTCCCTATAATTTTGACTTATAATTAAATAAATAAATCTTAAAAAAAAAGATTATTTTCAGAAACGGGTAAACAGAAATTGAGGTTTGCTTGTTTATCTTTCATATTTCTGTCTACCCATGCTTTCTTCTTATTGGTAATATCCTACTCCTCTTCCCTATACACTCCTTTGTGTCTATTGCCTCTGCCAAACACAGACACTGACATGGACACAGTAACACGCACACACACACATACAAGTACATAGCCTTTGGAGATTTACTGTATCAATCCATAGGAGTTCCTCTAATGACAAGAGTTTAAGGCACTATTGCTACTTGTGCATGTGTGAAATTCAGAATAAAATCAAGATGAAAAGCTACACTAGAAGAGCATTTTGGTAGAGTGGGGAGTCACTAGGCCATCAGGATGTATGCATGTCCCAGGCTGCTGCCCAGGAACATGAACTTGAACTAGGCACTGGAGCGTGAACTTTTGAACTGGTCCAAGGTTATAAAAATCATCAACATTCTTTAATGCATGTTGCAAATAAAACTGTGAATAAATTTTTCACTTAGAGATAGTCAGTTTTGCAATCAGTAAGGACCTCCTTTATTCAGTTCACACCATGTGGACAAATATTCAGCAGATTCCTTCTGGCAGTTATTTGACTGTTGCTGAATTGGTTTTGGGGGCTCAAGTCACAGTGAGGCCAAAGAAAAAGTTTCATTTCATCCTGTTTCAGAGTTAATATTGTCCAGATTTTTCGACATTAAATAAAAGCATATGATGTTTCTATTCTTTGCAAGTAGAATTATTTACCAATAAGTTCCAAATGGCTTTTGTTTCATAGACTAGCTCTTCACAAGCTTAATATTAAAACTTTTCATTCTTTCCTTCTTAATTGTTTCTAAGCGGCAAAATCTCATGATGAATTAAACAATGCAAACTGTGCTAAAAACAAGACATTTCTTCCACTCCTTCCAACTTGAAGCCTTTCTGATCTCAGCAAAGATTGTTATGACAACAATGTAAGGAGAAGAGTCAGTTCTGTTTTCTTGGCTGCCAAAATAGTTTCTTGAATCCTTCCAGTTTCCTTTTAGCACTTTTATTGGCTACCTCCTACTCATTTTTAGCTACTTTACTAAAGTATATTGAAATATAAAATGCTATACATAATTAATATATGCAACTTGATGAGTTTTGAGATAAGCCTATACCTGTGAAATCATCACAATTTACTCCATCAACTTGTTCCCTACCTCTAAAAGTTTGTTTTCTCCTTCCTACCCTCATTCCTTTCCTTCCCTACTCACTTCCTTCATTTTTCCTTCCTTCCTTTCTCCCTCCCTTTCTCCCTCTTTCCCTCCCTCCCTCCTTCCCTTCCTTTCTCCCTCTGTCTGTCCCTCCCTCCCTCCCTCCCTCCCTCCCTTCTTTCCTTCCTTCCTTCCTTCCCTCCCTCTTTTATCTATTTCTCATTTTTATTACTTGGCTCTGGTCTCATTTATTTTTTTTTTTTTTCAGCGTTCACCGCCCCCATGCACAGTTGATGCTTTAATCACAGTTTTGAATACCGATAAATGTTGCACCATAAAAATTTACACTTAGTACCAGTGTTTACAGTCCATCAGTCCTCGTAGGAAAGCTTTACAATGACCTTCTGCTGTTGTTCAGAACCAAAATTGGCCCTTAACTCCCCTGCCCTTTTTCCTTCTGTTCTTTTTGCTGTTTCTTTGAAGTGTTTTTCTTCTTATGTGGGCCATGTCTTGAAAGTCTGTTTGGGTTCAGTTTTCTTTGCATAACCCAAGGAATCAGGCCAGTTGTCTTACCACCAAAATGGGCCAGGATCCAAATATGAAGATGACATTTGCTGCGGTTTTCTGCATTTGGACTGTTTTTTCCCCCTGAATTTCTGTCCTGGTACTATTGCTTCCTAAGATGGAGAACATCTATGCCTCTTCACTGTCATCGTAGTGGTTGGTTGGTTGGTCATGAAATTCTTGGAGTGATAGTTACTGTGCCATTTATGTCAGCAGTCGATCCGCAGCCCTCAGGGAGGGAAAAAAGTAGATTTATAGGTTTTTTTTTTTTAAACTTTTATTTAATGAATATAAATTTCCAGTGTACAGCTTATGGATTACAATGGCTTCCCCCCCCCCCCAGTAACTTCCCTCCCACCCGCAACCCTCCACCCTCCCGCTCCCTCTCCCCTTCCATTTGCATCAAGATTCATTTTCAATTCTCTTTATATACAGAAGATCAATTTAGTATAAAGATTTCAACAGTTTGCACCCACATAGAAACACAAAGTGAAACATACTGTTTGAGTACTAGTTATAGCATTAAATCAAAATGGATAGCACATTAAGGACAGAGATCCCACATGAGGAGCAAGTGCACAGTGGCTCCTGTTGTTGACCCAACAAATTGACACTCTAGTTTATGGCGCCAGTAACCATCCTAGGCTGTCGTCATGAGTTGCCAAGGCTATGGAAGCCTTCCAAGTTCACCGACTCTGATCATATTTAGACAAGGTCATAAAAGACAGAGTGAGGATAGTAACCAATGATCCTAAGAGTGGCATTTACCAGGTTTGAACAATTATACAGCATTAAGTGGGGAAGAGGACCATCAGTACACACAGGTTGGGAGTAGAGCCATTGGTGGTAGAGTAGAGGTTATGATTACAAAGGAATGAGGCCCAAGTGCACTAGACAGGGCCTAGAACAAAGGACAGAGTCATTATTAGAGGAGCTAAGAAAGGTGCTGTCTAAGCTACAATTAAGTTTTCTGATTGAGAGGCAAATAGAACCTGATAGAAGGGGCTTGATAATAATCTGGTGGGCTTTAGGCCTTGTAAGTTAAGAGACCCAGACCTATCTATCTCTTCACATGGGGTATATCCTAAGGGAGGTGTGAACCTCCTAGGGGAAGGCACTCTGTTGACTTTCATTACTTGGCTGGCCTGGGAGGAGAGCTGGCCAGGTAAAGGCAGGTGGCATCTCTAACAAGAAATTTACAGTTCTGCCTGCGATGTTGCTGACCCTACTTGACCATCCCCTCAGCTGCAGTGGTCACTTTGGAAGTTGGGCTGAGTGAAGGGCTTTTCAGCTTAGAGCCAATAAGATCTGTGGCTCTGACCTGGGCATCCTTCGACTCCAGGGCAGGTCCATTTCCAGTGATCCAACTCTTGGCAGAGCTGCCAGGGCTCTTCACAAGCTGACTTCTGCTGAAGCCCAGGCTTACCACATTGAAAGCCACTGCAGTGGACTGGCCTGTTGGGTCTCCTTGAGGGCAGATCACTGTACAGATCAGCCATTAATAGGCCTGCCACCCATTGCTTCTGATGCCGAGCTTTCTTTTCCTCCTGGTTTGTGTTAAAGCAGACCAGAGGATGCAAGTCAAGGGAGTGCCCGTTTCCCATCTCTAATCTTCGGTGGCCTGAACTACAAGTCTATAGTCACAGGCATGTTCTGTAGTAGTTTTTCTAAGGTAGACAATGCCCATGAGAAAAATTATATTCTCACTTGAAAACTTTCTTTCCCTTTGGTCTGAAAGGGAGGTTTTTTCTACTTACTGTATACTTCGCTGATGGCGAAGTGAATCTAGCTATGAGATTATTATTTGAGTTCTTATTTTGGCTATGCTATTGCAGAAAAATGTTAGCCATCTCTTTTATAAGGTCTAAAGATTAAATTGTTCGTCCTACAGATTCCTTCATAATAGAATTAGTTTCCTACCTTGAAGAGAATAGAGAAATGAAAGAACAAGTTGGGCTTAGAATAGAGAAATGAGGGAGCAAGTCCTAGATCGCTTGCTGACAATAGCAATATCACATGAATACTTAGCAAACCGTTTCAACCATTAGATAACAACTTAAGAAAACATTTACCAGAAGGTCCAATGCCTTCTATAAATTTTAAGAATCATGTATTTGAAAACACCTCTTAAATATCTAACATGGTGTAGTTTGTTTAGCCAGTAAACTTAAGCACAACCATCTAAAATGTTTTTAGTTTCTTTCTACCAACAAGTCTAAAACATATGATACACAGATTCAGGTCCCACAAATTAAAATGTATCTTTGATTGATTTTAGCAGCTTAAATTTATGGACAATCTTATCTATAAGCCATTTAAAATAAAACTCTTAATAAAATTTCCCCATGTGGACATACAATATGTACACACATATAATATAGCATAATAGACCAATATATCAATTTTAATAATAGCTTTTAAAATCTTTAACTCTTTTTGTAGATTGCCAATTGATTTGAATTGCTTTTTGTTTTTAGTAACCTCAGTTAACCATACTTTCTCTCAGTTGGTACTGTTAATACATTATTGGCTTCATCTGTTTACAGAGCCATCCCAAAGTACTGAATACAATAAAAGTGGCTGGAAAAAGTCCATAGGAACCTATAGGAGGACAGCTAAACACAGAACCAACAACGCTTTAGTTTTATGAGCAGCAGATATTCAAATTTTTGAAAAAAGCACATATTTAAATAACCCATAGCTCTTAATAAAAATTCAGCTGTTTTTGAACAATTAGAATTTAACAGACATCAAGAGAACATAATAGATTACTTTAACACATTGCTTTAACAGAGCATCAGAGTTTAATTCTATGTCAAAGAGAAATTGAGCTTCCTGTGATCTTTTGCTGTGAGGTTTCCTTCCTTTACCTTCTTTCATATTGGTGACCATGTTTCTGTGTTTCTGTGTGTAACACATCTTTAAGCATCTTTTGCAGGGCAGGATGAGTGGCAACAAATTCTTTCAGTTTCTGTTTGCTGTGAAAAGTCTTAATTTCACCTTCATTCACAAATGAGAGCTTTGCAGGATATAGTATTCTGGGCTGGCAGTTTTTCTCTCTTAGTACCTGGGCTATGTCTCGCCATTCCCTTCTAGCTTGTAGGGTTTCTGATGAGAAGTCTGCTGTGAGTCTAATTGGAGATCCTCTAAGAGTGATCCGACGTTTCTCTCTTGCACCTTTTAGGATCTTTTCTTTATGTTTCACTGTGGTGAGTTTGATTACAATGTGTCGTGGTGAGGATCTCTTTTGGTCATGTTTATTAGGGGTTCTATAAGCTTCCTGTACTAAGATGCCTCTGTCCTTCTCCAAACCTGGGAAATTTTCTGCTAGTATCTCACTGAAAATGCCTTCTAATCCTTTCTCCCTCTCCATGCCTTCAGGAACTCCTAGAACCCGAATGTTGAGTTTTTTAATAGTATCCTGTAAATTCCTGACAATATTTTTTAGATTTCTAATTTCTTCTTCTTTTCTTTGGTTTGCCTGTTTCCTTTCCTGTTCTCTGTCTTCTAAGTCTGATATTCTCTCTTCTGCTTCGCCCATTCTGTTTTTAAGGCTCTCTAATGTGTTTGTCATTTGATCTATTGAACTCTTCATTTCATTATGATTTCTAGTCACTATCAGAGTTTCTTGTTCCACTAGTTGTTTCATTTCATTTTGATTCCTCCTTAATATTTCACTTTCACGAGAGAGATTTTCTATCTTGTTCATGAAGGATTTCTGTAGTTCAAGAATTTGTTTTTGAGAACTTCTTAATGTTCTTATCAATTTTTTGAGATCCGCTTCTTGCATTTCTTCGATCTCATCATCTTCATAATCTTGAATTGGGGTGTCTTTTTCATTTGGGGGTGTCATAGTTTCTTCCTTGTTCTTGTTAGCTTGGTTTTTGCGTTTGTTGTTTGGCATGTTGGAGATATTTGGTTTCTTCACTGTGGTGTTTTTTCTTGTTACACTATGGCTCTATATTAAGTGGACTGTCTGCTTTCAGTGGAGCCTTAGAGGCTTGAGATGAGTGTGGACTGAGAGCTGTGTTTGGTTCCTCAGGGTTGAGGGTGTGTCAAGGATGACACTCCCAGGTTAGGTGTGGTAAATCTCTCTTTCTTTTTTTGATTTAAAAGGGAAGTAATTCCGCACAGCTGAACGTAATTGGAGGTAGTTAGCAGGCAAATGATATACCCACAGGAGCCAGAGATCGGAAGCTCTTTCCCAAGGACCACACAGGGAATCTCTGCTGCCCTCAGTGTGGGCTCCAATTCTCCTGCAGTCTCCCACTGGGTTGCCAAGTTAGATGCTAATCTCCTGTTATTTCACCCCTCCCCCCAGAGTCAGGTTTTTCTGCTAGGCTCAGGGCTGGTGCAGACCTGAGGTCGCCCTGCTTATGACGTATGTCCAAAATGGCGCCTGCTCTGTCTTGCTCGCCTGTGAGAGGTGAGCGGAGAGAGAGAAACTTGCGTCCGTATCAGTCACTTTTTTTATTTCTTTTTCTCTCTCTTCTAGTTAGCCTGGTGAACTTTTCCCCACGGAGTTTCAAGCCTCGTTCCCTCTAGCCTCCTCTTTCCGCTTGCCTGCTGGTATCTCGGGCTATGGAGGTTCGGCTCACCTCGCGTTCCAGCGCTGGTGTGTTGAGTCTGCCGCTGGTGTCCCGAACTTGGGCTCCCACGCTCTCCACGCAGGTCCACTGTGAATCACTAGTTCCGGAAGAGTTTCCTCTGCTGTTTCATCCCCTACTCTTCCTTGACCCTGCAGTATCTCCACTTATATTAAACTTTCTCTCCCCCCGGACTAAGTGTGCTTCCTGCCTATTCCGCCATCTTGCCGCCTCTGCTCTGGTCTCATTTATTTAAGATGCCTTCTTAGAAGTTCTCCCAGTTAGCGTCCATCGTGTCAAAGTGTACCACTCTCAGTACTTAATTTTAAAAAATATTTATTTATCTTACTTGAAAGTCACAGTTACACAGAGAGAGAAAGAGAGGCATATAGAGAGAGTGGTCTTCCATCTGCTGGTTCACTCCCCAAATGGCTGCAACAGCTGGAGCTGTGCCTATCCGAAGCCAGGAGCCAGGAGCTTCTTCCAGGTCTCCCATAGGGGTGTAGGGGCCCAAGCACTTGGGCCATCTTCCACTGCTTTTCCAGGCCATAGCAGAGAGTTGGATCAGAAGTGGAGCAGTCAGGCTCAAACTGGCGCCCATATGGGATGTTGGCACTGCAGGTGGCTACTTTACCTGCTATGCCACTGCGCCAGCCCTACTCTCAGTACTTTAAACTTCGAAATTATCCTCATTACTTCTTTCTCAGTTCTCATAATGTTTTTAGTAGGAGCCAAGATGTCTTCATCATCTTTATATCCCTCTTTCTTTGTCCCCTCCTTCAGTGCTCACTACATAATATGTGTGCAATAAGTTTTTGTTGACTAGAGGGGGACAGTAAGATGTATTCCCAAGCATGTTTTGCTGGTAGGAAAGCTAAGACTAATCAGAAATGGGCCAATTATTTCGGGAAAGGACTAGAGAGCAAATATGGTATGCTTTGTTGGGCATCTGGTCTCTTGCACAACTACCCCGCTCTGCCACTACAGCGGGACAATAGCTAGACAATACGTCAATGACTGGGTGTGACTGTGTTCCAATGGAACGTTATTTACAGCCACAGATGACACACAGATTTTGTTCCTGGGCTCCTGCATTAATCTAAGAGTAGCTTGTGTGGACTTGACTTAATTCCATACCTACAGTTTATTTGTACACAAAACATTTTTATACATTTGAAAGATAAAATATGAGTATTATAGTGAAATAATAATCTCAATAGTTTGCTAGTAGCCTATGGATTTCATGTTCAGCCTGTTAATAAAGTTAAGAGGTAGGCTGCTCACTAAGAAAAAAAGTAAGTTCTACTCTCTCTAATTTACTTGTGAGCAGAAACAGACAATTAGTATCAGCTGTTCAACAAAACAGTACACTGTACAGGACAATCTGTTCCCCTAAGTTCTCTTAGATCATCCAGCAAAGGGACTCTTTGATGAACAAGAATTATGTGCATAATAAAATTGTAACCTTAGCTCTGCCTATCACAAGAAGTATTCATTATTCATAAGTTTACATTTTTCTGACTCTGCCTGAGATGGTCCCGTTTTTTCATCATTTGTGACATTAATGGTTTCCTCCAGTGGGCCTGTCCCCTTGCAGGGCTCCAGGTGGCCCAAGCTGAGTTTCTGCTTCTATGACTCTTTCCTCTACGATGTGGGAGTGGTTGGGGGACAGATTCCAAGATTTTGAGGTCCCAACCAGTTCTAAAATTGATAAACCTTTTTCTGCTCTCCAAATGTTTCTTTTCCACCACAGCCCATGCTGGCCTAGGAACACTTTCTGAATTTAAATGAACTGCTCTTTCTCTAAGCTCCAAGTACTCCTTTAGACCACAGCACATGTGGCAGGATTATCTTGAATATTAATCTGATTTTTGTGCACTTCCCCTCCGTTCTGTATCTTACCTTCACTTGAAGGTGGGCACCCTAAGACTAAACAAATACTACCTGAGCATTTTCAAATGCTTGCCTTAATGACATCTTAAGTCTAGGGCTGAGACTGTGAGAAGATGGTAGAAGGATGGTTTGGTTCCTCGAGGAAAGTGTGGAAGCATCAGAGTTTTCAGAATGGAACTAGGAAGTAGAAGGAGGGACCTGGATCAACTTACCCTCAGTAACTGTTTTCTCATGGAAAACCCCCTAACCAAAAGTGCTGGACTTTTATTTGCCCCTTGAAACAAAGGTGGGACTTTTGGTTACTTTGTCAGAGCAGGATTAATAAAAGAAAAACCAGTGTTCTGGCGTGTTGGTTAGATGGAAATTATCAGAACATTTGGAGTTTTCTGTAAGATGGAGTAACTGAGTCCACCATAATTACACATACTGCCTACCTTCTAATGTTTATTTCTTATGAGTTCACCTTATTTTTAATTTTCTATTAATAAATTTCAATCTGAAGATGGGTAGAATAAGACCAACTAGGTACAAATAAAAAATTGTAGGCACAAAATAAAAGGATATGTATAACGCATATAAAATTATGATAAACTGTACAAAAATAAAGAATTGTTGCCATATGAAAAGCTCCCTTAAGGTTTTCGTTTTTGTTTTTTTTGACAGGCAGAGTTAGACAGTGAGAGAGAGAGATAGAGAAAGGTCTTCCTTCTGTTGGTTCACCCAAATGGCCGCTACAGCCGGTGCTGCGCTGATCTGAAGGCAGAAGCCAGGTACTTCTTCCTGGTCTCCCATGCGGGTGCAGGGGCGCAAGGACTTGGGCCACCCTCCACTGCCCTCCCAGGCCACAGCAGAGAGCTGGACTGGAAGAAGAGCAACCAGGACAGAATCCGGCACCCCAGCTGGGACCAGAACACAGGGTGCCGGTGCAGCAGGCGGAGGATTAGCCAAGTGAGCCGCGGTGCCAGCCAGGATCAAGTTTTTATATCATATGATTCTTTTATATATATATATATATATATATTTAACTTTTATTTAATGAATATAAATTTCCAGTGTACAGCTTATGGATTACAATGGCTTCCCCCTCCCATAACTTCCCTCCCACCCGCAACCCTCCCCTCTCCCGCTCCCTCTCCCCTTCCATTTGCATCAAGATTCATTTTCAATTCTCTTTATATACAGAAGATCAATTTAGTATAAAGATTTCAACAGTTTGCACCCACATAGAAACACAAAGTGAAACATACTGTTTATTTATTTATTTATTTATTTATTTATTTTTTGACAGGCAGAGTGGACAGTGAGAGAGAGACAGAGAGAAAGGTCTTCCTTTGCCGTTGGTTCACCCTCCAATGGCCACCACGGCTGGCGCACTGCGGCCAGTGCACCGCGCTGATCCGATGGCAGGAGCCAGGTGCTTCTCCTGGTCTCCCATGTGGGTGCAGGGCCCAAGCATTTGGGCCATCCTCCACTGCACTCCCTGGCCACAGCAGAGAGCTGGCCTGGAAGAGGGGCAACCGGGACAGAATCCGGCGCCCCGACCGGGACTAGAACCCGGTGTGCCGGCGCCGCAAGGCGGAGGATTAGCCAATTGAGCCGCGGCACCGGCCTTATGTCATATGATTCTTAACACATCATCACTATATGAAGTTTGTGGAAAGTCTTCACCAAAAGTACATAATATTGATTTTATCTCTACAAATCTTTGCACATAAAACATTCTTCCTGTATTGAATGCTGTTATTCTTCCCCCAAGATTCAGTTCAAAGGTCCCTTTCATGTGGTGCCCCAGGATCCAGTATTTTGTTCATTACTCTCTTATATACCCCACGTAGTGAATGATTGCATGTCTGATTTTCCTGGTAGTTTCTGAAGGAGAATTTTGAGGGCAGAAAACATGGGACCTATATTTCTTTCATGTCTGTGTGCCCCACATCTGCAGCTGCTGACTGCACAAATGCTCCCTGTGGACTAAGTGTCTTCTAACTGTACAGCTGGGTATGGTCCAGCTGTTTTGGAGTTCCGCCAATGTGCACAGGGAAACTAAAGTTTGGAATATTGGCAAGCACTTTTGAATGTTTCTTGAGCTCATGAATGCAGCTTGGAACAAAAGATGTGTAGTTTTACTATAAAAATCTTCTGAATGGTCTCCATTCCCCTGTTCTTTCATTTTGGTCTTTCTCCAATTCCCGCCATAGAGAAGAGAGTAAAACAAATGTGTTTATTACTTTCTTAGTTAAAGCTCTTAAAAGTTTTCCCCTTGCTAAAGGACAAACCTAATGTTTTTTTTTTTTTAAATTATTGATTTATTTGAAGGAGAGAGAGACAGACAGACAGAAAGAGAAACTGTCCATCTGCTAATTCACTCCCTAAATGGCCACAATAGCCAGGTCTGGACCAGGCTGAAGTTGGGAAGCAGGAACTCCATCCACTCTCCCGCATGGGAAGCAGGGGCCTAGCTAGTTGAGCCATCTTCTGCTGCTTTCCCAGGTATGTTAGCAGAAAGCTGCATTGGAAACAGAGCAGCCAAGACTCGAACTGGTACTCTGAAATGGGATGTTGGGATTTCAGGTGACATGTTAGCTCACGGAACCATGATATATTCTCTCACTGAACCAGTCCCTGAATCTTTTTAGGATGGCATTACAGAGGTTATGTAACTTACTCTTGTCTACCTTTCATGTCTAATCTCTTGGTGTATCTCCTTGATTATCCCCTTAATAGTCCATCAACACCACCCCTACATCTCTGTACTCCCTACCCACCTACCCACTTTAGAGATCTTGAGTTTTAAGTCATTATCTAAATGGCCTATGTGGCATTAACCTCTGTACTGCATTTTTGATAATCATCATATCCTTTCCTTGTTGTTTCTAGTCCTTCTTTTATCTCCTCAGTGTTCAGTCAGTGAAGTACTTAGGGACTGCAGCCATAGTTCAAGTGGGTCTAGGTGTTACTCATGCTGGGGCATACCTTGGTGCCATATGTATGAGGCTGGTTTTGCAGGTGCTTGGTATGAAAGACTTTTGGAATTATGGTAGCTTCTACCAAGATTTCAAAGGAAAATTTGGAAATCCAGGCAGAGTTATGCTGCAGAGTTGGAGCCCCCTGCACAGGGCCCTTGACAGGGTGACATGTAATAAAGCTGTGGGAATGAGAGAAAGTATGGTTAACTGAGGTTACTAAAAACAAAAAGCAATTCAAATCAATTGGCAATCTACAAAAAGAGTTAAAGATTTTAAAAGCTATTATTAAAATTGCTATATTGGTCTATTATGTTATGTTATATGTGTGTACATATTGTATGTCCACATGGGAAAATTTTATTAAGAATTTTATTTTAATTGGCTTACAGATAAGATTGTCCATAAATTTAAGCTGCTAAGTTTAATCAAAGATACATTTTAATTCATGTGACCTGAATCTCTGCATCATATGTTTTATACTTGTTGGTAGAAAGAAACTAAAAACATTTTATATGGTTGTACTTAAGTTTACTGGTTAAACAAACTATACCATGTTAGATATTTAAGAGGTGTTTCCAAATACATGATTCTTAAAATTTATAGAAGGCATTGGACCTTCTGGTAAATGTTTTCTTAAGTTGTTATCTAATGGTTGAAACTGTTTGCTAAGTATTCATGTGATATTGCTATTGTCAGCAAGCGATCTAGGAGTTGCTCCCTCATTTCTCTATTCTAAGCCCAACTTGTTCTTTCATTTCTCTATTCTCTTCAAGGTAGGAAACTAATTCTATTATGAAGGAATCTGTAGGACGCACAATTTAATCTTTAGACCTTATAAAAGAGATGGCTAACATTTTTCTGTAATAGCATAGCCAAAATAAGAGCTTAAATTATAATTTTATAAGATTTACTTCGCCATCATCGAAGTAAACGGTAAGTAGAAAAAACCTCCCTTTCAGACCAAAGGGAAAGAAAGTTTTAAAGTGAGAATATAATTTTCCTCATGGGCATTGTCTACCTTAGAAAAACTACTACAGAACATGCCTGTGACTATAGACTTATAGTTCAGGCCACCGAAGATTAGAGATGGGACTTGGGCACTCCCTTGACTTGCATCCTGTGGTCTGCTTTAACACAAACCAGGAGGAAAAGAAAGCTAGGCATCAGAAGCAATGGGTGGCAGGCCTATTAATGGCTGATCTGTACAGTGATTTGCCCTCAAGGAGACCCAGCAGGCCAGTCTACAGAAGTGGCTTTCAATGTGGTAAGCCTGGGCTTCAGCAGAAGTCAGCTTGTGAAGAGCCCTGGCAGCTCTGCCAAGAGTTGGATCACTGGAAATGGACCTGCCCTGGAGTCGAAGGATGCCCAGGTCAGAGCCACAGATCTTATTGGCTCTAAGCTGAAAAGCCCTTCACTCAGCCCAACTTCCAAAGTGACCACTGCAGCTGAGGGGACGGCCAAGTAGGGTCAGCAACATTGCAGGCAGAACTGTAAATTTCTTTTTAGACATGCCCCCTGCCTTTACCTGACCAGCTCTCCTCCCAGGCCAGCTAAGTAATGAAAGTCAACAGGGTGCCTTCCCCTAGGAGGTTCACACCTCCCTTAGGATGTACCCCATGTGAAGAGATAGATAGGTCTGGGCCTCCTAACTTATAAGGCCTAAAGCCCACCAGATTATTATCAAGCCCCTTCTATCAGGTTCTATTTGCCTCTCAATCAGAAAACTTAATTGTAGCGTAGACAGCACCTTTCTTAGCTCCTCTAATAATGACTCTGTCCTTTGTTCTAGACCCTGTCTAGCGCACTTGGGCCTCATTCCTTTGTAATCATAACCTCTACTCTACCACCAATGGCTCTACTCCCAATCTGTGTGTACTGATGGTCCTCTTCCCCACTTAATGCTGTATAATTGTCCAGACCTGGTTAATGCCACTCTTAGGATCATTGGTTACTATCCTCACCCTGTCTTTTATGACCTTGTCTAAAAATGATCAGAGTCGGTGAACTTGGAAGGCTTCCATAGCCTTGGCAACTCATGACAAGAGCCTAGGATGGTTACTGGCACCATAAACTAGAGTGTCAATTTGTTGGGTCAACCACAGGAGTCATTGTGCACTTGCTCCTCATGTGGGATCTCTGTCCTTAATGTGCTGTTCATTGTGACTCAATGCTATAACTAGTACTCAAACAGTATGTTTCACTTTGTGTTTCTATGTGGGTGCAAACTGTTGAAATCTTTACTTAATATATACTAAACTGATCTTCTGTATATAAAGAGAATTGAAAATGAATCTTAATGTGAATGTAAGGGGAAAGGGAGCCAGAGAGGGGAGGGTTGCGGGTCGGAGGGAAGTTATGGGAGGGGGAAGCCATTGTAATCCATAAGCTGTACATTGGAAATTTATATTCTAAATAAAAGTTAAAAAAAATAAAGCTGTGGGAATGAAACTACCATGCAGACTCTAGGAAGGCAAAGTGACCTTCCTAGAGTCTGTGCATCCTCCTGGGAAAACTGCACACATCTGTACTCAATCTCAAACAGCAGCCATTTGGACAGACACCAATAGAGCCATTGGAGACATGGAGGCCTCCACTTAGATTTTAAAGGATGTCTTGGACAAAGCCACTACAGTGAGTCCGGGTTCCCTGACCTAGGACTATGCCAAATGATATGAGATCAGAACTTCAGGAGTAAGTCCCCATCAAGGACATGCCTAGCGGAGCTGGAGAGCTGACTCCAGCCTGTGATAACTGAAGCATGGGCTATGATCAGTACAGTAGTAGGGTTACCCCCACCCTTGTATGTCCAGGATACATGGAACTTTAGGATTTGATATTTGTTCTGCCAATTTTTAATTTCAATTTTGTCTGATTAATCTCTTTTACTTCCACATTCTGTCTTTTTGGAATGGAAATGTATAGCCTATGACTCATGGTGTCTTGGAAGTATGTAATTTTTTTAAAAATAATTTATTTGACAGATAGATTAGACAGTGAGAGAGAGAGACAGAGAAAGGTCTTCCTTCCGTTGGTTCACCCCCCAAATGGCAGCAATGGCCGGAGCTGCACCAGTCCGAAGCCAGGAGCCAGGTGTTTCCTCCTTGTCTCCCATGTGAGTGCAGGGGCCCAAGCACTTGGGCCATCTTCCACTGCCCTCCCGGGCCACAGCAGAGAGCTGGACTGGAAGAGGAGCAACCGGGACTAGAACCCGGCGCCCATATGGGATGCCGGCCCCGCAGGTGGAAGATTAACCTAGTGTGCCACAGCACCGGCACCTATTTTTTTTATCTTACCGAGGTTCACAGCTAAGTGAGTATGCTTCAGTGTGACTTTGGGCTTTGGATTTTTTTAAAGTAATCATTATTTAATATACTGACAACACATCATTGGTAACCAAATTTTGAAAATGATATAATTTATAGTACTATCAAGGGAAAAAAGGCCTGTAAAATCTTTACATTTTATTATTTTTATTTTTTATTTATTTTTCCTACCATACCTTCCCTCCCACCCTTCTTACTCTTCTCTCTCCCGTTCTTATTCTTAGTTTTTATTAAAATCTATTTTCAATTGACTTTATACACAGAAGATTATATTAAGTAAAGAGTTGGACAAATAGTATAAAAAAAAACCAAACTGTTTCTCAACAGTTTTTTTATTTCTTTTTGATTTCTTCTATGACCCCACTGTTCATTCAGGAACATGTTGTTCAGCCTCTATGTGTTTGCATATGTTCTAGAAATTGCTGAGTTGCTGATTTCCAGCTTCATTCCATTGTGGTGAGAGAAGATGCATGGTATGATTTTGACTTTTTTTGAATTTGCTGAGAATTGCTTTCTGGCCTAGCCTGTGGTCTATCCTAGGGAAAGTTCCATGCACTGGCAAGAAGAATGTGCATTCTGCAGCTGCAGGATGAAAAGTTCTACAGACATCTATTAGGTCCATTTGGTCTATAGTGTTGACTAACTTTTGTTTCCTTGCTGATTTTCTGTCTGATTGATCTGTCCATTGCTGAAAGTGGGATATTGAAGTCCCCATTATTATTGTTGGAGTCTCTGTCTCCCTTTGGATCTACTAACATTTCTTTTAAGTAGCCAGATGCCCTGTAATTAGGTGTGTATACATGCATTGTAGTCACATCTTTCTGTTGAATTGGTCCCTTAATCATTGCATTATGCCCTTCTTTGTCTCTTTTAACAGTTTTTGTGTTAAAGTCTATTTTGTCTGCTATTCGGATGGCTACACCAACTCTTTTTTTGTTTCTGTTAGCCTAGAATATCTTTTTCCATTCTTTCACTTTCAGTCTGCATGTATCTTTGTTGATGAGATGTGTTTCTTATAGGCAACAAATAGATGGGGGTTTTGTTTTTTAATCCATTCAGGCAGTATGTATCTTTTAACTGCAGAGTTGAAGCCATTTTCCCCCCATTCTCTGAATGTCTCTTCACTCTGTTAATCATTTCCTTTGCTGTGCAAAAGCTTCTGAGTTTTATATAGCCCCATTTGTTTAGTTTTGCTTTTGTTTCCTTGCTATGTGAGTCTGTTCAAGAAGTTGTCTCCTATACCAGTGTTAGGAGTGTTTCCCCTATGATTTTTCCAGTGAATTCATAGCCTCAGGTCTTAAATTTAGGTCTCTGATCCATCTTGGGTTGATTGTTGTATATATAGTGAGAGGTTTGAATCTAATTTCATTCTTCTACATATATCCATCCAGTTTTGCCAACACCATTTGTTGAAGAGATTATCTTTACTCTACCATATGGTCTGAGCACTTTTGTCAAAACTCAGTCTTCTTTGGTATAAATTTATTCCTAAACATTTGATTTTTGTTTGTGGATATTTTGAGTGGGCTTCTTTCTTGATTTCTCTCAGTGAGTTCATCATTAGCACATATAAAGGCCATTGCTTTTTATATGTGTATTTTATAACCTACAACTTAACTGAATTGGTTTACCAATATTAATAGCTTTTTGGTGGAGTGTTTAGGTTTTTCCTCGTACATTATCATGTCATCTGCAAACACGGATAATTTGACTTCCACTTTCCAATTTTGATGTCCTTTATTTCTTTCTCTTCCCTAATGGCTCATGCTGAAACTTTCAGTACTATAATGAACAAGAGTGGCGAAAGTGGACATCCTTGTCTTGTTCCAGATTGGAGGGTAAATGTTTTTCCCCTTCAATGTGATACTGGCTGTTGGTCAGTCATATATAGCCTTTATAATTTTGAGGAATGTTCCTTCTCTACCCAAAATATGGAGAGTTTTTATCATGAAGGGGTGTTGAATCTTATCAAATGCTTTTTCTGTATCTATTGAGATGATCATATGGTTTTTGTTCTTCAGTCTGTTGATGTAATTTATGACATTTACTGACTTGTAAATGTTAAACCACCCTTGTATTTCTGGGATAAAGCCCACTTGATCATGACACCTGATCTTTTTGATGTGGCTTTGGATTTGATTTGCTAGTGTTTTGTTGAGAATCTGTGTTGTCCATTTAGGCTATCAGTCTGTAGTTTTCTTTTCTTGTTATGTCTTTGGTTTTGGCATCAAAGTGATTCTGGCCTCATAAAAAGAATTTGGCAAAGTTCTGTCCAGAAACTCCAGCTGCCTAAGAACTTCAGCATGCACCCGGAGGGCAGCCTGGCAGGCAGGCAAGATCCGGGTTCTACACATCTTCCTGAGGCAGCTGGAGAGCTACCCCTCACCCCTCAAGCACCTGTGCCATGAGTACATCCAGCTCCACCTGCAGCCATGACCTGTGGATGTGAAGGTCAAAACCCTGCCTCTCCTGGACAGAACAACATGGTACCTTCTCAGCAAGCACAGCAACACTGTGAAAGAGGTTATCTGACAGGTCCTGGACTTCAGGAATAGGGCATGGGCATCTTATTTCAACTCAGGGTGGATGTTTTGATCTGGGAGAAGATACCTGGTACAAAGCCAGTAAAGTAGAGGCTGTGCCTTCCCTCTCCCTTGGCAGCATCCCCAAGTCACAGCCACACTAGAGAAAGGAATAGGGCATAGATTTGGGGACATTTATGTTCTCTGCATTTGAGGACCACACCAGGCCATTGTGGAGGCAGGAGAGCATGAGTCCCACCCTCCCCCAGCACTGTGAGAACATGGCCTGTCCTGCCCAGAGGCACAACTGGAGCCATCAGGAAGCCAGGGGTGCAGCCTATAGTGCCACCAGGTCAAGGCCCAATCCTGGCTCTTTTCAGATTCTGTCATCACAGAAATGTGCTTGGTGAACTGGGGATAAAGGTGCTAAGAACACCATGGGTTTGTCCTCCTGGTGCCAAAAGCTGGGCTGACACTTGCTGGCCTCCATATCTCTGTGCCAAGGTACACAGGCTGTACTCTGTTAGCAGCTCTGTTCGTGCTTGGAGAGCATGGTCTTGGGGACCATGCTTTCTGCTGGGAAGCATTCACAAGTGCAGCATGGGAAGAGGCTTTCCCAAGGGTTTGGCTTTATGGAGCAAGCAGGACCATGAGTGGATGGCACCACCCCAATCCAGGCTGTCTCAAGCCACTTCCAAGTCATGTGGGTCACTGTGAATTGTGTGAATGCCTTTAGGAATGTGCTGAAGTGAGAATGCTTTATTGATATCATATAATTAAATGAAAGCTCTTGCCAAAGTATATATTGGAATAGTTTGAAAAGCACTGGAGTTACTTCTAATAGAGATACTTCCTCTCAGAATGTTTTGTAAAATTCCATAGTAAAGGGGCTAGCACTGCTGTGTATTGGGTAAAGCCACTGCCTATGGTGCCAGCACCCATATGGGTGCTGGTTCATGTCCTGGCTGCTCCACTTCCAATCCATCTCTCTGTTAATGTGCCTGGCTTCAGATTGTCCTAGCTCTGGCTATTGCAGCCATTTGGGAAGTGAAGCAGTGGATGAAAGATTCCTCTCTCTGGCTCTCCCTGTCTCTCTCTCTCTCTGTAAGTCCACCTTTCAAATAAATAAAAGTTTGAGAGAAAAAGAATTCAGTAGTAAAGCCATCAGGTGCAGGACTTTTCCTTGATGGAAGACTTGATTACTACTGCAATCTCATTGGTTATTATGGGTCTGTTGTCTATATCGTCTTGATTTAATCTTGGTAAATTATATGTCTCTAGGAATTTATCCATTTTTAAAGGTTTATTAGCATGTTGTTCTTCATAGTAGTTTCTTGCGATCCTTTGTATTTCCATGATGTCATTTGTAATGTCTTCTTTTTCATCTCTAATTTTATTTCTTTGAATTTTTCTCTTTTTTTTCTTTGTTAGTGTGGCTAGAAGTTTATTTTGTTTATTGTCTAAAAAACAGCTTTTTGGTTTGTTGATCTTTTGTATTTTTAGCTTCAGTTTAATTTATCTCTGCTCTGAACCTTATTATTTCTCATCCCCTGCTAATTTGGGGTTTGGTTTATTCTTGTTTTTTTAAGTTTTTGAGATGCATCATTAGATTTTTTTTTTTTTTTGACAGGCAGAGTGAGACAGTGAGAGAGAGACACACACAGAGAGAAAGGTCTTCCTTTTTCCATTGGTTCACCCCACAAGTGGCCGCTACGGCCAGTGCGCTGCACCGATCTGAAGCCAGGAGCCAGGTGCTTCCTCCTGGTCTCCCATGCGGGTGCAGGGCCATCCTCCACTGCCTTCCCAGGCCACAGCAGAGAGCTGGCCTGGAAGAGGAGCAACCGGGACAGAACCGGCGCCCCAACCGGGACTAGAACCTAGGGTGCCGGCGCCGCAGGTGGAGGATTAGCCTAGTGAGCCGCATGGCGCTGGCCATAATTAGATCTTTAATTTGAGATATTTCTCTTTTTCAAATGTAAGCACTTAGTGCTATGAACTTAGTGCTATAAAATGCTTGCTTTTGGTTTCCATTTGCCTGGTATACCCTTTCCAGCTCTTTACTTTCCATCTGTGTGTATCTTTTTTTATGAAGTGAGTTTCTTTCAGGCAGCATATAGTTGGGTCTTGAATTTTTTTATCTATTCAGGCAATCTAAGCCTTTTGGTTGGAGAATTAATCTATTTACACTCAAGGTTGTAAGAACTAAGACCTGTCATTCTGTTGATTGGATGAATTTGGTGGTGTCATTTTTTTTTTTTTAAAGATTTACTTATTTATTTATTTGAGAGGTAGAATTACAGATAGGGAGGGAAAGACAGAGAAAAATGTCTTCCATCTGCTAGTTCACTCCCCAAGTGGCTGCAATGGCCAAAGTTGAGTTGATCCAAAGCCAGGAGCCAGGAGCTTCTTCTGAGTCTCCAATGCAGGTGCAGATTCCCAAGTACTTGGGCCATCTTCTACTGTTTTCCCAGGCCATAAGCATTGAGCTGGATTGGAAGAGGAGCAGCCAGGATACAAACCAGCACCCATATGGGATGCCAGTGCTGCAGGCAGAGGCTTAGCCTCACAGTGCTGGCCTCTCTTGCTTACTTCTAAATCAGGACACCTTCGCAATTTCCTGTAAGGCTGGTCTTGTCGTGAATTCTCTGTTTTTGCTTGTCTGGGAAATGCTGTACTTCTCCTTCACTTTTGAAGGATACTTTGCTGGATGTAATATTCTTCTTGACTGAAAGGTTTTTTCTTTTTTTTTTTTTTTTTTCTTTTTTTTGAATTGAAAGAGTTTTTTTTATTTTATTCTCTTTTCTTTTCAATTTTCTAATTGTGTTTTATACACAAATCATTGCAGAAGTTTATCAAGTACAGCGTGATGTTCCCATACATGTGTACACTGTGTAACAGGTAGTTAGCATAGCCATCACCTCATACACTTATCGTTTCCTTGTGTTAACACACAATAACCTCTCTTCTAGCTGTTTTGAGGAATTCAATAAGCTACTGTTAACCACAGTTGCCCAACTGTGCAAAGGACCCGTGATGGCATTCCTCCTATCTGACTCAAACTTTGCAGTCACAGATGAGTCTCTCCAAACCCTTTTCTCTTTTTATCATTCTGAAAGTTCCCAAAGTGAAACCTAAATAGAAGCAGGTTTTTTTCCCTTTTATTTTCTCTCTCCCCCCCTGCCACACCCATCCCCCAAGGCCCTAAGACACAAGAGGTAAAAAGGATCCTCAAGTACCTATTGTGTACTAACAATAATCACTTTTACTTTTTGGATTAAGTCTATTTTCCTCAACTCTTTTATTTCTTCCAAATCTTAAGAATATTGCCTGGCTGACAGGCTAATCCTCCGCCTGCGGCGCCAGCACTCCGGGTTCTAGTCCCAGTTGGGGCGACGGATTCTGTCCTGGTTGCCCCTCTTCCAGGCCAGCTCTCTGCTGTGGCCCGGGAGGACAGTGGAGGATGGCCCAAGCACTTGGGCCCTGCACCCGCATGGGAGACCAGGAGGAAGCACCTGGCTCCTGGCTTTGGATCAGCGTAGTGTGCAGGCCGTAGCGGCCATTTGTGATTTGTGGGGTGAACCAACGGAAAAGGAAGACCTTTCTCTCTCTCTCTGTGTGTCTAACTCTACCTGTCAAAAAAAAAAAAAAAAAAAAAAAAAGAATATTGCTCGCATGTAATAACAACAACCTGGGGGAAACAAAAAGAAAAACCAGCCTCGGGAGACAGATATCCTTAATATTAAGCCAGAGCCATTTCCATGCCCTAACCAGGCAACTGTTAGCTGGAACTCTTTCTGCATCAGCCTGAACTACCGCAGCCCAACTGTTAACTCACAAAATGTCATCGCCTCTCCCTCCACACCAGCCCGGCCTGCAGAAGCCCACATTTACTTGGATGCTGGGGCATTCATCCTTGTCAAAGCCTTTCTCACAACCTTCAATCAAGCTCTTCCAAGGCCTAGAATGCCACAGCTGATGTGCCCATCGAGTCTTCATATTTTGAAAGGTTTTTTCTTTTAAGAGCTTGAATATATTATCCCACTCTCTTCTGGTATGAAGGGTTTCCAGTGAACTGGTTTCTCTTTATAAGCAATTTGATATTTTTCTCTTGCTGTTTTTAGGATTCCCTCCCTGTCTTTAAATTTTGATAATTTTACTACAATATACCTTGGAGAAGATATTTTTTCGTTGAGTCTGTTTGGAGTTCTTTGAGTTTCACATATCTAAATGTCCATGTCTCTTTCAGGACTGGGAAATTTTCAACTATTATTTCATTTAGCAGATTCTCAGTACCTTTTCCTTTTTTTTTTCTCCTCCAGGAATACCTATAATATGAATATTTGGCTGTTTAATGGTATCCTGTATTTTGCATAGACTTTCATCATTCATTTTAATTCTTTTCTCTATATTTTTATCCAATTAGATCATTTAAAAAGTCTTGTCCTCTAGATCAGAAATTCTTTTCTCCACTTGGTCTATTCTGTTGTTAAAGCTCTCAATTGTATTTTTTATTTCACTGATTGAAGATTTCATCTTCAAAATTTCTGCTTGGTCCTTATTAATGAGTTGTATCTCCTTACTAATATTTTCATTCATGTCACTCATTGATTTCCTCATTTCTTCAAACTGTCTATCTGTATTCTCTTGTATCTCATTGAGTTTCCGTACAATTATTATTTTAACTCTATATCTGCCATTTCATAGATTTCCTGTGGCCCAGGATCTAATTCTGGAGGATTATTGTGTTCTTTTGGGGGCATCATGTTACCTTGCTTCTTCCTGTCTCTTGTGTCCCTGTGTTGACATCTGCCCATCTGGTGTAGTTGTCCCTCTGCTTTACAGAGTAGGTTTTATTGGAAAGGACTTTATGGTTTAGTTGGAATGCAGGGTATCACTTGGCTTGTTGCTTTGGCTTTCATTCTAGGTGAACCAAGGAGTATTGTCTCAGTGATTTCTTTTGTTTTAATAGATGTTAGTGTATCTATAAGTGGCACAGTGGTCTAGTCTGATGAGTTTGTAGTAATAGAAATGTGGCTTTGAGATGGATATGGGTTTTCTAGCGTGTGTATTTTTGGTCCATGGAGAGTTTGGTGTCAGTCTTCCTGGTGATTGTGATACCCAGGGCCTTATTCTTGGTGTTGAGTCAAGGATGACTGTCCCCTTGTCATACTGACAAGGCTGAGTGACATCAGGGTTTGTGGAACCACTGCTGTGTCTCTAGGATGGTTTGATATGGATGGACAATTCTTCATGTCCTGCTAGGAGAGTCTGACTGGTGCTGTGGCTTATAATACCAACAGCTCTAGTCCTAGGACTAGGGGATGTGAACTGACTCCTGTTCCAGTCCTAAAGGGTTGATTCAACAAATACAGGAGACTTTGCTCTGAAGGTATGAGTCCAGCAAGGTGGAAAGCAGGGAGGATCTTCCATATGTGTACCAAAAAGATTTCAGTGGCACCAAGAAATTTACAACTGATTGTTGCAGTCCCAGTATTGCTGGTCATAGTATGGCCATTACCCAGATATCCCGGATTGGGACCAGATTTTTTTTTTTATGGGCTGTTTCTGGTGTTAGCACCCAGAAGCAAAGGTGAATCCCCTTTTATTAGTGTAGCTCTGGGGCTAATGCCCAAAATCTCTCACAGTTGTAGAATGCAGAGGATCTGTCCTTTTCCCTACAAATTGCTCTGACTGTGACTCTGATGCTAGTAGAAATGGAACAGGGGCACACTGTGCACCATGTTCCATGGTGGAATGTGGTGTTTCCCCTATGTTTTCCATGGTGGAATATATATAATTTTAAGAATATAGTGATATTTCCCACCATACCCTCCCTCACCCCTGCCCGTCCTCTTCTTTTTTTTAACTTTTCCTTTAATTTTTTACAATGACATACTTTTAATTTTCTTTATATTCATAAGCTTAACCCCCTAATAAATAAAAAATTCAACAAGCAGTAAGTTGAAAAGCCACTCTTCCTCAAGAGTATACGTAAAGGCTACAAATAATAATCAAATCTCAAAATGTCAATTTTGCTCATATATATTACTTTTTTTTTAATACTTTGTATAGTAGTTGCCATGAATCAGGGAAAAAATATGATAGTTGTCTTTTTGGGACTGGCTTCTTTCACTAAACATAATTGTCTCTAGTTGAATCCATTTTGTGGCGAAAGACAGATTTCAATATTTTTTGTGGCTGAGTAGTATTTCATCTTGTGTGTGTGTGTGTGTGTTGTGTATCACAATTTCTTTATCCAGTCATCAGTTGATAGATATCTTGGCATGATTCCACATCTTAGCTATTGTGAGTTGAGCTGCTATAAATGTAGGGGTATAGATAATTCTCTCATATGCTGATTTCATTTCCTTTGGATAAGTTCACAGGAGTGTAATGGCTGGGTCATTGTAGATCTTTTTGCAGATTTCTGAGTAATCTTCATACTTCTTCCATAATGGTTGAACTAGTGTGTTAGGGTACCTTTCCCACCATATCCTAGCCAGCATTTGTTATTATTTTTCTTTTATATGATAGGCATTCTACCAGGGGTGAGATAAAACCTCATTGTGGTTTTTATTTACATTTCACTACTGGCTGGTGATCTTGAGTATCTTTTTATGTGTCTGTTCTTTGTATTTCATTATTTGAAAAATGTCTGTTCTTATCTTTAGCCCATTTCTTAACTGAATCACTTGTTTTGATGTTGTTGAGTTTCTTGAGCTCCTTATATATCCTGGTTATTAATCCTTTATCAGATGTATAATTTGAAAATATTTTCTCCCATTCTGTTGGTTGCCTTTTTACTTTGTTGAGTGTTTACTTGGCTACACAGAACTTTCTTAGCTTGATATAATCCTGCTTATTTTTGCCTTTATTGCCTATACTACTGGGGTCTCAACCAAGAAATCTTTGCCTATGTCAACATCTTGTGGTGTTTCCCTTATTTTTTCCTCTAGTACTTTGTTGGTTTCAGATCTTAGATTTAGATCCCTGATCCGTTGTGAGTTCATTTTTGCATAGAATGTAAGGTAGATGTCTTGTTTTATAATTCTGCATGCAGAGATCCAATTTTCTCAAAACCATTTGTTGAAGAGACTGTTCTTTTTCCACAGATTGATTTTAGCGTGTTTTTCAGAGATTAGTTGGTTGTAGATGCATGGGTTAATTTCTGGGGTCTCTAGTATGTTCCATTTGTTGATATGTCTATTGTTGTAACAGTATCAAATTGTCTTGATTATAAGTGGCCTGTATATCTTGAAATCAGATATTGTGATACATCCAGGTTTACTTTTATTGTTTAAGATGACTATAGCCATGTGGTGTCTTTTGTGATTTCATATGAATTTTAGGGTCATTTTTCCAGATCTGAGAAGAATGTCTTTGGAATTTTGACTAGGATCACATTGAATCTGTAAATTGCTTGAGTAGTATGGACATTTTGATGATATTAATTCTTCTAACCCATGAACATGGAAAATATTTCCATTTTTGGGTTTGTTCTATTTCTTTTTTTAAAACTTTTATTTAATAAATATAAATTTCCAAAGTACAATTTTTGAATTATAGTGGCCTTTCCTCCCCAAAACCTCCCTCCTGCCTGCAACCATCCCATCTCCTACTCCCTCTCCCATCCCATTCTTCATCACAATTCATTTTCAATTATCTTTATATACAGAAGATCAACTTAGTATATACTAAGTAAAGATTTCAACAGACTGCACTCACACAGACACACAAAGTATAGAGTACTGTTTGAGTAGTAGTTTTACTGTTAATTTGCATAGTACAACACATTAAGGACAGAGATCCTACATGGAAGCAAGTGCACAGTGACTCCTGTTGTTGATTTAACAATTGACACTCTTATGTATGATGTCAGTAATCACTGGAGGCTCTTGTCATGAGCTGCCAAGACTATGGAAGACTCTTGAGTTCATCAATTCCGATCTTGTTTAGAATAGGCCATATTCAAAGTGGAAGTTCTCTCCTCCCTTCAGAGAAAGATACCTCCTTCTTTGATGGTCCCTTCTTTCCACTGGGATTTCACTCACAGAGATCTTTCATTTAGGTCACTTTTTTTTTTGCCAGAGTGACTTGGCCTTCCATGCCTGTGAAACTCTCATGGGCTTTTTAGCCAGATCTGAATGCCTTAAGGGCTGATGGTTTCTTCTATTTCTTTCCTTAATGTTTTGTAATTTAAATTGTAGACTTCTTTAACATCCTTGGTTAAATTTATCTCAAGTCTTTTAAATTTTTTGTAGCTATTGTGATAAAGCACAGGAAATTATATAGTCAAGCCAAGAACAAGAAGACAAAATTAAAAAAATTAAAAAATTAAATTAAAAAATTAAAAATTAAATGGCGTAGCAGGTAAAGCCACTGCTCACAGTGCCAACATACCATATGGGCACTGATTCGAGCCCCAGCTGATCTACTTCTGATCTAGCTCTCTGCTGATGGCTTGGGAAAGCAGTGGGAGATGGCCCAAGACCTTGGGCCCCTGCACCCATGTGGGAGACCTGGAAGAAACTCCTGGCTCTTGGCTTTGGATTGGTGCAGCTCTGGCCATTGCAGCCAATTGGGGAGTGAACCAGCAGATGGAAGACCTCTTTCTCTCTCTCTCTCTCTCTGCCCCTCATTTTCTCACAGTGTAACTCTGACTTTCAAATAAATAAATAAATCTTAAAAAAAAAAGAAAACTAAAAAACACTGCAGGATACTATCAAACAACCCAACATACAGATTCTAGAAGTTCCTGAAGGAGTGGAAAGAGAGAAAGAATTAGAAGCTTTTTTAGTGAAATAATAATAGAAAACTTCCCTAATTTGGGGAAAGAAAGGGGCATCCAAGTACAGGAAGCACACAGAACTCTTAATAGAGATGACCAGAAAAGATCTTCACCATGACATTGTAATTAAACTCACCACAGTAAAACAAAGAAAATATTCTAAAAGGTGCACTAGTGAAGTGCCAGATTACTTTCAGAGGATCTCCAATTAGGCTTACAGCAGACTTCTCATCAGAAACCCACAGGCTAAGAGAGAATGGCAAGATATATTTCAAGTCTTAAGAGAAAAGAACTTCAACTCAGAATACTATACCCTGCAAAGCTCTAATTTATGAATGAAGGTGAAATAAAGATCTCCCATAACAAACAGAAATTGAAAGAATTTGTCAGTACTCATCTGGCCCTATAGAAGATGCTTAAGGATGTGCTACACACAGAAACAGAGAAACATGTTCATCATTACAAAAGGTAAAGGAAGGAAATCTCCAAGTAAAAGTTCAAAGGAAATTCAAAGTAAAAAATAGGAATATATTTGGAAAAATGGCATGGCGAAGTCATTACTTATCAATAGTCACCTTGAATGTAGATGGCCTCAACTCTCCAGTTAAGACACAGACATGCCACAGTGCTGACCCCTCACTCACATTTTTATTTTTTAATTCATAAGCTTTTATTGGGATTCCACTCCTGGGTGAGGTTCCCCGGTCCCAACAGAGTGGGGGCCGGGAAGTTGCACATCAGAGGCTGGGAGGGCTCCTTTTATAGATACAGGGCATGGAGGTTAAATGTTGAGGTGGGTCTGATCCTCATTGGTTGACCTTTAGGCACCCACGGGGACTTTGACAAGGACTTTTCTTCCCCAGAAGTACAGATAGGGACTCTCCATTCCCGGAAGTACAGGCCTTCCCTCCTTGCAGATCCCAAAGCTACCATTCTGACCTTTTGATGATAGGAAAGGGGGCAACAATGAGTCTCTCTGGCTACTTCCTATTGACTGGGGATGTCGCCTACAGGGGCCCGCTGGGGGTATCTTGGGACCCTGCAAAGACAGGCATGTATGGATGGAGAAGCATGTGGTTGACTGCCTGGTTGCTGAAGGCCTTGGTTCATTCCATTATCACCTGCTGTAAACACTTAGACAGACACTGTCGTATACAAGTCAGGCCCTCACTCACATTTTAAGATCCTTACCTTGCATACCTGCTCCACCCTGGAATACTAAACAGAGCACTCAGGCCACATCCAACACACACCACTTGATACTCACTGAAAGTATAGACATCCCACTAAACCAAAAAGACACAAATCAAAGAGAAAAGCAAATAGACAACAAAATGCACAAATGCCAAAAAACAAAGAAAAAACCCTAAATAAGAACAAGGAAGATGCTATGAACACCCTAAAGAAACACTATAACATTTTAATAGTAGAAGGTGAAGATGAAGAAATTGAGGATATGCTGGAAATGGAATTTAGAAAATTAATCATCAGTTTACTTAGAAGCAATCAGAAGCAAATTCACGAACTAAATGAAAAGGTTTCCCATGAAATTGAGATGTTAAATAGAAGTCAGAATGAAATACTAGAAATGAAGAATTCAATAGATCAAATAAAAAATTCAGTGTAAAGCCTTAACAACAGAATAGGTGAGACAGAAGAAGGAATATCAGAACTAAAAGACAGATTTTTGGAAGTTTTACAGTCAGGCCAAAAAAAAAAAAAAAAAGAAGAATTAGAAAACTAAAAAACATGGTTGCAGATCTACAAGACACTACCAAACAATCCAACATACAGATCCTTAGAGTTCCAGAAGGCATGGAAAGAGAGAATGTATTAGAAGGCCTTCTTAATGAAATAATAACAGAAAAGTTCTCCTATCTGAAGAAAGAAAGAGATACCCAAGTACAGGAAGTATGCAGAACTCCCGATAGACTACAGAAAAGATCTTCACCATGACACATTGTAGTAAAACTCTCCACAGTAAAACATAAGGAAAGATCTTAAAATGTGCATGAGATAATTGATCATAAAGATAGGATTAAGTGTCAAAGGGATCACATAAACAAGACTAGTGTCTGCTAATAATAATTGGTAGAATTAAAAAGGAGAGAATGATCCAACATGGGAAGCAGGATACACAGTAGACTCATAGAATGGCAAATGCCCTAAACAGCACTCTGGCCTCAGAATCAGCCCTTAAGGTATTTGAATCTGGCTAAAAAACTCCTGAGAGTTTCTCAGGCATGGAAAGCCAAGACACTGTGAAAAAAATGACCTAAATGAAATATCTCTGTGAGTGAAATCCCAGTGGAAAGAAGGGGCCATCAAAGAAGGAGGTACCTTTCTCTGAAGGGAGGAGAGAACTTCCACTTTGGTTATGGCCTTGTCTAAATAAGGTTGGAGTTTGTGAACTCAAGAGTCTTCCATAGTCTTGGCAGCTCATGACAAGAGCCTCCAGTGATTACTGACATCATACATAAGAGTGTCAATTGTTAAATCAACAACAGGAGTCACTGTGCACTTGCTTCCATGTAGGATCTCTGTCCTTAATGTGTTGTACTATGCAAATTAATGGTAAAATGAGTATTCAAGCAGTACTTTACACTTTGTGTGTCTGTGTGAGTGCAGTCTGTTGAAATCTTTACTTAGTATATACTAAGTTGATCTTCTGCATATAAAGCTAATTAAAAATGAATCTTGATGTGAATGGGATGGGAGAGGGAGTAGGAGATGGGATTGTTTGTGGGTGGGAGGGCTGTTATAGGGAAAAAATTGCTATAATCCAAAAGTTGTAATTTTGAAATTTATATTTATTGAATAAAAGTTTTTAAAAATGTGCATGAGAGACATGCCAAATCACATTCAGAGGAACCCCAGTTAAACTCATTGGGGACTTCTCATCTAAAACCATAGAAGCAAGGAAAGAATGGGGAGATGTATTACAAGTGCTAAGAGAAAAAAACTGTCAACCCAGTATACTATACCCTGTAAAGCACTTATTTATGAATGAAGGAGAAATAAAGACCTCCCATAACAAATAGAAATTGAAAGAATTTGTAACTACCTGCACAGCCCTACAAAGGATGCTCTAGGATGTGCTATACATAGAAACTGGAAGATCACTCTGAAAGAAGGTGAATACAAGAAAAAGGCCCAATAAAAGTACAAAGGAAACAAAAGTAAAAAAAAATTAGGACTATTAACAGAAATATGGCAGGGTAAAGTTGGTGCTTAACAATAGTCACCCTGAATGTAAATTGTCTCAACTCTCCAGTTAAAAGATACAGACTGGCTGAATGGATTAAAAAAGATAATCCATCTATTTGCTGTCAACAAGAAACACATGCAGACTGAAAGTGAAAGGTTTGAACAAGTAATCCACGCTAACAGAAACAAAAAAGAGCTTGGGTAGCCATCCTAATATCAGACAAAATATACTTTAACACAAAAACTATTAAAAGAGACAAAGAAGGGATCAATTCAACAGGAAGGTGTGACTATTAGAAATGTATATGCATCTAATTATGGGGCACCTGGTTAGCAAAAGAAATGTTAATGGATTTAAAGGGAGATATAGACTCAAATACAATAGTAATGGTAGACTTTAATACCCCACTTTCAGCGATGGACAGATCAACCAGACAGAAAATCAGCAAGGAAACAACAAAATTAATTGACAGTATAGAACATATGGACCTAGCAGATACATACAGAGCTTTCCACCCTGAAGTCCCAGAATACACATTCTTCTCACCAGTGCATGGAACTTTCTCTAGGATGGACCACATACTAGGCCATAAAGCAAGTCTCAGCAAATTCAAAAAAATTGAAATCATACCATGCATATTCTCTGAATACAATGAAGTGAAGTTGGTAATCAGAAACTCCAGAATCCCCAGAAAATATGTAAACATATGGAGACTGGACAACAGGCTGCAGAAGAAATGAGTCATTGAAGAAATCAAAGGGGAAATAAAAAAATTTCTGGAAACAAGTGAAGATGACCTTACAACAAATCAAATCTTATAGGGTAAAACAAAAGCAGTGATAGGAGGAAAGTTTATAGCAATTGGAGCCTACATCAAGAAATTGGAAAAGCATCAACTAAATGAGCTATCATGACATTTCAAAGACCTAGAAAAACAACAGTAAACCAAACCCAAAACTAGTAGGAAAAAAAGAAATAATTAAAATTAGAGAAAAAATAAATAAAATCAAAACCAACAAAACAATACAAAAGATCAGCAAAACGAAGAGCTGGTTTTTTGAAATATTAACAAAATTGACACACCATTGGTCCGACTAACCACAAAAAGGAGACAGAAGACCCAAATTAATAAAATTAGAGATGAAAAAGGAAATGTAACAACAAACACCACAGAAATAAAAAGAATCAGAAATTACTACAAAGAGCTGTGTGCCAAAAAAATGGGAAACATAGAAGAAATGGATAGATTCCTGGACACATGCGACCTACCTAAATTGAACCATGGAGACATAGAAAACCTAATAGACAAATAACCATGACAGTACTCAAATCAGTAATAAAGACCCTCCCAACAAATAAAAGCCCAGAACCGGATGGCTTCACTGAATTCTAACAAACATTCAAAGAAGAACTAACTCCAATTCTTCTCAAGCTATTCAAAACAATCAAAATGGAGGGAATCCTCCCAAATTCTTTCTACGAAGCCAGCATCACCTTATTTCCTAAACCTGAAAATGATACAACAGAGAGAGAGAACTACAGACCAATCTCTCTGAAGAACATAGACACAAAAATCCTCAACAAAATACTAGCCAATTGAATCCAACAATACATCAGAAAGGTCATCCCCCGGGGCCATGTGGGATTTATTCCTGGTATGCAGGGATGGTTCAACATTTGCAAATCAATCAATGATATATATTATATTAACAAACCAAAGAATAATGATCATATGATTATTCCTATAGATGTAGAGAAATCATTTGACAAAATACAAATGCTTTTATGATGAAAGCTTTAAGGAAATTGGGTATAGAAGGAGCGTTTCTCAACACAATCAAAGTAATACATGACAAACCAATGGTCGGCATCCTATTGAATATGGAAAAGTTGGAAACATTCCCACTGAGATCTGCAACCAGATAAGGATGCCCACTCTCACCACTGCTTTTTAATATAGTTCTGGAAGTTCTAGCCAGAGCCATTAGCTCAAAGGGATATAAATTGGGAAGGAGGAAGTCGAACTATTCCTATTTGCAGATGACATAATCCTATACATATGGGACCCAAAAGACTCCCCTAAGAGATTATTGGAACTCATAGAAGAGTTTGTAAATATAGCAGGATATAAAATCAACTCACAAAAATAAACAGCCTTCGTATATGCAGACAATGCCACAGCTGTGAAAGAGCTTCTAAGATCAATCTCATAGCTACTAAAATAATCAAATACCTTGGAATAAATTTAAACAAGGATGTCAAAGAACTCAACGATAAGAATTACAAAACATTAAAGAAAGAAATAGAAGATGACACCAAAGAATGGAAAAAATCTTCCATGTTCATGGATTGGAAGAATCAATACAATCAAAATGTCCATTCTTCAAAAATCAATTTACAAATTCAATGAAATACCAGTCAAAATACCAAAGACCTTCTTCCAGATATAGAAAAAATGATTTTGAAATGCATATGGAAACACAAGAGACCCCAAATAGCTAAAGCAATCTTATTCAACAAAAACAAAACTGTAGGCATCACAATACTAGATTTCAAGATATACTACAGGGGAGCTGTAATCAAAACAGCATGGTACAAAAACAGATGGATATACCAATTGAACAGAATAGAAACACCCAAAATCAATCCAAATATCTACAACCAACTAATATTTGATAAAGTAGCTAAAATCAACTCCTGGGTCAAGGACAGGTTCTTCAACATATGGTGCTGGGATAACTGAATCACCACATGCAGAAGCATGAAGCAAGACCTTTACCTGATACCTTTCACCAAAACCAACTGGAAATGAACTAAAGACCTAAATCTATGACCCAAAACCATCAAATTATTAGAGACCATTGGGGAAACCCTACAAAACATTGGCATAGACAAAGAGTTCCTGGAACAGACTCCAGAGGCATAGGCAATCAAAGCCAATTCAGACAAATGGAATTATGTCAAATTGAGAAGCTTCTACACTACAAAAGAAATCCAACAGAACAGGGGAAAATATTTGCAAACTATACAATCGATAAAGGATTAATAACCAGAATATATATAGAGATCAAGAAACTCCACAACAACAAAACAATCTGGTTAGGAAATTGGCAAAGGATTTAAACAGACATTTTTGAAAAGAGGAAATCCAAATGGCCAACGGGCACATTGAAAAAATGCTCAAAATCACTAGCCATCAGAGAAGTGCAAATCAAAACCACAGTGAGGTTTCACATTACCCCAATTAGAATGGCTTTAATAAAGAAATCAACAAACAACAAATGCTGGTGAGGTTATGGGGGAAAAGGTACCCTAATCCATTGTTGGTGGGAATGTAAACTGGTAAAGCCACTATGGAAGCCAGTGTGGAGATACCACAGAGGTTTGAACATAGACCTATCATATGACCCAGCAATCCCACTCTTGTGAAAGTACCCAAGAAAAAATGAAAACATATGAAAGAGCTGTTTGTACCTCCATGTTTATTGTAGTTCAATTCACAATAGCTAAGACATGGAATCAACCCAAATGCCCGTCAACTGAAGACTGGGTAAAGAAATTTGGGGATATGTACACCATGGAATACTACACAGTGGTAAAAAAAATGAAGTCTGGTCATTTTCAACAAAATGGACTAAACTGGAAAACATCATACTTAGTGAAATAAGCCAGTCTCAAAGGACCAAATTCTATACGTTCTTTCTGAGGAGCAATAACTAATAGATCAACTAAAAAAGTAAGGGGAGAGGGAGTAGGAGAGGGGAGGGTTGCGGGTGGGAGGGAAGTTATGGTGGGAGGAAGCCATTGTAATCCATAAGCTGTACTTTGGAAATTTATATTCATTAAATAAAAGTTTTTTTAAAAAAGTAACATGTAGAAATGAAATTGGCACTATGAGAAGAAATGATTTAGAAAAGCCCTTTCCTTGACTGATGAGGAACAGTTTTTCATTCTATATTTTGGTTATCTTTTCCTTTATAATATTTTCCTTATCTTTTTTCTTTTATATGAAAGATTGAACTCTATACTAAGCATAGAGTTAATCATACATGTATAAAGTTAATTGAAAATAGATCTTAGTAAAGAATAAGAGTGATAATAAGAAATGGAAAAGGAAGGGGGGGTTAGGAGTGTGGGTGGGAGGGCAGACACTGTGGGAAGAATTACCTAGATCCTAAAGCTATAATCGTGAAATGCATGAAGTGTGTAACTGCAAAGCAGTATAGTCCCATATACTTTCCTGTGGACTACTTCTAAGGGTACAGCTAAACATATTGCCAGGGGACCCCAAAATCCCTTAGCATCTTAAGTGTTATAAAGACCATAAAGACTTAAGTGGTTAAAGTGACCATAAAAATAGGATCAAATATTCAGGGATCATATGAATAGGGCTAAGTGTATGGAAACAATAATAGATTTCAAAAGGAGTGAGGGCTCCAACATGGGAAGCAGTCCACACAGCAGACTTGTAGAATGACATTCACTTTAAGTAGCACTCTGACCTCAGAATCAGCCCAGGGGGAGCATATCAGGCATGGTAAGCCAAGACACTCTGGCAAAAGATGTCCTACATAAAGGACCCCTGTGAGTGAGACCCCAGTGGAAAGAAGGGGCCACCAAAGAACAATGTACTTTTCTCTGGAGAGAGGAGAGAACTTCCAGTTTGCTTATGGCCCTGTCAAGCTAGTTGAGCCAATAGGCTTCTATAGCCAGCACAGATCATGTCAAGAGCCTAGGGCAATTACTGATGTAATACCTGAGTGAAATTTGTTAAATAAACAAGAGTCACTGTGCACTAACTTCCCACACAGGACCTCTGTCCCCAAAGAGTTGTGCCTTGAAACTTAATAGCAAAACTTACTCTCAAGAATCACTTCCTTTTAGTATATTAAAAGGAGAATATTATTATGTCTCATAATTAATAGTTATGTCTAAGCGCTCACAAAAGATCTATCATCCTTGGATTCTTCAAAGACAATTAAGTTTCATAAAAGAAAGAAGGGGTAGGAAGGAAGGAAAAAGAGGAAGGGGGGAAAAATAAAATCACCTTCAAGAAGCAATAACATAGATCAGCCCTTGTATAGACTGTTGAGGAACACTTCTCTTAGTTTTCTTTACTCTATTTGTTCTTTTTTGTTCTTTTTCCTTCTTGGATAAAACAGGAGAGAGAGCAGGAAGGGGAGGATAATGAGTGGGGGAGTGGTTACAGTGGGAAGAATTACTTTGTACATAATGTTGAATTTATGAGATACATACAATTAAAAATAAATAAATAATAGAACTTAAGAGACATAAGAATATCCTCCACCTAATACACTAAAAATAAGTAAGTCCTTGAGAACAAGTTTTATTATAAACTCTCATAATACAACTCTTTGAGGACAGAGGTCCTGCATGGGAAATTAGTAATTCTAGCAATTATAGTAATTACTAGATTCTAATTACTAATTCTAATTACTAATTCTAGCAATCCATTGTAATTCTTCCCACTGCACCTGCCCTCCCACCCAATCCCTTCCCCTTCTATCTCCCTCTCCTGTTTTGTCTGAGAAAAAAAAGAAACAGAAAGAAAAAAAAGAAATAATGGAATAAAAAATTAAGAAAAGTGTTTCTCAACAGTCTAAACAAGGGCTGTTATTTGTTATTGCCTCTCAGAGGTGATGTCATTTTTCCCCTTCCTCTTTTCCTTCCCTTCCTCCCCCTTCTTTCTTTTTTGAAACTTAATTGTCTTTAAAGAAGAACCCGGGGATGACAGATCTTTTGTGAGCATTTAGACATAACTATAACTTATGAGACATAATATTATCCTCCATTTAATACACTGAAAGTAAATGATTCTTGAGAACAAGTTTTACTATTAATTCTCATGATACAACGCTTTATGGATAGAGGTTGTGCATGGGAAGTTAGTGCACAGTGACTCCTGTTAATTTAAAAATAAACACTCTTATGTACAACATCAGTGATCTTCCGAGGCTTTTGACATGAGCTGCCTAGGCTATGTAAGTCTTTGGATCCACAAACTCCTTCAGCATTTAGACAAGGTCACAAGCAAAGTGGAATTTCTCTCCCTTCGAGAAAAGTAGCTCCTTCTTTGATGATCACTTATTTCCACAGGAGTCTCACCTACAGAGGTCCTTCATGTAGGCCACTTTTTGCCAAAATATCTTGGCATTCCACACCTGAAATTCTCTCATGGGCTTTTCAGTCAGACCAGAATGCCTTAAGGGCTGATTCTGAGATCAGAATGCTACTTTAAGTGATTATTTTTCTATGAGTCTGCTGTGTGGAGCACTCACTCATTTTTAATTCTATTATCATTACCAAACACTTAATGCTATTTATGTGAATGCTTTAACACTTAATCCTATCTATATGATCACTTTAATGCTTAATCCTATCCCTATGATCACTTAAATGCTTAAAATGCTTTTTTTAAATCAAGATTCATTTTCAATTATCTTTTTTTTAATAATATTTATTTATTTATTTTTAACTTTTATTTAATGAATATAAATTTCCAAAGTACAGCTCATGGGTTACAATGGCTTCCCCCTCCCAAAACTTCCCTCCCACCCACAACCCTCCCCTTTCCCGCTCCCTCTCCCCTTCCAATCACATCATGATTCATTTTCAATTCTCTTTATATACAAAAGATCAGTTTAGTATGTATTAAGTAAAGATTGCATCAGTTTGCACCCACACAGAAAAACACAGTGTAAATTACTGTTTAGGTACTAGTTATAGCATTACTTCACATTGGACAACACATTAAGGACAGATCCCACATGAGAAGTAAGTACACAGTGACTCCTGTTGTTGACTTAACAATTTGACACTCTTGTTTATGGCGTCAGTAATCTCCCTAGGCTCTAGTCATGAGTTGCCAAGGCTATGGAAGCCTCTTGAGTTTGCTGACTTCGATCTTATTTAAACAAGGTCATAGTCAAAGTGGAAGTTCTCTCCTCCCTTCAGAGAAAGGTACCTCCTTCTTTGATGGCCCCATTCTCTCCACTGGGATCTCACTCACAGAGATCTTTCATTTAGGTATTTTTTTTTTCCAGAGTGTCCTGGCTTTCCATGCCTAAAATACTCTCATGGGCTCTTGAGCCAGATCTGAATGCCTTAAGGGCTGATTCTGAGGCCAGAGTGCTGTTTAGGACATCTGCCATGCTATGAGTCTGCAGTGTATCCCGCTTCCCATGTTGGATCCTTCTCTTCCTTTTTGATTCTATCAGTTAGTATTAGCAGACACTAGTCTTGTTTGTGTGATCCCTTTGACTCTTAGACCTATCAGAGCCATCAATTGTGAACTGAAATTGATCACTTGGACTAGTGAGATGGCATTGGTACATGCCACCTTGATGGGATTGTATTGAAATTCCCTGACACATTTCTAACTCCACCATTTGGGGCAAGTCCGATTGAGCATGTCCCAAATTGTACATCTCCTCCCTCTCTTATTCCCACTCTTATATTTCACAGCGATCTCTTTTCAGTTAAATTTAAACACCTAAGGATAATTGTGTGTTAATTACAGAGTTCAACCAATAGTACTAGAACAAAAAAAATACTAAAATGGATAAAGTATTACATTATACATCAACAGTCAGGACAAGAGCTGATCAAGTCACTGTTTCTCATAGTGTCCATTTCACTTCAATAGGTTTCCCCTTTGGTGCTCAGTTAGTTGTCGCTGATCAGGGAGAACATATGATATATGTCCCTTTGGGACTGGCTTAATTCACTCAGCATAATGTTTTCCAGATTCCTTCATCTTGTTGCAAATGACCGGATTTCATTGTTTTTGACTGCTGTATAGTATTCTATAGAGTACATGTCACATAATTTCTTTATCCAGTCTACAGTTGATGGGCATTTGGGTTGGTTCCAGGTCTTAGCTATTGTGAATTGAGCTGCAATAAACATTAAGGTGCAGACAGCTTTTTTTTTTTTTTTTTTTGCCAATTTAATTTCCTTTGGGTAAATTCCAAGCGGTGGGATGGCTGGGTTGTAAGGTAGGGTTATATTCAGGTTTTTGAGGAATCTCCAGACTGACTTCCATAGTGGCTTAACCAGTTTGCATTCCCACCAACAGTGGGTTAGTGTCCCTTTTTCCCCGCATCCTCTCCAGCATCTATTGTTGGTAGATTTCTGAATGTGAGCCATTCTCACCGGGGTGAGGTGAAACCTCATTGTGGTTTTGATTTGCATTTCCCTGATTGCTAGTGATCTTGAACATTTTTCCATGTGTCTGTTGGCCATTTGGATTTCCTCTTTTGAAAAATGTCTATTGAGGTCCTTGGCACATCTCATAAGTGGGTTGTTTTATTTGATGTTGTGGAGTTTCTTGATTTCTTTGTAGATTCTGGTTATAAGCCCTTTATCTGTTGCATAGTTTGCAAATATTTTTTCACATTCTGTGGGTTGCCTCTTCACTTTCCTGACTGTTTATTTTGCAGTACAGAAACTTCTCAATTTGATGCAATCCCAAATGTTAATTTTGGCTTTGACTGCCTGTGCTTCTGGGGTATTTTCCAAGTAGTCTTTGCCTGTACCTATATCTTGCAGGGTTTCTCCAGTGTTCTCTAATAATTTGATGTTGTTGGGTCTTAGATTTAGGTCTTTAATCCATGTTGAGTGAATTTTTGTGTAAGGTGAAAGGTAGGGGTCTTGCTTCACGCTTCTGCACGTGGAAATCCAGTTTTCCCAGCACCATTTATTGAATAGACTGTCCTTACTCCAGGGATTGGTTTTGGGTCCTTGATCAAATAAAGTTGGCTGTAGATGTTTGGATTGATTTCTGGTGTTTCTATTCTGTTCCATTGGTCTATCCATCTGTTTCTGTAGCAGTACCATGCTGTTTTGATAACAACTGCCCTGTAGTATGTCCTGAAATCTGGTATTGTGATGCCTCCGGCTTTGTTTTTGTTGTACAAGATTGCTTTAGCTATTTGAGGTCTCCTGTGCCTCCATATGAATTTCAGCATCATTTTTTCCAGATCTGAGAAGAATGTCTGGTATCTTGATTGGTGTTGCATTGAATCTATAAATTGCTTTTGGGAGAATGGACATTTTGATGATATTGATTCTTCCAATCCATGAGCATGGAAGATTTTTTCCATTTTTTGGTATCCTCTTCTATTTCTTTCAAGGTTTTGTAATTTTCTTCGTAGAGATCTTTTATGTCCTTGGTTAAGTTTATTCCAAGGTACTTGATTGTTTTTGTAGCTATTGTGAATGGGATTGATTTTAGAACTTCTTCCTCAGCCAAGGTATTGCCTGTGTATACAAAGGCTGTTGATTTTTGTGCATTGATTTTATATTCTGCTACTTTTCCAAACTCTTCTATGAGTTCCAATAGTCTCTTAGTAGAGTTCTTTGCAAGTATCTCACTAAAAGGGCCTTCTAATCCTTTCTCTCTCTCCATGCATTCAGGAACTCCTAGAACCCCAATGTTGGGCTTTTTAATAGTATCCTGTACATTCCCAACAATATTTTTTAGATTTATAATTTTCTCTTCTTTTCTTTGGTTTGACTGTATACTTTCCTGTCCTCTGTCTTCTAGGTCCAATATTCTCTTTTCTGTTTCACTGACTCTGTTTTTAAGGCTCTCTAATGTGTTTGTCATTTGATCTATTGAGTTCTTCATTTCATTTTGATTTCTCTTCACTATCACACTTTTCTGTTCTACTAGTTTCTGTGTTTTATTTTGATTTCTCCTTAAGATTTCATTTTCTTGAAGGAGATTTTCTATCCTGTCCAGTAAGGAATTCCGTAGCTCAAGCATTTGTTTTTGAAAACTTCTAATTGTTCTTATGATAAATTTTTTGAAATCCGTATCTTGCATTTCTTCCATATCATCATCTTCATGATCTTGACTTGGGGTGTCTTGTTCATTTGGGGGTGTCATAATGTCTTTGTTTTTCTTGTTTCATCGGTTTCTGCATTTGTTGCTTGGCATTGTGGAGATATTCTTTGGATTCTTCTTCCCTTGCTGTGGTGTTTTTTCTTGTTATACTATGACTGTATTAAGTGGACTGTCTGCTTTTGATGGAGCCTTAGAGGCTTGAGATGGTTGTGGCCTGAGAGCTCTGTTTGGTTCCTCAGGGTTAAGGGTGTGCCAAATGTGACACTCCCAGGTTAGGTGTGGTAAATCTCTCTCTCTTTCTTTCTTTTTTTGATTCAAAAGGGAAGTAATTCCACACAGCTGAGCAGAATTGGAGGTAGTTAGCAGGTGAATGATATACCCACAGGAGCCAGAGATCGGAAGCTCTTTCCCAAGGACCACACAGGGAATCTGTGCTGCCCTCAATGTGGGCTCAAATTCTCCTGCAGTCTCCCACTGGGTTGCCAAGGTTACCGAATTGTTGTGTCACTGGAGAGTACTCATGTGAATTCCTTGAGTTCTCTCCCCCACTGTCTCTTTTTTTCACAGTCTCAGTTCATTAGCACCACACATTCACTAGGTCCTAATCTCCTGTCATTTCACCGCCCCCCGCCCCCCAGAGTCAGGTTTTTCTGCTTAGTATATACTAAATTGATCTTCTGTATATATAGATAATTGAAAATGAATCTTGATGTGAATGGAATGGGAGAGGGAGCGGGAGATGGGGGGTGCGAGTGGGAGGGAAATTATGAGGGGAGAAGCCATTGTAATCCATAAACTATACTTTGGAAATTTATATTTACTAAATAAAAAAGAATATAAAAAAATAAAGAACAGAAATCAAAAACAAACAAAAAAACAACAGCAACAACAAAACCCCTATTATTCATATGTCCAAAGTAAATAGTTGTTTTCTAATGACTACTCGAGTTCCTCTTAAAGCCCTTCCATGTGGGAAGATAGTAACATAATCCTGGAAAATATCTCTATATTTAACTTAGTAATCAAAAAATCCTTCCAGAATTGAATCTAGATCTCAGATGTTGCTCTTTAAATATCAGCTTTCCTTTTTGTTTTCCTTTTTTATTCATAGAAACACACACACCCACACCCACAAAAACACATACACACAGACACATCCCAACCTCCTCTTTGTTTTCCTGGGAAGATAAATTGATTCTTTATTAGAAAGTATTTAACAATCCATCCATGTTATTGGGAATTCAAAAAACATGTATTAGTATTTTGAATATACTGATAAAAAGTAACCAGGATCCTTAGTCGCTCATCTCCCTTATCACTGACCAAGGAATGAGAATCAAGACATCTTGAAAACAGCAACAAGCTAGTTTGCCCAGCAATTCTGACTCACACACTGCCTTTAGGTGCTTACCACAAGGCTTGTACTGTACTTGAAGATGCAAGTGCCTGGTGATTCCTATATTGCTAATGTAATCTCATCTCTTATCTAAATTCATTTAATAGAATTTTTAGGAGAAATGATAATCTTGTCTAGGTCAAAGGTGGATGAAAAATATCTCAAATCACAAGATTCATTGACTGTAAGTGAAATGGGCATACATTTTTAGAGGACTAGAAGTTCCTTACTTAGGATTATTAATGATATGCTAAAGAAAGATAAGCAACTTGAGCAGTTACTAAATACACCAAGCATGCATGGGGCTGAGATGTGTGGAGTTACGTGCAGCTGAACAAACAAAATGACTATTTCTGTGGAGACCCAGAGAGTGAGTCTCTTTGGGTCCTATGACACACCTTACTATTTAAGGCGTGTTGGAGAATTATCCTATCTGAAGTCTAGAATAGATTTTTCTCATCAAGAGAAAATTAGTTTCAGATGTTTGAAAAGACCTGCATAAAATGTATCTATTATAAAATTATCTAACAATTTATAATGCCATCAAGACAATATAACCTAAGAGCCATGCTGAGATCAAAAGAAACTGAATGTAGTTGTTAGAATGCAAAAGATTTCATTTTATTTTTCTTCTTTGCAATAAATTGGCTCCATTACCATGATAGTGAATTGCAGAAAATGGGTGATTATTGAGATTCCATTACTTGTGAGGGATTATGTAGATTGTTTGGGAGAAAAAAAAATCTTTTCTTGTTTTTAGGCCAAACTATTATGTTTATATCAATGTTGAAATACGTGGTAGAGTTGTGGAAAGTATTACAATTAAATGGTTGACATTTAATTAATGGTTAACAAACCTGCTTAGAGCATAGTAGCCATGTGTAAAATCGTGGAAAGATTTTTTAAGGCATTAAAAATTATATTGAAAGACAATATCTAATGAAGGATTCAGCTGGGTTGAGTTCATACTTAACTCTGTAGTGGGTACTAGATTGGTTGTTTCAGAAATTAACCTCCCTTGCAAAAGATACCCCAGTTGTTTGTGCATTCCTGGCACCTTCTTAAAGAGTGCCAGTTGTTGCTTTTCTTAGAGAACTGGGAAGTCCCCTTTGATTTTTAGCTGTGTTCTGTGGAACACTTCACCCACAAGGACCTGATGATCTCTTTTTCTAACTCTGGAAGAAAAACTGGACCTGTCCAAAAAGGGTTTTCTCATCCCAGTTGCCTGAATCCCATTATTCTTTGGTTTAAGAGTAATACCTGTCAAAGAGATTCTAAAAGAAAAGCACATTCTTTGACTTAAGCAGGATGTATTTTTAGGGTGAGATGATATGAGGAGATAGCAAGTATCAGGATAGTTGACCTGGATTGACCAATGAGCCGAAGCTGAAAAAATAAAAAAGATAGCTTATTATTAAAAATAGCCTTTGCTGTGGGAAAGGGAGGGCAGCCATGGCATCAAGTCTAAAGAAAATTGAACTTAACACAATAGATAATAATTATAACCTAGCTGCTTAATTTTGCACCCTGAAAGTTTTTGATTGTAGACGAAATCTTGATGGATAAGAATATTTTTAAATGACAATTTTAAAGAAATGCAATCATACACATCAAAGAGGGTCAAAGAGCAATAATGAAGGAATGTTATTAATGTTGTTCTATAGGAAATGATCTATGAGTAATTTTTAAGGTTTTTTTCAATTTTATTTGAATTTTATTGATGGAGAAAATAAGCTTAGTAAAACTGAGAATATAACTAAATTCAAGACTAAGGATTCTTAATCCCTAAAGGCATTATTTTCTGTAAAATGTCTTCCTGTGTGTCTTAAAAATAAATATATTGCAATTTTAGGTAGTACTTTTAAAATAACCACTATGAAGATGGGGATTTTATCATCACATTTCTTTTCCTTCCCTTTGTTATAGGGTTAGAAAAATATGACCTGCAGAACCAAAGGTGTCTGTGGTCTGTTTTATAAATAAAATGTTATGGGGGGCTGGTACTGTGGCTGAGCAGGTAAAGCCGCTGCCTGCATTGCTGGCATCCCATATAGGCACCAGTTCGAGTCTCAACTGCTCTACTTCCGATCCATATCTCTGCTATGGCCTGAGAAAGCAGTAAAAGATGGCCAAGTTCTTGGGCCCCTGCACCCACGTGGGAGACCTGGAAGCAGTTCCTAGCTCCTGGCTTTGGACTGGCCCAGCTCCGGCCATTGTGGCCAACTGGGGAGTGAACCAGTGGATGGAAGACCTCTCTGTCTCTGTCTCTCCTGCCCTGCTTCTCTGTTTAACTCTAAATTTCAAATAAATAAATGAATCTTTAAAAAAATAAAATTTCATTAGAACTTGCCCATTTCCCCATGTCTATTGCCTTTTGTATGAGCAAGCATCAAAAGGTTCATGGAAAAATGGAACTGAAAGAAAATTCATATTTTCCATGAATTTTTTTGAAGTCTCTATATCATCTATTCCTGTTTTTTTAAAAGAGTTTAAAGGGCTGTTTTATTTATTTATTTATTTAAAAGGCAGAGTTATAGAGGGGCAGAGGCAGAGAGGGAGGAAGGGGGGGCAGGAGGGAGATGGGGGAGGAAGGGAGGGGGAGAGAGAGAGAGAGAAAGAGAGAAAGAAAGAGAGAGAATATTCCAACCAATTCTTCATGTCCCAAATGGCCTCAATGGCAGGAGCTGAGGTGAGCCAGGAGCCAGGAGCCTCCTCTAGGTCTCCCATGTGGGTGCGGGGGCCCAAGAACTTGGACCATCTTCCTCTGCTTTCCCAGGCACACCAGCAAGGAGCTCTATTAGAAGTGGAGCAGCAGGGACTTGAACCAGCAGCCATTTGGGATGCTGGCACTGCAGGCAGCAGCTTTACTTGCTACACCACAGCACCGGCCCCCATATTTCTGTTTTTAAGCCACAACAGTTAAACTGAGTTGTGTAAGTAAAGTCATTAAGGCCCTGTTTTTGCAAATAACATTTTGGTTTAATAGGGCCATGCCCTTTTATTTAAGTATGGTCTATTTTTGTCTTTAATGTACAGCTGTGAAATTAAATAGCCTTGACGGAGATTATGTGGTCCACAGGCCTAAAATATTTACTATCTGGCCCATTTTATAGAAGTTTGTTGATCTTTGTGTTATATTGTTACTTTTTATATTATTAAAGTTTATAATACTTCTATTCCATAATCATAATTTCCACATTTTTGGTACCATTATATTTAAATGCTAGCCTTCTTTACCATAACTTCCCCAATTATGTGTACTTGATTTTTACTCTTTTTGGGATTTCACCAAGTGATCCCTCCATATTCCCAGAGGGTTGGTTTTGGGATTCTTGCTCCCGTCCATACCAAAATCCATGGTTGCTCAAGTCCCTTATATACAATGGCATGGCATTTGCTTAGAACTCTTCCTATACTTATGATACCTAATACAATGTAAATGCTCTGTGAGGACTTGTTGTATTGCATTGCTTAGAGAAGAATGACAAGAAAAAGTCAGTACACATTCACTCCAGACACCTTTTTTTACTGAGTATTTTTGATTCAAGATTGGATGTTAAAGAGGGCTGACTGTAGTTTCTCTAGTAAGGTTGAATTTCCTTTTTTCTATTCAAGAATGTATGTCTTTACAAATCTACTTTAAAAGATCTTGGGTGGCTGTTATATTCTTCCTTAGAACTATGTAGGCCATTATAGTCTTATAGAAATGTAGTGTGAGCTACACATGTAATTTTAAATTTTCTAGTGGCCACATGAAAAATACTGTGTAGAAATAGGTAAAATTAATTTTACTAATATATTTTATTTAACCTAATATGTCTAAATATTTCAACATGTAATCAACACTAAACAACATAATCAATGTTGAATACTATCAGTGACATTTTTACTTTTTTTCATAAGTCTTCGTCTGTTCTACATTTTTGGTTCAAAACCTCCCTTTGAACTGTTAACATTTCAAGTGGTCAAAAGCTGTATGTAGCTAAGTGGCAGATAATTCTCATTTATGTTTGGGCTTTGATTGTTGCTATGCAGACATCAGTGGTCTGTATGAATTTTTTTCTCCTTGTAGACGACTAACTTTCTAATCTGAACACTTATTTCTTCAGTTTTGAAAAATTCAATAACTTCGCAAGAGCATAATCAATGTGAAGAGTTCTCTGCCTAGTTTTCATATTTATTTTATATATTCACTGTGCTGATGGAGTTATCATTTCAGGGCTCTTGAACCACTTACTGGGTTGTATTTTCTTCTAGACACTAATTATACATTTGTTGGTTGTCTATTCTTGTCCTCCATACTTAGCATCTCTATGATTCTTCAAACACCCCATGTTCATTTGCATAACTGAAATTATCACAATGTTTTTCTAAATATTAGTCAATTAATCTTGTTTCTTGCTCTTTTGATCTAATTTGCACTTAATTTGTTTTAAACTTGCTTAATTTTAATGAGATTATTTTGATTCTCATTTTATTTTTTTCAGATTTATTTGTTTATTTGAAAGGCAGCATTTGAGAGAGAGAGAGAGAGAGAGAGAGAGAGAGACTGAGATTTTCCATCTGCTCATTTACTCCCCAAATTGCCACAACAAGGGCTGGACCAGGCTGAAGCTAGGAGATGAAAATTGCATGTGGGTCTCCCACGTGGGTGGCAGGGGCCCAAGTACTTTGACCATCTTCTGCTGCTTTCCCAGGTGTATTAGCAGGGAACTGGTTCAGGATTTGAACAAGCACTCATATAGGATGCAGTGTTGTGGGTGGTGACTTAACCCATCACGACATAACACTGGTCATACTCTTTTTGTTTGCTGAGAGTAGTGCATTCCTTTTCCATATCAGAATGTTCTTTATATTCTAATCTTTTTGCTCTTACATTTTAATTTCAAGTGGTTGTTTTTAATTTGTTTTGTGACTCAAAACTTTTCTGAAAATCTTCCTTCTGTTTGTTATTTGTTTTTGGTTTTCTTTTTCCTCTAGGTTATGTTCTTGGTTGTTTACTTAGTATGATAGTTTCTTTCTTTTAAAATTTGTCCACAACTTCTTTTCATTGCTGTTATGTCATTCACTTTTTATCTCATTCACTCTTATTGTTGCCATAGTTCTTTGTCCACTAGCTAATGTACACACACACACACACATACACATCCATTTGCTTTATTTAAGATACTGGGGTAAGATGTTTGATGCAGTGGTTAAGAATCTGTTTTGGGAACCCACATACCATATCAGTATATCTGGGTTCAAGTCCCAGTTCTGTTCCTATTTCCAGATTCCTGCTAATACACACCCTGAGAGGTGGTAGGTGATGACTCAAGTATTCACGTGAGAGATCTGGATTGAGTTCCCAGCTTCTAGCTTCAGCCTGTCCCAACTCCAGCTTTTGTAGGCATTTTGGAAATGAACCAGTGGATAGGAGACTGCTCTCTGTCTACATATCTCTCTGTGTTTCTGGCTTTCAAATAAATAAACTAATTTATTTTAAAGATGAGATACTGATACCATTGAACTTTAAGTGATGCTCTCTGAGAAGTGATGGATGGTATTGGAATCCATCTCCAACCATCTGAATACTTGGTCTTTTGTTCTTTTTGGCAATTGATAGTGAAACAAATGAAAGTAACTTGAGCAGAAAATGAATAGATATTCTCATCAGAACCCAAATCTGGACCAGATTTTACACCACCTTACTTCAGTTTGTTATCTCACCCATCAAAGCCATGAGCTGGCATGATGGGGTTCTGCGTTTTGTTTACTGTCCTGTTCTGAGGGCATGGTATGATTATGATATGTGTGTATTTGTGTAGGTAAATGCAAAGTATATAAATGTGTGGAACTAGGCTCTGCTTTTACTTTTGAGGTTTTCTTTTCTTTTCAAAAGAAAGCTTTATTTATTTGAAAGGCATAGTGACACACAGAGATTTCCATCTGCTGGTTCAGTCCCCAGATGGCTGCAACAGCCAAGGCTAGGCTAAGCCAAAGCCAGGAGTCCAGAACTCCATCTGGGTCTCTGATGTGGGTGGCAAGGACCCAGACACTTGAATCAGCATATGCTGCTTCCCAGGTGCATTAGCAGGGAGCTGGATTGAAGTAAGAGCAGTCGGAAGTCAAATCAGCACTCTAATATGAGATGCAGGCATCTCAAGTGGTGGCTTAACCCAGTGGGCTACACAGCCAGCCATTGAGGCTATTGTTAATGTAAAACATCTGTGTTCTTTCTACCTGGGTGGAGTGGACCTTGGATTCACATTGGCCTTCAATTCACAAGCATCTCAGGGACTTCAATTCCTTCACGGTGAATCAGCATATTTTTCATATCTCCTACTTTTCCTTATTGCCTATTTTTCACTCTTTCCATTTAGAAGATTCAAAAGATAAAAACATATACTCAACTTACTTCTTTTCAGGTGTGCAGCAGGAATATATTCTTAAGAATTCTCAGGATTTTCTTGGTGGACCAATGTGGCTTCTTTCAGAATAGGAGTGAAATTAGAAGCTCTGCTGTGTTCCACAATCCTCTACCTCTTTTATTTCTGGTTACTAAAACTTATGTCCCTGGGTTGTGTCTCCTACTTTCACTGGAATGTGCTGATAAACTTTGCCATTTGAAGTTTCAAAAATAGTCAACTTTTTTTTTTTTATTAAATAGTAGATCAAAGGTATCTTAAGCAGCTTCATTCCTGCATCATTAAATAGGCTTTTTTTTCCCCCTCAAGTAATGTCTGTGTGTGCCTTGGAAGGTTGCTCAGATAGTTTTGCAATTCAGGCATTATCTTCATTCTGAAAATCAGGGAGACACCATGTTGTGAATTGAATGTTTGTGTCCTCCCTCCATTTTCTATGTTCCAAACCTCAGTGTGGTAGGTTTGGGGGAAGGGATTAGGTCATAGGGGTGGAGCCTTCATGAATGGAATTAGTGCCCTTACATAGAGGGCCCCGAAGGGTGCCCTTGTCCTCTTTCTGCCATCTGAGGATGGTAGTCTCCATTCCAGAGGAGAACTCTCACCAGAACACGACCAAGCTCTCGCCCTACTCCTGTCCTCTGGAGCTGTGAGAAATAATCACTGGTTAAGAGAGTCTTCAAGATCATATTGCTAAAGGCTTTGGGGAAAGGAGAAATTGTGTGAATTTTCATATTGTACATTAGAAGAGTGTTGGAATGTCTAAAATTCAAATGTCGGTCCATTTTTGTGTTGTCATTGGACAAATAATGTATATACTCTTATTTTTAAAAATATTTTATTTATTTATTTATTTGAGAGGCAGCATTACAGACAGAGGAAGAGAGAGAGGTCTTCCATCTGCTGGTTCATTCCCCAAATGGCTGCAATGGCTGGATCCTAAGCTAAGAGCCAGGAGCTGCTTCTGGGTCGCATTCTAAGTGCAGGGGCCTAAGCACTTGGGCCATCTTCCACTGCTTTCTCAGGCCACGAGAAGAGAGCTGCATTGGAAGAGGAGCAGCTGGGACATGACCCATGCTCACATAGGGCACCAGCCCTGCAGGCAAAGGCCTAGCCCACTACACAACCATGCCGGCCCTATATACTCTATTTTAAGAATGAGAGGAGAGAGTGAGAGAGGGAGGGAGAGAGAGAAAGAGAATATCTTCCATCTGCTGGTTCACTCCCCAAATGGCCCCACTAGGGCTGGACCAGGCAAGATACAGGAGCCAGGAGCCAGGAGCCAGTATCTTCTTCCAGGTTTCCAGTGTGGGTATAGGGGTTCAAGCACTTGGGCCATCTTCCATTGCTTTCCCAGGCCATCAGCAGAGAACTGGATCAGAAGAGGAGCATCAGGGACATGAACTGGCTCCCATATGGGATGCCAGCACCATAGGCCAAGGTTTAGCCTACTATGCCAGTGTTGGTCGCTTTTCACTTCATTTTAAAGTTAGAGAGAGAGAGAAAGAGAGAGACACTGAGAGACAGATGTTCCATTTTCTGGTTTACTCCCCAAATGCTTACAATAAAGGTTGGGTCAGGCCAATGTCAGGAGTCCAGAAATCAATCCAGATTTCCCATGTGGGTGGAAAGAACCCAAGTACTTAACCCATCATTTGCTGGATGCCTTCTAAGGTGTATATTACCAGGACGATGAAATTGGGAGCAAAGCTAGAATTCAAATCCAGAAACCCTGATACGGATTGTGCTTTTGATGGCATGTCCAAGAACATTTTGTCTGGTCTCAAAATGGAAGATTTTCTCTTATGTTTTATAGTTGGATATTTTTCATTTAGATCCATGATCCATTTTAACTTAATTTTTGTCTAACTTTTGAGGTTTAGACTAAGGTTCACTTTTCTTTTCATAGATTAATGTCCAATTATGTCAATGCTTTTTGTTGAAAAGACTACATTTTTACTGTGAACTGTTTTTGGACCATTGTGAAAACTAATTGGCTATATTTGTATGATTTTAATTTTGAAAACGCTATTTAGTCCACTCATCAGTATTTCTAAACCTGCATTAGTAACCACACTATTTTGGATACTGTTAATGTTATAGTAAATCTTAGAACGAAGTAATGTGCTTCTTCCAAAGTTATTCTTTTCTTTTTAAAATTTGTTTTGGCTTATTCCATTTCCTTTGCCATTCCACATAAACTTTGACCTCAGCTTGCATTTATTTAAAAAATTCTGGCTGCCAAAATTAACAATTGGGATTACATCAAATTGAGCAGTTTCTGTACTGCAAAATAAACAGTCAGGAAAGTGAAGAGGCAACCCACAGAATGTGAAAAAATATTTGCAAACTATGCAACAGATAAAGGGTTAATAACCAGAATCTACAAAGACATCAAGAAACTCCACAACATCAAATAAAACAACCCACTTAAGAGATGGGCCAAGGACCTCAATAGACATTTTTCAAAAGAGGAAATCCAAATGGCCAACAGACACATGGAAAAATGTTCAAGATCACTAGCAATCAGGGAAATGCAAATCAAAACCACAATGAGGTTTCACCTCACCCCAGTTAGAATGGCTCACATTCAGAAATCCACCAACAATAGATGCTGGCGAGGATGTGGGGAAAAAGGGAAGCTAACCCACTGTTGGTGGGAATGTAAACTGGTTAAGCCACTATGGAAGTCAGTCTGGAGATTCCTCAGAAACCTGAATAGAACCCTACCATACAACCCAGCCATCCCACTCCTTGGAATTTACCCAAAGGAAATTAAATTTGCAAACAAAAAAGCTGTCTGCACCTTAATGTTTATTGCAGCTCAATTCACAATAGCTAAGACCTGGAACCAACCCAAATGCCCATCAACTGTAGACTGGATAAAGAAATTATGTGACATGTACTCTATAGAATACTATACAGCAGTAAAAAAAATGAAATCCGGTCATTTGCAACAAAATGGAAATTCTGGAAAACATTATGCTGGGTGAATTAAGCCAGTCCCAAAGGGACAAATATCATATGTTCTCCCTGATCAGTGACAACTAACTGAGCACCAAAGGGGAAACCTGTTGAAGTGAAATGGACACTATGAGAAACGGTGACTTGATCAGCCCTTGTCCTGACTGTCGAGGGACAACTTACTATTTTATTCCTTTTAGTATTTTTTTGTTCTACTTAATACCATTGGTTGAACTCTTTAATTAGAACGCAATTATTCTTAGGTGTTTAAATTTAACTGAAAAGGGATCCCTGTTGAATGTGGGGGTGGGAATAAGAGAGGGAGGAGATGTACAGTTTGGCTCATGCTCACCTAGACTTATCCCTAATGGTAGAGTTAGAAACATGCCAGAGGATTCAAATTCAATCCAATCAAGGTGGCATGTACCAATGCCATCTCACTAGTCCAAGTGATCAATTTCAGTTCATAATTGATCATAATGATAGGTCTAGGAGTCAAAGGGATCACATAAACAAGACTAGTGTCTGAATAATACTGATAGAATAAAAAAAGGGAGAGAATGATCCAACATGGGAAGCGGGATACACGGCAGACTCATAGCATGGCAGATGTCCTAAACGGCACTCTGGCCTCAGAATCAGCCCTTAAGGCATTTGGATCTGGCTAAAAAGCCCATGAGAGTATTTCAGGCATGGAAAGCCAAGACACTTTGGTAAAAAAAAAAAAAAAAAAAAAAAAAAACAAACAAAACCTAAATGAAAGATCTCTGTGAGTGAGATCCCAGCAGAAAGAACAGGGCCATCAAAGAAGGAGGTACCTTTCTCTGAAGGGAGGAGAAAACTTCCACTTTGATTATGGCCTTGTCTAAATAAGATCTGAAGTGGTGAACTCAAGAAGCTTCCATAGCCTTGGAAGCTCACGACAAGAGCCTCGGGTGATTACTGACGCCCTAATTAAGAGTGTCAATTGTTAAATCAACAACAGGAGTCACTGTGCACTTACTCCCCATGTAGGATCTCTGTCGTTAATGTGTTGTACTATGAGAATTAATGGTATAACTAGTACTCAAGCAGTACTTTATACTTTGTGTTTTTGTGTGGGTGCAAACTGTTGAAGTCTTTACTTAGTATATACTAAATTGATCTTTTGTATATAAAGAGAATTGAAAATGAATCTTGAGGTGAATGGGATGGGTGAGGGAGTGGGTGATGAGATGGTTGCAGGTAGGAGGGAGGTTATGGGGAGAAAGAGCCATTATAATCCTAAAGTTGTACTTTGGAAATTTATATTTATTAAATAAAGTTAAAAAAAATTCTGGCTGGAGTTTTGACTGGAATTTGATTGGATCTATAGGTCAGTTAGGGAGAGTCTACATTTTTATAGTACCAAATCTTCTGATCCATTGTTTGTCCTCCATTTACCTAAGCATTTTTTTTTAACTTCTTCCACTGGTGTTATTTAGTTTTCAGCACAGAGATTCCAAGTATGTGCTGTATATTTATTACCTAAGCATTTTATAATTTTGGAGGTGTTGTAAATGATATTGTATTTTTAATTTTGGTTCCTAATTATTTATTGTTATCAGATAAAAATACAATTGATTTTTGTATGGTGACCTTGTATCATGTTAGCTAAACCTACTTATTACTAGAAATTTTTCTTTCCCTTCCTTCCTTCCTTCTTTCTTTCTTTCCTTCCTTCCTTCCTTCCCTCCTTCCTCCCTCCTTTCTTTCCTTCCTTCCTTCCTTCCTTCCTTCCTTCCTTCCTTCCTTCCTTCCTTCCTTCTTCTGCTTTGCCCAGCTCCAGCCATGGTGGTATTTCAGGGGTGAGCCAATGGATGGAAGCTCTCCCCAGCTTCCCCATTTCTGTATGTGTTTCATTTACTTATTATACTTACCTGTTTATCTTTTCATTTCATTTTAATGTTAGAGAGGGAGACTGAGAGAGACAGATCTTCCATTTTGTGGTTTCTTTCTTACCTTACTTTTCCTTTTCTTCCTTCCTTCTCTCTCTCTCTCTCTCTCTCTCTCTCTCTCTCTCTCTCTCTCTCTCTCCTCCCAAATACCTTTTATTTCTGTTTATTGCTTTTTTGTCCTGGCTAGGATTACCAGAATGAAGTTGAAGCAGATTAGTAAGAATGGACATCCTTGTCTTGTTCCTTATCTTAGGAGGTAAATGCAATCTGTCTTTTATGACAAAGGAGGGTGTTTGGAAGTTTTCTGCAAGTCCAAAAAAATGTTTGCTTCAACTCCTTGATTGAGGAGAGTATTTTGGTTTTTAAACCTGGAGTGGATATTGGGTTTTGTCAAATGCCATTATGCATCAATTGCTATGGTCATGTGCTTTATAGCTTTAGGCTGTCAGTATGGTAGATTGCACGATTGACTCAGATTTCCAGTATTATGCCACTGGGTTATAGTGTATTCTTTTATATGCTGATGAATTTAATTGCTAAGATTTTGTCAGAAATATGTGTACCTATGTTGATTAAGGGTATTGGTCTGTAGGGCTTTTCTCTCTCTCTCTCTCTCTATCTCTTTCTCTCTCTCCCTTTTAATCTGTAACTCTTTCAAATTAATAAACAAATCTGTTTTTTTAAAAAAGAATTGTTCTGTTTCTCCTTTAAACATTGGTAGAATTAACCAGTGAAATGATCTGTTCTGGAGATATCTTTTTAAAATGCTTTAAACTGTACATTTGATTTTTAAAATAGATGAGTTTAGTAGTATTTGAGTTATTTATTTCATTTTAGGTAAGTTTTAATACTTTCTAATTTTTGGTAATTGATCTGTGTCATATAAGTTGTCAAAATATATGGATAGAGTTGTTTGTAGCCTTTACTTATTATCTTTTTCACATCTCTGAAGTCCATGGTGATATCTGCTCTTTCATTCCTGATACTCTTAAATCAATCCAGTTCTAAATAATAGATATTTCCAGTCAATAGAATTCTAAGAAAATTTGATTTATTTCAAAGAGAAACAAAGATTTCTAGATTTTAAGTAAATATATCTCAAAACCAGTATACTCAAAATCGATTTCATCATCCCAACATTTCTTGTTAGCTTATCATTCTTTTCCTAGTGGGCTCACCCATTTACCAATGGCAAAAACTGAGACACTTCACTCCTCCAATTGGCATCTTAGTTCTGAAATTTTGCCTCCTCAATATCTCTGGAATACATTCCTTTTTCTTTTTTCTTTTTTTTTCTTTTTTTTTTTTTTTTAGTGGGAGGTAAAATAGCAAGGTTTATTAAGAAGGAACATCTGTAAGGACGGATGGGCACCTCTCCAGACAGGACCTGAGAGAGAGTGCCCAGTCCCTCAGACTGGGGGAGGGGGGGGCTGCATGGGTGAGTGGAGAATACATTCCTTTTTCTAACCTGTGAGTAAGGCAGCTACTCAGCACCCTATTACTCCTTCTTAAGATTATTTCAATATCTCAATAGCCTAAATGTGATTCTCTGCCTCTGGTCCTACCTTCCTTTAAACTTCTCTCCACATTGGAGCCAAGGCATTTTTCTAAAGTGAGATCCATGAAAATTCTTTAAAAGTGTGTTGGTCTTCGGACTGCTTTAACAACTCCTTTCCTCTCCTCCACTTTCCCTCCCTTCTCCTCCCCTCCCCTCCCGTCCCTTCATTTTTTTTAACATAAAGTGGTGGCTTGTAGACAACAAACATTTGACTCTCACAGTTATGAAGGCGGAGAAGTTCCAGGACAAGGCACCAGCAGTTTCAGTGTCCGACAAGGGCCCATTTGCTGTTTCATGGAAGATGTTGTCTACATCCTCATACGATTGCAGGGGCAAGAAAGCTCTCTGTGAGCTCTTGTGTAAAGGCACTAACCACCTTCACCTGGGCTGTGCCCTAATGCTCTAAACATCCCTAGAGACTCCACCTTCTAATACCATTGCCTTGGAACTCAGGATTTCTTTTCTTTAATTTTTATTTGAAAGGCAAAGAGACAGATCTTTCACCTGCTGTTTCAATCCCCAAATGCCTGCAGCAGCCATGACTGGGTCAGGTCCAACCCAGGTGCTCAGAACTCCACCTGGGTGGAAGGAATCCAAGTACTTGAGCCATCCCCTGAAGCCTTCAGGGTTCACATTAACGGAAAGCTGGATGTGGAGTAGTTGAGATTTGAACCAGGTGCTCTGATATGCTTTGGCCATCCCAAGCAGCAACCTAACCTAATGCTTGCCTCCAGGACTTATGATTTTAATGTAAGAATTTTGAGGAGACACACTCAGATCACAGTAGAGGCCCTGAGACACAGTTGGGACAAAAATAACCTCGGGTTTCTGTGTTTCATTTTATTTTTGATCAGACACATCTTGCTTCTCTCTTGTCTTGTACTCCAGCTGCATTGACCCATTATTTGATTCTTTCACCAAGCCTCTATTCATCCCTGTACCTCTGCAGTAATTGCTCCTTATGCTTGGAGTACTCTCCCTCTCATGTCTCCTTTCTGGCCATGGCTTTCTTAAAAGACTCAGCTTTAGAGTAAGAGTCCTTGATGGCTCCCCTGACCTTCCTCATCTGTGTGTTCTCAAAGCTTCCTGTGCATACTCTTGGTTACATACTTTGTCTTACTTGTCTAAGCCTCTTTCAGGCAAGGGCTATAGCTTTTTCACAATTACATGTACAGTACTCATCTTGATACATAATAAATACTCATTAACTATTAAATGAACAAATGTGGTAACTTCTCTACTAAGGGATAGAATATGATAATCCATCTGGAAAAGTTAGCAATTATAAGGTGAGAATAATAATATCTGCCATATATTTGGTTATCTTGAAACTGTTCATTTTATCCTTGTAGTAACCCTGTGAATTAAGAGGGTTCTTTAGTTCAGAGAGAAACAAAATGAGACTTGAGATGGATAACAATTTACCCAAAGTACCTAAAGTAAAAGAGAGCCAAGGGTTTGGTGTATGACTGCATCCAAAGCTGTTTTCTTCCCATTCTACCATCAAGTTTGGCATTTGAGAAGAGAGCAAGAGAACCTTAAGTGATCATGCCTCTAGTATTATGTAACGTAACTAGTAAAGGTCTGTCTTCTGGATGTGTCATCAGATCGCTTCTCGGTCTTTTGGCTAAGATCAAGTGTGGATGTGTCATCAGAGACACTAGGCAGCTGAAGAGGTGAAAAAAGTCTGGCAATGGGCAAATGTTAAAAAAAAACCTCAGATATTTTTTGCGCGGAACATTTTATTAGTGAGCTGCTGAGCACTTGGAATAGAAGATGGCAATCCATGAGGACTGACATGCTTCCTGTGAGTAGGTTGGCTGACCTACTCCTAGCCAATTTTCTTTCCGTTTCCTAACTTACTCTTATTTCCTATAGTATATGGTCACAATGAAATGACAAAGTGTACATTTGTTTGGTCTGGGAAGCTAATTCCTCAGCAATGGTTCAAAACCATATGGAGAAGACAAAGTAACAAACAAGTTCCAACGAAAATAACTTCATTGATCAGGAAGAACAAGTGTCACATTTTATGTTCCATGACCCAAGCAGATGTTGTCCATCTCTACAATCATACTATATGCAGTACATATCATGATTGTATATATATACAATGATTGTATATGCATGATTGTATCTATATACATATATATATTTATATAATATGCTCCTTTCACACATCCTAGATTATTTCACAATAGGCCTAAGAGGAATGTAGCAGGAGTATTTCCTAGAAACCTGAGAGTTTTCTTCAGGGAGAAGTATTTCTGAAATCCAGTGTTATTTATTTATTTATTAATTATTGTTGGCCAGAAAAAGGATTTAAGAAGGTACTGGTTTTGAGGAAAGATGGTTTCTTTCAATCCAAATAAGCTTTTTTTTTTCTTTTTAACCAAGCACAGAGAATTTTTAAAGGGATGAGGTAATTGAGGGGCAAGGTTAGAAATAAAGAGTCTATTCAATTGACAATCTGCAGATTTTCAGGCTTTGCTCTGATAAAGGTCCTCCAGTGTACTTTTCATATGATTTGGGGTATGCCCCACTATCTGAGCTCTGTGGTTTCTTTACAGTTTCTGCTCTTGTTTTTGTGGCTGGTTCCTCCTTTGGCTTTCTTATCTGTTTTTTATCTGTGCAGTTCTTCTTTTTTCTTTTTTCCGTGAAGTAGTTGTAAACAGCACTAAAGAATTCTTGGCAATCTTTATTATGTTACTGTACTGGATAAAGCATGTCTTAATAATTTTATGAGTAAGGTAGAGTTATGTGGGGCGACCGGTGCTGCAAACAGGTGGCTTTTCAGGAAGATGGACAATGCTACAGTTCTCTGTTCCTGGATTCCTATGACTTTTTTTTTAATCAGTGACTTGAGCAAGAACATAAAAGTTATGTTAATAAAATGAAAAAATTTACAATTTAAAAAAGCTCAGAGTTAAGGGGCTGGTGTTGTGGCACAGTGGGATAAGCCGCGGCTTGCCATGCTGGCATCCCATATCAGAGTGTCAATTGGAGTCTTAGATGCCCCATTTCAGATCCAGCTCCCTGCTAATGCACCTAGAAGGCATCAGAAGATGGCTCAATTGCTTGGGTTCCTGCCACTCCTGTGTGAGACTCGGATGGAGTTCTGGCTCCTGGCTTTAGCCTGGCCCACATCTGACTATTGCAGCCATTTGGGAAGTGAACCAGCAAACAGAAGACATGTCACTTGCTCTCTCTCCCTCCCCACCTTTCTCTTTCCCTCTCTTTTTGTTTCCTCCCTTCCTCTCCATTTTTCAAATAAACGAATAAAAAAAATTTTTTTGGGATTTACAGATGAAAGACTTTAATTTTTCCCCCAGACTGGGCAACCAACTATGAAAAACATGAAATATGCTAATCCCTATTGTGAGCTTTAAAAGAACAACTCTACAATGATGAGATGTAACATCTGAAAATCTTTTTGACAACAGTTTTTGGGTAAACAAAACTAAAACATGAACAAACCAAACTAACTCTAACTTGCTGTAGGACCAAAATACCAAACGGCCATCAAAACCTAACACAGTTAAAAAAAAATATTTACTTAGTTATTTGAAAATCAGAGTTAGAGAGAGAGAGAGAGATCTCCCATCTGCTGGTCACTCCCCAAATGGCCACAGTGGCCAGGATTGGGTCAGGCTGAAGCCAGGAGCTTCATCTGGATCTCCCACTTGTGTGACAGTGGACCAAACACTTGGACCAACTTTCTCTGCTTTTCCTAGGCTATTAATGGATCAGAAGTGGAAAGGCCAGGACACAAACTGGCACCCACATGAGATGCTCGTGTTGTAGGCAGTGGCATTACTCACTATGCCACAATGCCAACACCCTAACACAATTTTATTGTACAGATCTTGCCCAGAAGATCTGGTTTGTAAATATCATATTTTATGACTCTTCATAACTCTTTATGTCCAGCTCAGAGTGCTGAGCTGATTATTAATTATTATTTGTTAAGCAGTAACTATAATGCTCAGGACATAGCTGGAATATTATGTTAAAACTTGCCATATTTTAAGGTACAGTTACAAACCTGCTGTGCACATAACTAGTGATGGCTCAGTAGGGAGGGTCATAAAACTGTATATACCAGGAAGTCCAGTGGAAGGATTAGGAGTATGCATAGTAATGATTAATGAGAGACAAGTTAATCATTTTGGCCCAGACTGGTTTAATCCTGTCACAAAGGAAGAATTCTACTTGATGCTATAGGGAGCAGCTTTAAACCTGATATGAAGAACTTCCTAGAATTAGTAGAGATAATGATGTGGACTGTTGAATAGTCATGTGTTAGGCGCGTTGCAAAGGGAATTCCTGCACACATCTATGCATCCATATCCCTATGTATGTGTGTATGTATAGACATACATGCACACACACACACACAAGTGTGATTTAGCTCAGGCTTTCTAACTCAAAGATTCTATATTGAGTAGGAGAGCTATTTTTTAAAAATGGTAATTAATTTGTGGGATATGAGTATACATTTTTCCATTAACAACAATTCGCTAAAAGACATTTTCTTTTTCTCTGATGAATTCAAAGAACAGCTTCAACTGCTTTCTTTTTGATTATAACTTTAAATTTTTCTTCAATTTTTCACCAGGTAGGAATTGTTAGATAGTTGCACTATGCATGCTCATTATTTTATCAAAATGTAGCTACCTTTCTGTTCATTTTTTAACACTTTAAATTTTTTTCCTGAATTTAAGAAGTGATTTTACAGCATTCTTATTATGATTGATGCAAAGGCAATCAATTTATCTCCCTATGCATTTTATGATTTTTCCATATTAAAGTGAACACTGAAGATTAAAGGGTCTTTTTAGCTTTAAAATGTCAACTTTTGTTATATAATGCCCACAATATCACAGTTATGAAACACTAAGTTTGCTTCAAACCAATGGCTTGTGAGATCACAAAGGTCAAGGTAATGTTTGTTTCAGTTTGCTAACAGCACAATTCAGCAGTTGGCTATTCTGCCTGTATCCTTAAGTTATTTTACCCTTAACTCTCTGGACACTGTGTTTTCTAGTTATGCTCTCTCTGGCTTCTTGTAATCACTTCTCCCTCACTCTCATCTAAACTGGGACCCCTCCCCAGAGAAGCCCTTGTCATTCTCACCTTTACAGATTTCTGTACCTAACATGTTGGAGCCCTAGTTTGCCATGCTCACCCTGCTCTGCCTCTCTCAACTCATAGGAATTGACAGGTCTCACATGCAACTCATTCTCTTCCTGTAAAACACAATGTTGGGGTCTTTTGTTTCTGCCAGCAATATAAGATTTTTCTTCAACAATAAAGATCAGAATACACAGTGTAATACCATATCTTTTATCTTTTCCCCCTGCTTGGGGAGGCGTATTTGTTAAGAGCAAACCTTCTTTTATTTGTTTTAAAACTTTTTTTATTTATTTGAGAGGCAAAGAATGAGACAGAGAGACACACAGAGATCGTCCATCCTCTGGCTCACTACGAAACACCTGCAGCAGCCTTGGCTGGGCCAGGGTTGGAGGTGGGAGCTAAAAACTCAATCCAGGTTTCCCACATGAGTAGTAGAAACCCAATTTCTTGAGCCATCACTTGTTGCCTCGCAGGGTTTGCATTGGTAGAAAGCTGCAATTAGGAGCCAGAATCCAGGAATTGAACCTAAACTCTACTGTGGGCCTCGGGTGTCTGGACCCCCGGGCTAAACATTCATTTGAAGAACACAGCTTCTGACTCAAACTATCTCAGTTCAAATCCTAGCCCTTCCCTTTTCTGGTCATACAACTGATGAGTTGTTTAAGTCTTTTTAGTCTTCATTTTTCACATCTGTAAAATGAAGGTAAGAGTGACAAAATGTAAATCTTGATATCGGCAGAGTTAGATCAAATATTGTGGCTTTGAAGATTCAAACCACCAGGCTGACTTTGCAATTATTTTAATTATTTAGAGATGACTTTGCTGAAGGTGAACATTTAGAGTACATTAAATATGAGAGACAGATTTTGCTTAGTTTTTAGGTGGTGAGTTTTTAATTCAGGGATGTACGCACTGGAATATGTACTTAAACCTGTGGAATAGTTAATTTATCAATTAGTTTCCTGGGGCTGCCACAGAGTGGGTGGCTTGAACAATAGACATTTGCTTTCTCACAATTCTCGACCCTGAAAGCCCAAGATCAAAGTGTCAGCAGGACAGATTTCTTCTGAGGTTTCTCTCCTTGGCTTGGCCATGGCCATTTACTCCCTGTGATTTCACATCATTTCTCTCTGGGTGTCTCTGTGTCCTCTTAATTTTTTTTTCCTTAAAGATTTATTTATTTATTTATTTTATTTGAAAGGCAGAGTTACAGAGAAAGGGAGACAGAGAGAGAGAGAGAGGAGCTTCCACCTACTGATTCACTCCCCAAATGATCCTAATGACTGGAGCTTGGCTGATCTGAAGCTGGGAGCTTCTTCTGGGTCTCCCCCGTGGGTAGCAAGGACCAAAGCACTTCGACCATCCTTCTCTGCTTTGCCCGGGTGCATTAGCAGGAAGCAGGATTGGAAGTGCAGTAGCCAGTACTTGAACTGGCGCCTGTATGAGATGCTGGCACTGCAGGTGGGGGCTTTACCTGCTATGCCACAGTGCTGACTTCAATTCTGATCTCTTCGTATAAGGGCACCAGTCATCTTGGACGATAGCCCACCATAATCCACCATTTCACCATAACTGCCTCTTTAAAGGCATTATCTCACCATCCAATAACTTTCTGAGGTACTGGGGGTTAGGACTTCAGCATAGTAATTTGGAGGAGGGTATAGAACACAATTTAGCTTATAAGATACCCACCTGAGGTCTTAACTGGCGAGACTAAACCAAACTCATCTTAAGTGTGTTGTCTGTGATATTTCCCATGAGGTAATCTGAAAAACATGGGGAATCCAGGTGGTTTTTCAAGCAGTATTTTTGTGGTGTTTCATCATGACTTCTTGAGTGGAGGGAAATGAAACTCAAGCTGACCAATTTAGTTTCTCTAACACCAGTTTGCTCCCCCTTCTTAGGGAGCATGATTGTGAAAGCACAGCCTAGAAAAGTCTCTTGGGATATGTATGAGCTATGCCCTCTCTCTGTGACTCTGTTGTGTTTTGTGATCCAGAGTTGGCTATTCCTTTGCTTATTTTTCTGCTGCACAGTGGTCTTTTTACTTTTACTGTTGAACTTTTCATTTAGTAGAGCCATTAAGTCTTTGGCTATGATGTAAATTAAAAACATGCTGTCTCAAATAAAATTAAGTTACAAAAAGAGTTGGCTATAATGTTATTATGCAGACAAAGCCCAAATTATCATTCTAATAACAATCCCAGCACCACTGCTGCCTGGTAACTAATGCATTATTATGTAATGCTTAAATTCCATGCACTTAATACTTTCCCCTTTGTAGAAGTGCATTTCAGTTCCTTTAATGATCAGGTTCACGGTCTGGGTTAGGGACCCTATGTGAGCATTGGGAGGGTAGAGGGCATAGCAAGGAATTTGCTTCTAACATTAATATAAGTTCAAGTGCTCTATTTTGTCTGCTTTGCCTCACTTTGCAAGGAGGACCCCAAGTAATGTAGAATCACACCGCCTATCTTGTTTCTCATCTCAATTTTCAGACTTGCTTTAGTCCCTGTGAGAGAGCCAGGTGATGCAATCAAGTATTTTCAGAAGTGTTCAGGTGCTTCAGGATTTTCGAAACCCATTAGCTCACTGTTACAGAATGTTTTCACAGTCAGTAAGCCCTGCGAGCTATTCTGAGCTCATGGTTCTTGTGGCTTAGGCAGAGAAACCGATCACAGTCTGCCCCAGGTATCAATAAAGGGTATTGAAAGAGAGGCCATCAAAAGAAGTGGCTGAAAGAATCCAGCAAGTGCTGGAGAAGCATTTCTTCCTGAGAAGTTCATTTGGTGAACCTAAAGGCAACCAAGTGATAAAGGAAAGAGCATCTTCCATTGGAGCCCAATAATATTCATAAAGCAGAATTGAGTTGCTTTTCTGGTGGTTGACAGCAGCGATTTCTGAGCTCATGTATTCCATTTTGTTGAACAGGTTCTTAGAATCTGACTTGGAAGGAAATGAAAACATGACAACTGCAAAGTGTCAGTCCAATGTTTTGAAACAACTTTCAGTCTGCCTACAAGCATCTTAAGTGAGTCCTTTACTTTATTTATCAAAAGAAATTAAATTTAGCTGCACCCTCCCCAGCCAACCTCTTTATTTTCATTACTTGTCCGTAAGTATTTTTATTGAGTGCTTCCCTCATTTTCCTTTCTCTCTGGGCCCCTTCTGCTCCACCCCCTGCCTTCCCTATCCCCAGCCTCACATGAAATGTGATGTGTTTTATTTATGCTATCCAAAATTCATTTATATCAGGGAGGATCCCTCCCCACTCACGATGGACTTGTGGGAGTCTCAAACATGAAGTCAGTGTTTAGATATCACATGGTTGATTTCATCCACCACAAGCAGATAATATCAATGACAGTGGCTCATACCCCTAATCTTTTTTTTTTTGGAAGCTTTAAATGGAAAATTCAATAATATGGGCCCATCAATTGTCAATTACAACAATATTTCAGATTCATATATCTTTCCTATTGTAAGCATTCCAATCTGCTGACCCAAACTTGACCTTACATGCTCCTTATATTTATTTATTTATTATTATTATTATTATTTATTTATTTATTTGACAGGCAGAGTGGACAGTGAGAGAGAGAGAGAGAGACAGAGAGAAAGGTCTTCCTTTCCATTGGTTCACCCCACAAGTGACCACTATGGCTGGTGCACTGAAGCCGGCGTGCCGCACCGATCGAAGCCAGGAGCCAGGTGCTTCCTCTTGGTCTCCCATGCGGGTGCAGGGCCCAAGCACTTGGGCCATCTTCTACTGCCTACCCGGGCCACAGCAGAGAGCTGGACTGGAAGAGGAGCAACCAGGACAGAATCCAGCATCCCAACCAGGAGTAGAACCCGGGATGCCGGTGCCGCAGGCGGAGGATTAGCCAAGTGAGCTGTGGCTCTGGCCCAAAAACCCTTATATTTATGCTGAGAAGAGATCAGTATAGAGACAAAGGAAGAGCTCAAAGTAACATCAGAAACTTCAGCCTCTAGCCCTGCCCCATGAGTTTTCAGTGACCATGTGGTCTTGGGTCATTCTGCCACTGGGCTGTTCCCTTATCTGTAAAAGAAGGTGGCCAGCCCGAAAGGAATTCTAACATCCTTTGCAGTTTATGGCCATTCTATGATCATATATCCTTTTTGTGGATAATCTTTGTTTTTTTCTTACAACATTGCTTGTTAGCAAGTTCCTTCTGCTCAGCTTTCCCCTAACTCTGTAAGACCCAAATGATGAGTTATCCCTTCAAGGTGAGTCAACCGGAGTCAATCCTTTTTGCTACGTATCTTCCAAAGAACAAACTCTGGAGACAGTGAAATCATCTCTGATTGCGCCACTTGGTGCATTGTTGGCTGTTCCTTTTGAGGGACAGACCCCACCGGCAAACCTAAGTTTGCCAAGAAATGGGGCACTGCTCCCACAACTGTGCTTGAGGTTGGCTTCCCAGCCCTGCCTGTCCTTCTTGGATTCAGCCACAGCATTCTAGGAACAAATTTCTCTGCTCAGCCACACTTCCCCACCAGCCAACTCATTTTCTGAATTGCATGCTTCTGGTCCCCTTCCTGTGGGTTTTGACAAGACTGAGTTTGTCAGGCTCCTCTGCATTCCTGCGGGCCTTTCCAGGAGGTTGGGTCTTAGGTTGCTCTTGGCTTCTCCAGATATTTTTAAATGCTTTTAAGTGATTTGAAAAGCATGCTAACTGTGACTTTTAAAGTATTTGTAATCATACCCCAAGGCCACTGGCATAGCAGTAGGCTTGTCAAAGGCCACAAGTAAACAAATTCAAAGGAAGAGGTGAGGCCATAGAGGCAGCTGCAGAACTAGGAGGCAAAGGAAGCACATTCCGTTTCGTGATTCTTCAGCAGTGATGACTGTGCACATTCATCACCTGGACTCTGGGGAAGGAGGACAAGCTAGTTGGTATGTATTATAGGAAATGTGTGCAGTGGGGGCAAATATAAACCTATATTGTTCTCACCCCTTCAAGGCTAATCTGTTTCACGACCACTCTCAGAATTGTGGAATAAGTGACCTGCAGGATAACCATATGGCAATCTGGTTTTTCTAGGACAGAAAGAGAATTGCTCTTTGATCCCTGGTACATTTGACTACAGATGACACAGGCCTTGATTCAGTCCTATATAATCTCCTTTAGCTCATTTTTAGAAAAAAAAAATTTAAGCCCCTTACTGAATAGGGTACTCTTAGAAATGGGATGCTTATCTCAAAGCAGTTTTGTTATTGCTTTGGGGCATCAGATATATTAGTCAGCTTAGCCTCTGTAACACTGTCCCCACACTTCAGAGGCTCACCCCAACAAATTTTCACTTCCCACTTGGCATTACATAGCAGTGGTTTTGCATTGTATGCTACAGTTCTGCTCCAAGTGTCCTCTCTTTCTAGTGTCCAGTAAGGTAGCAGCACAGAGTCGAAACATGATTTCTTTATGGTAGACAGAAAAGCAGAGACCTGTCTGAAAAGTGTGATGCTTCAAAAGGTTTCCTTAGAGCTAGCACACTGTGACCTCTGCTTACATTTCATTGGCCTGGACAAGCCATATGGCCAAACCTGACAATGTGGCAGAGAAGTACAGTCCACCTAGAGAACTGCTCTGCAAGTCTCCTGGAAATGGGCTGGGATGGATAATCACCTTATAGGGGAGAGAGCAATGTGGAGAACAGTAATTCCATCTAACATATGAGGATGATATGAAAGATATATAATTGCCTGAAAAAGGTGAGGATCAGGACAGGAGCCTTTGACCCGTGAGTCTGTGTCTCCTATTCTTGAATGCAGTCAAATAAAGATGACAGGGAAGAATAGCTCTTTGGTTTCTGTGTTAGTTAAGGCCTGTGCCAAGGTTCCTTTTTTTTAACAGGAGTGGGGAAATTTTTTTCTGCCAGTGCCATTTGGATATTTATATTACCATTTGCTGGCCATATGAAATTATCAACTTAAAAATTAGCCTGGTATACTAGATTTCAAGTCCCACCTTCAGTTGCCTTGGTAGGGCCAGACCAAATGATTTCATGGGCTTTTTACGGTATATGGGCCAGACATTCCCCACTTCTGCATGGGGTCTGGCTCAGTTCTAACACTCTGAGGTTCACTTACTCCTGCCTTAGACCATATCCCTTTCTCTGTGAGTTCCTTCAACTTATTTCACTTCATCTTTTGATGCATTTTTTGGCTTTGGGTGCCTGCTTTGTTCTTTCAGCTGACTCTGAAATGGTGTTCTTGCAGATGCAAGATCACTGTGGTTTGGAACCAAGCCAGAAGACATAGGAATTGGCATGGGCATGTGGGCTGAGACTTGGGCTTTCTGGCTCCAAGACGGGCTCAAGAAGTAGACAATGACAAGAAAAGAGCTAGATATAAGAATAGATGCATCTATTTTCTAGATTTTAGTGGAACTAAAACATTTTGCTTACTTTTTATAGGGAAGTTTAGTTTTACTATCTTGCTATCTTGTCAATAAGTTTTTTTCATGGAACATGTAACTGAGATGGTTAAATTGTGTTTCAAGGAAGGCTGAAAAAGAATAGGTCTTTCTGCCCTATGACATCAATGAATTCTTACAATAAACTGAAATAGGAGAAAAATCTGATTTTCGTGTCAAATAATTGGAAAAATGTTCTCTCTTTCTAGAAATCAAACTGACTTGCAGTACTCATATATGTACAACATCTTTGCTAACAAAGTAGAATAGCTAATCTAATAATGACTTATTTTTGTTGGCCTGTTTGTAAACAAACAAATATTATAATACCTAATATTATTAAAATATTTTACCATATCTGCATGCTTATTGACATCAAATTCAGTGGTTCTTTACTGGAAATAGAATTACATGGGAGGCCCAGAGCTGAGGCACAGTGGGTTAAGCAGTTGCCTGCATCTCATATGGACACCAGTTCAAGTCCCGGCTGTTCTACTTCCAATCCAACTCCCAGATACTGCACCTGAGAAAAGCAGCAGAAGATGGCCCAAGTCGATGGGCCCCTGCACCCATGTAGGAAACCCAGAGGAAGTTCCTGGCTTCATCCTGGCCTAGCCCTGGTCATTGAGGCCACTTGGGGAGTGAACAAATGGGTGGAAGATCTTTCTTTTCTCTCTGCCTCTGCCTATCCTTCTCTACAGCTCTGCCTTTCAAATAAATAAAATAAGTCTTTTTTAAGAAGAATTACATGGAAACATCTAAATTCTTAATTGCATGGAAACATTTAAATTCTTACAGCAAAGTTTCCTTTGCTGATCCTCTATGGCACTTAAGATTTGAGAGAAAGTCAGAACCCAGAAGTTTTCTATCATTTCTTTCCATGTTCTGCACAATGCTTGGCATTTATATTGATTGGAATAGATAACTAATCAAATTAATAAACAAAATACACAGTAGTTTTAAAAAAAATTATAGGTAGGTAGGGAGTCACAGACACAGAGAGACAGAGATAGAGAGTGACAGGGATAAAAAGAGCTCTCCCTCCTTTGGTTCATTCCTCAAAGGCGCACAGTAGCCAGGGCTGGGCCAGGCCAAAGCTGGGAGCTTGGAATTCAATCCAGATCTCCCATGTAGTTGGCAGGAACCCAACTCCTGAGGGTTCATCTTAGCAGGAAGCTGGAATCTGGAGTGATGTCAGGATTTAAAACCAAGGCACTATTGAATTGGGTGCACGTGGCCCAAGTGACATCTTATCTACTACACAAATACCTGCCCTGACATACAGCCTTGTTCCAGAAAAGAGAAAACAAAACAAAACAAAACAAAACAAAACAAAACAAAACAAAAAACACCTAATAAACATCAAACAAAACAGGGAGGAGAATGGCCGCCCCAGGTGCCCAGGTTTCTGTCCTTGGTATTTCTGCTTCCCATGCTGAAGTGCAGCTACTGTCTGGGACCCAATACTCACCACTATTTCAGATCCCAGCAATGACTATCTCACAATTCTTACTCCATGTTCACACTCTTGGTTAGGACCCAGTGCTGTCATAAATAGTTTTGACTAAGCCACCAAGAGGAAATAGAAGAAGAAACGAGAAACAACTCACATCTCCCATACAAGAAATGAAAAGCATTTGGTATCACTTACTGACTTTGCTATATGCCAAGCTCTGTGCAAAGGTTTCTACAGAAATGAGAAGAGAGATTATTGTCTCCACTTTGGAGAAGTGCAGCTGAGTCCTGGGGAGATGATGACATGCCCAGTCATCTACAGTTGGTCAGTGGTGATGCTCAGATGAGAACCATAGCTATTAGAGAGTTCACAGACCATGCTTTGAAAAGCAGATATTGCTACATAAAGTAATTCTAGTTAATGCAGAAAAATGATGAATTAGGCATAAGATCTCCCTTTCTTAAGATTTAATGATCTTGCAACCATTATTAGGTTGGCTTTTTGCAGTCAGGTTGTCTGTGTTTATTCTTTTTTTTTTTTTTATTAAACTTTTATTTAATGAATATAAATTTCCAAAGTATAGCTTATGGGTTACAATGGCTTCCCCCTCCCAAAACTTTCCTCCCACCCACAACCCTCCCCCCTCCCGCTCCCTCTCCCCTTCCTATCACATCATGATTCATTTTCAATTCTCTTTGTATACAAAAGATCAGTTTAGTATATATTAGGTAACGGTTTCAACAGTTTGCCCCCCATATAGTAACACAAAGTGAAAAGAAAAGAAAAAAAAATACTGTTGGAGTACTAGTTATAGCATTAAATAAGGGTGTACTTTATTCTTAATGCCTCTAGCCGTAGCTCATCTGCCACCTACATGCTGCTTTCTTTCAAAATAAGCATGGCTCCTCTTTGTATATTTTTCCTTTACTACTCATCCCTCAGTCTCCTATATTCCTCTCCAACCTAGACTTTTATAAAACAAGTATGTTGGGCAGGTAGCATTTCCACTTCTAGTTGCATAGCAGTGGTTATTGGTATCATAAAAACTCAAATTGTTGGAGATTTGCCTCATCTTAATTCCCAATAGTTTTCACCTTCTCAACTTTTCTGTGAATTATTATGTTCCTTAATGTCTTACTTCTGCCAAGCCAATGAAAGGATGAGTCTCTTAGAATTAGGCTTTTACCCATTATAATCCATAAGCTGTACATTGGAAATTTATATTCATTTTTTTTCACTTGTGTTGCTATATGGGGGCAAACTGTTGAAATCTTTACTTAATCTATACTAAACTTATCTTCTGTATATAAAGATAATTGAAAATGAATCTTGATGTGAATGGAAGGGGAGAGGGAGCGGGAAAGGGGAGGGTTGCAGGTGGGAGGGAAGTTGTGGGGGGGGAAGCCATTGTAATCCATAAGCTGTACTTTGGAAATTTATATTCATTAAATAAAAGTTTAATAAATGAAAATAAATAAATAAAAAAATTCTTAAACCAGCTTCATGGAAAATTTAAAACTAAGATTTATAAAACCAATTTGATAAGCTGATGTGATTCTCAATTTTGCTACAAGACATAAAGTGTTTTATTTCCATATAACAAGTCTTAGCTAATACAAGTCATTGTCCATGTGCCCATTTACTAGTATTATCTGAGCTCTGCTCCCATGAAGATTATATTCTGAAACACAATATGCATTAGGGTTCTTCTAATTATTTAAACCTTCTATTTAAAGAAAGCAAACTTGGAGAATGTACTGAAGAAGTCCTAATGAGAACATAAGACATGTTACCACGGTTTTTCATATTAACAAAGGAGAAAAGACTTAGAGGCACATTTTATGGATAAGGTACTTGGCAGAGCAATCTGTAGGAATTAAAATATTACCTGAAATTATAATGGAATAAAGGGGAAAAAAGCAATAAAATATTTAGTATCAGTTATCCAATAATAAAAACAAAATAAATTCATAATTCTAATACACCACGTAAAAAAACAAAAAAAAAAGAATTAGGTTTTTACTGTATAAATACATACCAACAATGAGATAATTTTTATATATTATGAGATGTTTTTATCAGCAAAAACCTATGTTAGCATTCTTTATATAATTATGATGTATTTGTTCATCACTGTTGGTATCCTCTTAAAAAATACACTGTGCATAGCAAGATCTATCTATAGGCAGGAAAAACTGAAGTGCTGCAATTATTTCAATCATATCATGAAATCACGACTTATGGCTTTCTGTCAAAATGTGCTGTATTTCCTTAGACATGTAGAAGATGATGAATTTCCAAGATAACTCACTGAGTGTCTTTGTTAAGTTGACATATTTGATAGAATTACCAGCCAACTTACAGGGTCGGAGGGATTTCCATCATGCATGCCATCCTTGAGAAATAGGTGCTGTGGATTTTGCTCAACCAGAGGATTAGAAGATTATTCATTTTTAGCCAGATAAAGTGAGTCCTCTCACCACGGATGGCAGACTCATTGTAAAATATTTATCGAATGCTTTCCACATGCCAGATGTATTTCCAAGTGCTAGGGATTATTCAGAGATAAATACAAACACCTCCCCCTGCCCTTGGGGTGCTTATACTCTGGTGTTAGGTATCGAAACAACACATGCTAGAAGTAGGCTAGCATGGCCTAGTGGTTAATAATCCATTGTACCATATTGCAGCACCTGGGTTCAGTTCCTGATTCTGGCTTTCTACTAGTAGAGACCTTGGAAGGAAGCAATGATGGCTCAATAATTGCTTCCCTGCACTCATTTGGGAGACCTGCATTGAGTCCTGGATCCTGGCTCTAGCCTGGCCCAGCCCTGGTCATTGTGGGAAGTGAACCATGGAATGGGAGCTCTCTCACTTTCTCTGTCTTCTAATAAAAAACAAAAAACTACTTTGCATTCTAAATGAATGAGATTATTAATTTTTTTTTTTTTTGACAGGCAGAGTGGACAGTGAGAGAGAGACAGAGAGAAAGGTCTTTCTTTTTGCTGTTGGTTCACCCTCCAATGGCCGCTGCGGCCGGCGCATCACGCTGATCTGAAGCCAGGAGCCAGGTGCTTTTTCCCGGTCTCCCATGCGGGTGCAGGGCCCAAGCACTTGGGCCATCCTCCACTGCATTCCCAGGCCATAGCAGAGAGCTGGCCTGGAAGAGGGGCAACCGGGATAGAATCCGGCGTCCCGACCGGGACTAGAACCCGGTGTGCCGGCACCGCAAGGTGGAGGATTAGCCTGTTAAGCCACGGCGCCGGCCAAGATTATTAATTTTAACAGGTAATGTAGTTCAGAATTATCAGAATGTAGACTTATGTATTAAATATCTTTAAAAAAGACTTTAGGCATTTTTCTCAGGCAATTTACATAATTACTACATTTCTTGACAATTTCTTGCTGTTTGTCATCTAGTCTCTATTCTGTAGTCACAAAGATGTAAAATAAGATAAATATTCTGTAAACAATATTAATTTTCTTTTCTTTTTTTTAAAGATGTATTTATTTATTTGAGAAGTAGAATTACAGAAAGAGGGAGAGACAGAGAGAGACAGGTCTTCCATCCACTGATTCACTCCCAAATGGTTGCATTGGTAGGAGCTGGCTAATCCAAGGCCATGAGCCAGAAACTTCCTCTCTGGGTCTCCTACATGGGTTCCAGGGCCCAAGCTCTTGAGCCATCTTCTACTGTTCCTAGGCCCTTAGCAGAGAGCTGGATCAGAAGAGGAGCAGCTGGGACACGAACCAGCTTTCATATAGGATTCTGGCACCACAGGCAAAGACTTAACCTACTAAGCCACAACACTGGCCCCTAGTTTTATTTTTAAGTAATATGTTTAGTATTTTTTCAAATTGCTTGGATTTGCTCTAGATTTAAAATAATGAACATAATTGTGAAAACAAAATTAAAAAAACTATTGATATCCAAAACTTCTCAAAGTATAGAGATTATAGTATATTCATCATATATTTTAGGGGATCTGGAGTTGAAGAAATACAGACTTTGTTGTTTGAAAATATAAGTAATTATACTGTTAAAATGAGTTCATTTTATTTTTCCTGACTTTGTTGAATACCCTATATTTCACTGTATTTAGGGGCTTTTTCTTACCCCTTCCTCTTTGTACATTGTGAAATAGAGGCCAAAATTGAATACTAGTCACAAAAAAGTGGGATTAAATGCAGATTTTGTTTCCAATTACCCCTACTTATCTGGATTTAAGTGATGGAGGTGTGGTTTAATGGAAAGAGATAAGAAATATGTTTGTTCTACATCTGCCATGAGAAAAGTCTTTCTGACCTGCTTCTCTTAGTGTGCCCCTATGGAAAATGAAGACTTGGGGAGGTGGCTTTTGAAGTCTCATGCTAACCTCATGCAGTTCTACCCCCACATGTGTCATTTGAACTTGGGTATGAAAGGGTCTCATTTATCTCAACTTTATAAAATGTCTTTTCCCACATTTACCATCCCTTTGAGGGTTTGGGTTTATCATTAATGGGACCAACTCTTTCATGCTTTATTAATGAAAAAATTAGAAAGTCAAGTGATTTTCCCTTAATAATAAGAAGAGATGTGCAATTATAAGGTGAACAATGATAGGATCCTATTACTTTTTATTCAAGATTTTGAGGCATATACTTATTCTTGAGTATTTTAATTACTCAAAAAAAAGAAAGTTAAAGTAAGCATTTTCAAGGATGATTTCCAGAACTTACAACCATTGAGTTCTTATAAATTCATAGTTGAAAAATATGAATCAATTTTGTTAAAGATGATAGATTAAAGATGAGGAAGATAATTCCTAGAATATTTCAAGAATCTTAACACTTTATTCCTCAGGACCCTTTGTGTGGATGTCTTGTCAGTCCAAAGAAGCTAAACTAGGAGCCCAGAATAAGTCTGAGGTCACAGAGTCATACAAACCAGGGCCTGCATCCTCTATCCAGCTAGAAAACTGAAAATATTATTTTCATAGTCAAGTGATCAAAACGGTCAGGTTTTATGTACTCTCCCCAGGAGTGGTTGGGACGCACACTTGATAAAAATTGAAACAATGGAGTTTCAGTTTCTGCTCTGCCAACTGCTAAGGTAAATTGGTGTCTCCATGTGCTCATCTTGGCAGGCATCTGCAGGCCCTTTACCAGAGAAACAGGAAACAATGATGACAGAGCCGGGCAAGCCCAGACCACATAGGAGCCTCCTCTGTAATTGTGGATAGTTCTGGAAACTGGACCATCAGCTCTAATTACCTATGCCGGGAATCATGTGCGCATGAGGCCACATTTCTCAAGAGCCTGCTGTTGCCAGGCCCCTAAAAACAGCTCAGACCTGCTCCACAGCGGCATTCATCTCGGCTGCTGAAGAGGATGAACTCATTTTAGGCATACATTTCTGTAAACAACAGAAAGATCCATGATTATAAACATAGACCTGACCCAACTACATTGTTGATGCAAATTGTCTCCCTTTTGCAACCCCACAGAGAAGCTACACACTTTCACCTTACAGCAGATCTTAGTCAGATAAATTTTGGTGAATGTCCAGTTCTCTTCCCACTCTTTGCAAACTCAACCACAATCACTCCTACCACCATACTTGACAAAAGAACAAATTTCAGTGGTTCCATGTCATTCCCAAGTTATTTCTCAGAGCCATCAAGCTAGTTAGGAAAAAAATGAACCAAGCTCCTTGGTGCAAATATCATTAAATATTTGAGTTGTCAAGTAGGTGTTGGTGGGCCTGATGGTCACTTTATAAATAAGAAAGCCAAGATTAAAATCAACTCTACAGCCGGCACTGTGGCTTAACAGGCTAATCCTCCACTGGGTTCTAGTCCTGGTCGGGACGCCGGATTCTATCCCGGTTGCCCCTCTTCCAGGCCAGCTCTCTGCTATGGCCCGGGAGTGCAGTGCAGGATGGCCCAAGTGCTTGGGCCCTGCACCTGCATGGGAGACCAGGAGAAGCACCTGGCTCCTGGCTTTGGATCAGCAGAATGCGCTGGCCGCAGCGGCCATTGGAGGGTGAACCAATGGCAAAAAGGAAGACCTTTCTCTCTGTCTCTCTCTCTCACTATCCACTCTGCCTGTCAAAACAAAACAAAACAAAAAAAAAATCAACTCTACAAACTCAAAGATTACAGTGGCAGAATTGGCCATGAATGCTTCATTTTTCAATTCCAGCACTAGTCAAATGTTAAAAACAAGTGCAAAAATATATGCCTATATATGTTTTATTTTCAACCTAGCAGGTCCTGTTTCACATAGATATTAATTAGCTTAATTTTTTTATAAGAATACCACTGCTATTTTTGTCTTTACTTTTTTTTAAAGATTTATTTATTCACTTGAAAGAGTTAAACAGAGAGGCGGTCAGAGAGTGAGAGAGAGGTCTTTCATCTGATGGCTCACTCCCCAGTTGGTCGCAACAGCCGGAGTTGTGCCAATCTGAAGCCAGGAGCCAGGAGCCCCCTCCGGGTCCCCCATGCAGGTGCAGGGACCCAAGCACTTGGGCCATCCTCCACCGCTTTCCCAGGCCATCGTAGAGAACTGGATCAGAAGTGGAGCAGCTGGGTCTCGAACCAGTGCCCATACGGGATGCCGGTGCCTCAGGCCAAGGTTTTAAGCTGTTGTGCCACAGCGCCGGCCCCATCTTTACTTTTTTTTAACTTGTTTTTTTTTTTTTTTTTTTTTTTTGAAAAGCAGAGTGACAGAGAGGAAGAGATAGGGAGAAAGACATCTTCCATTTGCTGCCTTATTCCCCAAATGGCCACAAGGGCCAAGGCTGGGCTAGGCCAAACATAGGAGCCCTGAACTTCATACAGGTCTCCCATGTGGGTGGCAGGGGCCCAAGTATTCGGGCCATCTTCTACTGCTTTCCTAGATACATTAGCAGAGAGCTGGATCAGAAGAGGAGCAGCCAGGACTTGAACTGGATATCATGGGATACCGGCATTACAGGCAGTAGCTTAACCCATTGTGCCATAACACTGGCCACACTATTGCTATTAAAGGTAGTACTGCATCACTATATCTGAGTGACTGTGTGCCATGAAGACAAAATGATGTGACTTGTAAATGATTTTTGAGAAGTATTCCATGAATAGGCCTCAAATTTATGGCTTCTGCCTAATGAAAATTTTGTATTTGTGAGAAATGGTTAAAGAAAGAGAAAACATTCCACATTTTCATATGAGGCTTTTTAGTTCTTGCAAAGAAAAATTGATGAGAATAATGTACAGCTTATACTCTTTTTAAAATATGTTTATGTATTTATTTGAAAGAGTTACACAGACAGAGGGAAAGACAGAGCGAGCGAGTGAGCTTCTACTAACTGGTTCATTTCCCAAATGGCTGCAACAGCTGAGACTGAGCCAGACCCGTGCCAGGAGCTGGGACTCCAATCAGGTCTCCTAGGTGGGTGTCAGGGGCCCATGTACCTGTCCCATCATTTACTACTTTCCCAGGTGTATTAGCAGGGAGCAGGCTCAGAAATGGAGTATCCAGGACTCAAACTGACACTCAGGTATGAGATTCTGTTTGCTTAACCTACTGTGCCATACATTAGCTCCTGGCTTATACTCTCAAATACATTCAGCAAATGTGTGATTAAAAACTATCCCAAACTACTTTGCTCACTAAAGGGTATCTGTTAGACTGCTTAGATATTAGAGAACTAAAAAAATCACTTTGCAGATTTATCAACCAGTATTATCTTGAATAAGCTAAGTGTCTAAATAAATGATACTGAGAGGAACAAGATAAGCAACAGCCAGGTTGCAGAGCAATCTTCACTTCAACTTGAACTTGTTAGAGTAAGTGAAGTGGTTATGTGATGATATTCAGTGGGAGTTAGGGGATGTAACAGGCTTGTTCTACACAAGGTGAAAGTGAGACACATTCCTTTATCTGGGTAAGAATATCCCCTATGAAAATTTCTCATACTTCAAAACCCTTGTGAATAAAGGAGGTAAGGAAATGTAGGCAGTGAACTTTGGTTTGGCATCCAACAAGAATGTGGCTGTTTCAATTTCCTTAACTGGAGATCTAGCTAATGCCCTGCATCTCAATTTCCTTAGAATACTACACTTCTTAAGTTAATTAAAAATAGTTCTGCAGTGTTATTTCATGCAGCATCTACTTACAATTGTACCCTTTACTATATAATGATTCTTGTTCACATCTAGAAAAGAGTAAAAGTAGAATTCTTATCATTGAATGATTATTTTTTCTGGATAAAACTTTTGTCTTTCCATAACACAAATTTCTAATCTGGATATTTAGAGAATTTTATTTGACATCTCCTTCTTTTATTAACAGATATTGAGCTCCCTATTATATATTTCCTATTTTCAGTTTATTCATGACTAGATACAGGGACATCAAATCTACATTCACAAGAGGAAGGGCTTATTTCCCCTATTTTCATTATAGTTCCCAAAGTGCTTTTTTTTGGATGATTTCATTCTTCTTCCAAGAAGAAAATTGGCCAACCTTCCTTTAAAAGTTATATCGTACAGCAAGTGTTCTGATGTTTCATTTAGTCACAAATGAGAAACAGAATTTATTACAACATGGCTTTCATTCTGTGTGGAGAACTGTGTGGGTGGTGGGAGTCAGCATTACCAAAAAAAAAAAAAAAGACAAATTTTTCTTTGTGCTTCTTCTGTTCCAGATTCTAGAAATCTGGGGTACTATCCAAGCACATGAAATCATGCAATTTATATCCATCTTTCCTCTCCTCATAAGAAGGCTACAAGAGATCTTTGGAACTAAATTTCTTGTCCAGCTTGAGCTAAGACTAAAATTTTTATTTGTTTTCATGTTTAACGTCAAATCTAAAAAAAGTTTTTTTGTTTTGTTTTTTTTTTTTTTAATTTGAGAGGTAGAGTTACAGACAGTGAGAGGGAGAGACAGAGAGAAAGGTCTTCCTTCCGCTGGTTCACTCCCCAAATGGCTTCATCAGAAGGAGCTGCACTGATTCAAAGCCAGGAGCTAGGAGCTTCTTCTGGATCGCCCATGTCGGTGCAGGGCCCCAAGCACTTGGGCCATCTTGTACTGCTTTCCCAAGCCATAGCAAAGAGCTGGAGTGGAAGAGGAGCAGCTGGGACTAGAACCAGGGCCCATATGGGATGCCGGCACTTCAGGCTAGGGCTTTAACCCACTGTACCACAGCGCCGGCTCCTAAAAAAAGTTTATCCCATAGAAGTTGTCAGTAGAATGGTGGTTACCAGAGGCTAGGGAGAGTAGTGGGGATGGGGGTATGAGGGAAGGTTAATCATTAGGGTATAGTTAGGAGAAACAAATTCTTAGTGTTCTATTGCACCCTAAGGTGACTACATATAGCAAAAATATACTGCATATTTTTGAACAGCTAGAAGAAAAAATTTTGAATGTATCCATCACAAAGAAATGGTATGTGTTTGAGGGGATAGGTGGCTAACCCTGGCTCAAACATTATACAAGGTGTGTTTGTATTGAGTCCTCACATGGGACCCTGTATATACATGCAATTTTTATGTATCAATTAAAAAAATAAAGTTAACATTTCCAGATGTCAAACTTTTCCTATAATGTGATTCTTTGCACAGCATAGCACAAAACTAAGAATTCAGAACTTGTTTTTAAAAGTATTAAATAACTATAGGTATGTAGGTTTTTAAATGTTCAGTGATGACTAATAACAATGTCTATTTTGCTGTAGTTTTTATGAGATTAAAGATGATTTAATAACCTATATATTGGTCCTCTTAACTATTTTCAACCCTAAACATTCAAAATTAATTCAGAAAATAAATATCTTCCTTATGATTGGGAACTACTTAAGAATTCATTTGAAAATGATTTCCATTTCTTAAGAGTTAGAAACCATGATTTAGAAAACTTTCACTTTTCTGTTATAAAAGTACTACATAATTGGCCGGCACCATGGCTTAACAGGCTAATCCTCGGCCTTGCGGTGCCGGCACACCGGGTTCTAGTCCTGGTTGGGGCGCCGGATTCTATCCCGGTTGCCCCTCTTCCAGGCCAGCTCTCTGTTATGGCCCGGGAAGGCAGTGGAGGATGGCCCAAGTTCTTGGGCCCTGCACTCGCGTGGGAAACCAGGAGAAGTACCTGGCTCCTGGCTTCGGATCAGCGAGATGCGCCGGCCACAGCGGCCATTGGAGGGTGAACCAACGGCAAAAAGAAAGACCTTTCTCTCTGTCTCTCACTATCCACTCTGCCTGTCAAAAAAAAAAAAAAAAAAAAAAAGAAATAAAAGTACTACATAATTATTAAAAGTATTCAGAACATGCAAATGTTAATATATAATTCCACCTGTACTGTTAATATCTGATTTTTTTTCTTTTGAGAGTTTTCACCCCTGTATAAGATTTTAAAAAGTTTGATTATTAATTTGTGTGTGGAATTTTAATATTATATCGTATGTATTTTCCATAGTATTATTGTATTTCTTGTAAAAGACTAAAAACAATTTTTGCCAAAGGAATCTTTCCGGTTACTTTTGTTTTTATAAGGCTTACAGTAAATGAAAACATGAATTCTCATACTCTCTGTTCCTCCCAACAATTTCCCCCACCCTCCCATTACACCTTGCAATCACTTAGAAAAATCTCAGATATCTTTTCAGAAATTTCCAGAATATATAAGTGTATGTCCATGTAATGTAACATTTCCTTCTCATTATGTTACCTATATTTGTGTACACACGTACTTTGAGAATCTTTATACATTACTTCCTTCATAGTGGTTTCTTTGGGAAATCAGTCCATATACATTTTCTTCATGTGCTTTAGTTGTTCAATAAGCATTCTATTGTATCATGCACATCCATTTAGTATGTAGGATTCTACTGATGAGCATTTACATGATTTCTTCTTGTGATCATAAAATGTGGACTCTAAGGCAAATAAATGTGGATGAGAAAGGACATTCTTCTAGGAAGATGTCTTCCCTTAGCCCCTCTGGTTCCCCTCTCCATTCTTCTCCACCTTACCTGCTTAGGAGTCTGACCTGCATATGGACCACATCAAAGGACTCCCTTGCTGATCTAGCTTTTGGTTGAGTTCAGCCAATGGTAATAGCTGCAGGAAACTGGAAGAAGGAAGTAAGGAGAGGTGGGTGTATTTGTAGCCTGGGCTCTCTTCCTGTCAGTTGTTGACAGCCGGCTTCCTCTCTTGAACTTTCTCTTTCTCTCAAGCCGCTGTGTTCCTTCCCTTGCCCTACTAGTGTCTGGACGTTGCATTATCCTTGTAGTTTCTCTGTACCATCTATCTTTATATATAAACTATTAATAAAACTCTGCTCAAATTACCCAATTTGAGTGTGTTGTCAGTTTCCTGCTGCGAATGTAACAGATACACATTACTCCTAACAGGCATAGCCTCACACCAGGATGTTTGGTTTTGTGATTGGATCTTGCGCCATAATTCAACCCTTCCCACCCTGCCTGTCCACCGCCTCCTCCTGCCATCTGCCTTGGCCAAAGCCCCTGCAAACTTGGTCCTGTGCAAGACAAAACCAGGACAAGATATGGAAGCCTTGGTTACGATCAAAATGATGTGTGTGTGTGTATCTTTGTGTGAATTCCATATTATAAATTACTAGCAGTGGAGTTGTTGGGTCAAAGGATATATACTTTTCTTACTTTGAAATTTGCCAGATAGCTACCCAAGTAGATAGCCTTACTTTACATTCTTGCTGCACTTTTTCCAACTGTAGATTATAAAACTTCAAATTTTTTGTCCTTTTGGTAGGTAAAAATAGTGTCTCAATTTTCTCTTTAACATTTTGTTTCTCTATGAGTTCATTTTTGTATCTTTTCTTTTTTTTTAAATTAATTAATTTTCTATGCCATTTCCAATTTAACATTTTTGTATCTTTTCATATATTTCTTGATTTTTATATATTCTTATCCCATCTTCCTATTGAATGAAATTTTTCTTATTTATTTAAAATACTATTTTTATATTAAAGAAATAAACTATCATGTGTAGCAAACATTCTTTTCCAATATTTTGTTCCATAGGATGTAAAATTTTTATATAGGCAAATGATATCAAAAGTTTCTTTTCATGGCCTTTTGTTTTGTGTCCATTTAAGAAAAGTCTGTTTTACTCCAAGATAATATTTGTTCAAAATCTCATGTCTTCCATAGTATTTATTATTCTTTTTACATGTATATTTTGATTTATCAATAATTAATTTTTATGGGGGAGAAATACATGTCTAGTTTTTTTTTTCAGATGCCTAGCTAATTATTTGTAGATGTGATTTGGAGGTGCTTTAATGTGGCAATGACATGATAATTAATAAAGTCTTTCATCATTAATATGGAATGCTGTGTTTATACTAAGTTCCTAAAGGAATCTGGGTCTATTGCTATACTCTTCTATTGATTTGTAGACATAGTTTGCAAGTTGGCCCCATTGATCCTTGAATGCTGGTCCTGCCCTTGTATTATTAGTGTCCACTCCTTGAAGATCAGCTGGACCTAGTGATTTGCTTCTAATGAACAGAACACTGCAAAAGCTATGCTCAAGCTGACTTGCCCCAAATGGTAGAGTTAGAAACATATCAGGGGATTCCAATTCAATCCCATCAAGGTGGCATGTACCAATGCCATCTCACTAGTCCAAGTGATCAATTTCTGTTCACAATTTATCATAATGATAGGACTAAGAGTCAAAGGGATCAAATAAACAAGACTAGTGTCTGAAAATACTAACCGATAGAATAAAAAAGGGAGAGAACGATCCAACATGGGAAGCAGGATACACAGCAGACTCATAGATGTCCTAAACAGCACTCTGGCCTAAGAATCAGCCCTTAAGGCATTCGGATCTGGCTAAAAAGCCCATGAGAGTATTTCAGGCATGGAAAGCCAAGACACTGTGGCAAAAAAAAAAAAAAACAAAAAAACCACAACCCTAAATGAAAGATTTCCATGAGTGAGATCCCAGTGGAAAGAACAGGTCATCAAAGAAGGAGGTACCTTTCTCTGAAGGAAGGAAATAACTTCCACTTTGACTATGACCTTGTCTAAATATGGTCGAAGTCGGTAAACTCAAAAGGCCTCCATAGCCTTGGCAGCTCATGACTAGAGCCTAGGGAGATTACTGACGCCATAAACAAGAGTGTATATTCTTGTATATTTAATCTTCATGATGAACATAATATAAATTTTTCAAGTATTTCCCAAAGCTCTATTGCTTTTCTTAAATTCCATTTATGTCTCCTCAGTAAAATTGTAACATTTTCTTGTCTTAAATATCACCCTTAAGATAATTACTAATTATTTGTTTTGGTTTTGCTATTGTGAGATTTTGTTTAAGTATTTTTTCTCTCATTTTGATTAATATGTAGCAAAACTGTTGATTTTTTTAAATCACATTTCTAGCCATCCACTTTATCTAATCATTTTACATAATCTTATAATTTCCAAGTTATGACAGTCACAGTAATACATCTTTCTTTCCAATACATATATTCCTTAGTTTTTAAAATGCTATTAAAGCATGTTTATTTACAGTTTGTGGATAGTTTTTTTAACTTTTATTTAATAAATTTCCAAAGTACAACTTTAGGATTATGAGGTTTTTTTCCCAGATAACCTCCCTCCCACCTGCAACCATCCCATCTCCCACTCCCTCTCCCATCCCATTCACATCAAGATTCATTTTCAATTCTCTTTATATACAGAAGATCAGTTTAGTATATATTAAGTAAAGATTTCAACAGTTTGCACCCACATAGAAACACAAAGTGAAACATACTGTTTGAGTACTAGTTATACCATTAATTCACATAGTACAACACATTTTGGGCAGTGACTCCTGTTGTTGATTTAACAATTGATGCTCTTATTTATGAAATCAATAATCACCCGAGGATCTTGTCATGAGTTGCCAAGGCTATGGAAGCCTTTTGAGTTCACCGACTTTGATCTTATTTAGACAAGACCATAGTCAAAGTGGAAGTTCTCTCCTCCCTTCAGAGAAAGGTACCTCCTTTGATGGCGTGTTCTTTCCGCTGGGATCTCACTCACAAGATCTTTCATTTAGGTAATTTATTTTATTTTATTTATTTTTTTGCCACAATGTCTTGGTTTTCCATGCCTGAAATACTCTCATGGACTTTTTAGCCAGTTCCAAATGCCTTAAGGGCTGATTCTGGGGCCAGAGTGCTGTTTAGGACATCTGCCATTCTGAGTCTGCTGTGTATCCTGATTCCCATGTTGGATTGTTCTTTTCTTTTCAATTCTATCAGTTAGTGTTTTCAGACACTAGTCTTGTTTATGTGATCCCTTTGACTCTTTTTTTTTTTTTTTGACAGACAGAGTGGACAGTGAGAGAGAGAGAGAGAGAGAGAGAGAGAGAGAGAGAAAGGTCTTCCTTTACCATTGTTTCACCCTCCAATGGCTGCTGTGGCCAGCCCGCTGCGGCCGGCACACTGCACTGATCCGAAGCCAGGAACCAGGTGCTTCTCCTGGTCTCCCATGCGGGTGCAGGGCCCAAGCACTTGGGCCATCCTCCACTGCACTCCCGGGTCATAGCAGAGAGCTGGCCTGGAAGAGGGGCAACTAGGACAGAATCCGGTGCCCTGACCGGGACTAGAACCCAGTGTGCCGGCACTGCAAGGTGGAGGATTAGCCTATTAAGCTGCAGCGCCAGCCCCCTTTTACTCTTAATCCTATCATTATGATCAATTATGAACTGAAATTCATCACTTTGACTAGAGAGATGGCATTGGTACATGCCACCTTGATAGGATTGAATTGGAATCCTCTGGCATGTGTCTAACTGTATCATTAGGGATAAGTCCAAGTGAGCATGTGCTGAATTGTAAGTCTCCTCCCCCTCTTATTCCCACTCTTATATTTAACAGGGATCACTTTCCAGTTAAATTTAAACATCTAAGAATAATTGTGTGTTAATCAAAGAGTTCAACCAATGGTATTAAGTAGAACAAAAAAATACTAAAAGGAATAAAATAGTTGGTTGTTCCTCAACAGTCAGGACAAGGGCTGATCAAGTCATTGTTTTTCATAGTGTCCATTTCGCTTCAACAAGTTTCCTTTTAGGTGCAGAGATAGTTGTCACCAATCAGGGAAAACATATGATATTTGTTCCTTTGGGACTGGCTCATTTCACTCAGCATGTTTTCCAGATTCCTCCATTTTGATACAAATGACCGGATTTCATTTTTTTTTTACTGTTTTAAAGCATTTTTTAAAGATTTTTTTATTTATTTGAGAGGCAGAGATACACAGAGGCAGAAGTGGAGACAGAGAGAGAGAGAGAGAGAGAGATCTTCCATCCGTTGTTTCACTCTCCAAATAGCTGGAACTGGGCCGATCCGAAGCCAGGAACCAGGAGCTTCTTCTGGGTCTCCCACGTGGTTGCAGGGGCTAAGGACCTGGACCATCTTCTGCTGCTTTCTCAGGTACATTAGCAGGAAGCTGGATAAGAAGTGTAGCAGCTGTGACTTGAACCAGCACCTATATGGGGTGCCAGTGCTGCAGGCAGAGGCTTTTCTCACTATGTCACAGCACCAGCCATTCCTTATTTTTTACTTCAATGACTGGATTTTACTCTCAGAACAATAATAATGGTAATGAAACCATTTTTTAAATGAAATTCTAATTACAAATTGAAAATTTACCATAAAATTTAATGCTGGCTTTGGCATGACTAAAAGTATTTTGATCTGCAACATTCTGCTTTGTTTTAGGAATGCATGCTATATTTTGTATAATCTCTTTCTGACTTTTTTTTAAATAAAAGAAATTGAGAGAAAGAGAGGGAGAGAAAGAGAGAGAGAGAAAGAGAGAGAGAGAGAAACTTCCATTCCCTGGGGCTTGGCTGGGCCTGGTCCAAACCAGGAGGAACTAAATTACTTGGGCCATTCCCCCGGCTCCTAGAGTCAGAATCAGCAGCCAGAGATGGTGTTGAACCCAGGTACTCTCTTGTGGAATACAGGAATTTTAGCCAGTGTCTTAATAGAAAGTTTAAACCCCTGCCCTATATTTCTTATATTTAACTGATTTTTCCTATATGAACTATTACATTATGAACTACATAATATTCCACGAAGGGAAAGTATTATAGCTTGCATTTCTGTGTCTTTTGCTTTTATAAATACCTCTTCAAAAATATCTTTACATATATGTAAAAAAAGATTTATTTATTTATTTGAAAGTCAGAGTTACACAGAGAAAAAAGGAGAGGCAGAGAGAGAGAGAGAGAGAGAGAGAAAGAGAGGTGAAAGAGAGGTTTTTCATCTGCTGGTTCACTCCCCAGTTTGATGCAACAGTCAGAGCTGTGCCAATCCAAATCCAGGAGCCAGGAGCTTCTTCCAGGTCTCCCACATGAGTGCAGGGGCCCAAGGACTTGGGCTATCTTGCACTACTTTCACAGGCCACAGTAGAGAGCTGGATTGGAAGTGGAGCAGCTGGGACTTGAACCAGTTCCCATATGGGATGCCAGCATTGCAGGCAGTGGCTTTACCTGCTACGCCACAGTGCCTTTCCCATAACTTCATCTTTAAAAAAAAAAAAAAAAGACGTAGGAATTTTATGTCAGGCACTATAATATCTACATTAAATTTTTTTCTTTTGAAAAGCAGGGAGAAAGAGAGTCAGAGATTTTCCATCCACTGGTTCACTCCTCAAATGCATCCAACAGTTGGGCTGGGCCAGGACAAAGCCGGGAGTCTAGAACTTAATCCAGGTCTTCCATGAGGGTGGTAGGGACCCAAGTACTAGAGTTATCACCTGCTACTTCCCAAGGTGTGCATTAACAGGAATCTGGAATTGGGAAAAGATCTGGAACCCAAACCCAGGCACTTTGATATGGTGTCTTAATCATTACACCAAATACTTGCCCCTATACTTTCATATTATTTATGTAATTTTTTAACAGTAACAGCAGCCTTATAAAACTGTATGACAAATATGCTCATTTTATAGATGAGGTACCTGAGATACAGAAAGGTTAAATAATTCACCCAAAGAGGTGACAGAGCCAATGGGCAAACCAAGCACACTGTTGCTGAGTAACAAACTAGATGATGGCCATAGCCACAGTTAAGGTATAGAACATTCCCGTAACATCATAGCCTCTCTGCAATCAAGCCCCTATCCAGCATTGCTCCAGGCAACCACTGATGTTCTTGCACATTATAAATTAGTTTTTGTGGACTTCCATAGATACAGAACAATACAGTTTATGTTATTTTGTGTCCAACTTCTTTTGCTCAGAATAATCCTTTTCAAATTCATTAATGTTAATATATATGTATTTATATGCATATATATATAACTAGTTTGTCCACTTTCTTTTCTTTTTTTTGACAGGCAGAGTTAGTGACAGAGAGAGAGACAGAGAGAAAGGTCTTCCTTTTCCGTTGGTTCACCCCCAAAATGGCCGCTACAGCAGGTACGCTGCGCCGATCCGAAGCCAGGAGCCAGGTGCTTCCTCCTGGTCTCCCATGCAGATGCAGGCCCAAGCACTTGGGCCATCCTCCACTGCCTTCCCTGGCCACAGCAGAGAGCTGGCCTGGAAGAGGAGCAACCGGGACAGAATCCAGCGCCCCAACCAGGACTAGAACCTGGGGTGCCGGCACCGCAGGCAGAGGATTAGCCTAGTGAGCCGTGGCACAGGCTCCACTTTCATTGTTAAGTATAATCCCATTGTATGGGTTTACCACAATTTGTTTAAATAAATAAGTTAGTATAGAATATGTTTTTCCTTATAATACTGTACTTTATTGCCCAAGTAGAAACTTAGTATTAATAAGGTGTGTATCCAAAGTGATTTATAAATTTCTAAAGTTTCAAAAATCACTATCATGTGAAATTTTTCCTTTAAAAATACATAAGGTGTTAGTAAAGTTTTTAAGTGGCACTTTCAGACTCGGCTACCTCAGTGCTGTCAATTATTGGATGCCTTTTTCATTCAGTTTGGATCATCTTGGTTCTTGGTATGATCTCTAATTTTTTATTAAAGCCTGGATACTTAAAACACTTTCCTAAAACAACAAAAAATTTGTGGTCATTTTCCACTCCTACTTCTAGCCCCAGGCAGACTTTGGTTTGCTTTTTCTCTCTGTAATTTTGCTTTTACTAGAAATTTCACATAAACTGAAATACATAAGTGGTCACCTATGTGCTTCTTTTACTGAGCACAATATTGTTGCTATGCATTCATGTTTTTTATATTCCTGTAGTTCATTCATTCCTTTGGCTGAGCGGTATTCCATTGTATTAATGCAGCAAATTTTTTTTTTTTTTTTTTTTTTTTTTTATTTTTTTTTTTATTTTTTTTTAACTTTTATTTAATGAATATAAATTTCCAGTGTACAGCTTATGGATTACAATGGCTTCCCCCCCCAAATAACTTCCCTCCCACCCGCAACCCTCCCCCCTCCCGCTCCCTCTCCCCTTCCATTTGCATCAAGATTCATTTTCAATTCTCTTTATATACAGAAGATCAATTTAGTATAAAGATTTCAACAGTTTGCACCCACATAGAAACACAAAGTGAAACATACTGTTTGAGTACTAGTTATAGCATTAAATCACAATGTACAGCACATTAAGGACAGAGATCCCACATGAGGAGCAAGTGCACAGTGGCTCCTGTTGTTGACCCAACAAATTGACACTCTAGTTTATGGCGCCAGTAACCATCCTAGGCTGTCGTCATGAGTTGCCAAGGCTATGGAAGCCTTCCAAGTTCACCGACTCTGATCATATTTAGACAAGGTCATAAAAGACAGAGTGAGGATAGTAACCAATGATCCTAAGAGTGGCATTTACCAGGTTTGAACAATTATACAGCATTAAGTGGGGAAGAGGACCATCAGTACACACAGGTTGGGAGTAGAGCCATTGGTGGTAGAGTAGAGGTTATGATTACAAAGGAATGAGGCCCAAGTGCACTAGACAGGGCCTAGAACAAAGGACAGAGTCATTATTAGAGGAGCTAAGAAAGGTGCTGTCTAAGCTACAATTAAGTTTTCTGATTGAGAGGCAAATAGAACCTGATAGAAGGGGCTTGATAATAATCTGGTGGGCTTTAGGCCTTGTAAATTCAGAGGCCCAGACCTATCTATCTCTTCACATGGGGTATATCCTAAGGGAGGTGTGAACCTCCTAGGGGAAGGCACTCTGTTGACTTTCATTACTTGGCTGGCCTGGGAGGAGAGCTGGCCAGGTAAAGGCAGGTGGCATCTCTAACAAGAAATTTACAGTTCTGCCTGCAATGTTGCTGACCCTACTTGACCATCCCCTCAGCTGCAGTGGTCACTTTGGAAGTTGGGCTGAGTGAAGGGCTTTTCAGCTTAGAGCCAATAAGATCTGTGGCTCTGACCTGGGCATCCTTCAAGTCCAGGGCAGGTCCATTTCCAGTGATCCAACTCTTGGCAGAGCTGCCAGGGCTCTTCACAAGCTGACTTCTGCTGAAGCCCAGGCTTACCTCATGGAAAGCCACTGCAGTAGACTGGCCTGTTGGGTCTCCTTGAGGGCAGATCACTGTACAGATCAGCCATTAATAGGCCTGCCACCCATTGCTTCTGATGCCGAGCTTTCTTTTCCTCCTGGTTTGTGTTAAAGCAGACCAGAGGATGCAAGTCAAGGGAGTGCCCGTTTCCCATCTCTAATCTTCGGTGGCCTGAACTACAAGTCTATAGTCACAGGCATGTTCTGTAGTAGTTTTTCTAAGGTAGACAATGCCCATGAGGAAAATTATATTCTCACTTTAAAACTTTCTTTCCCTTTGGTCTGAAAGGGAGGTTTTTTCTACTTACTGTATACTTTGCTGATGGCGAAGTGAATCTAGCTATGAGATTATTATTTGAGTTCTTATTTTGGCTATGCTATTGCAGAAAAATGTTAGCCATCTCTTTTATAAGGTCTAAAGATTAAATTGTGCATCCTACAGATTCCTTCATAATAGAATTAGTTTCCTACCTTGAAGAGAATAGAGAAATGAAAGAACAAGTTGGGCTTAGAATAGAGAAATGAGGGAGCAAGTCCTAGATCACTTGCTGACAATAGCAATATCACATGAATACTTAGCAAACCGTTTCAACCATTAGATAACAACTTAAGAAAACATTTACCAGAAGGTCCAATGCCTTCTATAAATTTTAAGAATCATGTATTTGAAAACACCTCTTAAATATCTAACATGGTGTAGTTTGTTTAGCCAGTAAACTTAAGCACAACCATCTAAAATGTTTTTAGTTTCTTTCTACCAACAAGTCTAAAACATATGATACACAGATTCAGGTCCCACAAATTAAAATGTATCTTTGATTGATTTTAGCAGCTTAAATTTATGGACAATCTTATCTATAAGCCATTTAAAATAAAACTCTTAATAAAATTTCCCCATGTGGACATACAATATGTACACACATATAATATAGCATAATAGACCAATACATCAATTTTAATAATAGCTTTTAAAATCTTTATCTCTTTTTGTAGATTGCCAATTGATTTGAATTGCTTTTTGTTTTTAGTAACCTCAGTTAACCATACTTTCTCTCAGTTGGTACTGTTAATACATTATTGGCTTCATCTGTTTACAGAGCCATCCCAAAGTACTGAATACAATAAAAGTGGCTGGAAAAAGTCCATAGGAACCTATAGGAGGACAGCTAAACACAGAACCAACAACGCTTTAGTGTTATGAGCAGCAGATATTCAAATTTTTGAAAAAAGCACATATTTAAATAACCCATAGCTCTTAATAAAAATTCAGCTGTTTTTGAACAATTAGAATTTAACAGACATCAAGAGAACATAATAGATTACTTTAACACATTGCTTTAACAGAGCATCAGAGTTTAATTCTATGTCAAAGAGAAATTGAGCTTCCTGTGATCTTTTGCTGTGAGGTTTCCTTCCTTTACCTTCTTTCATATTGGTGACCATGTTTCTGTGTTTCTGTGTGTAACACATCTTTAAGCATCTTTTGCAGGGCAGGATGAGTGGCAACAAATTCTTTCAGTTTCTGTTTGCTATGAAAAGTCTTAATTTCACCTTCATTCACAAATGAGAGCTTTGCAGGATATAATATTCTGGGCTGGCAGTTTTTCTCTCTTAGTACCTGGGCTATGTCTCGCCATTCCCTTCTAGCTTGTAGGGTTTCTGATGAGAAGTCTGCTGTGAGTCTAATTGGAGATCCTCTAAGAGTGATCCGACGTTTCTCTCTTGCACCTTTTAGGATCTTTTCTTTATGTTTCACTGTGGTGAGTTTGATTACAACATGTCGTGGTGAGGATCTCTTTTGGTCATGTTTATTAGGGGTTCTATAAGCTTCCTGTACTAAGATGCCTCTGTCCTTCTCCAAACCTGGGAAATTTTCTGCTAGTATCTCACTGAAAATGCCTTCTAATCCTTTCTCCCTCTCCATGCCTTCAGGAACTCCTAGAACACGAATGTTGGGTTTTTTAATAGTATCCTGTAAATTCCTGACAATATTTTTTAGATTTCTAATTTCTTCTTCTTTTCTTTGGTTTGCCTGTTTCCTTTCCTGTTCTCTGTCTTCTAAGTCTGATATTCTCTCTTCTGCTTCGCCCATTCTGTTTTTAAGGCTCTCTAATGTGTTTGTCATTTCATCTATTGAACTCTTCATTTCATTATGATTTCTAGTCACTATCAGAGTTTCTTGTTCCACTAGTTGTTTCATTTCATTTTGATTCCTCCTTAATATTTCACTTTCACGAGAGAGATTTTCTATCTTGTCCATGAAGGATTTCTGTAGTTCAAGAATTTGTTTTTGAGAACTTCTTAATGTTCTTATCAATTTTTTGAGATCCGCTTCTTGCATTTCTTCGATCTCATCATCTTCATAATCTTGAATTGGGGTGTCTTTTTCATTTGGGGGCGTCATAGTTTCTTCCTTGTTCTTGTTAGCTTGGTTTTTGCGTTTGTTGTTTGGCATGTTGGAGATATTTGGTTTCTTCACTGTGGTGTTTTTTCTTGTTACACTATGGCTCTATATTAAGTGGACTGTCTGCTTTCAATGGAGCCTTAGAGGCTTGAGATGGGTGTGGACTGAGAGCTGTGTTTGGTTCCTCAGGGTTGAGGGTGTGTCAAGGATGACACTCCCAGGTTAGGTGTGGTAAATCTCTCTTTCTTTTTTTGATTTAAAAGGGAAGTAATTCCGCACAGCTGAACGTAATTGGAGGTAGTTAGCAGGCAAATGATATACCCACAGGAGCCAGAGATCAGAAGCTCTTTCCCAAGGTCCACACAGGGAATCTCTGCTGCCCTCAGTGTGGGCTCCAATTCTCCTGCAGTCTCCCACTGGGTTGCCAAGTTAGATGCTAATCTCCTGTTATTTCACCCCTCCCCACAGAGTCAGGTTTTTCTGCTAGGCTGAGGGCTGGTGCAGACCTGAGGTCGCCCTGCTTATGACGTATGTCCAAAATGGCGCCTGCTCTGTCTTGCTCGCCTGTGAGAGGTGAGCGGAGAGAGAGAAACTTGTGTCCGTATCAGTCACTTTTTTTATTTTTTTTCTCTCTCTTCTAGTTAGCCTGGTGAACTTTTCCCCACGGAGTTTCAAGCCTCGTTCCCTCTAGCCTCCTCTTTCCGCTTGCCTGCTGGTATCTCGGGCTATGGAGGTTCGGCTCACCTCGCGTTCCAGCGCTGGTGCGTTGAGTCTGCCGCTGGTGTCCCGAACTTGGGCTCCCACGCTCTCCACGCAGGTCCACTGTGAATCACTAGTTCCGGAAGAGTTTCCTCTGCTGTTTCATCCCCTACTCTTCCTTGACACTACAGTATCTCCACTTATATTAAACTTTCTCTCCCCCCGGACTAAGTGTGCTTCCTGCCTATTCCGCCATCTTGCCACCTCCGCTAATGCAGCAAATTTTATTCATCAACTTGGTAAGTGAGTGTTTAAATTTTTCAAGAAATTGAAAAACTGTTTTCCAAAGTAGCTGAATCATTTTACATTCTAACAAGTATGTGTGAGTTTATATTTCCCTTATACCCCTAGAAGTCTTTGAAGCTACTGGTACCAGATCTTACAAGCAATGGCTCCTTTTCATCCTCCTTTCTCCCATCCCTGCTTCTATCCTGTTATGTGCATGCACTGCACTGAGTGTTGTTAAAATTGTATAGTTGATCTTTCACTGCTGTTTGTGTTTAGAGGGAATGAATGTCTTCTTGCAAGTGGTTGTAGTTCTTCTCACACACTTGGCTGAAATGGGTTTTCGATTATCTCTTTGATCTGGTGTTTTCTCATGTTTCTAATTCCCTCTTTTGTAGTACTACGCCATTTTCTGCTATCATTGTACCTGAAAACCCCTCTATTTCACTTGCAATGTTTGCCTATCTGAAGTAGAGTCTCACTGCTTACTTTTTAGGTAACATACACTATGAACACTGACACAATTTATGATTCTTGGACTAGTTACCACTTTTTAATACATGCGAACTCCTTGACATAAAGTTCAAGAACTGTCAGCCTCCTTTAAATATATACAGTGTGCTAGCCTCAGTGGGCTCTGATGCTTGGAATGTGCCAGTCTTTGAATGAGCAGTTGTGGCCTACTTAAGAAGACACACTACTGCTCACCTGTGGCAGACAGGAAGGAGGGACTGCTGCCAAAAAGCCCATCTGCTTCCAGTGTTTGTGGACTGTTTTCAAAACAGGAGCTGGTTTATTCATAGGCATTATCTCTCTAGGAAAAAGAAGTGCCGCAGATTGGAGTTATGAGCTGTAAGGGAAGGCATTCAATCACTGATTTTCCCTGTCCATTCTAGTTACAAAGGATCGCTCAAAAAGATTTATTAGAGAGAGAGAGAGACCTAGCCTCCGGTTTAACCTTGCCCCTACCCCATCACCAAATACCTGGAATGAGCAGGGCTGGGCCAGGTCAAAGCTGGGAGCCAGGAACTCAATCTATGTCTGCTACATGGGTGGCAGAGACCCAACTACCTGAACCCTTACTGCTGCCTTCCAGAATCTGCATTAGCTGGAGCCAGGAATTCAGCCCAAGTACTATTATGTGGGACAAGGGTATCTTATCTGCTACGCTAAGTACTTGCCCCTCAAAATGATTTTGAACAGGATATAGTACTTCACAAAGTAATCATTGCTCTGTAAGTAGCATCTTCCTTAGGAGTCTTGGGCCATATACTAAAACATGAGCCTTGTATAAATTTATTTTGTCATCTGAGTGAACTGCATATTTTCCTGAATCTCATTTCTGAAAATGTGTGATATATGGCAAATTATGCCAACATAGCTCAAGAGTATCTACTAACAGGTTTTATAAGGAGATTAGATAAGAAAAATCCTTACTAGAGAAAATTCTTTCTATCTGAACTTTGAAAACATACCAAATTCAAAATATCCTTACTTATTTCATGTTCAAAAGAAGCTAGTCTTAAACAAAAAGGCAAGTGTGTGACTACAAGCCATCTTTGAATTACAAGTATTTTTATTTTTATTATTATGTTAAGTGTACAGTCTGGTTTTTCTTGCATATGGTAAATTGTGTACATGTTTACTGAAAATTCTTAATGTAATGTGGTATATTCAGAAAACCTTTGTTTCAATAACTTCTTCCCCCTCCCTCCAGCTGTACTGTATTGATCACCTCCTTTCCTATCGGGTTTATTGGATTTTATCAACAACTTTGTTGGATTTTCTAACTTTCTGTCAGTCTAGGTATTAGCTAATACCTATTTAGGTGTTTGGAAATTCTCTGAGACTCTCCCACCATTGAAAGATGTAATTCCTGTTTCCTCTTTGAATCTGGGACTGCTTTGATCATCAGAAAAATCACAGAATCATAGTGTTACGTGACCTCTAAGCTGAGATCATAAAATACCAGGTGACATTTGTTCTTGGAAACTTGTACTGTGTAACAAACTTGGCTAGCTGGAGTTTGCCATGCTGGGAGGAAGCTCAAGTAACATGGAGAGGTCGCAATTAAGTGCTCTGACCAAAATTTCAGCCATTGAATCATCTCAGGATAAGTAGCAGATATGTTAGTGGAAAAGGTCTACTGAAGATTCCACCTCTGACTTTTCCAGCTGAGGTCTCAGACATTATGAAGTAGAACTTCATCCCTACTCTGCTTGTCTGACCTCCTGAACCACAGGCCAACATAATTAAGTGATTGATATTATAGGAGAGTACTACAAAGTGTATGCAGAAATGTGTGTTAAAGGATAATGCACAACAATACAAAAGTTGCACTTTGTAAATTCACATTTATTAAATAAAAAATAATAATAACTATATAACAAACAAAAAAAGAAAAAAAGAACTTAATACTTTATCCTTTTAGTATTTTTTATGTTCTACTTAAAACTATTGGTTGAACTCTGTAATTAATACACAATTATTCTTAGGTGTTATTAAATGCTATAACCAGTACTCAAATATTATTTTACACTTTGTGTTTCTGTGTGGGTGCAAACTGTTGAAATCTTTACTTAATATATGCTAAATTGATCTTCTGTATATAAAGATAATTGAAAATTAATCTTGATGTGAATGGGAGAGGAGAGGGGGTGGGAGAGGGGAGTGTTGTGAGTGGGAGGGAGGTTATGGGGTGGAAGCTATTGTAATCCATAAGCTGTACTTTGGAACTTTATGTTCATTAAATAAAATTTAAAAAAAAGGATAATGCACAAAGCATATTGTACTAATGTATGATATCAAATGTAGGAAAGACTGGCTATAGATTGTGTGAGAGCTCTTGGTACAGCTCCACAATTTTTGTTTTGTAAGTTTAAACTATGTTGAAATTAAAAAGTTAAAAAAAAAAAACAGATAACACACACATTTTCCATTAAGCTATTTGAAGACTCTTTTTATACCATGACATTTTGGGATGATATAGTACTCACCAGTGGATAGCCAGAAAAGAATATAAAACTTGGATTTTTCATTTTAAACTTTCAAATTTGAAGCAAAGCTTATCTCATTCTTTCTCCCTGGCTCTGGCTGAAACTTTCTCTATGGCATGGGAGAGGAATTTGGAACATGTTCTTTCCTCCACACATTTCCTGCTACCCTGTGCTTCCCTCTGGTCCTGGCCAGGAGGAAACAAAGAGGTAGATCTCCCTTGCATTGATTGTTGCAGCTCCTCTTACCAACCATGACCAATCAGCAATGACTTTTTTTTTTTAAAGATTTATTTTATTATTTGAAAGGCAGAGTTACAGAGAGAGGTAGAGACAGATGGACGTCTTCCATCCGGTGGTTCACTCCCCAAATGACCACAATGACCAGGGCTGGGCCAGGTCTAAGCCAAGAGCCAGGAGCTTCTTCCAGGTCTCCCATGTGGGTGCAAGGACCTAAGCACTTCAGCCATTTTCCATTGCTATTCCAGGTGCCTTAGTAGAGAGCTCGATCAGAAGTGAAGCAGCTGAGACTCAAACCAGTGCCCATATGGGATGCCAATGCTGCCGCTGTGCCACACAGCACCGACCCCAGCAATAAATTCTGTATGAAGGCATCCACACGCCCTCCCCTATGGTGTGCTGAAGCTGTTAGTAGAGCTGGGCCGATATTTCCATTCTTCCTCAGCCACCACCACCACTGACTGCCACCGGTGTCCTAATCTAGAGATCTCTATGTAGAACATCAGAATCATGAGAAGTTTTCATTTTACTATTTTTTAAAGACGTATTTACTCAAAAAGCAGAGTTACACACACACACACACACAGAGAGAGAGAGAGAGAGAGGGAGAGGGAGGGAGAGAGGGAGAGGAAAGCTCTCATCTGCTGGCTTATTCCCTAAATGACTGCAATAGCCAGGCTGAGTCAGGAGGCTGGAATTCTATCTGGGTCTCCCATGTGGAAGGCAGTGGCCCAAGTACCTGGGCTTCCTTCTACTACTTTCTGAGGGGCATTAACAGGAAGCTGGATCAGAAACAGAGGAGCTGGGACTTAAACCCAATTTCATGTGAGATTCCAGTGATGTAGGCAGTGGCTTAACCCTCTGTGCTACACCACCAGCCCGTTTTTACAGTTCTCAGTGCCCAAGCTGCACCCCGCACCAAGTAGGGGAGCCTTTCCTCATTCACATTACACTTTTATTTCCTGGAGTTGAAAATATTAAATGGAAGAGTCCAAAAGTGAGCAATTCATGTAGTTTTAAATTGCCTGCTCTTGTGAGTAGCATGCTGAAATCCTGATCTGTCATACCACCTCTCGCCTGGGACATGAATCATGCCATTGTCAAGTATATCCATGCTCAGTCACTCAGAAGCCAGTTCAGTTATCAGATGCAAGATCACCGTGTCACAGAGCCTGTATTCAAGAAGACTTTATTGCACTTAATAATGATCCCAAAACTCAACAGGGTATTTGGATATGCCAAAGAGGAGCTGGAAAGTGCTTGTTTTGTGAATGAAAGAAAAAGCAAAATAAAAAAAAGAAAGACAAAAAAAGTATTCATGAGATTGCTAAGATCTATCACAAGAATGACTCTTCTAGCCACAAAACTGGAAGAAAACAGAAATTCATGCTAGTGTTGCTGTTCAACCCATGTAAAAGTTACACCCACAGTACATGATAAGTGCTTAGGTAAGATGGAAAAGACATTCAATGTATGTGCACATAAATATATATATGAAATTATATATTATATTTAGGGTTAAGTACTATATGAAATTTCAAGCACTCACTCAGGGTCTTGGATTATATCCCCTTCTGCTAAAGGTACACTACTGCAAGCCAAAGCTTAGGTAGGAGTAGGGGCTAGGGAGAATACCAGGCATCAATGTTTGCTTTATAACTACTGAGCAAGACAACTACATCTTAAACTTGGCTGCCCATTAGAATCACCTGCAGTTTAAAGGGGAAGTAAAAACCAATTATTCAACTTGTGCCTGTAATTATGAGCACCTGTAATGTGCTAGGCACCATGCTGTGCTTTTTATGTCTATTATTTAACCTTCACAATAGCATATAAAGCAGGTTTTATTGCCTAAATCTTTCAGATCAGGACACAGGGAGTCTGGGAGGTTGAACAATTTACCCACGCGGCAGTCAGAATTGCAGGATTTCAGTCTGACTGTGGAACCCTTCGTCATTTCTCTGCACTACCTGCCTCTTTGTCCAAAAATGTTAATATGTAATTCTTAATGAAAGCGTTTTTCTGAATACCTTTTAACTTAAATTATACCTTGGACACAAATCAGAGTCCCTGGTATTTCCCAAAGGAAGAGATCTTCATGAAATGTTTCCTGTTTTGCCATTTTTAATAGGGTTAATTTCTTTAAACAGCTCTTTAATTTTCAGTATGAAGAGAAAAATATCACTCTTTTCTCTGAGGACTTTGGACTAAAAGACTTTAGAATGTGATATAGCAGGAAAAGTGTAGACTTTGGCATCAGACAGATTCTAATTCTGACTCTGGTACTAATTATCTGAGAACTTTCGTGGGAAGTTTTTAAAAACAGTGCTTTTACCTGTAATGTGGAGGTATTAACCTTCTGGGGATGTGATGATTAAACACACAAGATCACAGATGAAGAGCATCTGTCTTGGAGCCTGAACCACAGAACAGAGTTAGCAAGTCTTAGTGCTTCTCTTTCTTATGCATCCTGAACCATTCAAGTCAGAGTGTATTTAAAATATAATTCCAGGGATTGGTGCTGTGGTGTGGGGTTAAACCACTGCTTGTGATGCCAGCATCCCATATCAGAGTGCTGGTTTGAGTCCCAGCTGTTCAACTTCCAATCCCGTTCCCTACTAATGTGCTTGGGAAGGCAGCAGAAGATGGCCAAAGTGCTTGGGCCCCTGCTACCAATGTGGGAGACTCGGATGGAGTTCCAGACTCCTGGTTTTAGTATGACCCAGCTCTGGCTATTGAGGCCATTTCGGGGAGTGAACCAGTGGCTAGAAGATATCTTTTCTTTCTCTCTTTCTCTCTCTCCCTCTGACTGTTGCTCTGCCTTTCAAATAAGTAAATAAATAAATCTTTAAAAAATTGTAATTCGAAAAGTTTAAAAGACAAGGGGCATATAGAGAAATCATGGAGGATGTAGGACTGATGGGAGAATTTCTGATTTCAGCTGCGATGAGCCAAGGGCAGGTAGAAGGAAATTCATGTAATAGCAGAGGTTGGAATTTGGGTGCAGTCTCCTGGCACATGCATATCCCTTACTTCCAATTCCTGGAGGCTATGCCTACGTGATTTTGCCTGTTGCATACCTCACATCAGTCGTCTCTCTTTTTAATTATAGCAAATTGTGCAATCCTTTCTTGTTTGTTTCTGTTAGGATTTCCTTCTCATTCTCTATGGCAGGAAAAACTTATCCCTTGAGATTTCCTCTGGGACATGATTATTTCTAGTCACTACAGTTTAATGAATTCTTGAAGATTTCTTCCTGATTTATCCTCTATTTGTTTTTGTTAATTTTTTAAAAAAATTCTTACTGCATTTCTCTTGGATATTTTGAACATTTAAAAATATCTTCAGCTTCTATGTATTCTTTCTAAAATCTCTCCAAAGTAATCCATTTAAGAACATATCTTGCATATATATTATATATAATACATAAATACATATTGGGGCTAGTGTTGTAGCATAGTAGGTAAAGCCACTGCCTGCAACACCAATATCCCATATGGGCTCTGCTTTGTGTCCTGGCTGCTCCACTTCTGATTCAACTCCCTGCTAATGGCATGGGAAAAGCAGCAGAAGATAGCCTAAGTGCTTGGACCCCTGCACCCATGTGGGAGAAATTTGTAAAGAATATTTTCCATCATTACTTATAGAGAGTAGCTATAAATTTTTTAAGATAATCAAAGTTTGGACAAAAGTACTTGCAGGGTCTTTAGACACAAAGATTCTAAAAAGCCAGATAATCTCTGAGAATCTCAATCTCCAAACTAAGAAATTTAGCACAAATTTGAGCAACTAAAACCCAAGAAAATGTCAGGATTAGATTAACCAGTGATTCAGAAATGTCAGATGTTAGTAATTGAGATGACTATACATCTAAGTAATAATATAAATGATATTGGATGTTTGTGAAGATAATCTTTAAAATTTACATTTTGTAATTTTGGAAAAATCACATTTTTCACTAAATAAAAAAATCATACTCTCCAATGTTTTCTAGGCTTAATTGCTTATGTTTATAGGACACAGCTTTTTGGGTCAGGACACAGTGTTCATTGGAACACCAGAGACAGGAATGAACTTAAACAGTAATTCTTGCCTTGAGGCAGTGCAGCTTGAATCAGATGGCTGGGGTCAGTAATTTAAACAATGCATCCAACTTCTCTAATACTATACTTAGAAAGTCAATTCTATCAAGAAAGACAACATGCTCCATTCTATACATGTCACCATTTGTGACAAATGTCTTCTTATTGAATAGGAGCTTATAGTGAGTGTGACTATTGACATGAAGGGCTTATTTTCAAATGACGTGACATGCTCACAAATATTGCATTTTCACACCAGGCAGTGAGGTAGACCCTGAGCTTGCCGTGTATAGAGATCCAATCTGATGTGATAGTAGCCATTTTGGTGGTAACCACCATCCTGCCCTTTAAGTGACCCTGACAGTCATCCCAAACCTTACGGGATAACCAAAGCTGTTTTGTTGATAAATGCTGCTCTTATCTGATGCTCAATATGTTAATATTTCTTGGGAATGTTCAGGTGCATTCTGGTTAGCCATGGCCACCTTTGAATATAAAACCCCTTCTCTCTTGCTTTCTGCATGTGACCCATCTGTCCATAAGTCCCTAATAAATTACTACCTGCATAATCCGGGATTTGTTTACTGCTTTCTTTGGGCTGTGGCACACTCTGCTTTTGGAAGCTGATTCTGGTATACTGGGTTTTCCTAAAGCACCATGCCAAGGAGCCAGAAGTAAATGTTTTAAACGATTTTATTTATTTATCTATTTGAGAGGTAGAGTTACAGACAATGAGAGGGAGAGACAGAGAGAAAGGTCTTCCTTCTGCCGGTTCACTCCCCAAATGGCCACAACAGCCGCAGCTGCACCTATCTGAAGCCAGGAGCCAGAAGCTTCCTCTTGGTCTCCCATGTGGGTGCAGGGGCCCAAGGACTTGAGCCATCTCTCACTGCTTTGCCAGGCCATAGCAGAGAGCTGGATCAGAAGAGGAGCAGCGGGACTAGAACTGGTGCCCATGTGGGATGCTGGCGCCGCAGGCGGAGGATTAAACTACTGCGCCATGGCACCAGCCCCCCAGATGTAAAATTGACCTCACTTTATAATCTCATTCTTCTTTCCATTGCCTACTACTCAAGAGACTAAGTTATATTACACTGAAATGAGTTGATGTCCAAGTAGCACATAAAGTGTGATGGCCTCTAGAAAATGAACCATGGGAACAGGCATTGGATCTAAACAATTAAGACACCTGTGTCCCATATCTAAGTGTCTGAGCTTTGTTCATGACTCTAGCTCTTTATTTCAGCTTCCTGCTAATAGAGACCATTGGAGGCAGCAGTGATGGTTGAAGTGATTGGGTTCCTGGCACCTACAGGGAAGACCTGGATAAGTTCCCAGCTCCTGCCTTTGGCCTAGCCTAGTCTTGGCCATTATGGGCATTTAGGGAGTGAATCAGCAGGTGAAAGATATCTCTCTGTCTCTGTCTGGCTGTCTCTGACTCTGTCTCTCTCTCTGTGTCTATTTCTCAAATAAATAAATAAATACAATATTAAAAATAAAATGATCACTGGACATTATTATTTTTTTCATTTTCAATTCTCTTTATATACAGAATATCAGTTTAGTATATATTAAGTAAAGATTTCAACAATTTGCACCCACATAGCAACACAAAGTGAAAAATACTGTTGGAGTATTAGTTATAGCATTAAATCACAATGTACAGCACATTAAGGACAGAGATCCTACATGATATTTTTTTAAAAAATGATTAATTTTCTATGCAGTTTCCAATTTAAAACCAAGTTTTTTTTTCATTTTCAATTATCTTTATAGACAGAAGATTGATTCAGTATATATACTAAGTAAAGATTTCATCAGTTTGTACCCACACAGAAACACAAAGTGTAAAAATACTGTTTCAGTACTAGTTATAGCATTAAATCACAATGTACAGCACATTTAGGACAGGATCCTACATGAGGAGTAAGTACGCAGTGACTCCTGTTGCTGACTTAACAATTTGACACTCTTGTTTATGGCTTCAGTAATCTCCCTAGGCTCTAGTCATGAGTTGCCAAGGCTATGGAAGCCTTTAGGGTTCGCCGACTTTGATCTTATTTAGACAAGACCATAGTCAAAGTGGAAGTTCTCTCCTCCCTTCAGAGAAAGGTACCTCCTTTGATGGCCTGTTCTTTCCACTGGGATCTCACTTGCAGAGATCTTTCACTTAGGTCATTTTTTTTTTTTTTTTTTTTTTTGCCAGAGTGTCTTGGCTTCACATGCCTATAATACTCTCATGGGCTCTTCAGCCAGATTTGAATGCATTAAGGGCTGATTCTGAGGCCAGAGTGCTATTTAGGACATCTGCCATTCTATGAGTCTGCTGTGTATCCCGCTTCCCATGTTGGATCGTTCTCTCCCTTTTTGATTCTTTCAGTTAGTATTAGTAGACACTAGTCTTGTTTGTGTGATCCCTTTGACTCTTAGACCTATCAGTGTGATCAATTGTGAACTGCAGTTGATCACTTGGACTAGTGAGATGGCATTGGTACATGCCACCTTGATGGGATTGTATTGGAACCCCCTGGCATGTTTCTAACTCCACCATTTGGGCAAGTCCAATTGAGCATTGGACACTATTTACTCTTACTGCTGTCAGTGGCAGACAAATGTGTCTGTGTTTGCAATATTCTAGATGCTTTGCAGGGTCATTTATAATTATCACATTTACTTCTCCAAAGAATCAAGGGAAATAAATGACATTATTTTTATTTCTAGGTGAAGAAACAAGAACTCAGAGAAATTAAGGAATTTGTCCTAGAAGGTGGGTGGCAGAGCCAGCATGGAAGCCAGATTGCTCTAATCCTAAAGCCCTCTCTTCCACACTTCATTGATGGCAAAGGTCAAACAGAGTTTAGCATGAAAATACTGTGGGAAAATATTCTTATGTTCATCCTCCAGTTACTAAGTTGTGGGTTTGAATAATAACTAATATGCTAGAATGTTACATATATTTAAATGATTATTTCATCTTCCAAACTGAAGGCAAATACACATTTTCTATGCTTATTTTTATTAAAATATATTTTTATTTATTTACAAATTTTGGGGGCCAGCATTGTGGTGCAGTAGGTTAAGATACTGCTTGCTACACCCACATCCCATAATGGAGTGTTGGTTCAAATCCTAGCTGCTTCACTGCTGATCCAGTTTCTTGCTGATATGCCTGGAAAGGCAGTGGATAATAGCCCAAGTGTTTGGGCTCTTGCCACTCATGTGGGAGACCCAGTTGGAGTTCCTGGCTCCTGGCTTTGGTCTGGCCCTGTGACAGATGTCGCAACCATCTGGGGAGTAATCTAGCATATGGAAGAACTCTCTCTTGTTCTCTTTCTGTTTCTCCCTCTCTCTCTGATGCTCTGTCTTATAAATAAATAAATAAATAAATAAATAAATAAATAAAGGCTCTTACCCAGAGCCCTTAGAGATTTGCACAATCTCCCCGTGTCTCTGGGAAGCACAGTTTGGAGAGCACCCATTCACCTGTGATCTTGATCCCCTCCAGACACAGCATAGGATGTACCTGCTGTCTTAAAAAGCTTCTAGGTTTTATAAATGAAAATACCTATCAGTGTTAAAACTCTCTAACTTAGAAGCTCACATTTATATTATGCTTACTATGTGCCAGGACCCTGTCTCATGGAGTATCTTGATCAGCCCTCATCCCACACGATAAGTGTGGTTATTATTACCCCATTTAATGGATGAGGACACAGAAACAGGAAACATTTTATTAACTTTTATTTAGTAAATATAAATTTCCAAAGAACAGTTTATGGATTACAATGTTTTTCCCGATAACTTCCCTCCCAACTGCAACCCTCCCCTCTCCCGATCCCTCCCCCATTCCATTCACATCAAGATTCATTTTCAATTCTCTTTATATACAGAATATCAGTTTAGCATATATTAAGTAAAGATTTCAACAGTTTGCACCCACACAGAAACATAAAATGTAAAATACTGTTTGAGTACTAATTATAGCATTAATTCACATTGAACAACACATTAAGGACAGAGATCCTACATGAGGAGTAAGTACACAGTGACTCCTGTTGTTGACTTAACAAATTGACACTCTTGTTTAAGGCGTCAGTAATCTCCTTAGGCTCTAGTCATGAGCTGCCAAGGCTATGGAAGCCTTTTGGGTTCGCCGACTTCGATCTTATTCCGACAGGGTCATAGTCAAAGTGGAAGTTCTCTCCTCCCTTCAGAGAAACGTACCTCCTTCTTTGATGGCCCATTCTTTCCAATGGGATCTCACTCACAGAGATCTTTCATTTAGGTCTTTTTCTTTTTTTTCATTCATTCTTTTTTTTTTTTTTTGTCAGATCTTGTCATCTCACTAGTGCAAGTGATCAATTTCAGGTCACAATAGATCATGATGATAGGTCTAAGAGTCAAAGGGATCACATAAACAAGACTAGTGTCTGAAAATACTAACCGATAGAATAAAAAAGGGAGAGAATGATCCAACATGGGAAGTGGGAGACACAGCAGACTCATAGATGTCCTAAACAGCACTCTGGCCTCAGAATCAGCCCTTAAGGCATTCAGATCTGGCTCAAGAGCCCATGAGAGTATTATAGGCATGGAAAGCCAAGACACTCTGGCAAAAAAAAAAAAAAAAAAAAAAAAAAACAAAACAGAAAAAACCTATATGAAAGATATCCGTGAGTGAGTGAGATCCCAGTGGAAAGAAGGGTCATCAAAGAAGGAGGTACCTTTCTCTGAAGGGAGGAGAGAACTTCCACTTTGACTATGACCTTGTCTAAATATGATCAGAGTCGGCAAACTCAAAAGGCCTCCATAGCCTTGGCAGTTCATGACTAGAGCCTAGGGAGATTACTGATGCCATAAACAAGAGTGTCAAATTGTTAAGTCAACAACAGGAGTCACTGTGCACTTACTCCTCATGTAGGATCCTGTCCTAAATGTGCTGTACATTGTGATTTGATGCTATAACTAGTACTCAAACAGTATTTTTCACTTTGTGCTGCTATGTGGGTGCAAACTGTTGAAATTTTTACTTAATATATGCTAAACTGATATTCTGTATATAAAGAGAATTGAAAATGAATCTTGATGTGAATGGAATGGGGGAGGGAGCAGGAAAGGGGAGGGTTGTGGGTGGGAGGGAAGTTATGGGGGGGGAGCCATTGTAATCCATAAGCTGTACTTTGGAAATTTATATTCATTAAATAAAAGTTAAAAAAGATGAAAGTAATGTGAAAAAAGTAAAATAATAATAATAATATAGAATATAGTTATTTTTTCTTAAGAAGAACAAAAAAAATCTTGAAAATCTGTTGAATGTTTTGTGTGTTGCTAGTGGTAATGTAAATATTTGTAGGTATTATCCCTTTGGAAAATGATGTCTGTTTTATTTGTATTTATTTGAAAGGCAGAAGGGAGGGAAAGAAACAGAGAGAGAAACAAGATGATTCTTTCATCTGCTGGCTCACTCCCCAAATGCCCCCACCAGCCAGGGCTGGGCCAGGTCAAAGCCAAGAGCCAAGAATTTCATCCATGTCTCCCACATGTGTGTCAGGGACTAAAGTGTTTGAGCCATCATCTGCTGCCTCCCAAGGTGTGTGTTACCAGAAAGCTATATCAGCAGTGGAGCAGGGGACTTGGCATTGTGGTGTAGCAGGTAAAGCAGCTGCTTGCTATGGTGGCATCCCATATGGGTGGCAGTTCATGTCCTCGCTGCTCTACTTCCAATCTAGCTCCCTACTGGTGGCTTGAGAAAAGCAGAGCAGACGGCCCAAGTGTTTAGGTCCCTGTTACCCACATATGAGACCTAGTTCCTGGCCCAGCATTGGTTGCAGTCATTTGGGGAGCGAACAAGTGGATGAAAGATCTCTCTCTCTCTCTCTCTCTCCCTCTCTCTCTCTCTGTAACTCTGACTTTCAAGATAAATAAATGAAGTCTTAAAAAAAAAAAAAAAGAAATGGAGGCAGGACCAGAGCCAAGGCACCCCAAGCAGTGGTTTAACCCAATGGGCCACAATACCCACTCTTCATTTTAGAAAAGAAATTGGCATTATATCTTAATGTTGCATATTCATATATTAGGTGACTTAACCATTCTACTCTTAGGAATATATCCTAGAGAAATTACTGCAGAGGTCTAAGAATGTTGCTAGCAGCACTGTCCATAATAGTAAAAATCTGGAACGATCTCAACTCTCATTAGTAGGAGACTGGATTAAAGCATTGTCATGTAATCATATGATAGGATATTTTGTAGCATATTCAAGGAACTGCAATACCCACAACTGGATAAATCTTACAATGTCAAGTGGAAAAATCTAAATCCTAAGGGGTTATCTACAGCATGCTACATTTTAAAATAAAGGTAAAAACAAAGAAATCAAAGTCCAGTCATGCAACCACTTACTATGTTGCAGCCAACAGTGGATTCCATGTATAATAGTGGTACCATAAAGTTATAATAGAGCTAAAATATTTCTATTGCCTAGTGTCACTGAAGCCATCCTAGCATCATAGCTCAATGCATTACTCACCTGTTTGTGGTGATGCTGATGTAAACAAACCTATAGGCAGCCACTGAATAAAAACATAGCACATGCAATTATGTACAGTACATAATACTTCATAGTGATGACAAATGACTGTGCTACTGGATTAGGTAATTACCCTAAACTTCTATCATGGTTTTATAGTATACCTCTGTTATTTATTTAAAAAAGGTTTACTGTAAAACAGTACACCATGCTGTGCTGGCCACAGCCTCACACATCTCTTATTTACTAGATCTCTTGACTGCATCAAGAGGATATGTCAAGTGATTGCCTCTACCATGTAGGTTTGTGTGAGAACACTCTGTGATGTCAAATTCAGTTCTTTCATCTTGAGTTTAAAGTCATTCAAATAACACATAATAAGCATGTATTAAGTTTTCTTTACTGACTGTTCCATATTTAATTATGTTTCATGTTGGAATTTTTTTAGAATTATGTGGAACAGAAAAAGTAATTTTTCCTGGGAAGATTAGGAAGGTTCCAATCAAGAAGGTATCTTAAGAAGGTAAGATAATACCAGGCAGAGAAGTATAGAGCTGATTTTCTCTTTGTCTGTACTTGAAGTTGTTGAATTTCTTGGAGATATATACATAGTTTTCAACAAATATGACAAAAATTTTCAGCCATTACTTTTTTTTTAACTTTTATTTAATGAATATAAATTTCCAGTGTACAGCTTATGGATTACAATGGCTTCCCCCTCCCATAACTTCCCTCCCACCCGCAACCCTCCCCTCTCCCGCTCCCTCTCCCCTTCCATTCACATCAAGATTCATTTTCAATTCTCTTTATATACAGATCAATTTAGTATAAAGATTTCAACAGTTTGCACCCACATAGAAACACAAAGTGAAACATACTGTTTGAGTACTAGTTATAGCATTAAATCACAATGTACAGCACATTAAGGACAGAGATCCCACATGAGGAGCAAGTGCACAGTGGCTCCTGTTGTTGACCCAACAAATTGACACTCTAGTTTATGGCGCCAGTAACCATCCTAGGCTGTCGTCATGAGTTGCCAAGGCTTTGGAAGCCTTCCAAGTTTGCCGACTCTGATCATATTTAGACAAGGTCATAAAAGACAGAGTGAGGATAGTAACCAATGATCCTAAGAGTGGCATTTACCAGGTTTGAACAATTATACAGCATTAAGGGAAGAGGACCATCAGTACACACAGGTTGGGAGTAGAGCCATTGGTGGTAGAGTAGAGGTTATGATTACAAAGGAATGAAGCCCAAGTGTACTAGACAGGGTCTAGAACAAAGGACAGAGTCATTATTAGAGGAGCTAAGAAAGGTGCTGTCTAAGCTACAAGTAATTTTTCTGATTGAGAGGCAAATAGAACCTGATAGAAGGGGCTTGATAATAATCTGGTGGGCTTTAGGCCTTGTAAATTCAGAAAGCCATTACTTTTTAAAATTCTTTTTCTTTCCATTTCTTTGAAAACCACAATTCATATATGTACCAGGCTGGTTGAGATTATCTATAGTTAAGTGATGGTTTGTTCATTCTTTTTCAGTTTTTTAAGTTCTCTTTGGATAGTTTCTATTGTGTATCTTCAAATTAACTAATCCTTTCTTTTTTTTAAAAAAATTAAACCTTTCTTATATAGTGTCTAATATGCCATTAATCTCAATCAACAGATGGAATTTTCATTTAAGTGTATTTTTTTATTTCTAGAAATTAGTCACTTTAATATATCTTAAACCTTTACATAAAATGTTTAACTTTTTTTTCTGCCTTCTTGAACATATAGAATATAGCTAACTGTAATATTCTTAATGGACTAGTCTACTAATTCTATAATTCATGGAGCCATCATTTCTGTATTAACTACTGTTGATTAGTATTTCTCTTCATTATGCATTGCCATCTTCCAACTTTGTATACCTTGTAATAATTGATTAGATACCATCCATTGTGAATTTTGTCTTGTTGGAGTTCTGGATTTTTTTATTTCCATAAATATTCTTGAGCTTTGCTGGGACACAGATGTGAAAATAGTCTTATCCTTTCAGGCTTTTAAGCTTTGTTATTGGGACCACAGCAGCCATTCGTTAAGGGCTAATTTTGCCCTATGGCTGAAGCAACAGTCTTCTGAGCATCCCACGTCCAGTGAGTGAGGTTTTCCACTCTGAATTATTCCCAGCCTTGCATGAACTCCATTTTTTTGCTTCTTCTGCTCCTTTTAGGTGATTATTTCCCCAATGGCCAGTGTTTCTCTCATAGGCTGCACTGGTCATTACTAGACTAAGACACCAGAAGAACTCTCTACAGTGTATTGGAGTTCCCTCTCTGTAGTTCTCTTTTTCCAACTTTATGCCTTGTGAATTACAGCTACCTCTATTTTTCCAGATGACCAGCTCCAGCTCCATCCCCTCAACTTATATTAACCAGCAGATTCCACCTGATTTTCCTCTCTTCAAGTAGTCACCTGGGTCACTCGAAGGGCTCATCTTGTTAGTTCTTCTCTCTGGGAGAATCATCCCATGTTGCCAGAATCCTATGTCTAAAGCCATTGTTTCATTTTTTTTTCCTGAAATTTTGTTTCTGTTTATTTGAAAGGCAGCATTTCAGAGAGAGGGAGAGGGAGAGAGGGAGATGGAAGGAGAGGAGAGGAGAGAGAGAGAGAATGAGAGAGAGAGAGAGAGAGAGAGAGAGAGAAATAAATATCTTCCATTTGCTGGTTCACTCCCTAAATATCCATAACAACTGGGGCTGGGCCAGACCAAAGCCAGAAGCCAGGAGCTTCATCTGGGTCTCCCATGAGAGTGTGAGGTCCTGCTTCCTTAGGCATGTTACCAGGGGGCTGGGTAGGGAGCCTAGCATCTGGGAATTTAACCAGTGCCCATGTGGGATACCAGAACTGCAGAAGGTTGCTTAACTTGCTGTGCCACAGTGCTGTCCCCAGAGGGCAAGTCTTATCCTTGTTACTCCATCTTGGTCATAAACAGAAGTCCAGATGTCTTTTTTTGCAAAGACCTCTTTTTTTGAAACAAGCACACAAACGAAAAAATTTTCTGCTTTCTTTTTAAAGTGTGCTGAGTGTAACTTGTTTCATCCTTTTCCTACTGGTAGTTGTCCTCATAAATCTTATAGATTTCTATGAATAAGAAGTAAACAGGCCACACCTGTATGACTATCGTCCCTGGGGAACTAAAGGAAGCATGCCCTACATATCTAATACCTCCTGTCATTGAGTCCTATCTGTTTCATACAATTTCTTGAAAGAAGGTTTAGTTCCAGCCCCTTAAAATGTTTTTATTGTCTTTTCAGCTATTTGTAGTACTATCAGATCAAATTTTACTGAATTTACGCTGATGGTTGTTCAGCATCAGTAGCCAAGAGCAAAGTCATTGGCTTCAGTCTGAGTCTTGGCTCAACTCTGAATAACAATAGCATTCCTTGAGCTCCTACTACTTGGCCAGGCAATGTATTATGGAATTTTACACAGACTATTTCACTTAATTCTCACAACTCTGCCTAATACCAAAGTTGGTATTATTATTATGTTTTAAGATCAAAATCTCCCATCAGGAGCCAGAATATCTGAACTGAATCTTGACACTACTTACCCATTACCAACTTTCTATTATTGGGAAAGTTTTTTGACTTCTATAAGCCTTGTATTCCTTATTTTTTTAAAAAGAGATTTAGTTATTTATTTATTAGGAAGGCAGAGTTGGAAAGAGAGAAAGAGAGAGAGAGAGAGAATCTTCCATCCACTGGTTCGCTCCCCAAATAGACATAATGGCCAGAGCCGGGCTGATCCGAAGCAAGGAACTAGGAGCTTCTTCGGATCTCCCACACGGGTGCAGGGGCCCAAGCACTTGAGCCATCTTTTGATGTGTTCCCACATGCATTAGCAGGAACTATATCAGAAGTGGAGCAGCCAGGACTCAAATGTGTGCCCATATGGGATGCCAGCATCACAGGTGAGGGCTTAACGGCTATGCCACAGCAATGGCCCCATATTCCTCATTTTAAAAGTGGGAATAATTATATATCTTTCACTATGCTGTGAGAATTATAGGAAAAAAATCCTATAAAGTACTTAGGTCAGTGATCAGTACATATAAGTACTCAATAAAGGGTAACTAGTTGCATTACGGAGAATAAAAGGATAGTGCTGTGTGGCTTCCAGAGGGTTTCTGGGAACTTGATAAGGAGGCAATGAGAAGGTACCTCCCAGACCTTCTACTACAAGGCATAATTGTAATCTTGTAATCCACCATTGGCAACAGCTACTAAGATTTGAAATGCATTGGTGCCTTTGCTCAATGCCACACCCTCTGTGGACTGCTCCCTGCCAGCGATGGAATGCAGTGGGTATACTAGGGAGTAGTACCTCCTTCATGGAGCCATGGGACTTTTGCTGTTGGCTTAGGCTCAAGAATTTCCTGATGGCTTTGCAGAACCTTCATTTAGGCTGTACTGCACTTCTAGGATGCTTCCACACCATCTTCACTCCACCCCCTCTCTGCTTGACGTTCATCTTGCAAGTGGAATGCTATGGCCCCGCCAACCTTTTCTGGCTTCCTTTCTACTTCCTTTCACATAGGCATTCTTTCTAAGCAAATCCTTGCAAGTTTAATCCTGTCTTGGTATCTGCTTTTTGGAGAAACTTGACTAACAGATTTGAATTCTTGTTAAGTTTGCTAATCACAACTTGCAGAGGGTTTTTCCTGGCCCCAATCTCAAGGAAATGGCAGCCACTACCATTTTCCTTAGAAGTCTCTCTGCATTCCTACAATAGTTCCCTCTTGGCTTCATTCATTTGATTTCCCACCATATTTTAAGATTGAGCACGCCCCTATGCTTTGTTCATTTTTCCTTCCTGCCAGCTGCATTTATCATTGTTTTATTTATCTGCCCTGGTTTTTTTCTGTCTTCTGCTTGAAACTTTGAAACCCTGAATTCATCGGGATGCTCAGTCTGCTTCATTTTTTTTGTACTTTCTCAATTAAAAAATGTATTTGAGAAGGAGAAAGAAAAAGAGAAGGAGAGAGAGAGAGAGAGAGAGAGAGAGAGAGAGATGCTCCCATCCACTGGTTTACTCCCCAAATGTCTGAAATGGCTAGTGAGGCTGAAGCAGTAAATGGGAACTCAATCTAGGTTTCCTACATGGGTGGCAGGAACTTGAGTCATCACCTCTGCCTCCTGGGATTTGCATTAGCAGAAAGCTAAATTCAGGAGCTGGAGTCTGGGTCAAACCCAGGCACTTTGATGTGGCATATGATGTCCTAATGAGTAGCTTAACCAGTAGTCCACATGCATGCCCCCATGTATTTTCTTTATATTTTATTGCAGTATATTTTGCAAGTTTGTATGTAGATAGCCTTTATGCGATCAATGTATAAATAATAGACTATATATCTTGTCATTCATTCTTTTTTTTTAAAAAAAAAAAAGTCCTTTATTTGAAAGGCACAGTGATGGGGCGGGGGGAGAGAGAGAATCTTTCACCAACTAGTTCACACCCCTAGGTTGCCATAACAGTCAGGCTGGGCCAGGCCAATGGCAGGTCTCAGGTGCTCCATTTGGGTCTCCCTTGCGGTAGCAGGAGCCTGGATACTTGGGGCACTAGCTGCTGTCTCCCAGGAACATTATAAAGAAGCTCTGTCAGAAGCAGAGGTAGGACTCAAATCCATCTACTCTGATATGGGATGCATCCCATATGGCAGCTTAACCTGCTGAGTCCCAATACCAGCTCCGTGGTTCATTCTTATAATTCTACCTTCTATATAAGCTTCCCTGCATGTAAATGCTCCTTCAGTGTAACACTGGACAAGGTAATTACTCTCCCATCCTCATAATGAAACAGGGTTGGACATACATTCCCTTCTGTTTGTTGTGAAGATTTGATGAAGTCACATCAATGCAACCTATCCCTGGGATTCCTGTTGAGAAAATGCTGGTTTGTTTCTCCACTTAAGCAACTTAAAATCCGAGTTTGTGCTTGTGTTAAAATTAAATGATATGTGCTGGGTTCTAGTCCTGGTTGCTCCTCTTCTAGTCCAGCTCTCTGCTGTGGCCCGGGAGGGCAGCAGAGGATGGCCCAAGTTCTTGGGCCCCTGCAACCACATGGGAGACAAGGAAGAGGCACCTGGATCCTGACTTTGGATCGGTGCAGCGCCAGCTGTAATGGCCATTTAGGGAGTGAACCAATGGAAGGAATACCTTTTTCTTTGTCCCTCTCTCTCACTGTCTATAACTCTACCTGTCAAATAAAAAAAAATTAAGTGATGTGTTATTTAAACAGAAAACGTTCACAGATAGAAAAAGGGTCACAGAAATTGGTACAGCTAAGTGGCAAGACAAGATTTGAACTCAGATCTTCTGGTCTCAGAAGCATACCTTGGTTACCAGCCATTTACTACAAAATAAGACAAAAATATCTTTACTTCTGCTGCAAGACAGTGCCTTAGTCTGCTTGAGCTATTACAGCAAAATACCATGAATTTGGTATTCATAAACAACAGGAATTTCTGAAGGCTGCTAAGTCCAATATCAAGGTGCCAGCAGATTTGGTGTGTGGTGAGACCCTTGTCTTAATCTATTTATACTGTCATAGCAGAGTACCACAGACTGTATAATTTAAAGAAGACAGATTTATTGGGGTTACAGTTCTAGAAGCTGGGGAGTCAGATTGAGGGGCTGCATCTGGGAGGACCTTCTTGTTGCAACATAACAGTGGAAGGCATCAGATGGGTAACAAAGTGAGAGAGGACAAGAAGTGGCCTAATCCACTTTCACAACAAACTTACTCCCCCAGTAACAAACCTACTCCTGCTGTAATGAATCAGTCCCTGTGATAACAAATCTACTCCCGTGACAGTAATGTTAACCCATCTCTAAAGGCAGAAACACCTCCCATTAGGACCCACCTCCCAATATTATTGTGTTGATGATTAAGTTTCCAATTCATGAACTTTGGGGCAAATGTTCAAACCATCACAGTGCACTTTCTGGTTCATAGATCCTACCTTCTAGCTGTGTCCTCACAAAGTGGATGAGACAAGTTAGCTGTTTTGTAAGGGCACTAATCACATTCTTAAAGGAACTCTCATGATTTAATTCCCTTCCAAAGGCCCCATCTTCAAAATAGCTCATATTGGAGGTAAGAATTTTATCATATACATTTTTAGAGGGGGAACATTGAGATCTTAACAGCCAGGTCTCTCAGAAGTAGACCCTGAGCCAGAGATTCATGTGCAAATAACTAATTTATTATTTCCTCCCAGAGGAAATTGAGAAGAAATTGAAGTAAAAAGGATATGGAAGGGAATTAAGTAAAACAAGGTACAGTCTTAGAGAGAAGACCTATCAAAGGTCGGACCAATACATAGGAGAACTTGGAGAATAAGTTATACTGTGGAGTTGTCCCAACCTGAGGCAAAGGAGCTTGACCTTCATACCCCTAAGTATCATATTGTAATAATCAATAGACTTATTAAAAATGATCACAAATCATACTTCATAAAAATAAGATAAAACTGTACATTGTACAAGATAAACTTTTTGCATGCTAATCAATGTAAAAAGGCAACATTGAAATCCACACAGTCACATGTATTTATTTATGTTATCCATATCTCTAGGGACTGCTTCAAATAGAGGAAAGAATTCTTAGTCTATAAGCCCAAAGAGCTGCATTACGTTGGTAGCTTTATCTTGAAAATTCAAATTCCTCATCTGGGATATGTCCTGTTTCATCTGCCATAGAAGATAACACATCAAACAAAACAAAATCTGTCACAATGGTTTATGAACTAATAATTATTAAATAATAAAAAAAATTTAGGATATTAAATGATGGATGGATGCATCTGAATCTTTCCTGCTTTTTTGCACTTTTATGACATGTGCTTAAAGTTGTATTTATATTTTCTCAGGATCTTGCAAATGGTTTTGTGCTTGATTTCTCATTGTTAAGGATAAAGAGTCATATTCTATTATAGCTTGCTTTTAGAAACTCAAAGGACACGTATAGTTAATAAGAAATATGTTCACTGTTTCCTTTCTCTATTTATCTTAAGGGATATAAAATACATTACCAATAGTATTCATTCCGGAAAGCTTATTTAACTAGTGGGCAGTGTTCTAGCATTCTAAAATTCAATTTGATGCCTTTATAACTCTAATTTTAATATTAATTCTAAGACCTCCTCTTAGGTAAAACATCCAAATTATCAGTATAAAAAGGTATTTCTTTCTATGAAGTAGGGTTCAACATTTCATCCTCCTTATAACTTCATTCCATAGACATGGATTTAACATACATTTTATTTATTTTGGACACTGTAAGTGCCTTTTCCAATTTCAATTCATGTAATTTATTAGTTATGTGCAGATCCTTTATTAGTTATTTTTATGATTCCTAGTAAAACAGAAAGATTTCGTACAATTGTACTCTGTATAATTTCTCATGCTCTTACAACGTTTTGTAGAGTTTAAATCTATAAAACTATTCTGAAGGATTCTAACTTCTCTTTCCTTTTTATTTTTTATTTTTTTTTTTGCCCCTTTGGCAATTATCCCATATTTCAAAAGAGCCACTTCCTGGAACTTCATCAAAGTATTTTTCACTGGCTTATCTGAATCTCTGTTTTCTTATTTGTGACCTATTTATATACAAGGGAAGGTGGCAATACTGAAGTCAGTAATTAACAGACTTTGCAATTTCATAGAAAGATCCATTTTTGGCTCTATTAAGCTCAACAATATTATACTGTTATTCATTGCTATTCATTTGCCAGGTCCGAAGGTCATCATGTATAGGTTGAGTATATGCAGATTGCTATAACAGAATATCATAGATGCAGTGATTTAGAAAACAAACATTTGCTTCTCATAGTTATAAAGGCTAGAAGTCCAAAATCAGGGTTCAGAAATTGTTATCTGGTGAGGGCACTCTTCTTGCTGTGTCCTCACATAGCAAGAAGAGTCAGGAAAGTTCTCTGGGGTTTTCTTTATAAGGGCACATACATGAGTTCCATCCTCATGACCTAATTCATCATTTCCCAAAGATCCTCCTCCTAACACCATCATATTGATGTTTAGGATTTTAATATATGAATTTTGGGGGATTACAAACATTCAATCTCAATCATTGAGAATTTTCATTACAATCCACTTCTGCATAACCTAGGATGCATGGCTTCAATGTTCTCAGCATGTCTTTAAACAGAATGACATGGGAGACTTAAGAGTACAGCGTGAGATTAAGAAGGGGTATTATTTAACATTGTCTTTGGCTTCATGCAATAGAAACTCAACTCCAGCAGTTTAACCGAATAGGGTTTCTTTTCTTTGGTATGATAAGAAGAATGAAGGCAGCAGCCAGGGCTGGTCAGTTACTCAAGGAAATTGTTAAGGACTGAGCTGCTACTTAGCTTCCTGCTCCACTAACCTTAGCCTGCTGGTTGAAAGACAATAGTTTGTTCCGTTTTGTCATTTGAGGGATAGAGAGTAGGGGGCAAAAATATATATCGGTTGGTTTGTTCTTTTGTAAGAGCTTTCTGGGAAGTTCCACTGGATGTGGATTTGTTTATATCTGTGAAGGGGGTCTCAGAAAGTGTTTTATCATTCAGTTGATTGCATATTTATAATATTTTGGAACAGAGTAACTAATAAAAGATCTGCATCATAAATGATACATTACTGAAATTGAAAGACAGAACTATATAAAGTGGCTAAAATAAACAAAATGTATGTTAAATCCATGTCTGTGGATGGAAGCTGTAGGAAGGATGAGATCTTGAATCTTATATAGTCAACAGTATTAGGTCTGAAAGAAAGAAAGGAAATGGATATTGGGTAGACAACCAGCAGTGCCTGTCACAGAGGGATTTAGGGAAAAAAGTAAAAGGCATCCCTGACCCGAAGGTCAGTCTTGAAACCACTAATGATGGACACAAAGGGTGTTTCTGTGAAGTAGTCACTGCCTGGTCCAGGCCAGGATTTACCTTGTCAAATTCACCAGGCTTTTGAACTTGCTGAGGCAGAAATCTGCGCTGTAGATGTAACAATGATCTAGCTTTTGGATGTACACTTACTTGAAGCTTCAGAAACAGCAAGAGCACTGGAAATATAATGTAACTTGCAATGAGGATGTTGCCAATAAGTGTATCAAATATGAATGCTTACTAACCAACCTATATCTCTCTAGGCAAATCTATATGCAAAGCCAAATAATCATTAGAAAGAAATTAAAGAGGCATGTTAATGGAATGACTTTGATGTTTAACGTTTAGTAGAGCCAGTTGTAGCTTGTGCTCCCATCCTACTCATGTTTTGTAGGTAGTAGTGCCTAAGGTAAAATACTGTGTCTTCACCATGTTCCTTAGTATGATTTGACTGACATATCTCAACCTCCTGCAGATGATTAAGTCTCAAATCATGCATCGATGGTACTCAGATAGTGGAGGCTTGGTCCCATTATGATGTCTAGGAGGTGGGCCTCCTAGGTTATTGGATAGCCCTGCACTCCTCTATTGCCTGACCTAACCAAATGGCAGAACCAGTAGTGCCCACCTGATCTTGGATTATAAATCACTAAAAGTATGAGCCCAGATATACCTCCTTCCTTCATTAGTAGCTTGTCTTTGGTGTTTCATTGCAGGAACAAGAATATGACTAACACACATTATTATCCCTAGGCAGTGCAAAGGAAGTATTGCCCCATTGGCACCATTGGATCTTCCTCTCCTTGCCCCCTGCCCCCTATTTTTTTAAGACAATCACACTCTTTCCTTAAGTGTGTTAATATTCTCACTTGGGTTACCTCCAAAACTTGAACTGGTGAGCCAGTCAGGGAATAGACAGGAAACAGATGAGACCACTTACAAGGGTAAGGGCAAGTAACCCATGAAGGATTACTGATGGGCCTAATCAGAGTAGGGGAGGTATTACCACCTTGTGTGGCTACAGCTCTTTGGTAGAGTCCACAGCTAAGCTCCTGCTGTCATTTCCATATACAACTGGAAGTGAGGGAGAAGAGGCATCAATGGATATCATCTCAAAAGCTCTGCAGGGAGAAGGCTAACAGGTAGGATCTGGAATGGCCAGTGATAATGCAACAGCCTCACCAATCAACTGTTTTATCTCTCAATGCTAATTTATATCTCTTCTCTGACTTACTAGGTCTTACTTTATAACTTTTAAATCATAGAGGTTATTTTCCTCCATTTTCAAAGTACTTTACACATATGGTACCTCAATGAAAGGATTGGGCTGCTGTAGTGGGACACAGCTTGTGTCCATGGTTTCTTTTCTCCAGGAGTTCAATACTTCTTCCTTCCACTGTGGCCACTCCAGTTCATCTCCAGTTGGCTCTTTATTGATATGTCAGAGTCATCTTTTTGATCACCAGGTAGCAATAAATCTGTATTCCCATTTTTCCCAAGGGTATATGTTTTGTCATACACATTTTTAATCCTCTTTTTTGGTTCCATTTAACTCTCTTTCCAGTATTCCTTTTTTCCTTTACATCTTCTTTTAAATTAAAAACACATTTATCATAGTGGGGCTGGGTATCTTTAGGTAATCTTAAGCTTGGAACTGTTGATACTTTGTGCCACATAATTATTTATTGTGAATTGGGAATAAGGTGTCCTTATTCATGAAGTATTTTATCCATGGGTACTGTCCTATGCATTATGGGATGTTTAGCAACAACCCAGGCCTCGATTCATTAGATGTCATTAGCTCCCCCTTACACAAACATACACACTTTTTTTGGGGGGGGGCTCTTTGTTGTTTTATTTTTTTGTTAAACTTATTTAATGAATATAAATTTCCAAAGTACAGCTTATGGATTACAATGGCTTCCCCCCCACCCCCAAAACCTTCCTCCCACCCGCAACCCTCCCCTTTCCCGCTCCCTCTCCCCTTCTATTCACATCAAGATTCATTTTCAATTCTCTTTATATACAGAAGATCGGTTTAGTATATATTAAGTAAAGATTTCAACAGTTTGCCCCCACATAGCAACACAAAGTGAAAAATACTGTTTGAGTACTAGTTACAGCATTAAATAAGAGTGTACAGCACATTAAAGACAGAGATCCTACATGATATTTTTAAAAAATTGATTAATTTTCTTTGCAATTTCCAATTTAAAACCAAGTTTTTTTTTTCATTTTCAATTATCTTTATAGACAGAAGATTGATTCAGTATATACTAAGTAAAGATTTCATCAGTTTGCACCCACACAGAAACACAAAGTGTAAAAATACTGTTTCAGTACTAGTTATAGCATTACTTCACATTGGACAACACATTAAGGACAGATCCCACATGAGATGTAAGTACACAGTGACTCCTGTTGCTGACTTAACAATCTGACACTCTTGTTTATGGCTTCAGTAATCTGCCTAGGCTCTAGTCATGAGTTGCCAAGGCTATGGAAGCCTTTAGGGTTCGCCGACTTCGATCTTATTCCGACAGGGTCATAGTCAAAGTGGAAGTTCTCTCCTCCCTTCAGAGAAAGGTAACTCCTTCTTTGATGGCCCCGTTCTTTCCACTGGGATCTCACTCACAGAGATCTTTCATTTAGCTCTTTTTTTTTTTTTTCCAGAGTGTCTTGGCTTTCCAACAAACATACACACTTAATACTAATATCTCCTGAGGGCAAAACTGGGCCCATTGAGAATTAATGATACAGATAAATACAGAGGTTTATGCATGGGCTAAGTAAAACTATGAGTTAAAATCTCTCTACTGGTTATGCCAGTTTTATTAAAAATTATTATTTAAGAACACTTTATCAAAACAAATATATTATGAAGTAGACGTTAATACTTTCATGAATTTTAAACATAAAAGATCAAGAGCTGCAGGCTATAATTCTTGGTGTAAACATCAATAAATTTGTCTAATGGAGCTATCAGGCTGGGTTTTTCAGTCCTCTGCAGATGCATGACAGTGGCTGAAGGTTCTGTACATGCTGTCTCTGATTCAGCACCAAGCACAAACATATACTGGCTCCACAAAGCTACTTGCCCCAAACATTTAGGAACATTTCTGTAGGCTTGGGGAAATGATTACATCAACCTTTGTGTACTCTTCTGTCATCTTTTGTGCTCCGGCTCTACTCTCCTCTTGTCTCCCTGATCTGGTGCAGAGTAGTCAGCTACACCAAAGATCTTTGAGGATCTCACTTTCTATTCCTAAGCATTTATCACTTCCTATATAACAATGTCCAACACTAGCTTATGAGAGAAAAGCAAATTCTCTACTTCATTATTGTCTTAGTACATTTTGTGTTGCTATAACAAAACACCTGGGACTGGGTGATATATATATATATATATTTGGCCAATAATTCTGGTTGCTGGAAAGTCCAAATAGCATGGCATTGGCATCTGGCCAGGGCCTACTAGCTGCATCACAACATGGTAGATAAGTAGAAAGGGAAGTGGGTATATGTAAAAGAGGCCAGCACTTGGGGTGATAGGGTGGTCCTGCTTTTTTTTTTTTTTTTAATTATTGACAGAGTTAGACAGTGAGAGAGAGAAAGGTCTTCCCTCCCTTGGTTCACCCCCAAATGGCCGCTGTGGCCGGAGCTACGCCAATCCGAAGCTAGGAGCCAGGTGCTTTCTCCTGGTCTCCCACGTGGGTGCAGGTGCCCAAGCACTTGGGCCATCCTCCACTGCCTTCCCAGACCACAGCAGAGAGCTGGACTGGAAGAGGAGCAGTCGGGACTAGAACCCGGTGCCCATATGGGATGCTGGTGCCGCAGGCAGAGGATTAGCCTAGTGAGCCATGGCGCCGGTCCCTGGTCGTTCATTATAAAACCTACTCTTGCTGTACGTCATCCAGTCCCTCAAAACTTAACTCAGTTCTGCCAGAGAGTATCCATGCCTTCAGTGGTGGTGCCTCCATGACTTACTTAATTCCCACTAGGTCCCATATGCTAAAGGTTCTACCATTATTCAATACTATTACAATGGAGAATTAAGCCTCAATACGAATAAGCTATGTTTAAATATAGAAATTATATAAATATACATAATTGAGTGAGACAAAATTTGGAATACCATTAAGAATGTAATTGAGAAAAATCTCAAGGTTCATTTTAAGTTAGGAGCTTGACATAGGTTTAAAATGAGTTTCTTTTAAATATTTTATTTATGTACCTGAACTGTGCTCTAAGTCTTGTGTTGCTTCTGAGAAATTTAACTCCATTTTCATGCTGTATCATCAGGTAATTTCTTTTTCATTTATCTATTGCTGGATAAAACACCACATCAAAACTTAATGGTTTAAAACAGTAATCACGGGGCCGGCAATGTGGCGCAGTGGGTTAACACCCTGGGCTGAAGCGCCAGCATCCCATATGGGTACTGGTTCTAGTCCCAGCTGCTCCTCTTCTGATCCAGCTCTCTGCTATGGCCTGGGATAGCAGTAGATGGTCCAAGTCTTTGGGCCCCTGCACCCACGTGGGAGACCCAGAAGAAGCTCCTGGCTCCTGGCTTCGGATCGGCGCAGCTCTGGCCATTGCAGCCAACTGGGGAGTGAACCAGTGGATGGAAGACCTCTCTCTCTCTCTCTCTGCCTCTCCTCTCTCTGTGTAACTCTGGCTTTCAAATAAATAAATCATTTTAAAAAAAGTAATCATTTTATTACCTCACAGATATAAGAGTTGACTGGGCTCAGCTGGAAGGTTCTTTGATACAAACCTGACTAGGCCTGAGACTACCCAAGATCACATGCCTGGCATATGATGCTGACTACTGGGCAGGGCTCTTGCCTGAGGCGGCTGCCTATTCTGCTATTGAGTTCTCACAGCATGGTGGCTTCTTCTGAGAGGGACTGTCCCAAGAGAGATCATTTCAAGAAAGAGGAAGTGGAAGCTGCCAGTCTTCTGAAAGACTAGACTCAGCATTGCTTTTGTAGTGAAAGGCCCAGATTCAGGAAGAAGGAAAGAAAGAACTCCCAGTCTCGATGGAGAGTGTAACAAAAATTGTGTAGATATGTTTAGTGTACTCTAGCCTCCTATTGGATTTCAGAAGCACGAGAATTTCTCCTTATTTGAGCCACTCAGTTGCCATTGATTCTGGTATTTCTGAATTTGAACAGTATCTCTTTTACTGATTTTCCCCATCACTGAATTTTTGCTCCACTATTGTCTTCTTCATTTTTCTTTCTTTCTTCTGTTTTTTTGCCTTTCATTTTGAACTTAGACTTTGTGGACATCAAACCAGAGGCTATATTCCCTTCACCTTACCTTTCATTTTACTTATCAGGTAAACAGAATGGTGTTTTCCTGTCTTGCTCCATGAAGTCTTCATTGTCTTCTAATGACATATATTCATTTTCCACAAAGAATTTCCAACTTGGATGCACAGATTCTATTTTAACCCATAGTCACTTCTGATGGAAGAGGTGTCAAATGGAAGTTCTTAAATTTTTTTTTAAATTAACAGAAAATTTATATGTATTTATAGATACTGTGTGATGTTTCACTACATGTAATTTGAACATTATACAATGTTCAAATCAAGGGAAGCATATATATTTCTGCAAAGATTAATCATTTCTTTGTATGAAAAACATTTAATATCTGTTCTAGCTTTTTTGAAATATACAGATATTATCATTATCTATAGTCAACCTACTGTGCAATAGAACACTAGAACTTATTTCTGTTACTTAATCACAACTTAGTACCCATTAATGAATGCTTCCCCATTCCTCCTTGCCCCTATTCTCCCTAGCCTCTGGTAACCATTCAAATGGGTTTTTCAAGTTGGAAAAACCTTTGCTGGTACTATCTTGGTGCTATTCCGCTGTTTATAGTTTTTTGTTCCCCCTTAATTTCTTTGGCTGAATTAGTAGATGAATGTTTAATGATCAAAGAAAATAAGGCAATGGAGATGGAATGAATGATATTCTGGGGAGGTTTTGGGGTATAGATCCATCCTAGACCTCATGTTGAATGCAAAATTGGGATGGGAACAGAGTAATTGTGGATGCGTAGATCTTTTCCAGGATTAGGAAGGGGAGGAGAGGGGAATCGTGGGTTACAATGACTACATATCAAAGCTTTTCTAGGATAATATTCATTGTCCAAATATTATGCTCTATTGTCCCTTAAAGTCAACATGGCATCCATCTATATGGTTTGCTTCCCTCATTTTTGATACCCAGGCAAGGCAACCTGTCACTGGAGGAGAAAATGATGATGCATATTTCTAGTTTATTATAATCATTCCTGGACTTGTTGTGGCTTAGAGCTGATGGCTTGGACTTATTTAAATTGTTTTCAGAATTAATGATAAGATTTTATTTTGGTAATAAAATCACCATAATGTCTAGAAAGAGAATATGTAAGTTAAGGACAATTTGAAAAGGGAATAATATTTTTCAAAAATGACTATGCCATATACACCCTCTTTTGAACAATGTAGAATATCGACATTCTTCACAACAGAAAAACATTGCCATTACTTTTCAAACTCAATGAGCAATATAAGTCAAGATTTAATCAATAAGCTGTGATACTCACATTTTATGGATAATTCCTCCTAAGGAATAATGTACTAAAAACAAAACGATGTGACAAAGGAGTACTAATTGCAAATGACTGTGAATCAGCAGTCAAGACTTTATGTTGTGCCACCAGGCTCATTTTCCCAGTTTCAAACTCTTATCAACGCCAATTAAAAACAATCACTTATTGTTGTAAAGTTTTTTCCCCCATAGGAATTGTGCAGAGGCACAATTATAAACATGAGATAATTTTTAAAAATTTATTTTAGTACGATATTTCCATAAATGTAAATTGGTGTAAAAGACCTTAAGGCTAAGTTTAAAAGTTGTCCAATTAAGCAGAACTCTTTTCTTGATTCTGAGTATGGTAGGGTTACTGAAGGTTTTGTTGGCTTGGTAACTAACAGTGTTAAAGCTAACACTGGGAGTCCCAAAGGCATAAGCCAGAAGGTAAAGTTGCCTGTGAATATACAGGCTTTAAAAGAAACTATAACGGTTTTGTTGAGTAAGGGATACTGAAAACAAAAACTGCCACATAATTTACTGCTAGTTTACTACATCATCATTCATTTGCTCCTTCATTCAACCTGTAATCTGTTTCTCCTCCCCTCATTCCTTCTCCATACTTAATTAGCATTTGAAAACATCACATGATTTAAATATCTCTATTCCCTCCCTTTAGTCCACAGGATAAAGTCCAAACCAGGTTACAGGCCATGAAGCCCTACTTTTTTTGACTTTGTTTTATTACACTGCAATTTCACCTTTCATTCTGTTCTTACTGCATACCAAAAGCTCTACCTCAGTAGTACTTCATTGTGATCTGAAAATCATCAGCATCAGTATTAAAAAGGCATGTCTTGGTCAGGTGTTTGGCCTCCCAGTTAAGACAATGCATCCATCAGAGTGCCTGGGTTTGAGTCTGGGTGTCTGATTCTAGCTTCCTGCTAATATGTAGCATAGGATGATGGCTCAAGTGGTTGAGTCCCTTTCACACTTACTTGGCAGACTTGGATTGTGTTCCAGGCTCTGGCTTCAGCATGGTACAGGCCTAGTTGTGGCTGACAATTTGGAAAGTGAATCAGCAGATGGGAAATCTGTTTCTCTCTTGTCTTTCAAATAAACAAATAAAAATGATTTCTAGAAAGATGCCTTGGGTACCATCCAGACCTATGATAGCAGGATCTTTGAGGCAGGGCCCAGGAAGCTGCATTTTAGTGAGCACCCAGATATTCTTAAGCAGCAGTTTGAGAGTCATTCCTAGTTGCCTTGATAGTGTCAAAATCTTGGTATTCATTTGTATGACCACTATGGAAATAAGAGGCCCTCCCAAAGAGGAGGGTGTGTTCCTTGTTGAAGAAACTGCACAGGTGTGGGAGGCAGAATGTAGTTACACTGGCTCAACGTGGAAGGAAAGTGAAGCCTCAAAAACCCTCACATGATTTATAAGAACCCCAATCCTTCTTTCATAGTCTACTTCCAGCTGTCCTTTCCTTATTTCTTGTTAACTATCTGCACAGCTACGATGAACTCAGGTAGCCTGGAATGCCATCTGCCTCCTCCCTGGACAGCTGGGTCTTACGCATGACCATTAAGACACAACACAGGGCCGGTGCCGCGGCTCAATAGGCTAATCCTCCGCCTAGCGGTGCCGGCACACCGGGTTCTAGTCCCGGTCGGGGCGCCGAATTCTGTCCTGGTTGCCCCTCTTCCAGGCCAGCTCTCTGCTGTGGCCAGGGAGTGCAGTGGAGAATGGGCCAAGTGCTTGGGCCCTGCACCCCTTGGGAGACCAGGAGAAGCACCTGGCTCCTGGCTTTGGATCAGTGCGGTGTGCCGGCCGCAGGGCGCCAGCCATGGTGGCCATTGGAGGGTGAACCAACGGCAAAAGGAAGATCTTTCTCTCTGTCTCTCTCTCTCTCTCACTGTCCACTCTGCCTGTCAAAAAAAAAAAAAAAAAAAAAAAGACACAACACAAATGTTTCTCTTCTGGAAATCTCTCCCTGATATCCAAGCCATAGTGTATCATTTTACCATTTATACTCCCATTCAATTTCACTGTCATTTTATCATGTATTTCGAATATAATGTGAATGTCCCTAAGCCCTGCAGACTGTGGGTACACAAATGCAGTTTTGTTAATAATAATACATGAATTCATTATCGTGGTAACTTTTTTTTTTCTGCCATGTTGCTCCAGGGCTGTCTTAGTGAATTCAAGAAATAAGTCCACGCTCTCTGGAGCTGCTGCCAGTTGAGCCACCAAGTTTCCCCATCTCTCCTTCTCCATTAGAACTGAAAAGCTAACAACAAAATCCCTTCAGACAGATCCTTCGAGGGCTGCAGGCCTCCGGTTCGGTGCCATCTCTCCAGGAACTCTATTATGGAGTTGGCTGGCACAATCCCCTCTCTTCCGACATGGATAAGCTTTGCCATGTGCGCTCTGCAGGGCCCAGGCTTTCAACTCCAGAGGTGTTAAATGGCTTGGGAACATAATTTTAAAGGTGACAATTGGATACACACCACAATAAGCACCAAGGGATGAAAGCGCAACCAGAGCTCCAGCCGGGCCGGAGGACACCGCTGGCACCGAACCTGGCTGGAAGTTTCCTGGCAGTCGTGGTGAAAAGGGAACACCTGTTAGCGGATGCCCTTGTTCTCATTCGAGCCAGGGCTGCCAGACGCCTTCTACAATATCCCGGATGTACTTGCTTCTTCCCGATCGGCAGGATCCCACACCTGGCCAATCTGGGCGCCTGCCACCCCGAGGGCTTCCTCAGCCACGGCCCCTGGGCGGCTCTGGGGAGGGCCGTGGGGCCGGCGCCCGCTCTCACTCCCGCAGGGCGCGGGAACCCGGAGCACCCGGCGCCGTGAAGGCATCCGGGCGTCCGGACAACCCTCGGGCTGAGGGGCTGAGGGGGCCGCCCCTTTCCCGTCTGCCCTCAGGAAAGGAGTGGTCCTCGTACGGGGCTGGGCACGCGAAGGTGGGGGACCCGCGCCGCTGCCTCTCCTAGGCCGGCCCAGCCCTCCCTGGGGCTCCCAGAGCAGGCTTTCCTAACCCACGGCTCCCCGGGTCCCCGGCCCAGGCCTCACGAGCCGCAGGGCGGGGCTCCAAGTGCGGGCGGGACTTAGGCGCGGTGGGCGTGGCCTCACGAGGAGGGCGTGCCTCGCGAGGGCTGGCGGGAGGGGCGGGGCTTCGGCGGGGCGGGGCGGGGCCTCGCGAGGCCAGGCGGGCGGGGTTTGGGAGCCTCGGCGCGGCTGCAGCCGCGGCTTCCGAGCTGAGGAGAGGGGAGGGGACGGTACGGGAGCAGACGGGGCAACCGGCCGCGCGGAGGGAGTGAGTCACCTGACCGCTGCCCGCGCCACCCGCCTGCCTCGCTCGCTGCCGTCAGACGGGCCGCGCCGCGCTTCGGCTCCGGTGAGTGGCTTGGCCGACCTGCTCGCCCTTCCCCGGGAGGGTCGGCGCGGTGGCGCGCGGGGTCGCGGCCTGGGCCTGTGAGGGGCGGCGCCGAGGCGGCCTCCGGCGGCTGTTTTCTGGTGGTGGTTGTGGGTCCCGGGGCGGGGAGCGGCTGCGGCCCCGTTCCTGGAAGTGGCCGCGTCCACCGGAAGGGGCGTCCGTGGGTGCCCGTGGCTCTTGAGGCGGCCAGCGCCGTTGTTTACCGGCGCGCGCTGTTCTTTACCCCCGGGCGGGCGCCTGCTGCCCCTCCCCTGCCCCTCGGCCCCCGGGCCGGAGCCCACCCGGCGCCCCAGCCCGCGGCCCGCCCTGGCTGTGACACATCAGCACCGCCCTCACGGCCCGGGCCCGGTCCTGCCCTCTGCCCACTCCCAGCGCCTCCGCAGCGTCCCCCGAGCCGGGCGGGTGTGGGTCGCGCGGGTCATCGCGTCGGAAAGGCCGAACGGTGGCCAGAGCGGGAAGATCACCTGGTCTAACCTGCGTCTGGAGAAACTGGTTTTGGGGATTGGAGGTCTCGGGGCTCCCATTGTTGGCGTTTTGCCCGCTCGTCGTAATGGGGACTCTCACAACATGGTGAGAGTGGGTGTTGATTGTAGACACCAGCTTTGTGCTCCTGTAATGCATCGCGAACGCCGTGGCTTTCTCTCTCACCAGGCAGGCTCATGTCATTGAATAGAATTGTGCGGCATGCGTTTGTGCCATGAGCCCTCTTTCTGCGTTCAACTTGTGCGGATTCAAGGTAAAGTGTAGTAGTAATTGTGTAGCAGCGTGTGTGGGAAAATCAAGCTACCATGTCATCTTTGGAGGAACAAAGACTGTAGGATGTTGATAGTTCGGAGAATTTATATCTGTGTTGGAACTGTTACCCATGGAGGATGCCACTACTAGGTCTTTGTTCCTCTAGTGGACGCTTATTACATTCCACAGGGTTTGCATTTGAGGCTGTTTAGAAAGATCAAAGGTGGAAATTCTAGGGAGGCAGAGCATTTGAACGTTTCACATGGCCGAGCAAAGAAATGGGAAGAGCTGTCAGCTTGCTTCTTCCTGATCTCAGGGTAGTGGTGCAAGGGCTGGGCTGGGCTGGGCTGGGCTGGGTTTGAAGGCACTTGTCACTTCTGCCATTGGACATCTTAAGGAAACCTAGGAAAAAAGGCTGCTGTGAGTCATCTTGGAGTAGGGTGGCTTTGGGGTAGTGACTGCATCTTGTTTTGTTGTTAACATAAGGTTCTGTCAAGCGGTTTACCTTTGTTCAGTATGTTGGTTGGATAATGAGGTAGGATGACTCTTTAAAAAAGTTGTGTTGCTGAGTCATTCACCCGAGCCAGAGAGGTAATTAGGAACAGCTGGTGCAGATAGGCTCATCACATGCCTCCACTATAAAAGGCCAAGGAGCACTGAGAGGGATTGCTTCAGAAGGCTGAAGGGGACTCAGTGGTTGTCTGTTCTGATACATGTAATTAGCTGGGGAAGTGCAGGAGCACTCTTAGGAAGTGGCCAGGTAGCACTGTGGTGTTTAGACCAAGAACAGCTTCGAGATCTGACTGAGAATGAATTTGTACTGGAGAGAGTTAAAACTGGGGGAGAAATTTGCAGGCAGAGGTAAACAGTAAACAATATTGTATCAAATATTTATTGCTCCTACTGTACTTAGTTTTTTATTTCCTCTTGTGTAGTCTTTAACATTTCAAAACACGAACTTAATTGGTTCTTCATAAAAGTTTCTTTATGCTAACACAAAAGGGAGTTTTCTTCTTGTTTTTGACTCTTGGCTTTTCATGAATACAGGAGTAGTTTTTTGGTGTCAGGAGGGTAATGTGAATGTGGGTGGATTTAACATGTCTGGTACAGTCAAGGTTAGAAAGTTGTCTAATGAAAGTCAGGTCATACTTATATGTCTCATTCTCTTGATAGATAGTACTAGTGTCTTTACATTTCGTGTCATTGTTTCTTGCTTAAAAGTGACCACATAACCCAAGCATAACTTCCTCAATGTGGACAAAGTTTAGGAAAGAGAAATATGGAGGTGAGGGTTTGGTTCTTAACCTATTGTCAAAAGAATGATGAATTCTTATAGTAGGTAGTTTTCATTTAAAACATTTTGTATTAGGAAAAATTAATTTTGTTTAAATTTGGGACTAGAGAAGATTAGAAATTACATTTTTTAGGGTCTCTAATGAAGAATGCAAGGTGGTAAATTTAAGAAGAAGCTATTAAAACTTCGCTTTTTAAAACTTTTCTATAAAATAAGGAAGACATTAAGGGTACAGATTAACAGTACTTGAGTATTACATAGTGAGGATACATCCGCTCTACCCCATTCTGCTCATGCTTGTTATCCATTGCCAGTAACATTTTTTTAACAGCTGTACTTTTTTTTTAAACTTCTGATTTCTTCTTAAGGGCAATTTTTATCAATGTGATTCTGTTACTTTTATATCGTGCTTTAAAATTAGAAGCTTGAGTGTAATTTTTTTTGACACATGAAAATTTTTTTATTTAGCAGTCAGCATAGCTGTTAATTTGCCTTCAAATTACGTTTTCTTTTGTTTTAATTTTTAATTAGTTTTTAAGAGATTCAGTGTGCTTTGTAGATAGAATTGTAAAAACAATGATACCACTTTTTCCCTCGAGTATGAATTTCTTATTACATTCTTGAAGTTAGTGATGGAAATAGAAAAAAAAAAAACAGTTACGTTTGAAAAATGGAATTATCGATTTGAAGACAAACTTAATGATTTGTTTGATCTCTGTATGTGATCTGAAGTGTAGTGATGTGTAAAAAGATTAATGAGAACACTTGATAATGTATACATTGGAGTGCAATGTTTATAGAACAAATCTTTTAAGAGTTAACCATGTCCTGTGATTATTTATTTGAAAGGCAGAGTTACAGAGAGGCAGACAGGGAGGAAGGGAGAGAAGGAGAAGAGAGATCTTGCATTCCCTGGTTCACTCTCCAAATGGCCGCAATGGCCGGAACTGGGCCAGGCCGAAGCCTGGAGCTTCTTCCCTGTCTCCTTTATGGATGCAGGGACCCAAAAACTTGGACCTTGTTCGTTGCTTTCTCAGGCTCATTCGCAGGGAGCTAGATCTGAAGTGGAACAGCCAGGACTTGAACTGTGCCCACATGGAATACCGGAACTGCAGACCACAATTTAACCCATCACATGGCAACACTGGCTCTTGTGTTATTTCTTGAAGTCTGCTTCTGGGCAGGGGGAGATAGGGGAAACTTATGTCCTCTTTAATGATTCAGGAAATCCCTTGGGAAGTGGCATTAATCAGAAAATCTGTATCTTATGAGTGTGGAGGGCTGGTTAGAGGTTAGTATTTATCATTCAGTATAATCTCAGATGCCATATGCTTTCAGTACTCTGTACTGAGAGAATTGATATGCAGAATAACAGATGCAGAACCCTTTAAAATGGCCAGTTGTCAGAGATTCTCTTCACAATGCTGCTGATCTTTCCAAGACCTATGTTTTAGTAATTGCCTGCTATCTTCTGTTTTCTGATGTTCTGTTAATAGGAGAATTGTTTTAACCCTAAAACCTGTAACTCTTGAGGATAATTTTTGAGATTATTTTGATTTAAAAAAATGTCAAATAAGATCATCTGCTCATGTTCAGGTTAGGGATAATTTGAGTACTTTCTACCAGAAACTAAACCCCTTGGAGAAAGGAAGCATTTCAGGATTGCTGATAAAATATTGACTTACATATGACACCTGGACTTAGGACATCCTCAGTGTATAACATTAATAAAGCTGATGTCCTGGTGTGATCACAGTATAGTTAACAAGAAAAGCAGAAAGCAGAGTGGTTAAAAGTAGGTACTGCAGAGCCAGACTGCTTAAAGTCAAGTTCTGACTGTGTCATCCCCTTTGAAGCCTTGGGCAAGCTATTCCACCTAGTAACTAATGCATTGTTCTCTCCTGTAAAATGAGGATTTTGATAGTTGAATCTAAGTCATAGAGCTCACTGTGTGAATTAAATGTGTTAATATGGCTTAAGTGGTTATAACAGTGCTGGCTATACATTAAACATCAAGATTAGGTATTAATTATCTGTTGTCCAGAGTCAAGGAATGGCTTAGTTACATAGCCATATTTTGTAGTATTTAAAAACTGAATTGTAACAGTTGATCACAAGTGACACTAAGGGAAAGGCAGGACACTGCTACTGGAAAAACAACTCATGTGAACAAACACTGTCAGTAGCACCATCTCACACACACCCAACTTCAGAGGACAAGGAACTCAGTACCTAGCTTTTTACTTAAAGGAATCTTAAGAGTCTCAGCAGAATGCTTTAAAGGTGGTCACTGCCAGTTATTGAAATTGGTTTTTGAAAAAATAAAAACACTTGTCATTTTTTATCTAGTCTCCAACATTATCGTTGAGAACATTGTGGCCTGGCAGATTTAGTAACCTGTCTACTCCCTCCTTGCCTATTAATACCAGGACGGAACTTATTTCAAAATTCTTATTCCTGTGCCCCATCCAGTTTGTTGGGAACGTGTAGATTCACATTTTCCTGAAGTTGCTTTATTTAAGTATTGTGTTTTCTTTAGATGACATGCTGATGCTAATATAGAAAAATTATCCATGATATGGATATGAATAAGTGGATATGTTTGTCATAAAGCTTCTTGCACCTATTAGTAATTCTGAAAAGTGTGTCAAACATTTTGAGTATCCTTTTAAATAAAGTGTAAGTTTTTTGCTGGTGAAGAACTAACTGTGTCTTCCTATTTCACCTCTTGTGGCAGACTGAATATGCCTTGGCTGTATTTGTTTAGTATACTGTCTGTTCCTGCGCTAAGTAGTATAGTATGAGCTCATTATAGTTCTATGATTTTGAAACTTGGAAACTTTTAGTGGCAATAAGGAGAGAACATTGTGTATTGTACTCCTTAAGTTATTTAAGTGTGTGCCCAATTCAAATTCTTTTGATTATTTAGATTTTGACTTTCTATTTTTAATCATTGGTGTGATTATTGTGGAAGAAGCTGGATTTAAATCATTCTTCTAGTTCATCTTCTGAGATAGAAAACTTGTGACTTAATTTTATCTGTCATTGATAGAATCGAGTAAAATACAATTTGCATTGTGTAGATATTAGGCATCTTATGTATCTAATACCTTTCTTTCAATATTTTCATATCTCTAGAATAGATCCTTTATTTAGGATCAGAGCATTTTAGAAAATATTAAAATAAATGTTACCCTAAAGCAAATAAAAAAGAAAAAACAAAGAAATAGTGATTGCCAGGGTCTTGGTTGTTAATGCCTGCTGTGTGATTATAGTGGACATGCCGTGAAGTTGGCTAGCTGCTAGTTCCTTTCTAAGTACTGGCATAATTTATAAATTGTTACCTGAATGCTACTGAAGCTGTGTGCAAATCATGTTCTTTTAAAAGTAAATTCAAATAATTTTATTACTGCCTTAGGAAACTCATTGTTTAAAAGAATACTTTCGTAATAAAATTGATTCCAGCCTCTGTTTGATAAGGTTATTTATAAGGTTGTTTTCATTTTATTTATTTGAAAGGCAGAGTGACAGGAAAGACAGAAAGTGAGTGAGTGAGAGAGAGAGAGAGAGAGAGAGAGAAATATAGAGAGACAATCTTCCATGGGGCAGTTTACTCCTGAAGGCCACAATGGCTGCTAGGGCTGGGCCAGTCTGAACCCAAGAACTGAGAATTCCATCTGGGTCTCCCACAAGTGTGGTCTCCCACAAGTGTGGTGGGTGCCCGTGCATTTGGGTCATTCTCCACTGCCTGCTTTCCTAGGCACATTAGCAGGGAACTGATGTCACAGCCCAGGTCACAGGTGGCCATTTAACCTACTGTACCACAATTCTGGCTCTTATTTTCACCTTTTTTTTTTTTTCTGTAAAATTGAATTAGAATCATAATGGACAGTTACATTCTACTTCCTCATTCCTCAAACTGGAATTACACTAAAAAGTGTTTTAGAGATAGTAGTGTCAGTTTTAAAAATTCCTCTATAGATTGGACATTAGCAATAACTTCAAGGCTATAAATTAAATAATATTTAGTAAGGGAAAGGTTCCTTTTCTCCGTCTCTGCCACCTTTTTTCCACTAACCTCTGTTGACAAATTGTTTCCCTCTAGGATTCCATGTCAGAGGGTGTTTTTGGCTTACAAAGGTGAACTCTTCAGGGCTATGTTACTTGCTTGTATCTTCACATAATTAATGCTGTGTTCCCTCTCCAAAGTGTGCCATCATCTTTTGGAAATCATCTAAATCAGTACAGAATTACTCATCCATCAGAGTTTGCTATAACATGTATAAAAATTTATTAGTTTACCAAATTTATTAGAATGTAATTATTATGTTATAATGTCAGAGTAAGTGTTTTTCGGCAAGTTCAACAATTTAATATGTTAATACTGTTTTTGAAAATGTGAAGTGGTTATCAAGCCTCTTCATTTCCAAAGCAGCCGATGCCCCTCCTTTTACTGTGGTTTTCCGAGCAATATCTTTAGCATTGCTTAGGTTTTCCCCTAAATAGAAGTCATCATTTAAATTAAGAGAAGTAAGGAAAAAAGCATTGGCTCTTTCAATTTTTTTTTTCATATTAGTAAAATATTTTGAAGTAGAAAAGCATTTTGCTGGGATCTGAATGGAGTTCTTTACTGACATGCTTTTAGTCCCAGGTGTCATCCAGAGAAATCAAAGGAAATGCCATGTGTGAATAAGTCTTGGCTACTGTAAACTTTTCCCTCAAAATTTTCTCTGTGTTGCAGGAGTATCGTAAGTACTAATCAAGCTTTAGGAATATTTGTTTGGATTTATTATGAAAGCTATTTGCTGTGAGGGTGTCACACCTCATTTGCCTAGTTTGTCTGTTCCAGGACACCTTCTTCTCTCTGGATTAGGTTGGTAGCTTTGATGATTAGTAGCCTAGGAGCCCAGATCGTTTCTCAGGTGCTCTCCCATCTTTTATTGAGGTAACTTGGAACACAATTAGGGAAAACAGTAATGGCATTCCTAAGTTTCAAGACACTTTGTTCTCTTAACCTTCCTGTGCATGTAGCTCCTCTTTCAACCTCACATACAAGCACTCATTCAACTTTTGTTATTTGGAGATATGGTTGCTAAATTCATTTCAACATTTGTAACATTCCTATGTTAGGTATTCAGTTTACATTTAACTTACCAAACTAATATTTATGCCTTTCTTTGCCAGAAACTTTTCTATATATTAGCAATATGGAACTTTTCAAAAGTTACAGTCTAACAGACGAGCAAACCATTACAACAGCAAGTATTAATTGCTGTAATAGCGTCAACAGACTTTGAGAAGCATAAATTTTGGAGAATCATGAAAGCATTAGTAATGTTAATGAATGCATAATTTAATGGAGAAAACAATTTTTATTAATAATTCTTTTGAGAAGGTTAGCCATGAAGAAGAGTAGATTAGAAAGAAATAGATTTTAGTAGGGGAAGGTTGGATCAAGAAGGCTGTGGATGTGTGTGTGCCTATTTAAAACTCTTGTCGGTGGGGCTGAGGGTTTGGCATAGATGTTAACATGCCTTCATCCTATATTGGAGCTCATGGGTTTGAGTTCTGGTTCAGCTTCTGATCCAGCTTCCTGCTGATGTGCACCCTGGGAAGCAGCAGATGATGGCTCAAGTGTGTGGGTCCTTGCTGCAAGGGGAAGGAGACCTGGTATGGATTCCAGAGCTCTTGGTTTTTGCCTAACCCAGTCCTGACTATTGTGAGAATTTGGAGAATGAACCAGTGGATAGAAGATCTCTCCCTCCCACCTTTGCTCCCTCCGTCTTTCAAATAATAATAATGATAATAATAATAATAATAATAAATCCTATCAATGGATTGTTTGGGCCCTTTCTCCCTCCCCCTCCATCAGGATTTGTTTATCACTGAGAACAGAAATCTCATAGTAGAGGCTACCTTGTCCCTCTTCTATTTGTGAGTCAATGTTCCACTTAAGCCTATACCAAAATCAGTCAGTATCAAGGGAAATGGGACCACCATGGTTGGCTTAGATGAATCATGAGTTGTCTTGGGTTAGAACTGGGGTCTGCTCCTAATAAGTATGTAGCCCCAGATAAAGCAGATGTTTGAGTGCATTCAGGATTTGCTTAGAAAGTGAGGGGGTGAGTGGTTTTAGATAATCAACAGTGTCATTCTTGTACACCACAATCTACAGGCACACACTTCTGAATAGATAAAATGTGGTTATTTTGAATTTGGAGTTTTAGGTGACTTTTTCTGTGTCGTATTTCCTACTGTGATAAAGAAATAATATTTACAATCAGATCCAATAAATGTTTTAAAATTATTTAAAACTGAAAATGCCTATTCTGCCAAAAAAAAAAATTCATGGAAGGAATGTATTTCTTTCGGTATTCTCAAGAGTTCTAAACTTCTTGATCATTCTCTTACTGCATTCAGGGGAAGGAGAACCTCTGTTTTTTATAAAGAGGATCTCTTTCCCTCTTAATCTAAAGAGCATGACGCCTGTGATATCCATGGCTCTTATTGAGTGATGAGGCTAGCCTGGCTCAAATTAAAATGGTTAATTCCTTGGCTTTATGCAGCCCTAGGATTCCCCAAATTAAAAGAATAATACAAACAGAAACATCCATCCCTGTGCATACTCATTCCCTTTCTAGAAGGGAAAGCTGTCCTGTGGTTAGTTTTCCTCATTCTTTTCAGACTTCAAGAATAATGCCATTTTAAGTTTATATGGTGTTAATTGTAGCACTCTTTAATCGTTCAAAGCACTTAAAATAGCTCCTGCCATCGGATCAGCGCGGTGGGCCGGCCGCAGCGCGCTACCGCAGCGGCCATTGGAGGGTGAACCAACGGCAAAAGGAAGACCTTTCTCTCTGTCTCTCTCTCACTATCCACTCTGCCTGTCAAAAACAAAAAAACAAAAACAAAAACAAAACAAAAAAAAATAGCTAACAAATAATTGGATATATTTATGGGGAACGTGATGTTTTGATGTGGTTATATTGTAGAAAGAATAAATCAAGGTAATTAGCATATCCATTTGCTCTCCTACATATCGTTGATGGTGAGAATGTTTAAAATTCTCTTTGCAATTTTGAAGTACATTATAATTGGTCACTATGCAAAGCACTTTTATGTTTCATTCTTTTTTCTTTTTTAAAGACTTATTTTTTATTTATTTGAAAGACAGAGAGAGAGAGAAAGGTCCTTCTTCTGCTGGTTCACTCCCCAAATTGCCACAATGGCCGGGGCCAACAGCCTGGAGCTTCTTCTGGCTCTCTCACCTGGGCTCAGGGACCCAAGGACTTGGGACATCTTCCGTTGCTTTCCCAATGGAGTAGTCAAGTCTTGAGCTGGCACCCTTATGGTGTGTCTCAAGCAGAGGCTTAACCTATGCTACAACATTGCCCCTTTTCATTCTTTTTTTTAAGATTTATTTATTTGAAAATAAGCCACAGGGAGAGGGAGAGACAGAGAGAGATTTTCTATCTGCTGTTTTATCCTGTGGATGCCTGCAATGGCTAGGACTGGGACAGGCCAAAGCCAGTAGCCTAGAACTCCCATCTGGGTCTCCCACATGGATGGCAAAGGGCCCAAACACTTGAGCCATCCTTGAAGGCTTTTCCCAGGCTACCAGCAGGGAGCTGGATATTGGTGGCTCCACCTGCTATGTCACAATGCCAGACCTCATGTTTCATTCCATTCTTTTTCCTTCTTAATTCTATTTTTTGATGCTTTGTGATATGCAAATAAATACATAAATATATAAACATTTTAGGTATTCATCAACACAGTAGAAATTAATTGTTCATTATTGTTCCTATTTGAGAGTAAGAGGATGTGATATGTTCAGAGTAGGCTCCTGAAGTTGTTTTACTTTTTTTATTTCAATTTTTTGACACATAAAAATGTGTGTGTTTTATGGTGTATTGTGATGTTTTGATAGATACATAATATGATATTTAATTAGGGTATATACCTATTTTTCTTTAAGCATTTAACATTTGTTTATGGTGAAAATATTCACGACCCTATAATCAGGTTTTTTTATGTAGACAGTTTTTTGAATATAATTTAGAAAGGCTCATAGTACTATGAAATAGTTTTTGTCTATCATAAAATGTAATTGTATTTACCTATTCAGTTGTTCCTCAAATACTGTCTGTACTGAGATATATTTTAGCTGTATTTATGGACCCCAAATGATTTTTCACTACATTATGATTATCATATAATGAAAAGTAGTTCTTGGAGGCTCTGATGGAAAATTCATAGCTTTGAGATCCCTATTTTGGAGATGATTGTTTTGACTCCCAACTTAATGTAAATAATAAAAGAAATAGTTTTTAGTTTTAACAGTATATGCTGAGATACTATAGTCCTGTGGTAGCTGGTTAGGGATTAATGGGTTGGGTTATTTTAAAATAAAGTGTTTCAGTGTAGTACTTCTATTTGACTTAAAGACTTTCAAATCTCTGATTCGTATGATATACTAATTGTTCTGGTGTAATGCTGCCTTATTTAATTGATTGTTAATTCCTTTTTTTTGTTATGAGTTGGTGTATAAGGAGTGGTTGAGAATTTGAGTGACACTTTATATTGTTGTTTTGCTGTTTTTTTTTTTTTTTCTTTTTCAGTTACTTTTCATTTTGTATGTGTCAACTCTTGAATCTACTGAGGGTCCTTCTGACCTTGAAGTAATTTTAAGTCTTCACCTCAGAATTTGGAAATAATTTGGACATGGTTATAATTTTTACAGTTTGAAAACAAATTGACGTATGAAGACTTTAATATTTCATTGAGTGGAGGACACAGACACTGAATACTTGGTATTGAAAGCAGCTTTTTGGCCGGCGTCTTGGCTCAATAGGGTAATCCTCTGCCTGTGGCGCTGGCACACCGGGTTCTAGTCCCGGTCGGGGTGCCGGATTCTGTCCCAGTTGCCCCTCTTCCAGTCCAGTTCTCTGCTATGGCCCGGGAGGGCAGTGGAGGATGGCCCAAGTCCTTGGGTCCTGCACCCGCATGGGAGACCAGGAGGAAGCACCTGGCTCCTGCCATCGGATCAGCGTGATGCGCCAGCCGCAGCAGCTATTGGAGGGTGAACCAATGGTAAAAGGAAGACCTTTCTCTCTGTCTCTCTCTCACTGTCCACTCTGCCTGTCAAAAAAAAAAAAACAAAAACAAACAAACAAAAAAACCCAGCTTTTCGTGAAATACCAGTCTTCTTTCCTTCCTGAGTTTTGCACATGTAGTGAGTAGAAATGTAGACTAAGTTTAGCACAGGTTAGTGTCAGATTCTTTGGAATGGCATAAGAGATGGGTTATGTAATCCAACAAGTGTTCTTTAAAAAGTAATTCACAAAATATCGAGTAATAGGGGAAAAGTTTTCTATCTGTAAATGCTCATTTAACATTGTTCATTCTCATCGCACTCAGGATACTTTCCCTATATACCTTGTTCTTTTCTTCCTCACTTCTCCTGTTCACTCCCTCAAATACCATTTACATCAAGTGATAAGATAACTTGAATTTAAATATAATATGGGGGAGGAGGGTAGAGACCTTTTCATCCTTTGTTACACTCTCTGTGGTCTCAAATTTCCTTTTCTACAGAGAAACCAGTCATCCTAGATGAATATGATCTCTTAATTAGAAATTCTTTAGTCTTGTGAAACTAGTAATTATCTTGGACAGACTTGTAGAGTTTTAATATTTTTTCTTTGTTGAGATACTTATTTGGCTTAGCAAATTTTTATTGTTAAGAGTTCAGGAATCTGCCTTTTGAGGCAATTCTTGAGTTTTTTTTTTTTTTTTTTTTTAAGATTTTATTTATTTATTTGAGAGGCAGAGTTACAGACAGTGAGAGGGAAAGGCAGAGAGAAAGGTCCTCCTTCTGTTGGTTCACTCCACAAATGGCTGCAACAGCTGGAGCTGCACTGATCCGAAGCCAGGAGCCAGGTGCTTCTTCGTGGTCTCCTATGTGGGTGCAAGGGCCCAAGGACTTGGGCCATCCTCTACTACTTTCCTAGGTCACAGCAGAGAGCTGGATTGGAAGAGGAGCAGCTGGGACTAGAACTGGCGCCCATATGGGATGCCAGTGCCACAGGTGGAGGATCAACCCACTGCGCCACTGTTCCGCGGCTCAATTCTTGAGTTTTTAAGCCTTTTCAAGTATATGGTTTTCTTTTTGATCATGTGCATCATGGCAATAATGATAAAATATGAATTGTCTGGTGTGTTAAGCACTGTGCTATTAAATGCACTAAACCATTCAGTCCTTTAAGTGCTGATGTTATTTTCATGATTGGCAACCTTAAGTGGTAATTTGTGTAACCTAAAGATCACACAATTGATGATATCAATAGGTCTTAATTATATCCCTGTGCTGCTGGTTAAAATAACCTGAAACTATTTCCTTTTGTCTCTAATAATGTGTTTGTTTAGAACTTCATGCCTTTCAATGGCTTTTTGAGACAAATAGTGTGGAAGCTACCTAACTGATGTTTGTTGTCCACTCCAGTTTCACAAATGTGCATTTGCCCACGTTCATATGGCTATACCTGATTTGATGGGTCTTTTCTTATTACTTTCCTGAAGCATTTACCTTGTTTTTCCACATCGTATAGTCTTTTTTAGTTTCTTAAAAGATTTATTTTTAATAATTACTTTGAAGATAGCAATGGAGGTTGTTGTGTCTTAAGAGTTGCCCATGAATTTTCTGCATCTGTCAAATCAGCATGTACTGGTAACTGCAGGAAATGCCCATTATAAAGGAAGAAAAGGCATTTGCATTCTTTGGGAGGCTTCAAAACAATTGAAATAAATTTGAACTGCATTTTTTTAATGAAGGTAAACAATATCTTTCTGATTATAAAGTAATATGTGTTTATGGTTAAGGATTTGAATGCAGAAACAAACAAAAAATAAAAATTATCTGGATGTAATCATTATTAACATTTTGATAGATACTCTGCTAAGGCATGGTGGTGGTGGATGGCAACCAAGATTTCTGGACATTTTAATTTGAGATGTGTGTTAGACTTAGAGATAGTGATTTGAGTAAACAGTTGGCTATGAGAGTAAGAAGTTTGAGAGAAGTTGAAATTAGACCAGATATAAATACAAGAGTGTTTAGCAGGTCCATGAGTTACCACGTTCCCCATGTGAGTCCAGATGAATTCTCCTAGGGAGTGTGCACAAAGATGAAAAGTGATCTGGGACTCAGCCCTGGGCTTTCTAGCACTTACTGAGTAGAAAGTGGAGGCCGATTCTCCAAGGAAAACTGATAAGTGGTCACCAGTATGGTGGGTGGGAAATCAAAAGATTGTAATAGCCTGGCAACCAAGGGAAGAAAAAGTTTCAGGGAGGAAATGATTAACCTACTGAATGGGATGCTGTGTAAGATGAATACTGAAAATTTGCCATTTGCTGTGTTTTCCATGGGGTAGAATGAGAAAGGCCTGATTTTAGTAGTTCAAATGAAATTGAGAAGAGATTGGGAAGTAGGGACAATGTGAGTATAAATGGTTCTTCTTGGGAGTTTCATAAAGAGGAACTGAGCGAATTGTGGATTTAGGGGTATAGGGAAGTTCAGTAAATTTAATTTTAAGAAAGGAGCCATTATAATATGTTTTGTATAACAATGGGAATGCTATATATTTTTGTCTCATTTCTTTTTCTTGGTGAGGCTTTGCAGAAGTTTTGTCAATTTTATTGGTCTCAAACAATCAGCTCTTGATTTATCATCAGTTTAATTCATCAGTTCTACTAAAAGCAAGTGCAAACTTTTATTATGTGAGTGGTTTTCTTAGAAGTGCAATAGATTTCATCAGATTCTGTAAGGCTGGTGGGTTGGCAGTTCAGCAGCTCATTTTTATAGCGAATACCCTTAAATTTCTAAATAACCTATTTGAATTGGATCTCTGTCAATATTAAATTTCAAACAGTATGTATAATACTGTTCCCAAGCAGGAAGAAGTCTCTGTATTTATAATCATACTATTCCATTTCTGCTCTGACTATATGACTCCAACTGTAAACTTTATTTTTAGTCTATTTTTAACTCCACATTATTTTTCCTTCCTATTTTCTCTAATTCCATTTCCTAGCCTTGCAGTTTTATTTTGTGAAATTTAATAATGTTTACATTCTATTCTGTAACTGTAATTTTTTTCTGTTATTCATCTTTTGAAACCAGCTTAGTATTTATGTTATATACTATGTCAAAATTGGGCTCTGAGCTTAGTAGTATGCTATTACACTTCTTTCCTTACAATTTCACTGTCACCTTGTGCCACTCAAAAAATGTTTCTAGCATCAAATGCAATTAAAGTAATTATTGAGCACTCATTATGGGCCAGGCATTGTCTTTGAGAACATTATGTATGTATTTCATTTCATTCTCTCAAAAGTCCTATTCTTATTTATGTTTTGCTAGGAAAGAAAAACTGCCAGAGGGAGAGAGATATAAAGGAACTTCCTTAGTTGGTAATGTTATCAAGTTTTAAAGTGCTCTTTTATACTGTGCTGTGCACTCTTAGCTATCCAGAGCAGCTAGCTGTTCAGTTTGTGAGTTTCTGATAGTCCAAGTTTGAATGTATGCTTCCTGATAAGAATTATCTGGTATTCTTATCTCCAGCCCCTGATTGATTTTAGGATCTTAGGTTAAGGCTGTCTGAAATGTGAGTACTTGGGAAGTGGTGTAGGTGTACTTTAGGAGTGGCTCAGTTTGGGAATATCACTCTTTGAGGAACCTTCCTCTTGCCCTCTGAGTTTCTTGTGGGAGCCATAAGTTTAATTGGGATATTAACTGCTGCACCTTAAATTATTCCTCTTAGAGAATCTATAGTTAATGTCATATCTTGTGGTGCAATACTGCATACAATTCTTATGAGAGGGACTAAGATTGGGACTAAGATTGGGGACGTACAGTTTTACTACTCACACTGTTTAGGCGTTGCAATAGGGAAGGAAAAGAAATAAAAAGTATAAAGATGGGAAAGAAGTAAAATAGTTTGTTTTTATAGATAGGCTGACCACAAAACAGCTACCAGAATAAGAGGATTAAGTAAAGTTGTAAAATGCATGGTTAATAGTTTAAAAATAAGTTTTTGCTTACATAGTAGCAGCAACAAAACCAAAACAACCAGAGAATGAGGTTAAAAAATCCAAATTTTGGAGCTGGCATTGTGGCATAGCAGGTAAGGCCACCACTTGAGATGCTGGCATCCCATTTGGGCATTGGTTCATGCTTTGGCTAGTCTACTTCCTATCCAGTTTCCTGCTAATGGCCTGGGAAAAGCAGTGGAAGACGGATCAAGTGTTTGGGCCCCTGCCGCCCATGTGGGAGACCTGGATGGGGCTCCTGCCTCCTACCTTCTACCTGGCCCAGTGCTGGCCATTGCAGCCATCTGGGGTGTGAACCAGTGGAAAAGGGAATCCCTGTCCTTTCCTCTTCTTTGTAACTCTGATTTTCAGAGTAAATAAATATTTTAAAAAAAGTCTTTATAGTAATGGTACACATTAAAAATAAAAACCAAAATGCTTAGTAATAAATATAACAAAAGATATGCATACCTTCTTTACTTAAAACATAATAATGCTGCGAAAAATTAAGTGGAGAGATACCATAGTCATGTACTGGAGGACTTGATTTTTTAGATGTTGTTTTTTCCTAAATTTATCTGTAAGTTTCATTGTAATCAATATAAATTCTAACTCTTATAACTCAAGAATAAATACTCAAAAGTACTGGATACATTTCATCAAAACATACAGAAATAAGTAGTAAATGCATATACTTGTAAAGCTGCTCAACATCATTAGTCATCAGGAAGTACAACTTAAAACCACTAGACATTTATTGGATAGCTAGATTACAATATCAAGGGTTAATGGGAATGTAGAGCAACTAGATTTTTTCGTACGCTGCTGGTAGCAATGTAATATGATGCAATTTCTTTCAAAAACTATTTAGCAATTTTTAAAAAGTTAAACATACTTTTTTGTTTACCCAAGAAAAATGAAGTATATGTCTATGGCAGATGTTCATTGAAGTTTCATTACAATAATCTCAAACTGAGAACAAAGTAATTGTCCATCTTTATTGCAGTAGTCCATCAACTTATGTTGGTAAACAAATTGTGCAATATCCATCAAGTGGAATATTATTCAGCAGTAAAAAAGGTAATCATGTAATGTGTGCAGCAACAAGATTAACATTAAACTGAATGAAAGAAACACTAAATTAGAAAATGTACTACGTGATTCCATTTATATAAAAATAAAAAGAAACACACATTCATTTATAGTGACATAAAATAGACCATTGATTACCTGTAATTGGGACACAAGGAAGGAGAGATAATAAACAGTCATGTGGAATTTTTAGGAGTGATGGAAGTTTATGTATCTTGGTTGTGTTGGTGGTGGTTTCATGCACATATGCAAATGTAAAAACACATTAAATCGTGTGTTTTAAGTAGATGCAGTTCATTCTATTTAAGTTACATCTCAAGACTGATGAAAAACAGTGACAAATGCAAGGTAGAAAATATTTAGTAAATATATTTTGTGGTGTGGATCAATTCTACTTGCTAGTTCATATTTTTCTAATAGAGATCTAAGGATCCTAGTAACTGTCAAGTAGTTGTCAAGTGTGTTATACAAATTAAAGGCTCAATTTTTTACAGACTTAATTATTTTATTTGAAAGGCAGAATTACAGAAAGGCAGAGGCAGAGAGAAAGCGAGAGAGACATTTTCCATCCACTGGTTCACTCCCCAAATGGCTGCAATGGCCGGAGCTGGGCCGATCCGAAACCGGGAGCCACTAGCTTCTTCTGGGTCTTCCACGTGGGTGTGGGGGCCCAAGGATTTGGGCCATCTTCTTCTGCTCTCCCAGGCCATAGTAGAGAGCTGGATTGGAAGTGGAGCAGCCATCCACCATATGGGATGCTGGCACTGCAGGGGGTGGCTTTACCCACTATGCTACAGAACAGGTCTCCCTTGTTTTTTAAAATCTCTAATTAATAGGTGTAATAGCGGAATCCCTTAGTTTTGTTTTGGTTTTGGAGTTTGGATTTTCTGTTTTTTCCCCCCACTTCCTTTGGCCCTTTATATTATGACTTACAATTATTAAAGTTAAATTTGAAATGGGAAGGAAAAAAAACCTTTGTCTGACATCTGAATAGGTGAGTCTTTAAATAACTTCTTTGGACTTTTCTGTTAGTTCATATCACCACCCTCAAGCTTAATTTTAGTTTCATAAACTTCAAATAATTAATTGGATCCAGTAAATATAATTGTGATCTTTAATATTAGGAAAAGTAAATGGTAAAAGGCCTAACTTATCCTGAATGGGACCTTACATAGTTCTGTAATAATCATGAGCTATAAAAATTGCTGTGATTTTTTTTTTTTTTTTGCATTTTAAAATTGCTGTGATTTTTTTTTTTTTTTTTTTGCATTTTAAAAATACTATGGCATCTGAGGCCAGAGTGTTGTTTAGGACGCCTGCCATTCTATGAGTCTGCTGTGTATCCCATTTCTCATGTTGGATCTTTCTCTCTCTTTTTGATTCTATCAGTTAGTATTAGCAGACACTTGTCTTGTTTGTGTGATCCCTTTGATTCTTAGACCTATCAGAGCCATCGGTTGTGAACTGAAATTAATCACTTGGACTAGTGAGATGGCATTGGTACATGCCACCTTGATGGGATTGTATTGGAATCCCCTGGTTCATTTCTAACTCCATCATTTGCTGCAAGTCAGATTGTGCATGTCCCAAATTGTACATCTCCTCCCTCTCTTATTCCCAGAATCAGCCCTTAAGGCATTTGGATCTGGCTGAAGAGCCCATGAGAGTATTGTAGGCATGAAAAGCCAAGACACCATGGAAAAGAAAAAAAAAGAAGAAGACCTAAATGAAAGATCTCTGTGAGTGAGATCCCAGTGGAAAGAACAGGGCCATCAAAGAAGGAAGTACCTTTCTCTGAAGGGAGGAGAGAACTTCCACTTTGACTATGACCCTATCAGAATAAGATCAAAGTCAGTGAACTCTAAAGGCTTCCATAGCCCTGGCAACTCATGACTAGAGCCTAGGGAGATTACTGACGCCATGAACAGGAGTGTCAAATTGTTTAGTCAGCAACAGGAGTCTCTGTACTTACATCCCATGTGGGATCTGTCCCTAATGTGTTATCTAATGTGCAGTGATGCTATAACTAGTACTGAAACAGTATTTTTACACTTTGTGTTTCTGCGTGGGTACAAACTGATGTGATCTTTACTAATTATATACTGAATCGATCTTCTGTATATAAAAATAATTGGAAATGAAAAAAAAAAACAAACCTGGTGTTAAATTGGAAATTGCATAGAAAATTAATCAATTTTTAAAAATATCATGTAGGATCTCTGTCTTTAATGTGCTATATACTGTTATTTAATGCTATAACTAGTACTCCAACAGTATTTTTTCACTTTGTGTTGCTATGTGAGGGCACACTGTTGAAATCTTTACTTAATATATACTAAACTGATCTTCTGTATATAAAGAGAATTGAAAATGAATCATGATGTGATTGGAAGGGGAGAGGGAGCGGGAAAGGGGAGGGTTGCGGGTGGGAGGGGGAAGCCATTGTAACCCATAAGCTGTACTTTGGAAATTTATATTCATTAAATAAAAGTTTAATTTAAAAAAAAATACTATGGCATCATTAGTTATATACAATTTTAACATAAATTAAGGTAGTTATCCCATCTAACATCTAAAATTCTTAAAAAATATGATTTTTGGTGTTGCTACAAGCATCTGCTACATACATTCATTCACCATTTCTTGTTTTACATTTTATTCAGCCTTTAAAAAATATATTCATCCATATACCACATCCCATCATTCTTAACATTTTTATTAAGGCTGAGGGGAAATGATTTTAGAAAATGCAGTGATCAGAAATGGATAAACAGTTGTGATATATGTGTGTATATTTATTTTTAATTTGGGAGAAAGCATGTGTGCATGCATGCGAAAACACTCTCATCCCCTGGGTCACTCCCTTCAGATGCCTGCAGTTCCATGACTGGGTTTCAGAAACCTAATTAATTGAGCTATCACTGCTGCCTCCCAGAATCTGCAGTAGCAGGAAGCTTCAGTCCAGTGGTGGAACCAGGTTATCAAACCCAGCTACTCTGATGTGGGGTATGGGTGTTCTAATGGACAATTTAACCACTAGCCTAAATTCCTACCTTGGTTGTGATATTTCAGCCTGCAAAGGGTTGAAGAAATTAGCACATCTTGGATACTGAGTTATACTTCCTGGCAGGTCAATCACATCTTAGGATCTTGAGAAAATTGCTGTCTTAAATTACTGTCCCAATTTACAGCCCCACAGACTTTTGATATTAAGGTTCTTACAAAATTGGGAATGATAAAAAGAAAAGCAGTGGCTTTAAAACGATTCTTTTCTTTTATATCTGCATCTAAAATTAATATATGTTTTTTATAAGGACCATTAAAGAAATAAAGTTATATACACTTGTTGAGTCTTTGTCACCCTCTTGAAAAATTGAAGATAAGGTTCAGTTACTGTCAGAAGACCACTTACACCCTGTGTATTTTGGCTATAGCATAACAAAAACTGGTTTAGGGAATTTTGAAGCTTAGGCCAGAGCTAAGGAAGATGTTATGATAGGAGGAATTTGCGTATCTTCTGAGCCCTTGAGGACCTGGCCTTGAGATTTAGTTAGGCAAAAGTAGTTGACAGGTGATGAAGGTGGTATCAGGCAGAAGCAGTGTGTAGGAAAAGACAGAAATTCCAAATCCACTGAAAATAAGGGGAAGTCAGTCTTTGAGGAATCGACCAGGCTGCAGCTCCAGGGCACCGTTTTTATATGAAGGTCACATAATTGCCTGTATGCACTATTGCTAAGTAATGTCCTCCAGTTACTGCTTGTGCCCATGCATGCACACACAAACTTTTACTAACAACTGTTTTGTGAAGAATTGTTCTCATGAACTGAATATTATGGTTAATTGAAAATTGACCAGAAAGTAGTTTTTATTTGAAGAGTTACTATATATGAATACCTTTCAGAATGTCCACATTCCTGTGTAAATTGACTATGATGATTATTCTTGTCTGTTTCACCTTGAGACATCATTCTCATTCTGAACATATCTTTCTGAGTATATGGACTACTTTGTGTTTTCAGGGGACCTGATGCAGCATGTAGTACAGGTAAACACTTGTATAAGAATGTGTGCCATTGTTCAGTAGAGATAAAACATGGATAGTAATCTTTTTCTTGTAAATGAATACTTGGTGTTAGACTACTTATTGTTCCTTCTACTAAGGATTGAAATACAACACAATCCTTTGAGACTATAGGTAAATAAAATTTTAGCTATTTAACACATGTGAAACTTTATCCTCGTACGTAGTTATCTTCTGATTCTGTTACGTGAAGCATTATAGGGCTGGCTCCATGGTAAGATGTTCTCAGATTTTTAAAAGTTTTTATTTAAGTAAATTATCTTAAGTTATTGAAATGTGATATGGCTACAACATTTTGTCTTACTTTCTCTATTATTTTGAAAGCAAAAGCATCAAATGGTTAACTTATTAAAACTAAAGTAGTGTGTATTGAGAGCAGAGAGCAGAAGTTATTTCCAAATTAAGGTGCAGGAAGCTTAGAAAATGCCTGTTCATCGTTTATCAGCATTTGTGTTGTGAGTTAGCAGTTTGCTAAGGCCTGCAAATACTTATTTTGAATCAAAATGGTAGTACATATTGCAGAAATATGAGAAATTTAGTTGTAACATAAATCTAAATTTGATGCTAATAAATTATTGAGTTTTGGGCTAGAACGTTAATGCAAAGGGACTTCAGAATGTTCATGGAAAAATGGAATTAAAAGTTGTTTATTTTGGTACAAAAATCTTTTTGAAATCCATGGATTTTTTTTTATAATAACATTTTCCCATGAACTTTTCAAGGCAATGTTTTTACTTCTTATATTTGAAAAGTGTTAGAAGGAACTTGATGGGTATTGGAAGAACATGTGCCATTATTGTTTGGTATAGTCATTGCATAGTTGTTGGATAAAAATGGATTACTGACCTTTGGTTGGTTGTCAGATTACAAAGTTTGATTTTCATGTAACACCTCTCTGTAGTGCCCATATTAATGAGAGTCAAGGTGGAGATGTCTTCATTCATATGAGTCAGTTGTATTGGCTGTGTTTGTAGTTGCCAACCCTTATTCTTCTTGGCCAGTTATCTTACAAGTATGTTTCTAGCTCCCAGAGGGATAAGTAGGGGCATCTTTCAACCTTATGACTCTGGAAAAGCCATCTAAGAACTTTCCTCTGAGTTCTTAGATTGATGGTGTTGTTTCCACTTATATTGTAATAGCTAATTGGGCTGTATTTGGAAGAAGATCTGTACGGCGGTTTGTATTTTAAACACCAGGTGATTCATTCAGCATTAACTATCTGTATTGGATCATTATTGTATGCTTGGATTATGGCAGAAAACAGATCAGGCAAAGTTATTACATTGGAGCTGAGACCTAAAAGATGAGAAATTAGTCAGCTGAAGAGTAGAAGTCCATGTAGCAGGAACAGCATGCATGCAGGCCAAGACATCCGTAGCACCTTTGTGTCTAGGGAACAGGAAGGGACACTGTAGCAAAAGAGGGAGGCTGAGATTGAGAAAAGGCTGTATTGATAGAAAACCTGATAACACAGGTCTTGAGTACATGCTAAGGATTTTGAAGTAAGAAAGTAGTTTGTAAAGAAGTAGTTTGGGAGATACCATGGGATTTACATGGGTGAGAAATCACTTTGATATAGAGAATAAACTGGAGGAGATTAAGAGGAACTTTTAGGAGTGTGTGGCTTTTGTTAATATCATCATCATAGATAACACCTGATAATTATGTGTGCTGTCTTTTCCTCCACACTCCAGGAACTGTCAAAACCCATTTCATTCATCATTTCATGTAAACTTCACAACATCCCAGTGAAGTGTTAGGGTTATCCCTGTTTTACAGGCAAGTGAACTGAGACAAAAAGCAAGCTGGCTAAGGTAATGTAGCTAGTGAGTGGCAAAGCTGGGTTTGAACCCAGACAGTTTAAGATTCTAATCCTTGGGCATTAACTATTGGACCTGTGTAGGATGATGGGTCCATTAGTGGGGCTTGGAATTGAATGGATTACTACTAATATTTTTTAAAAAATAGAGTAATTACAGTACTTTGCATGTAATAATAATAAACTGATTTGTGAAATCTTCTTTCACTTTTTGAAATACGCCCATGTAGTTATGGAAAAGGAAATTGGAAGATAAGTTTATTTTGGCACAAAAGGTTTTGAAATAATGCATAGTTTTTTCATAATATACATTTTCACGAACTTTTTAAATACCCCTTGTATGCATGGATTTCAAGAAAAGTGTTTTTTAATATCTATTTTCATCTACTTGAAAGGCAGGTTGACAGAGAGAGAGAGAGAAAGGGAGAGAAAGAGGTGTAAAGATAGATCTTCCATCCACTTCTTTACTACCGAAATGCCCACAACAGCCAGGGTTGGACCAGGCTGAAGCTAGGAGCCAGGACTTCCATCTAGGTCTCTTCTATCACTGGCAGGGGCCTAAGCACTTGAACCATCATCTGCTGCCTCCTAGGCTGTGCCTTAGCAGGGAGCTACTTGGGAAGCAGAGAAGCTGGACGTCTAACCAGCACTCAGATATGGGATGAGTGTCTTCCAAGTGGTGGCTAAACCCACTCAATACATTGCCTACCCATGGATTTCAAAAAAAAATTTTGCACCCAGATGAACATCTTTTATTTTCATTTTTCTGTGAACTTTTAAAAAATAACCTTGTGTTTGTATTTTTATGAGTTTGTGAGCCATTCCAAATGGCTAAACAGTATTTGTCCAGGCAGGAGCTGGAGATGGCCTGGATTACAGTTGTGGCAGTGCAGATGGAGAGAAGTAGACCTCTGTTAAGAGGCAGAAGCAATAGTATTCACTAAGAAATTGCTTGTAGGGACCCCAGTGAGGAAAGTGTCAAGATACATCCCAGCTTTCTGGAGTGAGCAGCAACAGTGATGGTGCATAGGCTGTACTTTAGAGGAGACTGACATTTCTTAGAGGAGTACTTTTGGGTGGCTTTTTTGCTACCTTATTGTCTAGTTTCTCTCAGCTGCAATTGGTAGGAGTTGGGATTGGCATTTTTCCCAAGGACAACAAATCTGTAAACTGGTCATGAACCCAAGAGATGATCTGTTACTGAAAACTGCCTAAACAGGAGTGTTGAGCCAAGACTAATTCTCTCTGGAATTTGAGATGAATTGTGAGCCAACTGGTGGCAGGATGAGCAGCATCAGACCACAGATGCACAGAGGTGGGCCATCAGCCGCCCACAGTGAATGGGTAGAGTTTCCTTCTGGAGGCTTCCTGGAATCCAAACAGCCTTCAGGTTTGTGTTTCATGCCCAGACTTCTCTTCATTCTGAAGCTAACGTGCATTTCATTTGTTTCTGGGTCTCTTTGTAGCCCCTTTCCTTATTCTCAGATATAACCTTTTGGAAATACCCACCTTCTCACATGACTGCAGAGAATCTTCATGCTGTGCATTAACTTAATATTTAATTAACTAAATATTAACTAGAGGCAGAATAGTGGAGTAGTTAAAAATTCTTAGTATAAATTCCTCCTGACATTGACCAAGATATTTCTCATCATGTCTCAGTTTTCTCATTTGTAAAATTGAGATGATAGACCATCTTCTTCACAGAGTTGTGAGGAATACATGAGATAAGCTGTATGTAGTGCTTAAGTTAGTGTCTGATGCAGAATTAGAATATTTATTATTAGTAGTTGATATTTTTAGAACTGTCTCTGGAGAGATATAAACATCTTAACGGAGAAGACTATAGGAAAGAGTCAGTATAGAGTAAGAGGTTGGAGATAAAAAAGAATATCCAGTATGAAGATTGAACAATATAGAAAGTATGTATAAAATGTTATTTGAATAGTTTTGTAAAAGTTGGTGGAAAATGGAATTAAAAAGTTTTCTAGTGACCTACAGCACATTGGGGTGACTGTAGGTCACAGTAATATATACAGTAGAGGCCGGCGCTGTGGCTCACTAGGCTAATCCTCCGCCTTGCAGCGCCGGCACACCGGGTTCTAGTCCCGGTCGGGGCACCGATCCTGTCCCGGTTGCCCCTCTTCCAGGCCAGCTCTCTGCTGTGGCTAGGGAGTGCAGTGGAGGATGGCCCAAGTGCTTGGGTCCTGCACCCCGTGGGAGACCAGGAGAAGCACCTGGCTCCTGCCATCGGATCAGCGCGGTGCGCCGGCCGCAGCGCGCCAACCACGGCGGCCATTGGAGGGTGAACCAACGGCAAAAGGAAGACCTTTCTCTCTGTCTCTCTCTGTCTCTGTCCACTCTGCCTGTTAAAAAAAATAAATAAAAAAAAAAATATATACAGTAGAAAGAACTGGAAGAGATGAGCTGATAGTTTCCAAACACAAAGAAAAGGAAATAGAAAGTCTAGTTGCCGGGTTGATTACTTTATACTGTGTGTGTATGTATGTATGTTTGTGTATTTTGAAGTATTGTGCAATCAAAAAATTTTCCAAAGATAGGTATTTTATTTTTTTAAATTTAATTTTATATATATTTTTAAGATTTTATTTATTTATTTAAGAGGTAGAGTTACAGACAGTGAGAGGGAGAGACAGAGAGTAAGGTCTTCCTTCCGTTGGTTGACTCCTCAGATGGCTGCAATGGCCGGAGCTGTGCTGATCTGAAGCCAGGAGCCAGGTGCTTCCTCCTGGTCTCCCACACGGGTGCAGAGGCCCAATGTCTTGGGCCATCTTCTGCTGCTTTCCCAGGCCATAGCAGAGAGCTGGACTGGAAGCACAGCAGCCGGGACTAGAATTGGCGCCCATATGGGATGCTGGCGCCACAGGCGGAGGATTAACCTACTGCGCCACGGTACCAGCCCCTAAGAGATAGGTTTTTTTTTTTTTTTTTTTAATTTTTGACAGAGTGGACAGTGAGAGAGAGACAGAGAGAAAGGTCTTCCTTTTGCCGTTGGTTCACCCTCCAATGGCCGCCACGGTAGCGTGTTGCGGCCGGCGCACCGCGCTGTTCCGAAGGCAGGAGCCAGGTGCTTCTCCTGGTCTCCCATGGGGTGCAGAGCCCAAACACTTGGGCCGTCCTCCACTGCACTCCCTGGCCACAGCAGAGAGCTGGCCTGGAAGAGGGGCAACCGGGACAGGATCGGTGCCCCGACCGGGACTAGAACCCGGTGTGCCGGCGCCGCAAGGCGGAGGATTAGCCTGTTGAGCCATGGCGCCGGCCGAGATAGGTTTTTTAGTGCCAAAATTTTTGAAACTCATGCACAGTTTTTTCATAATATGCATTTTTCCACGAGTTTTTTGTAGACCATTCATAAATGAGAAAGGGCATTAAGAGAATTAGGTCCCAGAGAACCAAGGATGGAATGGGGTCAGTAGAAGACAACTGGTGAAAGGATTGTGTGTGTGTGTGTGTGTGTGTGTGTGAGAGAGAGAGAGAGAGAGAGAGAGAGAGGAGGGAGGGAGGAGAGGGGAAGGGGAAGGAGGAGAGGGGGAGGGGGAATGAGATTGGATCTTAGTTATGGTGGTCTATTGGGAGGGACACTGATTGAGAAGAAAGGTGGGAAGCTTTTATGGAGAGCAAGAGATATGGTCTTGGTAAACAGTGCTGAGATCCAGAGATTGCACACAAAAACTGTTTTCACAGTTTTTCTTAGCTGTGCTGGGTTCAACAAAATGATGAGATAAAAAAGTGATACAAGAATGATTTTTTTTAAATTAAACTTTTATTTAATGAATATAAATTTCCAAAGTACAGCTTATGGGTTACAATGGCTTCCCCCTCCCAAAATTTCCCTCCCACCCACAACCCTCCCCTTTCCCGCTCCCTCTCCCCTTCCAATCACATCATGTTTCATTTTCAATTCTCTTTATATACAGAAGATCAGTTTAGTATATATTAGGTAACGATTTCAACAGTTTGCCCCCATATAGTAACACAAAGTGAAAAAAAATACTGTTGGAGTACTAGTTATAGCATTAAATAAGAGTGTACAGTACAGGCTGGTGCCGTGGCTTAACAGGCTAATCCTCCGCCTTGCGGCGCTGGCACACCGGGTTCTAGTCCCGGTTGAGGTGCCGGATTCTATCCCGGTTGCCTCTCTTCCAGGCCAGCTCTCTGCTATGGCCCGGGAAGGCAGTGGAGGATGGCCCAAATCCTTGGGTCCTGCACCCGCATGGGAGACCAGGAGAAGCACCTGGCTCCTGGCTTCGGATCAGCGTGATGCGCTGGCTGCAGCGGCCATTGGAGGGTGAACCAATGGCAAAAAGGAAGACCTTTCTCTCTGTCTCTCTCTCTCACTATCCACTCTGCCTGTCCAAAAAAAAAAAAAAAAAAAAAAAAAAAGAGTGTACAGTACATTAAAGACAGAGATCTTACATAATATATTTTTTTAAAAAATTAATTAATTTTCTATGCCATTTCCAATTTAACACCAGGTTTTTCCTTTTTTCATTTCCAATTATCTTTATATACAGAAGATTGATTCAGTATATAATTAGTAAAGATCTCATCAGTTTGTACCCACGCAGAAACACAAAGTGTAAAAATACTGTTTCAGTACTAGTTATAGCATCACTGCACATTAGACAACACATTAGGGACAGATCCCACATGGGATGTAAGTACACAGTGACTTTTGTTGCTGACTTAACAATTTGACACTCCTGTTCATGGCGTCCGTAATCTCCCTAGGCTCTAGTCATGAGTTGCCAGGGCTATGGAAGCCTTTAGAGTTCGCTGACTTTGATCTTATTCTGATAGGGTCATAGTCAAAGTGGAAGTTCTCTCCTCCCTTCAGAGAAAGGTACTTCCTTCTTTGATGGCCCTGTTCTTTCCACTGGGATCTCACTCCCAGAGATCTTTCATTTAGTTCTTCTTTTTTTCTTTTCCATGGTGTCTTGGCTTTTCATGCCTACAATACTCTCATGGGCTCTTCAGCCAGATCCAAATGCCTTAAGGGCTGATTCTGAGGCCAGAGTGTTGTTTAGGACGTCTGCCATTCTATGAGTCTGCTGTGTATCCCACTTCCCATGTTGGATCTTTCTCTCCCTTTTTGATTCTATCAGTTAGTATTAGGAGACACTTGTCTTGTTTGTGTGATCCCTTTGACTCTTAGACCTATCAGAGCCATCGAATGTGAACTGAAATTGATCACTTGGACTAGTGAGATGGCATTGGTACATGCCACCAAGAATGATTTTAAAGGTTTGCAATCCAGATGCCAGGAAATAAAAAGGATGCTGGGACTTGGGTGGAGGGACACAGCAGGGCAAGTTGTCAGTTACTGAGCCCTGCTTGACTGGGGAAGCCAGTGTACTCTGGGCAGAGTGTATGGTTTTGAAAAAAGAGGAGAGTGGTGGTCTGTGTGGTATTAACCATAAAGGATTCATACTTTGTTTAAATGATGGTTCCTTCCTGCTATTTCTAACATGAATTCCTTGTGTTGATGACTGAAACACGAAGGCCATTTGCTAAAACGGATTTGTTACTCTTCTCTGTGGATACAGTTCAAAAGTTGAGATACTGCTAGTATTTGATTTTGAAGTTACCAATGATTTCATGTGGTGTGGAAAAGCTTACCTATAGTATGAGAGATTTTATTTTCAGTGACTGCTTCTGAGGAGCTTACATTTTGGCTATTATGAGGACTTTAAAAATAAACACTAAGTAGATGAGAATTTTTAGATGTGTTTCATGTATTTGCAACTAAGACAGCCTGTGTTTGAGGCAGTATTCATCCATGATCTGGACCTGATGTGTATAAAATTCAGAGGTCCTGATTTCTCCTTTGATTTTTATTTGGAGTATAGCTAATCTGAAAACAGTAATATTTACTCATTCCTTCCTTTGTTTCAGGCAGTAGGTAAGATATAAGAAGAACAAGTGAGTGACGGTGAGATGATACCATGATTATCACAGTGGGATATACATTCCTGGTGTGTTCACCATAGGCTGTAGAGGGCTGGGAGAAATAGTAGACCTTTTTTTTTTTTTTTTTTTTTTTTTTTTACCCCTTAATCTCAATCTCTGTGCTTTAGAACATGTGTATCAGAATAATTTTGCATGCCCCAAATATATAGATAAATATATGTATCTTGGGAGTACCTTTTTTTTTGTTTAGTGACATATATTTGATTAAAAAATGTCTGGAGGCTACTAAATGTTAGTGTTTATTTTAAAAAAGTACATTTTGTCAGCTTTCTCTTATGTTTTAACATTTTGAGAAAACCAAGAATTTCTATGTGTGATAAAACCATATTTGTAACAAGGAAGTAGTTTTATATTTTGCCTACTATTTACAGTATAAAGTAAGACTTCTATGTAATGAAACTCATTATTGCAATCTGGCCTGACACATTTGAATCATTTTCTTTTGTGCGTATATATGAATTGGGGGAATCCTTACCTTTTGTAGAATGGTATCTCTTATTTGAAAGCACTAGCCTTCTTACTGTTTGTTTGATGTAGGGAAATAGGGCACAGGAATAGTGGAATGCCATATATTTGTTCCACTGTCAATCTCATCCCATGGTGTGGCCTCTGGTGCCCCCCATACACTCATACACACACTCATTCACTCACTCACTCAAACCCCTTAATTGTTACAAAGCAACAGGGTGATGATGCCACCTAGAAGTTTCCTGGCCCCATCTATTTGCTTACAGTAGGTGTTTTCACAGTGTGAAATGTTCCCCTTCCAGAGAACAGTCCTGAAATCCTTCGTTCAAAAAGTTCTTCCCTCCCTCACTCCAAGAACATTTTCCCTAAAATTTGTTAGAAAAACTATCAGTGAGGACATATTTTAAATGAAATATATTGAAGAGACGTTTCTAGGTTATTCCTCTGGAGGATTTTAATTTCTCTTTTGTTTCAGTGACAAACATGTATTTCATTCATATTTGACACTGTCATTTAAAAAATTTTTTTTGATCTATTTGAAAGGTATCAAGATGTATAGATACATGCACACACACACACACACACGGAGAGAGAGAGAATGTTCCCCATCTGCTGGCTCACTTCCCAAATGTATGCAATGGCCAGAGCTAGGCGATTCTGAAGCCAGGATCCTAGGACTCCATCCTGGTCTCCCATATGGGTGGCAGAGATCCAAGTATTTGAGCCATTATCTGTTGCTTCCTAGAGTAGACATTAGCGGGAAGCTGGATCAGAAGCAAAGCCAGGGCTTGAATCCAGGCACTCTGATATCAGATACAGATGTCCCCAGGGGAACTTAACCACTATTCCAAATGCCTACCCTTAAAACATTTTAAAATAAGTTATTTTATTTAACTAAAATCTTACATGTGTCTTTGCAGGTTGATGACAGTTAGAAGCATGCTTTCCATTGAACTTCCGGACACCATTTGTTATGCAGAATGTCTCTGAGTGAGAACGCAGTTTTTGCTTATGAATCTTCAGTGCACAGCACCAATGTCTTGCTTAGCCTCAATGACCAGCGGAAGAAAGATGTGCTGTGTGATGTTACCATCTTTGTAGAGGGTCAGCGATTCCGTGCCCACCGGTCAGTGCTGGCAGCATGCAGCAGTTATTTTCACACAAGAATTGTAGGCCAGGCTGACACAGAACTTACTATTACTCTACCAGAAGAGGTAAGTGGTTCATGGTTCTGCTGACTTTAATTTAACTTAATTAAGTTTCTTATGGTTTATAAAGCTAAAAATAGAGTACATTCTTTCCGTCAGGTGGATGATGGGTATTTCCCAAGTTTTGTAACAAATCATTTCTTTCTTGTGTCTTGAGGTTGTATTTATGTATTGTAGAAAAGAATGTTTTTGTGCCATTTATTTTTTTGAAATATTTTTTTTTGACAGGTAGAGTTAGACAGTGAGAGAGAGAGAGACAGAGAGAAAGGTCTTCCTTTTCCGTTGGTTTACCCCCAAAATGGCTGCTATGGCTGGTGCACTGTGGCTGGAGCACTGTGGCCGGTGCACTGCGCTGATCCGAAGCCAGGAGCCAGGTGCTTCCTCCTGGTCTCCCATGTGGGTGCAGGGCCCAAGCACCTGGGCCATCCTCCACTGTCCTCCCGGGCCACAGCAGAGAGCTGGACTGGAAGAGGAGCAACCAGGACAGAATCCGGCGCCCCAACCGGGACTAGAACCCGGTGTGCCGGCGCTACAGGCAGAGGATTAGCCAGGTGAGCCGTGGCGCCGGCCTATTTTTTTGAAATATTTATTTGAGAGACTGAGAGAACAAGTTGCCATCTGCTGGTTCACTCCCTCAAATGCCCAGATGGGAAGAGCTGGATTGGGAGTAAGCTCATGAGGCAGGAATGGAATCCAGGTCTCCGACATGGGTGGCAGTAATTGCTGCCTCCCATGGTCCACATTACTGGGAAACTGATTTAGGAACTGGAACCAGCATGGGATGTGGGTATCTTAACTGCTAGGTGAACGATCTGCCTTTATTTTGTGTCTTAGAATCGTGTTTTTACATCCATCATTTTTCCCAGTCTGTTGTTGGACCCATGTTTATAAACATATGGGTCTTTGTTAATGTCCCACCCCCAAAAGACCTCTCTGTTGGGTAAAGAATGCTGGTTATACCTTCAAGAACAGCTTGCTTTAGTTAGTTAGTAACTGCTGCTAGCAGAGCATCAAGCCTGTGGCATTAGGACAGGAATAGAAGTTACTAAGAGGAATGTGTACAAAATATGTCAAACTTCTTTGTGATGACAGATTGTAGATTCTCTGTGTTAGATAGAGTTGGATAAACTGTGAACCAGGTTTGTGGTTTAGCTTGTTTCTAGTCATTTATATGTTATAAAATTGTAGCTACAATTTTGGAAACAGGTTGTCTTTGTTTTTTGGCAGAAGTCAGAGTACATGGTACAAAATGACAAAAAGGGTCAACTGTAGACTAGCCTATGTCTTTACAAAGCGACATCACAAATCATAGTGGAAATACTTACTATAGTTCTTGTTTTCAAATTATTGAATGAGACTTTCCAAATGGAGCAAAGTTTGATTCTTGGGTTTAGAAATAAAGGTATATGTATGCGTGTCTATTAAGTACTCATTCATTCATTCTAATGTGAAGTATAAAGCATAAGTTTCACATATATAAAGAGTTTCATTATAGTGACAGCTTAAAAATGTTGTATAGCTAATAATAAATATTCTAAAACTAAAGGTCCTTTTGATTGTTTTAACTTATTTAAAAAATTTTCAATTGAAATTTTTATGAGGACTATTGTAAACTCATGTACAACTGTAAGAATTAATGCAGAATTTCATTTTACACTTTTCCTAGATCCCTCATTGTTAATATTGTACAGAATTGTAGTAATGTTGTAAGTAGGATATAGATGTTGGTAAAAGATACCCATCATATTCAGATTATCCTAGTTTTTATATATGTATTAAGTTCTCCATACTTTTATCTCATTTGAGGTATATGTATCAGCCAAGATGTATGTATCAGTTAATATGCTAAATCGTTCCAACACCCAAGGATTTTTTGTGTTGCCTTTATAATCATACTGCCTCTTCCCCACCCTCACCCCTCATCCTATTTCCCTTATTCTCTTCCATCCTTACCTCCTAGGAGCCACTAATATGTTCTCCTTTTCTAAAGTTTTCTTGTTTCAAAAGTGTTATGAAATCATAATATGTTACCTTTTGGGATTGAATTTTTTTTATTTAGCATAATTTCCTTAATAATAGGCAGATTGTAGGTAAAAATAATTTGTTCCTTTTTATTACTAAGTAGTACTCCAACGTGTGGTTATGCCAGGTTTTTTTAGTTTATTCAAACTCTTCTCCTTTTGAAGGAAAACAGGCTAATTCCAGGATTTGGCTATTATAAACAGTTGCTGTGAATTTTTTTTTTAAAGATTTATTTATTTATTTGAAAGTCAGAGTTACATAGAAGGAGAGGCAGAACGAGAAAGAGAGAGAGAGAGAGAGAGAGAGAGAGAGAGAAAGAGAGAGAGAGAGGGAGGTCTTCCATCTGCTGGTTCACTCCCCAACTGGCTACGACGGCTGGAGCTGTGCCGATCTGAAGCCAGGAGCCAGGAGCTTTCTCCAGGTCTCCCATGTGGGTGCAGGAGCCCAAGCACTTGGGCCATCTTCCACTGCTTTCCCAGGCCATAGCAGAGAGCTGGATTGGAAGTGGAGCAGCCGAGACTCGAACCAGCGCCCATATGGGATACTGTCACTGCAGGCGGTGGTTTTACCTGCCACAGTGCCGGCCCTTTTGTGAATATTTGAATGCAAGATTTTGTGTGAATGTAAGTTTTCACTTCTCTGAGATGAAAGATCAGGAGTGAAGTTGCTGGGTCATGTGGTAGTTGCATGTTAAATTCTATAAGAAACTACCATACTTAAAAAAAATAAAAGTGGTCCTACCATTTCACAGTGTACCAGCTGCGTGTTGAGTTATGCAGCTATCCAGTTTCTCTGCGTTTCATCAGCACTTTATGGTGTTACTGTTTTCTGTTTTAACTCTTTAAAAGTTAGATACTCACAGATTAGCATGTTTTTAAGAAGACTACAAATATTAATATCTTGATCACTCTTGTAGAAACTCAGTGTTTTAGAATTGATTTTGTAATTTAGCCCAGGTTGAGGCTTTCTGTGCATGCCAGTAGATTATGCTTTGCAGAGGCAGATTTGGTGTAAATGTACACATTTATATCTAAAGGTTTTGTTATCTAAAGTCCATGAGTCTTTGCCAAAATAGTACTGAGGCATGATTTGTAGGACTTTGATCACTTTTTGAAATCAAATCTTTAAAATTTTTTATTAAAAATTTTTGATATGCAATAAATATACTGTATGCATTTATCATCTAGATCAGGGCTTCTTTGTAAATGCTTTATTGTTTTTATCCTTAAAAATTCTACTCTTATAGTTAATACCAGTCGTGTAGTTTAATACCAGTGGAATATACTGGTGGAGCTGAGCTAGCAATAGTACCTATCACTTCACTATGTGCCTTGCAAATGGTATGTGTTTTGCTTTTTTTCATAGATGATTTATTTCCACTAACATGGAAATATCGTATGTTTTTGTATTAAGTGAGTAAACCATAATCCTTGTGCTATTAAAAGTAGACTCTATAAAGTGGAAGATGTGGCCTCAGTGAAAAGAGTGTGACAGGCATGCTTCTTTAGGCTGCTTTAACTTTGCATTTGCTAGAATTTTTTCCCAAATTAAAACAGCTTTTTTATAATTATCATATATAACTTATACATCTCTGTTTCCCTTCTACTTTGTTTACTTTTATCTATTAGACAGATTTCAAATGATATATTTCTTAAAATTTTGTATTAACAGGTGACAGTTAAAGGATTTGAACCTTTAATTCAGTTTGCCTACACTGCTAAACTGATTTTAAGTAAAGACAATGTGGATGAAGTATGCAAGTGTGTAGAATTCTTAAATGTACACAATATTGAAGAGTCCTGCTTTCAGTTTCTCAAATTTAAGTTTTTGAACTCCACTGAAGACCAGCAAGAATGCCAAAGAAAAAAATGCTTTTCATCGCGTTGTCAGAAAAAAGACCTTAAATTTTCACTTGTGGACCAGAGGGATCTAGAAACTGATGAAGTGGAAGAATTTCTGGAAAATAAAAACGTTCAGACTCCTCAATGTAAACTCCGTCGGTATCAAGGGAATGCAAAAGTGTCACCTCCTGTACAAGATAGTGCCAGTCAGACGTATGAATCCATGTGCTTAGAAAAGGATGCTTCTTTGGCTCTGCCATCTCTGTGCCCCAAATACAGAAAGTTCCAAAAAGCTTTTGGAACTGACAGAGTCCGTACAGTGGAATCCAGTGTCAAAGATGTTCATGCTGCTTCTGTTCAGCCAAATGAGACGTCTGATAATGAATGTCTAGGAGGAGGCCAGGACTGTGCAGATTTACAGGTGATTTTAAAATGTGAAGAGAGTAAATTAGCAATGGAACATGAAGAAACAAAGATGAAAGATTCCGCTTCTCAGTGCTCAGCCGAAAAAACGGAAGTGGCTCCTTTCCCTCACAATTCCTCTACAGACCCTCATGGACTCTACTCTCTGTCTCTTTTACACACATACGACCAATACAGTGACTTGAATTTTGCTGGTATGCAAAACACAACAGTGTTAACAGAGAAGCCTTTGTCAGGTACAGATGTTCGAGAAGAGAAAACATTTGGTGAAAGCCAAGATTTACGTTTGAAATCCGACTCCGGCCCCAGAGAAGATGGAAGCCTTGCATCTAGTGATCGGAGTAGTGTGGAACGAGAAGTGGCAGAACACTTAGCAAAGGGCTTCTGGAGTGACATTTGCAACACGGACTCTCCTTGCCAAATGCAGTTGTCACCTGCTGTGGCCAAAGAGAGCTCAGAGCAGCTCTATTCACAGAAACGGTCTGAGTGTCCCTGGTTGGGTATTAGGATCAGCGAGAGCCCAGAACCAGGTCAGAGAACTTTTACAACGTTAAGTTCTGTGAACTGCCCTTTTATAAGTACTTTGAGTACCGAAGGGTGTTCAAGCAGTTTGGAAACTGGAAGTGATGACTATGTTTCAGAACCCCAGCAGGAACCTTGTCCATATGCTTGTGTGATTAGCTTGGGGGATGACTCTGAGACGGACACAGAAGGAGACAGTGAATCCTGTTCAGCCAGAGAACAAGAGTGTGAGGTGAGCAGGATTATTTTCTTAATTCATTGTTTTAAAAGCCATCAGTTGAGATTTACTCTGGGTCAACTCCTGTTCACTAGGGTTATGAACAGGTTGAGAGAGACAGGATGAAACTTTTATACAGTTATAAAAATTATAAGACCATGTGATAAATACTGAAAGTGAAATAAAATTTAAATTTATATTTCAAGTAGATGTACTTTATATTAACTGTAGAGTACATTCATAATTGACTTTTTAACTGTGTAAATCAAGTGTCACATCCTGGGAGGAACAAGAATAATGATTCTATAATCATTACACAATAACGTCTGGAAAAATGCAGTTTGTAGTAAGGGACATTCATAGCCATAAGGATCTTTAGACCTAGGACTAGTTACTCATTAATGGATTTAGCAGTGACTAGTTGTAAGAATGTGGCTTCTAATGTAAAGTTTTCTTGGATCAAGATTTTTGTGGCCATTGATTCTTTCTTATTTTCTATTAGCCATTTCAGGTATCAGTTTAATGAATGTCTTAATAATTTAGCATGAGTTACTTGCAAGTTAATCGTTGCGAGCTTAACCTACGTATTCTTGAACAAAAGTTATTTTATAGCTGCTTTGTGTAAAATATTACTTTATGTTGTAAAAATTAATGTTTAATATTAATTTTTCTATTTCATATGATTTTGTGTCGTTTTCAAAGGTTGAAGTTTTTCTTTATAGTTGCAATTTGTACTTTTTATAAATTAGGTTTATGTTTTACCTATCGCAGTTTTCCCTTTCTGTGAACTTTAGTTTTTTATGTGGTAAGACTATTTATGAAAGTTTACCCTTATAACAGAGTTTTAGGTGCACAACATGGTATTGTTAGTTATAGGCACAGTGTTTTACAGCAGATCTATAGAACTTACTCATCTGGTGCGAGATGAAATTGAAACTTGACCCATGGATAGCAGTTTCCTACTTTTCTCTGCTCAGTCTCTGGCAACCACCATTTTACTCTCTTTCTTCACATTTGGCTATTTTAGGTACTGCATATGATGTAGGGTTTTCTCTCCTGTGTCTGGCTTATTTCATTTAACATAATTTCCTCATAAATTCATTTGTATTATAGCAAAATGGCAAAATTTTCTTCTTTTTGTTAGACTGAATATTATTCTGTTCTATATATATTCGTGTACCACGGTTTCTGTATCCAATCATCTGTCCCTGGACTTTTAGATTGTTTACTATTATGGCTATTGTCAGTAATACTGTGATGAAGATAAAAGTGCAGATACTTCTTTGAAAACTTGATTTTAATTTAATAAATACCAAGGAGTGATATTGCCACATCATGTGCTTGTTACATTTTTAATTTCTTGAGAATCCTGCAAGCTGTTTTTTGTAGCAATTACACCATTTTCCCACCAGCAGTATACAGGAGTCCCAGTTTGTCCACATCCTATTTTTAGCATTTTCTTTTGTTTTAGAGGTATTGGATGACATAGGTTTGAAAGAAGCTTTGGAAGGAGGTGGAGCAATGGTTTAATTTAAGGAGTAATATGTAAGCATGGGCTATATCTGTAGTTTTTTATGACATTTGTAAATGTAGCATTTAGAAACACTTTGAAGAGTGTTAAAAATAAAACATTTTGTATAACTGATTTTTGTAAGCTTAAACAGCAAGCTAAATAGGTTGATAGACTAACCAATGTTATGTTTGTACTTTGGCTAATTAAACTCTCACAATTAGTGATTTTTTTTAAAAGTTATTTTCTCCTTTTTCCAAATTTAAGTGTGTTGAAAATGATTTTAAAGTATGAAATTGATAAGATTTTCCTTTTTACATTGCTAAGTGGAATGTGTGGCTTTTGTTTATTTTTAAATTTTTAAAAATTTATTTGAGACAGAAAGAGATTGATTTTCTATCTGCTGATTTTACTCACTGAATGCCCACAACAGCCCAGACTGGACCAGACTGAAGCCAATACCTCAGATCTCAATCTGGGTCTCCAATATAGGTGTGTGGCAGAGGCCCAAACATTTTTAGGTATCACCTGCTGCCGTTCAGGGTATACATTAACAAGAAACTGGAATCAGGAGCAAAACTGAGATTAACCCAGGCACTCCAGTATGGGATTCAAGCATCCTAGCCTGCATCTCAACTGTTGTTCCAAATACCTTCCCCTGAAACTACTGTTTTCTTCATAGATAAATAAATTTTCTGAAGTGCTTTAGAAATGACTGGCATAGAAGGAACTGGGAATCAAACCAGCATTCTACCACAAGCGGTGGCTTAAATTGCTGCTTCATAATGCTGGCCCTAAAATCACTTTAGTAAGTTTTATATCTGTGTTACTCACATGTACCAGTAAAATAACATAATTCTAGCTTTCCATTTCAAGTATGTTAATATTTATGTTAATGTTTTACTTGCTGAAAAGAATACGCTTTTCAATTTGTTTCTTGCAATTTCTTAATTAGATTAGAAATATCAGTTAAGTTATCAGATAATGATTTTGTAGAAATTGGGAATGGGGACCTAGTTTTTAAAAATTCAAATGAAATCCTCTGAGAAACTTATCTCCTAGAGTTAAGTATATTTATAAACCACTGCAAAAATTACTAATGTTTATTTCATATTCTAGGTTAAACTGCCATTTAATGCACAGCGAATAATTTCACTCTCTCGAAATGATTTTCAATCCTTGTTGAAAATGCATAAGCTGACTCCAGAACAACTGGATTGTATCCATGATATTCGAAGAAGAAGTAAAAACAGAATTGCTGCACAGCGCTGTCGCAAGAGAAAGCTTGACTGTATTCAGAATCTTGAATCAGAAATTGAGAAACTGGCAAGTATACAATTTCTTGATACTCAAATTCTACCATTTCTTTGTACAAGAAATAGCTATTTAAATTCTTAGGTCAGATATAATACTCATTTAAAAACATACCAGGTACCTTTTTAGAAAAATTACATGGCATTTTCAAAAGATTAGGAAATAAAATATGAGAGTTTTTCCTATATTGTCTTACTTCTGTAAGCATTCTACATTTTTAGTGTGGTATACTTTGATACGTAAGTTGAGAACTATTTCCAGGTACTTGTTTGTAAAAATGATTTTCTATTTAAGGATAATTTTACTCTATCTAACTCGTATTGGTTGAGTCAAGGTTGAAGAAATTATAAAACAATCTGATATGTTTGGTGTCTATAAAAGTTAGTGTTTCAGTTATTAGTTTAAATGAACTGCAGACCTGAATAATTAGTATTGATTTGTACTAAGAATAAACAGACCATTCAGGATTTTTCATCTAAGGATCTTCCATCAATCCCGATGTCATATAATGATAAGATCCTTAGAAGAGGGATTGTTTATTGAATTGAATTTTGTATACTAGTATCAAAACACAAATTGAGAAATGGATTAGTTTGCTCTTCTGTTTTGCTTTTCCTCTGGTAGTTGGTGGAAGAATATTGTATGAAAGAGGACACTGGGATAGTATAGTCTAGCTAAGGATATAAATGTGAATAAAGGCAACAAGGAAACAGACTAGAATTAGTAAAAGCGTTCTTTGAATATTCACTTTTGTGTTTAAAGTTGTGATTTTGAAAAGTCTTCAAGCCTAACATTCTAGCTATGAATGGGAGTTAAATAGCATCAGTTTTGAAAAAGAATTTTGCCTTTATATATATATAAATATGTCATCAAGAAAAGTTGAAAAATAAATGTTTATTATATTTTGTGCATATACATTATGCATTAAGATGAAGAGCTATTTACAAAGTTAAGCATAGCTGCATAAAAAGTCAAATATTTTACCAATGAATCATGGCATGAGAGATATTAAAAATATGTATATGATATTGCTGAGTAATTAAGTTGTTAGGACCCAAGAAAAAAAGTTAAAAATTCACTATTATTTAGTACTTTTGGAGTATGTATCTGTCTTGCCTTTCAGCACTAGTGTAGTTTATTTATTTTTTTTTAAACTTTTATTTAGTAAATATAAATTTTCCAAGTACAGTTTATGGATTACAATGGCTTCCCCCTCCATAATTTCCCTCCCATTCGTATCCCTCCCATCTCCCACTCCCTCTCCCATTCCATTCACATCAAAATTCATTTTCAAATTTTCTTTATATACAGAAGATCGATTTAGTATATATTAAGTAAAGATTTTATCAGTTTGCACCCACACAGAAACACAAAGGCAAAATACTGTTTCAGTACTAGTTATAGCATTACTTCACATTGGACAACACATTAAGGACAGATCCCACCTGAGAAGTAAGTACACAGTGACTCCTGTTGTTGACTTAACAATTTGACACTCTTGTTTATGGCATCAGTAATCTTCCTATGCTCTAGTCATCAGTTGCCAAGGCTATGGAAGCCCTTTGAGTTTGCCGACTTATATCTTATTTTGACAGGGTCATAGTCAAAGTGGAAGTTCTCTCCTCCCTTCAGAGAAAGGTACCTCCTTCTTTGATGGCCCCGTTCTTTCCACTGGGATCTCACTCACAGAGACCTTTCATTTAGGTCTATTTTTTTTTTTTTTTTTTTTTTTTTTTCGCCAGAGTGTCCTGGCTTTCCATGCCTACAATACTCTCATGGGCTCTTCCGCCAGATCCGAATGCCTTAAGGGCTGATTCTGAGGCCAGAGTGTTGTTTAGGACATCTGCCATTCTATGAGTCTGCTATGTATCCTGCTTCCCATGTTGGATCCTTCTCTTCCTTTTTGATTCTATCAGTTAGTATTAGCAGACACTAGTCTTGTTTGTGTGATCCCTTTGACTCTTAGACCTATCAGTGTGATCAGTTGTGAACTGAAGTTGATCACTTGGACTAGTGAGATGGCATTGGTACATGCCACCTTGATGGGATTGTATTGAATCCCCTGGCACATTTCTAACTCCACCATTTGGGGCAAGTCTGATTGAGCATGTCCCAAATTATATATCTCCTCCCTCTCTTGTTCCCACTCTTATATTTAACAGGGATCAATTTTCAGTTAAAATTTAAACACCTAAGAATAATTGTGTGTTAATTACAGTGTTCAACCACTAGTACTAGAACAAACAAAAAAAAATACTAAAAAGGATAAAGTATTACATTGTACATCAACAGTCAGGGCAAGGGCTGATCAAGTCACTGTTTCTCATAGTGTCCATTTCACTTCAACAGGTTTCCCCTTTGGTGCTCAGTTAGTTGTCGCCGATCAGGGAGAAATATGATATTTGTCCCTTTGGGACTGGCTTAATTCACTCAGCATAATGTTTTCCAGATTCCTCCATCTTGTTGAAAATGACCGGATTTCATTGTTTTTGACTGCTGTCTAGTATTCTATAGAGTACATGTCCCATAATTTCTTTATCCAGTCTACTGTTGGTGGGCATTTAAGTTGATTCCAGGTCTTAGCTATTGTGAATTGAGCTGCAATAAACATTAATGTGCAGACGGCTTTTTTGTTTGCCAATTTAATTTCCTTTGGGTAAATTCCAAGGAGTGGGATGGCTGGGTTGTAAGGTAAGGTTATATTCAGGTTTCTGAGGAATCTCCAGACTGACTTCCATAGTGGCTTAACCAGTTTGCATTCCCACCAGCAGTGGGTTAGTGTCCCCTTTTCCCCACATCCTCGCCAGTATCTGTTGTTGGTAGATTTCTGAATGTGAGCCATTCTCACCGGGGTGAGATGGAACCTCGTTGTGGTTTTGATTTTGCATTTCCCTGATTGCTAGTGATCTTGAACATTTTTCCATGTGCCTGTTGGCCATTTGGATTTCCTCTTTTGAAAAATGTCTATTGAGGTCCTTGGCCCATCTCTTAAGTGGGTTGTTTGTTTTGAAGTTGTGGAGTTTCTTGATCTCTTTGTAGATTCTGGTTATAAGCTCTTTATCTGTTGCATAGTTTGGAAATATTTTTTCCCATTCTGTCGGTTGCCTCTTCACTTTCCTGACTGTTTCTTTTGCAGTACAGAAACTTCTCAATTTGATGCAATCCCAAATGTTAATTTTGGTTTTGACTACCTGCTTCTGGGGTCTTTTCCAAGAAGTCTTTGCCTGTACCTATATCTTGCAGGGTTTCTCCAATGTTCTTTAATAATTTGATGGTGTTGGGTCTTAGATTTAGGTCTTTAATCCATGTTGAGTGAATTTTTGTGTAAGGTGAAAGGTAGGGGTCTTGCTTCATGATTCTGCACGTGGAAATCCAGTTTTCCCAGCACCATTTATTGAATAGACTGTCCTTACTCCAGGGATTGCTTTTGGGTCCTTGATAAAATATAAGTTGGTTGTATATGTTTGGATTGATTTCTGGTGTTCCTATTCTGTTCCATTGGTCTATCCATCTGTTTCTGTACCAGTACCATGCTGTTTTGATAACAACTGCCCTGTAGTATGTTCTGAAATCTGGTATTGTTATGCCTGCAGCTTTGTTTTTGTTGTACAAGATTGCTTTAGTTGTTCGAGGTCTTCTGTGTCTCCATATGAATTTCAGCATCATTTTTTCCAGATCTGAGAAGAACGCCTTTGGTATTTTGATTGGTATTGTGTTGAATCTGTAAATTGCTTTTGGGAGAATGCTCATTTTGATGATATTGATTCTTCCAATCCATGAGCATGGAAGATTTCTCCATTTTTTGGTATCCTCTTCTGTTTCTTTCTTTAAGGTTTTGTAATTTGCATTGTAGAGATCTTTAACGTCTTTGGTTAAGTTTATTCCAAGGTATTTGATATTTTTTGTAACTATTGTGAATGGGATTGATCTTAGAAGTTTTTCCTCAGCTGTGGCATTGCCTGTGTATACAAAGGCTGTTGATTTTTGTGCATTGATTTTATATCCTGCTACTTTGCCAAACTCTTCGATGAGTTCCAGTAGTCTCTTAGTAGAGTTCTTTGGGTCCGCTAAATAAAGAATCATGTCATCTGCAAAGAGGGATAGTTTGAGTTCTTCCTTCCCACTTTGTATCCCTTTAATTTCTTTTTCTTGCCTAATATCTCTGGCTAAAACTTCCAGAACTATATTGAATAGCAGTGGTGAGAGTGGGCATCCCTGTCTGGTACCAGATCTCAGCGGAAATGCTTCCAACTTTTCCCCATTCAATAGGATGTTGGTCGTGGATTTTTCATATATTGCTTTGATTGTATTGAGGAATGTTCCTTCCATACCCAGTTTGCTTAGAGTTTTCATCATGAAATGGTGTTGTATTTTATCAAATGCTTTCTCTGCATCTATTGAGAGAATCATATGGTTTTTTGTTCTGCAGTCTGTTAATGTGGTGTATCACGTTGATGGTTTTGCGAACATTGAACCATCCCTGCATACCAGGGATAAATCCCACTGGTCTGGGTGGATGCTCTTTCTGATGTGTTGTTGCATTCTATTGGTCAGAATTCTATTGAGTATTTTTGCATCTATGTTCATCAGGGATATTGGTCTGTAATTCTCTTTCAATGCTGCATTTTTTTCCGGTTTAAGAATTAAGGTGATGCTGACTTCATAGAAAGAATTTGGGAGGATTCCCTCTTTTTTGATTGTTCTGAATAGTTTGAGAAGAATTGGAGTTAGTTCTTCTTTAAATGTCTGGTAGAATTCAGCAGTGAATCCATCTGGTCCTGGGCTTTTCTTTGTTGGGAGGGCCTTTATGACTGTTTCAATTTCTGTCTCTGTTATGGGTCTGTTTAAGTTTTCTGTGTCTTCCTGGTTCAATTTAGGTAGGCTGTATGTTTCCAGGAATCTATCCATTTCTGATAGATTTCCCTGTTTGCTGGCATACAAGTCCTTGTAGTAATTTCTGATGATTCTTTTTATTTCTGTGGTGTCTGTTGTTATGTTTCCTTTTTAATCTCTGATTTTATTCATTTGGGTCTTTTCTCTTCTTTTTTTAGTGAGTTGGGCCAATGGGGTGTCAATTTTGTTTATTTTTTCAAAAAACCAGCTCCTCGTTTGGCTGATTTTTTGTAATGTTTTTTTGGATGCAATCCTGTTGATTTCTTCTCTGATTTTAATTATTTCTCTTCTCCTATTTGGGCCATCTTCTACTGCTTTCCCAGGCCATATTTGCATTTGCCTAAAGTGTAAACTTTGGGTTTGGGCCTCACCCTTATTAACCTCTCTCATCATATTGAGATTCCTTTCATGAGGTCAACAGAATAACTACTGGTTAATTTTCAATACAAAGTAGTTAGTTTCCCAGCAGTTTTTATGAAACTAAAAATCAGATTGGACAGTTTATTTCTTGTGTTAATTTGAACTCTTTGGCTTCAAGAAATAGAAATCATATGAAGAATGAATGAGTGAATGTTTTTGCCTTGAGAACATGTATGTACAAGCTAGACTATGGAGCCAGGCCTCACAAATAGCATTAAACAAACTAGTTAAAGACTGTTGTGAATCCAGGGAATGTTCTCTCTCAGCTCATCTTTGTACTTTTCTTGGACTCTGGTTACTGCTTTTGTTCTAGATCTTGTCTTTTGTAAACACAGACAAACCAAGAGAAGTTATAGCCACAGATTTGTTCTTAGAGGCATTGAGAGTTTACAATGCACTCAAATGTAGACAGATACTGTTTTTGGTATCTTTGAGATGTCACTACATAGTACATGTGGTAGAAACAGGGAAGTTGCCGGCGCCGCGGCTCAATAGGCTAATCCTCCGCCTAGCGGCGCCGGCACCCCTGGTTCTAGTCCCGGTCGGGGCACCGATCCTGTCCCGGTTGCCCCTCTTCCAGGCCAGCTCTCTGCTGTGGCCAGGGAGTGCAGTGGAGGATGGCCCAAGTGCTTGGGCCCTGCACCCCATGGGAGACCAGGATAAGCACCTGGCTCCTGCCATCGGATCAGCGCGGTGCGCCGGCAGCAGCGCGCCTACCGCGGCGGCCATTGGAGGGTAAAACAATGGCAAAAAGGAAGACCTTTCTCTCTATCTCTCTCTCTCACTGTCCACTCTGCCTGTCAAAAAAAAAAAAAAAAAAAAAAAAAAAGAAAAGAAAAGAAACAGGGAAGTCAAGATGAATAAAGTATTATCCTCACTTATAACCTTATCAGAACCAGGTTATGTATGTTCCTTTTTTCTTGAACTTTATCTCGTCCCCACTCCTTCCTTGTTCTGAAAATGTGAAGATTTTATAAAAGTGAAATGAATGGTACAATAAACAACCATATACTCCAAGTATATTCAGTTATTGACATCTTGCCACATTTGTTTTATTTCTTTTTCTATCTTGGTCTGTTTCTGCCCATCCGTTTCTCCCTACCTGATCTGTTTCTCCGCACCAGTTGCTTCATTGGTCTTTGTGTCTTTCTCTTTTCATTAATCTATCTTAGTTTCTTTCCAATCTCACTTGATTAATCTTGGTCGCCTGTCCATTGCTCTCATGGTCATTTCTGTCCCACTGTCTTGGCAGTCTTTCTTCTCTGGCCCTCTTTATCTTTTACATTTTGAATTATTATTATTTTTTTAAAATTTATTTGACAGATAGATAGTGAGAGAGAGAGACAGAGAGAAAGGTCTTCCTTCCATTGGTTCACCCCCTAACTGGCCGCTATGGCTGGAGCTACGCCAATCTGAAACATTTTGAATCATTTGAAACATATCACATAATGACATTTCAGCCCTAGATTTTAGATAAGACATTCTTATATGTGACTGTTATTATACCTGAGAAAATTAACAAATCCTCAAGATTATATCTAGTACTTGTTCACATTATCCTGATTTTCTCCAAAATATCTTTCCTAGATGTTTCTTCCCCCGCCAAATTAGGATCTAGTCATCACACAATGCTTTTTGTTAAACCTTTTTATTATCTTAGTCTAGAACAAGTCTTCCCATTTCTTTTTTTAAAGATTTATTTATTTATTTGTAAGCCAGAGTTAAATCTTCTATCCTTTGGTTCACTCCCAGTGGCCACAATGGCCAGGACTGAGCCAGGAGTTTCATTCCAGTCTCCCACATGGGTGGCAAGGACCTAAACGTCTGAGCCATCTTCTGCTACTTTTCCCAGGTCATTAGCTGGGAGCTGGATTGGAAGTGGAGCAGCTAGGAGAGGAGGCAGAGCCCATATGAGATGCCAGTGTCACAGGCAGCATCTTTTTTTTTTTTTAATTAATTAATTTTATTTTATTTTCCTGGTCCTTAATGGAGTATTTATTTTTTTGAGCTAAAAAGTTTGTTTTGGAACCTCCCTTTCAGACCAAAGGGAAAGAAAGTTTTAAAGTGAGAATATAATTTTCCTCATGGGCATTGTCTACCTTAGAAAAACTACTACAGAACATGCCTGTGACTATAGACTTGTAGTTCAGGCCACCGAAGATTAGAGATGGGACTTGGGCACTCCCTTGACTTGCATCCTCTGGTCTGCTTTAATAAAAACCAGGAGGAAAAGAAAGCTAGGCATCAGAAGCAATGGGTGGCAGGCCTGTTAATGGCTGATCTGTACAGTGATCTGCCCTCAAGGAGACCCAACAGGCCAGTCCACTGCAGTGGCTTTCAATGTGGGCTTCAGCAGAAGTCAACTTGTGAAGAGCCCTGGCAGCTCTGCCAAGAGTTGGATCACTGGAAATGGACCTGCCCTGGAGTCGAAGGATGCCCAGGTCAGAGCCACAGATCTTATTGGCTCTAAGCTGAAAAGCCCTTCACTCAGCCCAACTTCCAAAGTGACCACTGCAGTTGAGGGGACGGCCAAGTAGGGTCAGCAACATTGCAGGCAGAACTGTAAATTTCTTGTTAGAGATGCCACCTGCCTTTACCTGGCCAGCTCTCCTCCCAGGCCAGCTAAGTAATGAAAGTCAACAGAGTGCCTTCCCCTAGGAGGTTCACACCTCCCTTAGGATGTACCCCATGTGAAGAGATAGATAGGTCTGGGCCTCTTAACTTACAAGGCCTAAAGCCCACCAGATTATTATCAAGCCCCTTCTGTCAGGTTCTATTTGCCTCTCAATCAGAAAACTTAATTGTAGCTTAGACAGCACCTTTCTTAGCTCCTCTAATAATGACTCTGTCCTTTGTTCTAGACCCTGTCTAGCGTACTTGGCCCTCATTCCTTTGTAATCATAACCTCTACTCTACCACCAATGGCTCTACTCCCAATCTGTGTGCACTGATGGTCCTCTTCCCCACTTAATGCTCTATAATTGTTCAAACCTGGTTAATGCCACTCTTAGGATCATTGGTTACTATCCTCACCCTGTCTTTTATGACCTTGTCTAAATATGATCAGAGTTGGCAAACTTGGAAGGCTTCCATAGCCTTGGCAACTCATGATGAGAGCCTAGGGTGGTTACTAGCGCCATAAACTAGAGTGTCAATTTGTTGGGTCAACAACAGGAGTCACTGTGCACTTGTTCCTCATGTGGGATCTCTGTCCTTAATGTGCTGTACATTGTGATTTAATGCTATAACTAGTACTCAAACAGTATGTTTCACTTTGTGTTTCTGTGTTGGTGCAAACTGTTGAAATCTTTACTTAATATATACTAAACTGATCTTCTGTATATAAAGAGAATTGAAAATGAATGGTTGCAGGTGGGAGGGAAGTTATGGGTGGGGAAGCCATTGTAATCCATAAGCTGTACATTGGAAATTTATATTCTTTAAGTAAAAGTAAAAAATTTAAAAAAAAAAAGTTTATTTTGGTACAACTTTGAAGTCCATGCATAGCTTTTTCATATTACCCATTTTCTTACTGTTATTATTATTATAATAATTATTATTATTATTATTTTTACCTAGAAACCTTTTATTTAAGGTATACAAACTTCATGCATTCCACATATACAAATATAGGAACATGGTGATTCTTCCCACCCTAGTCTGCCTTCTGCCTGCACACCCACCTTCTTCCTCCTCCCTCTCCTAGTCCCATTCTTATTTTTCACAATGATCTATTTTCAGTTAACTTTATATTCATAAGATTAACCCTACACTAAGTAAAGGCTTTAACAAATAATAAACACTTTTCCTCAACAGTTGAGACAAGAACTGTTCAAAATCATCACATCTCAAAGTGTCAGTTTCACTTCTATAGATTACCTTTTAGGTACTCTATTAGTTACCACAGACCAGGGAAGCATATGGTATTTGTTCCAGTTGCATCGACTTTGTTGCAAAAGACAAGATTTCATTTTTTTTTTTTTTTTTACTGCTGTGGAGTATTCCATAGTGTAAATATGCCATAATTTCTTTATCCAGTCTTCAGTTGATTATCTTCTGGGTTGATTCCATATGTTAGCCATTGTGAATTGAGCTGCGTAAACAGGGGGATGCAAATAGCTATTTCATATACTTATTTCATTTCCTTTGGGTAAATTCCCAGGGGTGGGATGGCTGGATCATATGGTAGGTCTTTATTCAGATTTCTGAGATATTGTCTATGGCCCTACCACCCTGAACGCACCCTATCTCGTCTGATCTCGTAAGATTTCTGAGCTATTTATGTACTGTCTTTCACAGAGGCTATACCAGTTTACATTCCTACCAGCAGTGGATTAGGGTATCTTTGTCCCCACATTCTTTTTTTTTTTTTTTTTGACAGGCAGAGTGGACAGTGAGAGACAGTGAGAGAAAGGTCTTCCTTTTGCCATTGGTTCACCCTCCAATGGCCGCTGCGGCGGGCGTGCTGTGGCCGGCGCATCACGCTGATCCAAAGCCAGGAGTCAGGTGCTTCTCCTGGTCTCCCATGCGGGTGCAGGGCCCAAGGACTTGGGCCATTCTCCACTGCACTCCCGGGCCACAGAAGAGAGCTGGCCTGGAAGAGGGGCAACCGGGACAGGATCGGTGCCCTGACCGGGACTAGAACCCGGTGTAGAACCCAGTGTGCTGGCACCGCAGGCGGAGGATTAACCTGTTGAGCCGCGGCACTGGCCTGTCCCCACATTCTTGCCAGCATTTATTGTTTGTTAACTTCTGTATGAAAGCTATTCTCATTGGGATGAGATGAAACCTCATTGTGGTTTTGATTTGCATTTCCCTGATGGCTAGTGATCCTGAGCATTTTTTCATGTGTCTTCTGGTCATTTGAATTTCTTCTTTTGAAAAATGCCTGTTTAAGTCCTTTGCCCATTTTATTTATTTATTTAAAGCTTTTATTTAATGAATGCAAATTTCATAGGTACAACTTTAGGAATATAGTGGTTTTTCCTCCCATACCTACCCTCCCATCCCCACTTCTGTTCTACCTCCTACTCCCTCTCCCATCCCATTCTTCATTAAGATTTATTTTTAATTAACTTTATATACAGAAGACGAACTCTATACTAACAGTTTCAACAGTTTGTACCCACTCACACACACAGTGTGAAAAATACTATTTGAGAACAAGTTTTGCAATTAATTCTCATAGTAAAACTCATAAAGGACAGAGGTCCCATATAGGGAGTAAGTGCACAATGACTTCTGTTGTTAATTTAACAACTAACACATTTATGACATCAGTGATCTCCTGAGACTCTTGCCATGAGCTGTCAAGGCTGTATGGAAGCCTTTTGTGACCACAAACTGTGTCAGTATTTGACAAAGCCATAAGCAAAGTGGAAGTTCTCTTCTCCCTTCAGAGAAAAGTACATCCTTCTTTGATGGACCCTTCTTTCCACTGGGGTCTCACAGAGATCCTTCATGTAGGATATTTTTTGCCACAGTGTCTTGGCTTTCCTTGCCTGAAATGCTATCATCGGCTTTTCAGCTACATCCAAATGCCTTGAGAGCTGATTATGAGGTCAGAGTATTACTTAAAGCAATTGTCATTCCGTGAGTCTGCTGAGTGGACTGCTTCCCATGTTGGACATTCCCTCCTTTATAATTCTATCTATTATTATTATTACCAGGAATTTGATGATATTTATATGATCTCTCTCTTTTTTTAAGATTTTATTTATTTATTTATTTGAAAGGTAAAGTTACAGACAGTGAGAGACAGAGAGAAAGGTCTTCCTTCCGTTGGTTCACTCCCCAAATGGCCACAATAGCTGGAGCTATGCTGATCCGAAGCCAGGAGCCAGGTGCTTCTTCCTGGTCTCCCACATGGGTGCAAGGGCCCAAGCACTTGGGCCATTGTCTACTGCTTTCCCAGGCCACAGCAGAGAGCTGGCCTGGAAGAGGAGCAACCGGGACTAGAACCGGCACCCTTGTGGGATGCCGACGCCGCAGGCAGAGGATTAACCTAGTGCGCTACGGCGCCGGCCCCTATATGATCTCTTTAACACTTAATCCTATCTATATGTTCACTTTTACACTTAAAATGATAACTTTAACAATTAAGATGGCATTTTTTTACCATCAATTTTTATGGGATTTGGAGTCCCATGACACGTTTTGAAAATGTACCCTTAGAAGTAAGTCAGTAGGACTGTATGTAGGACTATACACAGCTTTACAGTTAAAAACTTCCTCCTCCCTTTTTTACTCCCCCTCTTATTTTTTTCTGAGATCTATTTTCAACTAATTTTATGTATATATGATTAACTCTGTTAAGCCTCTGGGAGGGAAGGAAGGACCGGGTGAGTTAGATATAGTTAGATATAGTATGAAGAAGAGATAAGAAAAAAAAATAAAAAATTAAAAAAAACCCAAAAAACTATTCCCGGTCAAGATGAGGGGCTGTTCAAGTCATTGTTTTTCAGAGTGTCAATTTCACTTCTACAGCTTTCATTCTAAGTGCTCTATTCTCACAAATCAGGGAGAACATACAGTATTTGTCTCTTTGGGACTGGCTTATTTCAGTAAGTGTGAAGTTTTCCAGATTGATCATTATGTTGCAAATGAATGATATAATCTATTTTACTGCTGTGTAGTATTCCATAGTGTAGATATCCCATAATTTCTTTATCAACTGTTTGGTTGATGGGCATTTAGATTGACTCCATTCTTAGCTATTGTGAATTGAGCTGCAATAAACATTGAAGTTCAGATAGCTCTTTAGTTTACTGATTTCATTTCCCTTGGGTAAATTCCCAGGAGTGGGATAGCTGGGTCATATGGTAGGTCTATCTTTAGATTTTTGAGGTATCTCTATACTGTCTTCCATAGTGGCTTTACCAGTTTACATTCCCATCAAGAGTGGATTAGGGTACCTTTTTCCCCACATCCTCTCCAGCATTTGTTGTTTGTTGATATCTGTATGAGAGCCATTCTAACTGGCCTGAGGTGAAACCTCATTGTAGTTTTCATTTGCATTTCCCTGACAGCTAGTGATCCTGAACATTTTTTCATGTGTCTGTTGGCCTTTTGATTTCTTCTTTTGTTTTGTTTTTTAAAGATTTATTTATTTATTTGAAAGAGTTACACAAGAGTGAAGGAGAGGCAGAGAGAGAGAGAGGTCTTCCATCCATTGGTTCAATCCCCAGTTGGCTGCAGTGGCCGGAATTGTGCCAATCTGAAGCTGGGAGCCAGGAGCTTCTTCCAGGTCTCCCACATGAGTGCAGAGGCCCAAGGACTTGGGCCATCTTCTACTGCTTTCTCAGGCCATAGCAGAGAGCTGGATTGGAAGTGGAGCAGCCGTTACTTGAACTGGTGCCCATATGGGATGTTGGCACTGCAGGCAGCAGCTTTACCCACTACTCCATTGCGTCGGCCCCTGATTTTCTCTTGAAAATTATCTGTTTGAGTCCTCTGCACATTTCTTAACTGGGTTGTTTGTTTTGTTGTTGTGAAGTTTCTTGATCTCTTTGTAGATTCTAATTATTAACCCTTTATCAGTTGCATAGTTTGCAAATTATTTCTCCCATTCTGTCAGTTTCCTCCTTACTTTCTTGACTGTTTCTTTTGCCATACAGAAGCTTCTCAATTTGAAGTAATTCCGTTTGTTCTTTTTGGCTTTGACTGCCTGTGCCCCTGGGGTCTTTTCCAAGAAGTCTTTGCCTGTGCCTTTGTTCTCTAATAATTTGATGATGTCGGGTCATAGATTTGAATCTTTAATCCATGTTGAGTGGATTTTTGTGTAAAGTGTAAGGTAGGGGTCTTGCTTCATACTTCTGCATGTGGAAATCCAGTTTTCCCAGCACCATTTGTTGAATAGACTGTCCTTGTTCCAATAATTGGTTTTAGATTCTTGATCAAGTATAAGTTGGTTGTATATGTTTGGATTGATTTCTGGTGTTTCTATTCTGTTTCATTGGTCTATCCATCTGTTTCTGTACTAGTTACCATGCTGTTTTGATTATAACTGCCCTGTAGTATGTCTTGAAATTGGTATTGTGCTGCCTTTGGCTCTGTTTTTGTTGTACAAGATTGCTTTAGCTATTTGAGGTCTCCTGTGTCTCCATATGAATTTCAGCAGCATTTTTTTTCCAGATCTGAGAAGAATGTCTTTGGTATTTTGATTGGTATCACATTGAATCTGTAAATTGCCTTCGGAAGAATGGACATTTTGAGAATACTGATTCTTATCAGTTGGATAGTTTGCAAATATTTTCACTCATTCTGTTGGTTGCCTCTTCAGTTTGCTGAGTGTTTCTTTTGCAGCACAGAAGCTTTTCAATTGATGTATTCCCATTTGCCAATTTTGGCTTTGATTGCCTATGCTTCTGGGGTCTTTTCCAACAAATCTTTCACAGGGACCATCTTTTACCCACTGTGCCTCAGTGCTGGTCCCCAATTTTTAAGAAAAAGGTTTATTTTATTTATTTGAAAGGCAGAATTAGAGGGAAATACAGCAGGAGCTGAGGGGATGGGAATCTTCCCACTGGATTGCTTCCCAAATGGCTGCAACAGTCGCAATTGGACTAGGATGAAGCCAAGAGCCAGGAACTCCATCTGGGTCTCCCATGTGGGTGTAAGTGGGCTATCTTCTGCTGACTTCCCAGGCACATTAGGAGGAACCTGAATTGGAAGTAGAGCAGCTGGGACATATGGGATGTCGGCGTCATAGGCAGTAGTTGAACTCATTGTGCCACAGTGCCAACCCCAAGTCTGACCATTTTCAAAAAGGAGAATAACTTTTTGAAGAATCAAAGCCAGATTTCTCATAAAACATCCCACATTTAATATTTGTCTGATTGTTTCCTCATGGCTTTATTTTACTCATTCCTTTTCCCTTTATTTCATGTATATTGGGAAATGTTTGGGTTGTTTGATTGAGATTAAACATTCACTAAATCCTGTGTATATTGCATCAGCTGGGTTAGGTACACAGTATCAGGGTGTCCCACTTAAGTCAGTAGTAATCACCAGATTTCTTCATTTTTGAAGTTATGTTTTTGCCCTTGTAATTACTCAGTGATATGAAGCATTAGGCACTTTGTAAATATCCTGTTCTCCCATGTTCCTACTTCGTTCGGTTTTTATCTTATTTCAGTGACCTTTACATTTGGGATTAGTGATTTTTCTCATTCCAGTTACATTTGATAGTTGACATTCCTGTTTAAAAAGAATTCCTTTCTCTTTTTCTTTCCTGCCACCACCCTGTAGTGTTACTATGGGCTCACAGATTAATTTTTCTAATTCACTTTGTTTTTTTTTTTTAACTTTTATTTAGTAAATATAAATTTCCAAAGTACAGTTTATGGATTACAATGGCTTCCCCCCCCCCCCCCATAATTTCCCTCCTCCCTGCAACCCACTTGCTCCCTCTCCCATTCCATTCATATCAAGATTCATTTTCAATTATCTCTGTATACAGAAGATCAATTTAGTATATATTAAGTAAATATTTCAACAATTTGCACCCACACAGAACATAATTGTGTGTTAACTACAGAGTTCAACCAATAGTATTAAGTAGAACAAATAAAATACTAAAAGGGATAAAGTATCAAGTTGTACATCAACAGTCAGGACAAGGGCTGATCAAGTCACTGTTTCTCATAGTGTCCATTTTACTTCAACAGGTTTCCTTTTTGGTGCTCGGTTAGTTGGGCTCACAGATTAATTTTTCTAATTCACTTTGTTAGACTCAATGATAATGATTGGTCTTTCTGTTGTTGACTTTTCCAAAATTGGCCAGGGAGAACACTTTCAACCAACTGCTCTCCTTTTGACAGGAGCTCATCAGAGCTTCTGTGCCATCCAGCATCTGTGCCAGGCTCACCTTGTACCTCTTTGTCCCAAGATTTAGAATCATTGATTTCTCCAAAACTTTTTGTTTTCTTTTAGCAGATTATAGATTGCTACTTCTGGGCCTTTACCCTGATAGAACTAGGAAATATATGTGCCTGCATGTGAGTTTACTCATTATGTATCTGTCAAGCTTCAGTAAATGAAAGAGAAATGTCAGAAATCATCACAAGTTTATGTAGATATTTCTAGTCCAGATTTAGTCGTGTAAAGGTCATTACTATTTTTTCCCCCCCCACAGGCAGAGTTAGTCAGTGAGAGAGAGAGAGAGAGAGACAGAGAGAAAGGTCTTCCTTTTTCCGTTGGTTCACCCCCAAGTGGCTGCTACCACTGGCGAGTTGCGGCCAGCGCGCTGCACCCATCCAAAGCCAGGAACCAGGTGCTTTCTCCTGGTCTCCCATGCGGGTGCAGGGCCCAAGGACCTGGGCCATCCTCCACTGCACTCCTGGGCCACAGCAGAGAGCTGGACTGAAAGAGGAGCAACCGGGACAGAATGTGGCACCCCAACTGGGACTAGAACCAGGGGTGCTGGCGCCGCAGGCGGAGGATTAGCCAAGTGAGCCGTGGCGCCGGCCCGGTCATTACTTCTTTAGTATATTTTTTCTTACTGTTTACAGGGAAAATCTTGGCTCCAATTGTATTAGTATATTATTTGGCTTTCTGAAGTATATATAAATATACATATATGTAATAGTCACAAAATAACAATCATTATTACTGTTGACAATAAATAGGGGGGCCGAGGCTGAGGTGTAGCGGGTTAACGCCCTGGCCTGAAGCGCTGGCATCCCATAAGGGCACCGGTTGGAGACCCGGCTGCTCTACTTCTGATCCAACTCTCTGCTTTGGCCTGGGAAAGCAGTAGAAGATGGGCTCTGCGTGGGAGACCCAGAAGAAGCATCTGGCTCCTGGCTTCGGATCAGTGTAGCTCCAGCCGTTGCGGCCAATTGGGGAGTGAACTATTGGATGTAAGACCTCTCTCTCTCTCTCGCTCTCACTCTCGCTCTCGCTCTGGCTCTCTCAGCCTCTCCTCTCTGTGTAACTCTGACTTTGAAATAAATAAATCTTAAAAAAAGGGAATAAAATTTAAGGTTTATTTTCCTTTTTGTCCTTAAATATATCCCAGAGTATAGAAGTTTAATAAAGTTATTTGAAATTATTTTTTGTTATTAGTTTGATAGAGAATTTGTTTCTGTTTATATTACTAGGGTTTACTATCTTTAAATTTTTAATTTTTGAGTATTTAAAGCATTTATGTGTTTTAAAAGTTACAATTTTTTTAAAGATTTATGTATTTATTTGAGAGGCAGAGTTACAGACAGAGGGAGAGACAGAAAGGAAAGTCTTCCATCCATTTGTTCACTCCCCAGATGGCTGCAATGCCTGGAACTAGGCCAGTCTGAAGCTAGGAGACAAGAGCTTCTTCTAGGTCTCCCATGTGGGTGCAATGGTCCAAGCACTTGGACCATCTTCTGCTGCTTACCTAGGCCATCAACAGGTAGCAGATCGGAAGTGGAGCACCCAGGACTCGAACCAGCACTTATATGGGATACCAGCACAGCAGGTGGATGCTTAACCTACTGCTTCAAGTGCCACTCATATTTTTTTTTAAAGAAAACTCCAAAGTCTTTTGCTTCCATCCTCTCCTTATACTTTTAATGTCTACTTCCTGGATGTGATTATTTTCATTCATTTCTGGATTTTTTCCCAGGTGTTTCTTTCCTAGAAACAAGTTAGTATTTTATGTATATTATTCTTTCTGCTACATAGAAGTGTTTTATATTCATAGTTCTATTTGATTCTTCATTGAGATTGACTGCTGGTAGATACTTTTTCTAAGTCAGAGAAGTAACTTTTTTATAGCTCTAAAATATTTTCTCAGTGTTCAGCTGTGGCTGTAGTAGTTTATTCAGATCAGTTTCTTATTGTTAGATGTTTGGAATGCTGCAGTGAATAGTTTTATATGTTATTTTCCCGTCTTTAAGTAGATGCATATTTAGGATACAATCCTAGATGTGGGATCACTGGGTCAAGAGTGAATAGATACCATGTTAGATATTAAAGATTTCCCTTCTATGGAACAATTGTTCCATTTGCTTCTCCACCATTAGTTTATGTGTCTGCCTACAGCCTCAGTGAAGAGTTTGTTGTCAGATTTTTTCCCTCAGTCTGGTACTGAAGATTTATATATGATAATTTCTTTTATAATCTCTCCTATTAGAAGAATTGAACATTTTTGCTTGTTTTTAAGAGCCATTTGTGAATTTCCCTGGACTGTCTGTTAAGAGGTTCTGTGTCGTAGGGAATTTATGTTGTAAATGACATTTTCTAGTAGTGTGTACTTCTTACCTAAAATAAATTGTCACTGTTGTCTGGCTCTTTTGGTGTGTGGTGAATTGTATTCAAAATAATTTTTTTTTTTTTTTTTTGACAGGCAGAGTGGACAGTGAGAGAGAGAGAGACAGAGAGAAAGGTCTTCCTTCGCTGTTGGTTCACCCTCTAATGGCCACCGCGGCTGGCGCGCTGTGGCCGGCGCACTGCACTGATCTCAAGGCAGGAGCCAGGTGCTTATCCTGGTCTCCCATGCAGGTGCAGGGCCCAGGCACTTGGGCAATCCTCCACTGCACTCCTGGGCAACAGCAGAGAGCTGGCCTGGAAGAGGGGCAACCAGGACAGAATCCAGCGCCCTGACCGGGACTAGCTAGGTGGAGTATTAGCCTGTTGAGCCACGGCGCCGGCCCAAAATAATTTTTGCAAACTTCATATATTTGAATGAACAATGTACACTAGCTGTTCAAAATGTAGATTTAGATGTAAAGTTATTTTGTTAGCATAAAATGCAGAATGGCAACAGGATGCCAGTTTTATTTTTCTTGATAGATCTGTGATTAAAGATAAAGGACTTCCAATGAAAATTAAAGGTAACAGAACACTGGTAGTGTGTATGTTTGGGAGATGTCTTTACTGATCATATTATGAAGTGATTAAGTTTAGTCTATTTAACTGTTAAGTTGACTGCCATAGTAATAAATTTCTATTTTAAAATTTGAGTGATATAGAAACATCAACTGGATACCTAGTAATTTAGCCATATAAAAGTTAAAGTGCACAGGAACTGGGGGCCAGCTTTGTGGCATAGCAGGTAAAGCTGCTGCCTGTGACACTGGCATCCTAAATGGGTGCCGGTTCAAGTCCTGGTTGTTCCACTCTCATCCAGCTCTCTACTAATGTACCTGGGAAAGCAGCAGAAGATGGCCCAAATGCTTGGGCCCCTGCATCCATGTGGGAGACCCATATAAAGCTCCTGGCTTCGGCCTAGCCCAGCTCTGGCTGTTGTGGCCATTTGGGGAGTGAACCAGTGTATAGAAGATCTGTCTCTCTCCTTCTCTCTTTGTAATTCTGTCTTTCAAATAAATAAATAAGTCTTTATTAAAAAGAAGTCTACAGGAACTGATGAGAGCATTTAATTTATAGAAACCATTATAATAGAGTTCCAGGGCTGTACCTGTTTGCTTTAGTTGTAATGAGGAAGCAGCAAGCCATCTGGTGTGGAACATACTTAAAAAATGATGTCCTTTCTTAGTGGAGGATAGAGGATTGAGAATATTTAAAAATCAAATGCATACTTATATAAAGCTGCAGAAATTGTAAAATATTTGCAATTTTCATAGTATCTAAGTTAATTAGTAGTTCTAGTTTCTGGAAGGAAGTTTGATCATTATTTTGCATAACTATATAATCCAAAAGATCAGTTAGCAGTTAAAATTTTATTTATTGCTGTTCAGAAAAGATTCATCCTAACTTTTAGAGGAATCCATGCTTACATATTTCTGTGACAGAAGGAAGTTACCTCTTTTTTTTTTTTTTTTGGAAGTTTCATTTCCATCCTCATTTGGATTAGTTTATGAGAGGCTATAAAATGAAAGGGTGCTGATTGCATTAAACTTGTTTTTTCCCAGGATGAGTTTTAGTAGGTGCTGTTCTTGCCCTCCTTGTACCTACAGATTCATTTTATCAGAAGGTTACAACTGAAAAACTTGGCATAAAAGGAAAAGAAAATGTACTGACTGAGCACTCATCTTACTGCACACATGTGCTTACACATTATTCATTCTGGACTTATACCTATTTCTTTTGAAACAAAACTATTGTATAAAAATCTGAACAAATCCAATTTTCTTTGCAATGTAAAATGTTTATCCTTTGCATATTTTTTCAAAATATTATATGACTTTAAATAATTTTAAACTACCAGTAACTGGATTCATACATAATTTTTTAGGAATACTTTTGTATGAAATCATAATAGGGCTTCTTTAAATACATAAAAAGAGTTCTGTTTATACTTTTAGCTGTTTTAGAGTCAGAAGAAACTCTTTAAAAGATGGGGCTTAACAGGCTAATCCTCCGTCTTGTGGCGCTGGCACACCGGGTTCTAGTTCCGGTTGGGGCGCTGGATTCTATCCCGGTTGCCCCTCTTCCAGGCCAGCTCTCTGCTATGGCCCGGGAAGGCAGTGGAGGATGGCCCAAGTGCTTGGGCCCTGCACCCGCATGGGAGACCAGGAGAAGCACCTGACTCCTGGCTTCGGATCAGCGTGGTGTGCCGGCTGCAGCAGCCATTGGAGGGTGAACCAACGGCAAAAAGGAAGACCTTTCTCTCTGTCTCTCTCACTATCCACTCTGCCTATCAAAAAAAAAAAAAAAAAAAAAGAAGAAGAAGATGCGGATGGAAGACCTCTCTGTCTCTGCCTCCTTCCCTCTCTAACTCTTTCAAATAAATAAATAAATCTTTAAAAAAAAAAAAAAGATGGTAGTTATAGATTAGCACTATGAAATTACCCATCTCAGTGTAAACTTGCAACTTCAGCTCTCCTGTAAGAGCAAGCAGAACAAGACTGCTGACTTGCCGAGGGAATTGTCAAAAATTGCACAAGAGAAACCTCTGACCTTCTATCAGCATTTATTTACTTTTATCTTATAAATAACTTGATGATTTGGTTTCCTGGTTTATAATAGATTAGAATCACTAAGATGATAAAATAGGAAGGATGAGGTAGTGTGATGATTGAAAAAGTTACACTATCAGCAACCGTAAGTGACATGGACAGAAAGGAAACTTGAACAGTTCTATGGTAGGCTTTCTTAGGGGGTAACATCTAAAAATTATAGTAAGAAATACAAATTCTCTGGTAGGCTTTCTTAGGGGGTAACATTTAAAAATTATAGTAAGAAATACAATAGTTAACAAACACTGAATTACTTCCTTCTCCAGGCCCAGTTTTTTCACACCTTAGTAGTTCTTTCTCTGAACATGTTGAACTTTTAGTCTCATCTATTAAATGGGTTTAATATTGACAGAATCATTGTGTAGATTATATGCTGAGATTGTATATTTGAAAACGTTAAGTACAATGTCTAGTACAAAATAACTGCTCAACAAATGTTAGTCATTCATAGAATCTTGCAATGATTTGAGCCTCAGTAGTTAAGCTGTGTTCATTGAAGTTATGTTTTTATAATATTCAAATCCCATCAAAAATGTTATTCATACTGAGTTACCTGTAATCTGCAAATTTGGAATGCTCTAAATACTCTGAAAGTTTGTCACAAACTCTTTTGGCCAAAAGACTGACCTGAACGGATTACATAGAATCTTTTTTTTTTTTTGACAGGCAGAGTGGATAGTGAGAGAGAGAAAGGTCTTCCTTTTTGCCGTTGGTTCACCCTCCAATGGCTGCTGTGGCCGGCGGATTGCACTGATCCAAAGCCAGGAGCCAGGTGCTTCTCCTGGTCTCCCATGTGGGTGCAGGGCCCAAGGACCTGGGCCATCCTCCACTGCCTTCCTGGGCAATAGCAGAGAGCTGGCCTGGAAGAGGGGCAACCGGGATAGAATCCGGCGCCCCAACCGGAACTAGAACCCGGTGTGTTGGCGCCGCAAGGCGGAGGATTAGCCTGTTAAGCCACGGTGCCTGCCACATAGAATCTTTATTCTACTTTGTGCATTATTTGATATTTTTGTTTTACTTAGAAATGTAAAAATGTTTGATAGTGGGATGTTGCCTCAGAATGGCTAATGGGATTATTAGTATACCCTTACTATCTTTCTAAAAATCTGAAAAAATCAGAATTTCAAGATTAATCTGTCTCCAAGGGTTTTGGATAATGAATTATGGACTTTTGGAATTTAATATATATTTGGATTGACTTGAAAAATTCCATGTGGTCTTTCTTAGTGAGAAGACACTGCAAATATTGAATGTTTGATCACCTTAAAAATATTGATTGAGCTAATAACAATAGTCATTATTTTATCTTCCCCTTGTTTCACAGCAAAATGAAAAGGAGAGCTTGTTGAAGGAAAGAGATCACATTTTGTCAACTCTGGGTGAGACAAAGCAGAACCTAACTGGACTCTGCCAGCAAGTCTGTAAAGAAGCAGCTCTAAGTCAAGAACAAATACAGATACTTGCCAAGTACTCAGCCTCAGATTGCCCACTTTCATTTTTAATTTCTGAAAAAGAAAAAAGTACTTCTGATGGTGAACATGCATTACCATCAATTTTTAGCTTATCTGATGGGCGTCCAACTGTGTTGCCTCCCAGTGGGAGAGTGAATAGTGAGCCTGGTGGTGTACGGGGGCAGGAGTCCCAGCAGACTCCCACAGCCATCTCTGAGCAAGCCGGGCTTGTGGAACAGTGTCGTCAGAGTAGTGGGATCTCAGATTTCTGTCAGCAGATGACTGATAAATGTACAACTGATGAGTAAATTTGCATTCATTTCATTTAGATCATCTAATTTTCTGTGGAAGTTTTGGCATAGTCTTGAAAGCCTAATATGGCCATCTGTCACCAATGTTGTTTTTTCCCCTAGTAGTTTGCCATAAGAGAATTTCTCTTAAGTCAACCCTAATTTCTCCTTGATTTCCACAGCAGTGGAGACACAGAAATGATTTGCCTCCAGGATACTGAAAAATTACATGTGAAAATGTAGCAGGCCTTTAAAACTCATATTTTAAGCAATAACTATAGTAATAACTCTTCCCAGTATTTAAAATATCAGTTTTACAGCTGCAAACATCTGCAAGTAGATTCTACCAAAGAAGTGGCTTGCAGAAGTTTAATAATTTGACATTTTTTTATGATATACTGATATAAAAGAAAATTTCACTGGAATCAATGCTAATAGAATTGTTTTACTCAGAAATACTGTGTCAGCTTATTGGAAATATATGTGTACATCTGCAGTCTTGCCTGAATGCTAGAGCTTTGCTCTTCAGCTCCAGGACCAGAGGTTGCGTGGACTTCATTGTGACTCCTAAGCCACACAGAGATTTAGTAAACAGGGTTGGCCTAAGGTGGGGGCTTCTGCTCCTCTTCTATTTCAGTTGTAGAATTTCTGGCTGCATAACAATATATAAGTGTCATTTCCCCTCTTTTTTCTCCCTTTATATAGTCTCTACCATATTTTTACCCATGGTGAATTTTCCTTTACTTGATAATAAAGACTCATGATGGAGTTACCTGAGTAGATGTACTGGCAGAGTTATCATGGGCTCCCTGGAATTTGGGGGACCTTCCCAACATACAGGGCTGTTTATTTTCCCATCATAGATTCAGAATGCGAGAAAACCAGGCATCAAGGGGAAAGAAATTGCCTACATTTACTTGGAGTTCAGTTCATTTTTCATCCCACTTTTTAAATCCATAATTTTAGTTAAAAGTGTATTTATAACAACTCTGCCATTTTTTGAAAAAAGGATGCAACTCTATCTTGTTGCACTATGAGTTTGCATTTAGAAACCAGGTTTAATCCTTACTGTTTTTCCTGAATTTGATGTGGTGTAAAAGATCAAAATCAGTTTTTGTGTTTATCTAATCCTGTTGTGAAATGTAAAATTAACCTAAGCACCTGTCTCATATTTTGCAGTACTTCTTAGCTATTCTGGAATTGTAGACATGTTCTAAACTCAAATGAAAACCATGGATCTGCTCAGCAGTTAAAAATAAATTGAATGTAGAAATGGAGCATCCCTAATCTGAGAAATCTCTGAAATGTTCCAAAATTTGAAACTTTTTGAGTGCTGACATGGTAACACAAGTGGAGAACATCCACAGCTGACCTCAGTGTTATGGGTCACTGTCAAAATGCAAGTACATTAAAAACATTTTTTAAAATTGCCTTCAAGCTATGTGTATAAGATCTATATGAGATCATAAATGAATTTCGTGTTTGGACAAGGGTCTCATCCTCAAGATATCTTACATATATAAGATTATATAAGATATATATAAATATTCCAAAATCCAAAACACTTTCTGGTCCTAACCATTTCAGATAAGGGATACTCAACATATATTCACATTTGTAGAAATGTTTGCAGAACCCAATTTTAAAGTGTACAAAATTAGTTCATCATGTTTGGAACAGAAAGTACTTTGTTTCTCCAAGACCAGATACCTGAGAGATATTACTACAGACTGCATCCTCTGTCTAGTGAAGAGCCTGAGTAGCTAAACTGGGAGATCACCACCCATCTTATATGAATGAGTCAGAAGCAAGTAGACCTTTGCTGTGAGAATATGTAGGGACCACTCTTAATGTTTCAGAAAAATCTGTCAGTCGTTAGCCTTTTTCATCAGGGTGTGGGTATGGAAAGATACTGCTTATATTTTTAGTAGTTTGTATGTTATCTCTGTTATTGATTTAGTTGTAAGAGAAACTTAGTTGGGATTATTTTCTGGAGGCTTTCATAAGTACACTCAATTTTTCAGGGAGAATAACTCTATGATAATGTATCCCATACTACAAAACAATTGTAAATATCTGGATGTAGATCTAGGTATCCTCATTAAATGTTTCTTTTATCCTTGTAGTTTGAAATTTCAACTTCATGATATAAGACAATATAAAACTTCTGGTTTACAAAATGTAAAATCTTATACAAGCCAATAGAATCCTTGATTTCCTACCTCATTGTATCTCAGCTCTCTGTCATATCAGTTTGTGTATGTGCAAATGTCAAATAATTGGCTAAATTTTAATTGCTACTGTAAATATTTGCTTTGAAAGGTGGTTACTTAGTATTTTATGATAAAACCTAGTTGTCTCCAGAATTTATAATTTTTAAGACACTTGATTTAAATTTCTCTCTACTATAAAAAGTTTAGCATTAAGGGTTTATTTTAATGATATCTGATTATTCGCCACATGTAATATTTCTTAAAATTTAGCATTACTTTTAATAACCAGCATGTAATACAAATACCTACACTACCTCATACCTACATGATTTTCAAGTTGTAATATAGATGGACAGATAAAAAAGAATTTATCATTGTCTTTTGGCCACAAAGTGGGAAAGTTTTCTATATATTGCATAGCATTACACATTTTGCCTATTTTAACATTAACTTCTAGAGACTTTTTTTCTAAGAAAATTTCTTTCAAGGCAATATTTTTTCTTTGAGGCTGCCGAAGACAAATGACAGGATTATGTGTATACAATGTATGCCTTTTCCTTCATGCAGAATCTTGAAACTATTGTTTTCAGTTTGTTTATTGCATATTTACATGATCATTGTTCCTTATTTTATGAACTGACCTTCTCAATGCTTGATAATTTTTAAAAAGCTGTTATGTCTGAGTCAGTAAAATACATTATCTTAAAATTGCTTCTCTTATTTGAATTCTGTAGCTAGAGCAAAAATTTTTTAAATTGTTATATTCAAAACAAATGTGGATATAATCTCGGTTCTCCATCTGTAAGTTTTATAACAATTTATGATAGCTTAATGCTTAACCAGTTTTGATGCAGTAGATGATATAGGTTTGCATGTGGACACAGCCATGTTAACAACTTGGAAAAAAAAACAACAGATGGCAATGTTAAAATGAATTCTCAGGTGAACTTTTTTTCAGTTCTGGAACATCTATTTTGAATTTGTAAATATTTTAAATGTTTTATTAAGGCATGTAATAAACTATTCTTGAAACCTGTTGGGTAGAATGAAAATTTAAAGCCATATTGGTAAAAGATGGCATACTGATTGTAAAATAAATAAATAACATTATTGATTTTTTGTATCTTTCATAAAATAATTTTCTAACAATGCAATAAAACCACTAAAGTTGTATATTCATATCCTGTTAAGACCATGTTTCATTGAAAGTACACCTTCATACTATTTAATTTACATTTTCTTCCTAATTTGCTTAGTAGCAAAATTGTTAGATGTTGGTCGTAAATTGACAGTTAAATAAAATTCTCTTAAAATTGCTTCTAATTGAATATGGTTGTATATTCCATTCCCATATTCTCACCTCTCAATGAATTTATTAATCTTAATCTTAATCATTTGCTCAGTAATCAGTGTGACTATGACTTTGGTGGGAGAAAATCTTTCATTAGTGGATTATCATGCCTGAAAAAATATTTCTAGCACTTCGGTATTGATTTAGGTGGCTTGGAGTTTAACATTCCTTCCGATTTACTTAATATCAGTCTTTAAGCGTATTATCTCCGTCAGTCATTAATTTTTAAAGAATTATTTGCTGAGTCAACTGTAATGTGTTGCGTTCACTTTCTAATCAGGCCCTTGTAACCAAGCTTTGAACAGCTGTTTAGTGCAATGATCATCCAGGACATGGTCTTCTGGTGTAGTAATAGTGATTCTGAGCTGAGGACAATTTTGCTGCCTTTTTGGAAATTCCCAGAGATGCCACATATATAGTGAGGGCAGAATATAGGATATGGCATCCAGGTGCCAGAGACCAGGGATGCTGCCAAACATCCTACCAAACACAGGACAGCCCTTAATACAAAGAATTACCCACCTGAGATGTCAGTCAGAGCCAAAGTAGACCAGTAATGGAATCGAGATGAAATTAAAATGCTTAGTGATGTAAGGCAGTGTCATAGCCATGAATTGAAAGGAGGAGTAAGAAAAATCAAAGATTTCTGTCTAAGTAGGAGAAGGATGATCTATGGAAAGAAGAGGTCAATCTGTGCAAATCAGCTTGGAATGGTATGGAATAGAAAGAGGTTATATCACATGGGGTGGATGGGCCTAGCTTAGACTAAGTTCTGTGAGGGAAGACAGGCCCCAGACAGTGTTCTTGTCTTGTGTGTCTCAGCATCTTGCATGTTGCCCTGCATATACAATTGTTGGATTACTTCAAAGCATTTTTGGAAAAATGGAATTAAAGAATGTTTATTTTGATGCAGACTTTTGAAATCAGTGGTTTTTTTTTTTTCATAATATACATTTGCCATGAATGCTTTGAAGACCTCTTGTTTGCAAGAATTTTGTTTTCTTTCATCAAAATGAACTTTTAATTCCATTTCCATGAACTTTTTGAAGTACCTTCATATCGAAGGCCTGAAGTCAAAGCTTAAAGGACAGAAATATCAATTAGTAGTTATTGAGGTTTCTGGTGGAGGCTAATAATACCCTTTCCCTCGATAGTGTTTTGAACTATTTGAAAATAAAAAGGCAGTGGTTATAGTCTGCTTTGCTGGTGGAGGCCAGGTAGAAACCATGGCTTTCTTGCTGTAAAGGCGAGTGAATTTTTCAAGAGGTGTGTTCTGGAGGAGCAGAGCCTATGAAGGAACAGAAAAATGTACGCTCTACAGAGTTGGAAAATACCAAGACCAGGAAGGGTACCCATTCAAGTATGCATAGTTACTTACAAAATTTAGTAGTCAATCAAAGACCACCTCCCAGCACCCATGGGAATAAGGAGACAGGCTGGCCTGGAGAGTGTACAGGGGAAATCCTATTCCTGGAGACAGAAGTTAAGAAAAGGGTATTCTTCTTTGACATTACTGGAAATTTAAATTCATTCCCTGGAAGCATTGGCCTTAGCCATTGCCTCCCTGCTGGGCCAGGGCTGTCACTAATCACCTTGGGGAAAAGAGAGCAGTTTCCAAAGACAGACTGCTTACTTGTATGAGGCTGCTTCCTAGGATCAACCTCTGGGGCTGTAATCTCTGGGGCTATCAGTGGATGGTAAATATTTGGTCTATGAGCAGGCTCTAAAAATGGATCTAACAATGTACTAGTTAGTAAATTTAAAGGCCACTCTGTACCAATAACCTAAAATTAATTCCTTATTCTATTTCCCATGCTGAATTCCCTCCTACCTCTTTGTCCACTACAAAAGGACAGAGTTTCTGTCTTCAGATTTAATTCTGACATGGGAAAATTCCCTTAAGAAAATGCTTGAAGGTAGATCCAGTGATAACCCAAATTTAAATAGAAATCCTCTCATATTCAACTTCTATGGCAAAAAGCGGGACAAAAATTTAAATTGAAATAACAGACATTAAAGAAATTAACTTAATCAACTTGCCCACACATTATGAAAAATAGATATAAACTTTGCCAGATTTCTGTCTGGATCAGCTTTGACCAGAGGTTTTCTTTTTGCCTTGATAGGGTTGAAATTCTTTGAGGCTGACAGTTCCCGTGGAGCTCCAAAGGAGCTAGGTTCAAGATCAAATTACTGATTCTGAAGAGGTAGTCACAAAAATTATTACAGCCTTGACCCCATAACACTTGTTTCAAAATAAGCCAATTTCCAGTCATTAAGTTAATTACCCCAGACAATACTATATTTTCTGAACTTGATACCTAATAATGTCAAAGAGAGTGGAAACTCAGTGATTTCTGAAGAAAAAGAAAGTCTTGGTTTCAGCTTGCCAAAGATGCCAGTGTGCCAACAGCTTGTGTTCTTAATCTCTTTGGGAGGACTCTTACAAAAGTATTAATTTTGGTCTTATGCATTGTTACTAGGGGACTTCACCTTTGCCCCATGAGTTCACTTTTCTCCTTCCAATGCATTTCTGGCACTCAGGACTGATTGAGTGAGGGCTCCCTCTAGGGGCTTTGAGTCCACATTCCTGTGCATAGTCATTTTTCAGGCCTGAGCCCCCAGTGAATGTTTAGGCCTAAGGAAGTTCGCTTCTAGGGATGGTTTCTCATTTTTGTGGACTTGAAACCATTTTGCTTATTATTTCCTGAGATTAACAAGCTGTGTGGGTTCTTGCCATGCATTCAGAGAAGAATTCTGAATACTGGTTCAAATAGACCAGACCACGTGGTAAGTTCTAAGGATTGTATTCAGTGAGAGCAATGCATGGGGGAGTGAGGGCTTTATCTAATGGAGAAAAAGTCTGGAAGCTAAGTTAGGATCCATATCACACAGAGAACAGGCCTAGAGCCAGCCATGTGCAACAAGCATGCAGGCAGGAAAAACGGGGAGTGGGTGGCCCAAAGGCCACATGCCCTGAAGGCATGGGCAGTAAGGGCAACAAAGGGCAATGAGGGGGAAAAAGGGCGGGGTCCACTGTGTTCCAGGCCTTTTATCCATTTCCAAAGGGGAGTGGTTACATAGCCTGATTGGCAGGTGGGCATACAGGTGGGGTCAGGAAGGGGGGTGAGATCACAAACAGGGGCATGGTTGAGGGCATGGTCTTTCTGCTCACAAATTAATCGAATTTTACCCTGTCTGCCTGTCTACATCAGATTTAAGCAGCACAAGTTCAGCTGCAGAAGAGCCACGTGGTTCCAAGGCTGGTGTCCACTGTTCCCTCCTCAGGCTAAATTGCAGAATGGAATTTTGGGCAGCCTATGTCGCCTGGGCTACACTGGCCTGGCAGTACCAGGTAAGAGGTAGAACTATGCAAACACTCTTGCAGCACACTGGAACCCAGATGCTGTGAAAATAGTTGAAAAGCAGCACATACTATTCTGCGGTGTCCTCTCCAACATCAGCAGCTCAGTCTTAGAAGAAAGGGTCCAGTGGTAGAAGGCAGCTCAAACACTGCTGCAGCTTCCAGTGGAAAAGGACACTTCATCACAATTGTGCTTGCTGTGCACAATTAACTCATGCCATCTTGACCACTCTCTAAGGCCTCTGGCAGTGTATGGGGGGGTGTGTTTGTGGTAGGGGGATTTTATGAATTGGGTTTAGGATCACAGCTAATTGACTTCAGAAAGTGGGTGATGACTGACAAGCATCAAGGGCAAGCTGACCCAAAGATATTCAATCTACATGTCTCAGATAACAGTGTGTTCCTTGGCCACTGGGGACTTCAAGTGCTGTGTTTTAAGAGTGTGATATTTCCTAGGATAACTGCTGTAATGATTGGTGATTGACTTGCTTTCAAAAAAAAAATGGCACAAAATGCTATGATAATCTTGTGTGTGTCTTATTCTTAGCGTGGAGTTACGTTAGACTCTTGGCATAGGGATTGTACTGTTCCTGTGGGAGGCAGCCTACACTTCTGAGGTTCTAGTGCTCTTGTGCTTAAAGTTGCCTACTGAATCTTTTCAAAGGCCCACAGAAGGCATTTGGGACTCTACAGAAAGTCGTATTTGGTGGCTGAGACTCCATAAGCCACAATCGCCATCCAGGTGCACAGACTGGCCTAACACCTCTCACTGCTTTATAAACCAGTCTGGCCTACCACAAGGCTCCACATGCAACCAAACTTAAAATGCTCACAGTGTTACCAGATTTAAGGGGTCCATCCACTTGGGGTATTGCCGGTTAATCAGCCCCAAGCAAGAGTTGCTCAGAGGAAACCTTTATTTGCTTGTGATAAGTGAAGGAGACAGTGGGAGGGTCTAATTTCTTGAAGAAATTGCCTCCCTGAGAAGCAATTTGTGGTGCTTTTATATCCAGTTATGAGAGTGTCCAAGATGTAACACAAGAGGAGAGGGAAGGAGTTCCCTGCTCATCTATATAAGAACTTAGAACTTCATACATTGTATGTTTAGCAAATGGTGGCAATCTCCTACCCTAGGTGGAGAATTTAATACTGCAATGTTAAACTTAGACCAGGAATATCTGACACAAACTGCTGACATTCAGTTTTTTTTTTTTTTTTTAAGATTAATTTATTTGTTTGAAAGGCAGAGTTACAGAGAGGCAGAGGCAGAGAAAGCGGGGTTTTCCATCTGCTGATTCACACCCCAGATGGTTGCAATGGCCAGAGCCAGGAGATTCTTCTGGGTCTCCCATGTGGGTGCAGGGGCCCCAGGACCTGAACCATCCTTTACTGCTTTCCCAGGCCATACTGGAGAGCTGGATTAGGAGTGGAGCGGCTGGGACTCAAACTGGTACCCATGTAGGATGCCGGCACTTCTGACAGGGTCTTTAACTGCTACGCCACAGCGCCTCCCCGACATTGAGTTTTAACTACTCTTTATTTGTGATAGTCTCTATGGTGTTGCAAGATAAGCTCTCCTGGAATGTTGTCTGAAAAACAAGTTCAAAGAGTTCAGATTCTCTGTTTTGTTCCAGTGCCTTATCCTACATTCTTGTCTACAGCCAGATTCTCATCTGTGCATACTTTTTCCGTATGGTTTTGAAACCATCATTTGCTTGAATTTCAATTTTTTAAATCAAAATAAACTTGCCTTTTTTTAAAAAAAAGATTTATTTATTAATTTGAAAGAGTTACATATAGAGAAGGAAAGGCGGAGAGAGAGAGAGAGATAGAGACAGAGAGAGAGAGGTCTTCTATCCGCTGGTTTACACCCACATGGCTGCAATGGCCAGAGCTGCACCCATCCAAAGCCAGGAGCCAGGAGCTTCTTCTAGGTCTCCCACATGGGTGCAGGGGCCCAAGGACTTGGCCCATCTTCTACTACTTTCCCAGGTCATAGCAGAGAGCTGAATCAGATATGGAGCAGCTGGGACTTGAACTAGCACCCATATGGGATGTTGGCATTACAGATGATGGCTTTACCCACTATGCCACAGCACCAGCTCTTAACTTGCCTTTTAGTTTTATTTTTATGAGACTTTGAAGTTCCCTTGTATATGTTACTGCTTGAATTCTATTCTTCTGATTTTTCAATATCTGTAAATAACGTCCTCCAAGTAGTAGGTTTTCAAAGGAACGTTTCATATTCCTTTCCTGGGTTATGAATAATTAGAGAAATAAAGGAAGCATAATAGGAAACAAAATAAAACCTCAGCTGCTAATAAAAGAGTATATTTGATTGGAACATGGTGCACACTCCATAGTTAGACAAGTTGCCCTTATAGCTTTCTATTGCTAGAAGGAAGTAAATTCTCCCTACTCTGGCTGTTAGTCAGCTTTTCATGTCTGTAACTAAACAGCCAAGGCAAGCTACTAATGAAGAAAGTTTTATTTTGGCTCATGGTTTTGGCGATTCATAGTCCAAGATTAGGCGAGCCCGTTGGCTTGGCTATCTCATAAGGCTGGAAGCTGGCAATAGTTGGGTAGCCAAGTAAGGTTCATATAGGCCAGCTAGGAAGAGAGAAGAGAGATTTCCTTTAAGCACAGCATCACCTATTCTGTCTCTGCTCTTGGCAGCTGATGGTGAGGAGGAGCAGAATGTAACGTGCTATTATGAGACAGGTGTATCCCAAGAGGAAGAATGTGCTAGGCAGAAAACACCAGTTATTCTCAAATTTGTCAGCTAAATCTCTACCTCTCCAGAAATGGAGTAAACACAGAGGTTAAGAGAAGATCTCTGAGGACCAGAGCACGAGCAGTTAAGGGAAGAATATTGACAGGAATTATGTGTAGGCAGTGAGTCTGAGGCTTCAAAGAGTTTGTAGGAAGAAACAACCATGAATCTGCCCCCTCCCTTTACCCTTGGTGGGAATCTGGGTTTGGGTTTGCCAAGTGTTACCTTGTGCTTAACTGCAAACCCTTCTTTTTCCTCTCCCTCATCTCTGTTATCTACATTGTTCTTGATGTACAGAAGACAAAGATCATGGAATAGGTTTTAGAAATTGAGTACAACACATTCCTTTTCCATCTGAACATGGCCCTCTTTTCAGTATGTGCTGTTTCCCTTCTATCCTCTTAGTTTACTTTTTATCAGTGTCCATAAAACCAGCAGTTTCCTAAACAGTTAATGTCCTTCTTTCAGGAGACTGGACTCAAATAATTTTCTAGATACTACCTTGATACACATGTTTCTAATGTGATATTAATCTCTTCTGAAAAGATCCTGTTAACTCAGAGCACTACTAAATATTAAACTATCCATTATAATTTAATTGTTTAAAGTCATACCTCTTTGGTCCATTTAAGAAACTTAATAGTATTTTTGCATTGGGCTGTAGAGAATCTCTTTATGAAATAAGCATATTTATGTTTTGCTTGATTGGATTTAAATGATAGCCTTAGGCACTCAGCAAAAGACTATTATTAATAGTACCTTAATTTTTTTTAAAGATTATTTATTTGAAAGGCAGAATTACAGAGTGGCAGAGGCAGAAAGAGAGAGAGAGAGAGAGAGGTCTTCCATCTGCTGGTTCACTCCCCAGATGGCTGCAATGGCCAGAGCTGGGCCAATCCGAAGCCAGGATGTAAGAGCTTCTTCTAGGTCTCTCACATGGGTGTAGGGTCCCAAGGACTTGAGTCATCTTCTGCTGCTTTCCCAGGCTATAGCAGAGAGTTGGATTGGAAGTGGAGCAGCTGGGTGTTGAGCCAGTGCCCATATGGGATGCCGGCACTGCTGGTGGCTTTACTGGATATGCCACAGCATTGGCCCCAAGTTTTTCTTTTTTTTAACTGAAGAAAAAATTTGTTGAACAACATGATTTGGCCTCATCCTGAATTTTTTAAAATTAATTAATTTATTTGAGATACATCTCCTATCTGCTGCTTTGTTCCCCAAATGCCTGCAACAACTCCTGGCTGAGGTAGAAACAAGACCCAGGACTCAATGCAGGTCTCCCATGTGGCTGGGAGGGACTCGATATCTTGAACCATTACTACTGACTTCCAGTGTCTGCATTAGCAGGAAGCTAATGTCAGGAGCAGAATATGGGTACTGAACTCAGGCTCTCTGATAGTGGACATTGGCATCCTAACTGGTGTCTTAAGCACTAAGACAAATATGCCTACCCCAGTCCTACCTCTTAATCTGATTTTTGAAAGATCTAATCTACTATACTCAGCATCTGACATTTGACAGATCTGTTGTGGGGATCTAGAAAATACAGTCTTTCAAGAGATCATCCATACCACTCCTCTGAGTTTCAGGATCTGCTCTGTCGGCTCTGTTTTGGCTACACAAATTAATGAGTAACATTTGGGAGAGAAGCTTGCTGTGGTATTGGTGGAGGAGTTTGAAATTGACAAGAATGAGGGGTGGAGCACATAGCTGCCAAGGTAAGGTGGGGAACATTGGCTAGTAAGAACACTTAATAGACTGGTCTTGTGTTTACTGAGGTTTGGAAGAGCAGACAGCTGTCCACGTGCTTAAAATAGGGTAAGTATGAAGTACAGACTTAAGGACTACAGGAATTGTACAAACTTAGATCATGGCTCAGGCACAGATCCAAGCCCTTTCAGTAAGGGGCTGAATGGTGGAACAGAAGAAACAGGAAACTAGAGTGAGACTTTGTTGTGAAGCCTGGTTTTGATGCTTATTCACTGTATAGCTCAAGGAAATACTGAATTTTTCTCTGTTATAGTTTCATTGTATATATGTTTTTCATACTGTGTCTTCTGGCTCTTGAGATCTACATCAAGAACAACTCAAACATCCATGCACACCTTTGTGAAAATTCAAATCAATCCAGCACATATTTGTTGAGTGTTCTTAATTTGGGATGGTCGAGTATGCTGAGATTTCTGGAGGTTAAGTGTAAGTGTTAGAAGAATGGCAAACTGGGAGTCTCATGGTCACCCCATTCAAGGTGCCTGCTTCCATCAAATTTGTAAACACATTAATTGTCTTTGTGTTTTATACATTAATGATAGAGGCATTAAACTGAACCACTTTCTTTAGCTCTAACAAATAGACAAATAAATAAATAATTCATTTATGCCTGACACTATACTTTTTGAAAAAAGATATCCTTTTTATTTATTTAGACATAGGAGAGAGAGAGCGAGTGAGCGAGCTTCCATCCACTGGTTCACTCCCTAGATGGCTCCCAAGACTGAACCTAAGGAAAGCCAGGAGCTTCATCCAGGTTTCCCATGTGTATGGCAGAGGTGCAAGGACTTGGGCTATCTTCTGCTGCTCTTCTCAGGCCATCATCAGGGAGCCAGATTGAAAGTGGGGCAGCCAGGAAACGAACTGGTGCCCATATAAGATGCCAGTATTGCAGGCAGAGACTTCAACCACTACACCACAAAATTGACCCCAGCACTATTCTTGTTTGAGTAAGTAGGCTTTATTGAAAACTGGGGGAATACTGCATTTATATTAAACAGCATAGACAGCTTCAAAGGCAACACTGTTAGATAACCCTGTCTTGAGATCTCTCCCTCCCATTGGGACATTTTCTCAGACTGCCCAATATTATGTTGTGTCTTAGCCTCATATCATCCTCTTGCTTCTGTCTTCCCTCCTATTCTTTCATAGACCCTAGGAGTTCTACTTTCTGTTCTCTGCAAAACCTGGAACAGCTAAACTTTCCTCGGTAGCAGCCTCTGAGGTTGGCTTTCAACCATCTTCATTTATAAATTCACCCAAGGAGCTTGGCAGAACAAGGTTGTTTCATGGAGCAGGATCTGCCTGATCTAGAACACATCTTGTTCACTGATTGAAAAAATATCTATTAATCCCCAGGAAGGGATTTCTCTTAGAGAAAGAGAAAGACAAACAAGTTCCTTCTCTGAGTTTATGTCCTAATTGAGATAGAGGGACAACAAATGAAAGTATGAAATGTATGATATACTCATATTTGACAGTGAAAAGCAATGTAAGAAAAATAAGCATGAGGTGGGCATTGTGGCCACCGCTTAGGATGCCTATTTTCCATATTGTAGTGTCTGGGTTCGGGTCCCACCTCTGCCTCCAATTCCATATTTATGTTAATGTGCACCCTGGGAGGCAACAGATGATGGCTCAAGTAATTGGGTTCCTGACACCCATGTGAGACACCAGAATGGAGTTTCTGGTTCATGGCTTTGGCCTGCCTAGCCCTGGCTGTTGTGGGTGTTTGGGGAGTGACTAGCCTATGGAAGTCCTATCCCTTCCTCTCTCTTCCTCTTTCTCTGTCACTCTGGCTTTCAAATAAAAAATAACATAAAAAAAAAGAAAAGAAGGGTGGGAGTTTTAATTTTAAGTAGAGTAGAAGATCTTACTAAGAAGGTGATATTTGAATAAAGAACTAAAGTGGAGATAGTGTCATTTTAATTGGTCATGTCTTGCAAATTATTATCACCTAAATTATAAGTAGACAAAGTGATAGTTTTGCCTGGTTGTAGTAAAAATTAAGTGACACTATGGAGAAATTTCTATTAGAAGGTCCAGTTTAGTCTTATTATATAGAACAATACCAACCAATATAATACCCATTATCCACATGTAACTAATTTGATTTATATATCAAATGAAATAATATTAAAAATGCAGTTTGTCAGTTTCATTAACCACATTTCAGGTGGTTAATAACCACATGTGGGGTCTGGCACTGTGGTATAGAGGGTAAAGCTGATGCCTACAATGTTGGCATCCCATATGGCTGCCCATTCATGCCTTGGCTGCTCCACTTCCAATCCAGCTCCCTACTAATCACCTGGGGAAAGCAGTGAAGATGGCCCAAGTGCTTGGGCCCCTTCTATCCATGTAGGAGACCTGGAAGAACCTCCTGGATCCTGGTTTTGGCCTGACCCAGCCCTGGCTGTTGTGGCCATCTAGGGAGTAAACCATTGGATGGAAGATCTCACTCTGTCTCTCCCTCTTTCTGTAACTCTGACTTTCCAACATGTAAATAAATCCTTTAAAAAAAAAAAGTATTGTCAACAAAGATACACACAAGACTTATTCAGGTGGCCAAATTAGATTTTGATTAGACCATCTTTGCTCTCCAAATTATGTGAGAGCTCTTGATTCATTGTGGGACTAGATTCTTTCAGGTAAATCCCTAACAGTAAAGAGTACACTATCGAGGGGCAGCTTCTGGTCATACAAGTCAAATGAAGGACTTCTGAGAGAGCCCCTCATAGAGATGCTCATTCTGTTTTGTAAATTATATCCACTTCACCTTCTAGGTCTTGTGGCTCCAGGACAAGTCCCAGGACATGGGCATGTGATAATCATTTGGGAGAGAGAGGAAGCTCGCATCTCATTCCTGGATGCATGTGTTTGAGCTGCACAAACTTGTATGCTTCCCTCTGATGTTCTGGAGGGCAAGTAGGAAAAGGGTTTTGGGGCAAATTTTATGTGTTCCTAAGAATTTGGGAGGGGGTCTGTGTGAACTGTGAAGTGCTGTTTCCTCATGGAGAAATCCAATGGTAGGGAGCCTAACTGAACTGCCCTTGAGTACAGGCTGAGGAAGGAAAGTAGCAGGGAAATAGCCTGTTCTGTTACTTGTGGCCGCCCTAGAGGTGCCCACAGTGGTGCCAAGTGTATGACACAGGGATTAGAAGTCTAAGGCCATATATGCCCCTGCCTTCAAGACTAGGAACAATGTGTATGTTTACACAGTAAAGGGCAAGAGTCTAGGTGGAATACTAGTTGTCTGATGTCACTTGCAAGGTGCTTCACCCATGTTCCTAAGGAGTACCTTAGAAGCTCATAAATACACCTCCGAGACAGTTGCCCTCGGACAAAAAGGATCTTCGGAAAAGAGAAAGAAGTAATGGCCCATGGGAAGGAGGAATGCAGAGTCATGAGAGTGAGAGAAGAGACCATGTACTTGTTCTCTGGGGCCAGATCCAGAGCTATGAGATCAAGCAGGTGAAGTTAATGCAATTCACAAAACAGGATGAGTAGGACCCCAGAGAGTGCTCACCTTGTCCAAAAGGGGCAGGTGCTACTCAACTGTTGATATTTGCTGCAATGCAATTCCAGTGTTACCAGATCTTAGAGTTTTCAAAAGAAGCCAGCTGCTGGATTTTCATGTGAAGCTTTTCAATTTTCAAAAATAGTATATATTTAAAACATATTCTTTCTGGGTTTTTGGATACTTGAAAATAATCTATTTTTTGTAGTTAAAATCAGTGACAAAATTTTGAGGTTTTCTCACATTGTCCCTGCCAAGTGATTGGGAAGGGCCATTGGCAAATTATCAGAAGTGGTGGAAAAACCAAACCATGACTGGATTGCATCTTCTGAGTTTGGCCCACTGAATATACCAAGTATGTATATAATCTACAGGCTTATCTTTTATTTCAAGCTCCAGTGTATATAGTGAAGCAGTTGCCTATAAAACATGTGCATTTCCTTCTCCATTTCCCAGTGAGGTATCTCCCAATCTCTCTAATGGGACTCGTTTCTTAAATGAATTTTCTAATGATCCTGTCCTCCTATTCTTTTAGATATCTACCATATAGCACAGAAGATTGGTGACATTTTAGGTTATTTGACATTCATCCCATTAATAGGTAGGATTGATGTCCCCTCTCTCTTTTGTTTTTTAAAGATTTATTTGTAAGGGGCTGGCGCTGTGGCTCACTTGGTTAATCCTCTGCCTGCGGTGCTCGCATCCCATATGGGTGCCGGGTTCTAGTCCTGGCTGCTCCTCTTCCAGTCCAGCTGTCTGCTGTGGCCCGGGAGGGCAGTGGAGGATGTCCCAAGTGCCTGGGCTCCTACACCTACGTGGGAGATCAGGAGGAAGCACCTGGCTCCTGGCTTCGGATCGGCGCAGTGCCAGCTGTGGTGGCCATTTGGGGAGTGAACCAACGGAAGGAGGACCTTTCTTTATAACTCTACCACCTGTCAAAAAAAAAAAAAAATTGAAAGAATCACAAAGAGGCGGAGAGAGAGAGAGAGAGAGAGAGATCTTTTATCCACTGGTTCACTCCCCAGATGGCCATAAATAGCTGGAGCTGTGCTAATCCAAAACCAGGAGCCAGGAGCCTCCTTCCGGTCTCCCACGCTGGAGCAAACGCCAAAGGCCTTGGGCCATCTACTGCTTTCCCAGAACATAGCAGAGAGCTGGATCAGAACCGGTGCCCATATGGGATGACAGCATTGCAGGCAACAGCCTTACCCACTATGCCACAGCACCGGCCCTACAATGTGACTTCTGAGGCTAGATTATAAAAAGCAGTGCTACTTCAACCTATTCTCACCCCCAGAATCATCATGAACAAGTCCAACTACCCTGAATACATCAGGCTCTAAGAAAGACCATGTCACATGGAAAGAACACATGTTGTGTCTCCGGTCTCCCACTGACAGTGTCAGCAGATGTCAATTCTCAGGTCTTCCCAGACCTGTGACATGTCACATGTCAGACATGTGAATTTTCTTATAAAATGGGGAAGACAATATAACTCTTTCTCTCTCTGCCACATTAAGACATAGTGAGAAGGCATCTGTCTACAAACCGGGAAGAGAGCCCTCACCAAGACCTGAATTTGCTGGCATCTTGATCTTAAACTTCTCAACCCCCAGAAGCATGAGAAATTAATGCTGACTGTTCAAAGTTTCTGATACTGTGTTGTAGCAGCCTGAGCTAAGACACTATCCTGCCAATTGCATTTCACATCACTCCTCTAATTTCTTATTTCATTAATGGAAAAGCTCCCTTTCTATCCCACCATATGAAAGTTCACCTCCTCCTATGCAGCACTTGAAAAGGAATTGGCCAAGATTGGTTTTGGAAACAGAACCTGAGCATTTGCTTCAAGCCTACAAAGGTGTTTGAAAAGACTGAGAAGAATTTGTTAGAGAAGATAAAGAATTACTTTAGAAAAACTTGTGATAGTATAGGGGCTGTTAACATATAAATCTTAGTGAGAAGATCTATGAGAAGCCCAATAAGAAAGCTTTGACCAAGACTAATTGAGCTTTCAAGATAGCAGAGTGGGGAGAGAGCTTATTGCTCTAGTCTAGAAGAAGACAGTTTAAAAAAAGTGAAGAGAGTGCAGTCTCAGGGAAGAGTTAGGGAGAAAATGGCAGAGGAAACTCCATGCAAATTAGAGGGACACAGTGGACCTATGTGGAGAGCGTGGATGTCCACAACTCAAACTCCAGCAGCCAAGAGCTTCCGCACCAGTGTTTGAGAGTGAGGTAAGACCAGACTGCAGCAGCCCAAGCCACTGGCGATAAAGCTGCAGGAAGAGCCTAAAGGGAAACTGGTTTGGAGCCCTGTGGAGGATAGTATACCTGCCAAACTAGAGGAGAGAAAGAAAAAGGACTGGCACGTTTTTCTCTCCCTGATCACCCTGCAATGGCATCCTGTAACAAGCTGATAGAGTGGGCGCCATTTTGGACATACATAACAGCTATGCGAGCTGTGTCTGTGCCCAGCAACCAGCTGAGTAGAGACTCTTGACTCTGGTGGGGAGAACTAACAGGGGGATGGGTGCTCATAATTTTGGGAGGCTTGTGTGCTGGGATTTGTGAAAAAACTGAGGCTGTGTGATAGGACTCACAGTGTGGCTGAGACTTTGGACAGTCACTGTGGCAGACTCCACACACTCAAGGCTCCCTGGTTACTTGGTGAGGGATATTGCTGGGGAATTTGAGCTTACACTGAGGACTGCCCAGATCCTTTGTGTGGTCTTTGTGGCAGAGCAGATGAATATTATACCCACTGGGGCTAGCGCTCAGGCGCTGGTCACTTTTGAGGAGAGGAGCTTGGCTGAGTAGAATAAACCTCCCCTTTGATTAAAAAAAAAAAAAGGAGATTTACCATACCAAACCCAAGTGTGTCACTTTAGACATACAATTCACCCTGGAGAACTGAACAGAGCTCTCTGGCCACACCCAATACATGCCTCTAGATATTCACTGAAAGCAGACACTCCAATAATCTACAGATGAATAGTACAAAGATAAAAGCTGCCAGAGCAAAAAAAGAAGAAACCAACAAGTATCTCCAAAAATGCTGAATATTAAATGCACCAATTCAAGAAACAAGAATAAGGAAGACAACATGATGCCTCCAAAAGAATACAACACTTCAGTACCAGATTGTGAAGATGATGAGATTGAAGAAATGCCAGAAATGGAATTCAAAAAATTGATCATAAGATTACATGGAAGTAATCAGAAACAAATGCATGAACTACTGAAATCCATACATGACAAGAAAGAAAATTTCTCCCATGAAATTGAGACCTTAAAGAGAAATCAAAATGAAATGAAAAATTCAATAGAACAAATAAAAAAATGCAGTGGAAAGCCTTAACACCAAAATTGGTTAAGCAGAAGAAAGAAATTTGGAATTAGAAGACAAAGCACAGTCAAACCAAAAATAAGAAGGAAAAATTAGAAAATTAAAAAACACTGTTGGTAGTCTATAGGATACTATCAAATAACACAACATACAGGTTCTAGGAGTTCCTGAAGGTGAGGAAAGTAAGGATTAGAAGGCATTTTAGTGAAATAATAACAGAAAGCTTCCCTAATTTGGTTAAAGAAAGGGACATCAAAGTACAGTAAACACATAGAACCTCCGACAGACGTGACCAGAAAAGATCTTCACTAAGACGCATTGTAAGGAAATTCACTGCATAACCACAAAGAAAAAATTCTAAAATGTGTACAACTCTGGCCTCAGAATCAGCCCTTAAGGCTTTCAGATCTGGCTAAAAAGCCCTTGAGAGCATTTCAGGCATGGAAAGCCAAGACATGGTGGCAAAAAATGACCTTCATGAAAGATCTCTGTGAGTGAGATCACGGTGGAAAGAAGGGGCCATCAAAGAAGAAAGTACCTTTCTCTGTAGGGAGGAGAGAACTTCTACTTTGATTATGGCCCTATCTAAATACTGACAGACTTTGTGGACTTAGGAAGCTTCCATAGCCTTGGCAGCTCATGACAAGAGCCTCGGGTGATCACTGACATCATAAATAAGAGTGACAATTGTTAAATCAACAACAGGAGTCACTGTGTACTTGCTCCCCACATAGAACCTCTGTCCTTAATGAATTGTATTATGAGAATTAACAGTAAAATTAGTCTTCAAACAGTACTTTATATTTTGTGTATCTGCGTTGGTGCAAACTGTTGAAATCTTTACTTAGTATAGAGTTGATCTTCTGTATATAAAGATAATTAAAAATGAGTCTTAATTAAGAATGGGATGGGAAGGGGAGTAAGGGGTGGGACGAGAGTGGGTGTGGGAGGTCAGGTATGAGGGAAAGAACCGCTATAACCCAAAAGCTGTACCTATGAAATTTATATTTATTAAGCAAAAGCTCTCTTAAAAAATAAATAAACTGTGCACAATAGAAATACCAGATTACTTTCAGAGGATTTCCAATTAGACTCACAATGGACTTCTCATAAGAAATCCTACAGGCTAGGAGAGAATGGTGAGATATAGTCCAAATCTTAAGAGAAAAAACTGTCCTTCCAAAATACTATACCCTGCAAAGCTCTCATTTATGAATGAAGGTGAAAAAAAGACCTTCCTTAACAGAAATTGAAAGAATTTGTTACCACCTGTCCAGCCCTACAAAAGATGCTTAAGGATGTGCTGTACACTGAAACACAGAAACATGGTCATCACTATGAAAGAAAGTAAAGGAAGAAAATTTCCCAGTAAAAGTACAAAACAAATCCAAAGTAAAAATAGGAAGATTTTTGGAAAAATGGCAGGACAAAGTCGTTACTTATCAATAATCACCTTGAATGTAGATGGTCTCAACTCTCCAGTTAAAAGACACAGACTGGCTCAATGGATTGAAAAACAAAACCCATCTATTTGCTGCCTAGAGAAAAACATCTCACCAACAAATATGCATGAAGACTGAAAGTGAAAGGATGGAAAAAGATATTCCATGCTAACAGGAACCAAAAAAGAGCTGATGTAGCCATCCTGATATCAGACAAAATAGATTTTAACACAAAAACTGTTAAAGAGACAAAGGAGAGCACTATGTAATGATTAAAGTTTTAATTCAACAGGAAGATGTGATTCTTATAAATGTATATGCACCTAATTACAGGATACCTGGCTATTCAAAAGAAATGGTAAAGATCTAAAGGGAGACAAAGACTCAAATACGATAGAAATGGGGGACTTCAATACTCCACTTTCAGCAACCAGACAGAAAATCAGCAAAGAAACAAAAGAGTTAATTGACACGCTAGGCCAAATGGACCTAACAGATATCTACAGAACTTTGTATCCTACGGTTGTAGAATATACATTCTTCTCGGCCGGCGCCATGGCTCAACAGGCTAATCCTCCGCCTAGCGGCACTGGCACACCGGGTTCTAGACCCGGTCTGGGCGCCAGATTCTGTCCCGGTTGCCCCTCTTCCAGGCCAGATCTCTGCTGTGGCCAGGGAGTGCAGTGGAGGATGGCCCAAGTGCTTGGGTCCTGCACCCCATGGGAGACCAGGATAAGCAACTGGCTCCTGCCTTCGGAACAGCGCGATGCGGCGGCCATTGGAGGGTGAACCAACAGCAAAAGGAAGACCTTTCTCTCTGTCTCTCTCACTGTCCACTCTGCCTGTTAAAAAGTAAAATAATAATAATAATAATAATAATAATACATTCTTCTAGCCAATGCATGGGACTTTCTCTAGGATTGACAACATACTAGGCCATAAAACAAGCCTCAGTAAATTCAAAAAATCAAAATTATACCAGAGCCATTGGGCAAGAAAAAGTAACCAAAGGGGTAAAAATTGGGAAGGAGGAAGTCTAACTATCCCTATTTGCAGATGATATGATTCAGTACGTAGGAGATCCAAGAGACTCTTGGAATTCATAGAAGAGTTTGGTAAAGTAGGAGGATATAAAATCATTACACCATGCTGTTTTGATTACAACTGCCCTGTAGTATGCCCTGAAATCTGGTATTGTGATGCCTCTGGCTTTGTTTTTGTTATACAAGATTGCTTTAGCTATTCGAGGTCTCCTGTGTTTCCATATGAATTTCAGCACCATTTTTTCCAGATCTGAGAAGAATGTCTTTGGTGTTTTGATTGGTATCACATTGAATCTATAAATTGCTTTTGGGAGAATGGACATTTTGATGATATTGATTCTTCCAATCCATGAGCATGGGAGATTTTTCCATTTTTTGGTATCCTCTTCTATTTCTTTCTTTAAGATTTTGTAGTTTTCATCGTAGAGATCTTAAACGTCCTTGGTTAAGTTTATTCCAAGGTATTTGTTTTTGTAGCTATTGTGAATGGGATTGATCTTAGAAGTTCTTCCTTCCCAATTTGTATCCCTTTAATTTCTTTTTCTTGCCTAATAGCTCTGGCTAAAACTTCCAGAACTATATTGAATAGCAGTGGTGGGAGTGAACATCCCTGTCTGGTACCAGATCTCAGTGGAAATGCTTCCAGCTTTTCCCCATTCAATAGGATGCTGGCCATGGGTTTTTCATAAATTGCTTTGATTGTATTGAGGAATGTTCCTTCTATACCTGATTTGCTTAGAGTTTTCATCATGAAAGGGTGTTGTATTTTATCAAAATGCAAATCAATCCCTGGAGCAAGGAGAATCTCTTCAACAAACAGTGCTATGAAAACTGGATTTCCACATGCAGAAGTATGAAGCAAGACCCATACCTTACACCTTACACAAAAATCCACTCTACATGTTTGAAAGATTTAAATGTATGACATGACACCATGAAGTTATTAGAGGACATTAGGGACATTGACGTAGGCAAAGAGTTGACATAGGCAAGACATTGACATAGGCAAAGAGTTCTTGGAAAAGACAGAGGCACAGGCAATCATAGCCAAAATTAACAGATGCAAATACATCAAATTGAGAAACTTCTGTCCTGCAAATGAAACACTCAGGAAAGTGAGGAGGCAATTGACAGATGGGAGAAATTATTTGCAAATTATACAACTGATAAAGGATTAATAACCAGAATACACAAAGAAATCAAGAATCTCTATAACAATAAAAATAATAACCCAGTTAGGAAATGGGCAAAGTACATAAACAGACATTTTTAAAAAGATTTTTATTTATTTATTTGACAGAGTTACAGACGGTGAGAGGGAGAGACAGAGAGAAAGGTCTTCCTTCCGTTGGTTCACTCCCCAAATGACTGCCACAGCCAGAGCTGCACCAATCCGAAGCCAGGAGCCAGGTGCTTCTTCCTGGTCTCCCATGCAGGTTCAGGGCCCAAGCACTTGGGCCATCCTCCACTGCCTTCCTGGGCCATAGCAGAAAGCTGGACTGGAAGAGGAGCAGCCAGGACTAGAACCCAGTGCCCATATGGGATGCCGGCACTGCAGGTGGAGGATTAACCAAGTGTGCCACCATGCCGGCCCCAAACAGACATTTTATAAAAGAAGAACTCCAAATAATCAACAGACACATGAAAAAATTTTCAGGATCACTAGCCATTAGGGAAATGCAAATAAAAAATACAGTGAAATTTCACCTCACCTCAGTTAGCATGGCTTTAATAAAGAAATCAACAAACAATATTGTGGGGAAAATGGTGCCTTAATCCAGTGTTAGTGGAATGTAAACTGGTAAAGCCACTATAGCCACTATGGAGGAAAATTAGGAGATACCACAGAAATCTGAATATAAACCTACCATGTGATCCAGCCATCCCACTCATGGGAATTTACTCAAGGGAAATGAAATAAGTAAATAAAAGAATGATCTGCACAACCATATTTATTGCAGATCAATTCACAATGCTAAGACATGGAATCATCCTAAATGCCCGTCACCGGAAGACTGGATAAATAAATTATGGGATATATGCAGTATGGAGTACTACACAGCAGTAAAAAAAAATGAAATCCAGTCATTTGCAACAAAATGGATGAATCTGGAAAACATCATATTTAGTGAAATAAACCAGTCCCAAGGAGACAAATACTGTATGTACTCCATGATCTGTGAGAACTAATAGAACACCTAAAATGAAATCTCTAGAAGTGAAATTGACACTTTGAGAAGGAACGACTTGAGCTCTGCTTGTCTTGACTCTCAAGGAACAGTTTTGTTGTTGTTGTTGTTCTTAATAATATTTGTTGAACTCTTAACACAATTAATCATATGTGTATAAAGTCCATTAAAGATGATCTCATTAAAAAATAAGAATGGGAATAAGAGAGGGAAGAGGAAGTGTGTAACTATAAAGCTGTATAGCTCTGCATTCATTCTTACAGACTTATATCTAAGGGTACAGTTTAAAAACTTTTCATGGGACCACAAATCCCATTAATCTTCATGGTAAAAATCCCATCTTAAGTGTTAAGTGTTAAATTGATATATAGATGGATCAAGTATCTGATAATAATAATAGATAGAATTAAAGAGGACAGAACATTCCAACATTGGAAACTGTCCACTCAGCAGACTCATAGGATGACAATTGCTTTAAGTCACACTCTGACCTCAGAATCAGCCCTTAAGGCATCCTGGTCTGTTTGAAAAGCCCATGAGAGCATTTCAGGCATGCAAATTCATGACACTGTGGCAAAACGTGTCCTACATGAAGGACCTTGGTGGGTGAGACCCTAGTGGAAAGAAGTGGCCATGAAAGAAGGATATGCTTTTTCTCTGAGGTGAGGAGAGAACTTCCACTTTGGTTATGGTCTTGTCTAAATATTGAAGGAGTTTGTGGACACAAAAGGCTTCCATAGCCTAGGTAGCTCATGTCAAGAACCTTGGGTTATCACTGACGTCATAGATAAGAGTGTTGATTGTTAAATTAACAACAGGAGTCACTGTGCACTAACTTCCTAAGCAGGACCTCTGTCCTCAATGAGTTGTATTATGAGTTAAATGTAAAACTTGTTTTCAAATACTTTTTTTTTGTGTATGTGTGTGTGTGTGTGCACGTGCAAATTATTGAAATCTTTACTTAGTATAGAGTTGGTGTTCTGTGTACAAAGTTAATTGAAAATGACTCTTAATGGAGAATGGGACTGGGAAAGAGAGAGGGAGGAGCAGGTTGGGTACTAGTGTGGATATGGTGGGAAAAATAATTATATTCCTATAGTTATACTTAAGAAATTTGTATTCATTAAATAAATCGTTTCTTTGGGAAAAATAAAAAAAGAGAAAGCTTTGACATATTTACCCAGAGATGCTTTACTCATAAAAAAATAGCTCATTCACAAAAGATTGAAAAAGAAGGAAGGAAGGAAGGAAGGAGGGAGGAAGGGAAGGAGGGAGGAAGGAAGAAAGAAAGAAAAAGAAGGAAAGAAGAAAGAGGAAGAGGAGAAAGGAAGGAAGCAAGGAAGGAAGGAAGGGAGGGAGGGAGGGAGGAAGGAAGGAAGAAAAAGAAAGAGCCTTGAGTGAATGATTGATGAAACACCTGCAGTAGAATAGATAGTGGCATTTGAGAAGAATGGGATTGGTATCAGTGTGGGTCAGAGTTATTTTATTCCTGCCACTAGATGTGGAACCCAAGTGAGGATTATTTCTCTTGGGTATTTTCCAGAGGTATCCTTATAAAAGGACTTCTCCATGGAGTCAGGCAACTTCAAAAACAGGAAGCTGGGACTTACTCTATGGCTCAGCAGCTGAGGAGGGATTGCAAATAGCCAAGCAATGGAGATCTGGACGATGAACAGGAAGCTGAGAACCTAGGTAATTGGAAACATAAATGCTGAGGGATGGGAAAGACCACTGGTCATGTGTAGAGCTGAAAGAAGTTTAGCATGATTGAATACTGCAGTGTATGTATGGCTCCAGGTTGGAGGAGTAGTATGTGATAAGGTGGGAGAGGGTTGAGAAGAGTACAGACTTTATTAGATATATTATGGAGCTTGGAATTTATCCTATGGACAAAGGGAAACTTTTTTTTTTTTATTTTTGACAGGCAGAGTGGACAGTGAGAGACAGAGAGAAAGGTAAACTAAGGATGTGCTTATGGGAAAGCAAACAGTGACCTGATTCATGTGTAGGAAGTGACTGACTTGAGGCAGGAAGAAAAGCTGGTTAAGGTGATAGGAGAATCAGATAATTCTCAGAACATGCTGTTACTGTTCAATGGGTGGTGAACACGAGGCCAAAGTAGGTAGGAGGAGCCAGATGCTGAATTCTGGAATGAGTTTATAGCATGGGAGGCAGGATGAGCAATACTTATGGGGAAGTATTTATTTGGTAATCGGTATGCAAGACTTCTGCTCAGAAGGAAGATTTGGGCCAGTGCTTTCTATATATGCCATTAACACACTCCACTTTTGAAGCCATCTGAGTAGAAAAACTAGACTAAAAAGACTGCATACAGTAAGCAGTGAAGATAGCTCAGAATAGAACCCAAGGGAATAATCCTAATTAGAAAAGAAGAATCAACAAAGAAGAAAAGGAACACCAGAAGAGAAGCAAAATCAAAAGAGAATAATTACATGAAGTATCCATGTCAGGGAGAAGTGTACTCATATAAGGAAACAGTCCTATAAGGTAAGGTCTTCACACTCATAGCCAAGGAAACTGAAATGAAACTAAATTTTTGTAGGCAAAAATTACCAAAAAATTATAAGACTTAATGTCAACAAGTAAATGAAGAAACAGGTACACTGTCAGTTGAGTGCTAAATTGGAACAAACTTCCTGGTGGTAGTTTCACAGCATCTAAAGATTATTATTCACAATATTGTTCAAGATCTTGTGGTCTAGCTGGAGGAATATGGTTAAAACTATATTTGATGATGGTATTATGATAGGATACCAGAGCACATAGCTTGGAATCTCCCTATATATTGTGATGGGCATATTTCAAAATTTTTTTATTATGAGAAAATACATAAAACATAAAATTTATCATTTTAGCTGTTTTCGGTGTACAATTCAGTGACATTAAGTACATTTATAAAATTGTTCAACCATCACCACTTTCCACTTCTAGAACTTTGTCATCATCCCAACTGAAACTCTGTATCTATTAGGCAGTAACTCCTCCTTTTCTTCTCTCTTAAACCCCTAGTTATCACAGTTGTACTTTTAGTCTCTATGAATTTGACTACTCAAGATACCTTATATAAAAGAAATGATACAATGTTCTTTTGTGACTAGCCTATTCATTTAGCATAATATTTTCAAGGCTCATTCATGTTGAGGCATGCATCAAATCTCATTCATTTTTAAGTTTGTATAACATTCCAACAAGAAATATTTCAAGAATACATGTCATTCACATGAAAAAATGTTCAGGATCACTAACAATCAGAGAAATGCAAATCAAAACCACAATGAGGTTTCACCTCACCCCGATGAGAATGGCTCACATTCAGAAATCTACTAACAACAGATGCTGGTGAGGATGTGGGGAAAAAGGGACACTAACCCACTGTTGGTGGGAATGCAAACTGGTTAAGCCACTATGGAAGTCAGTCTGGAGATTCCTCAGAAACCTGAATATAACCCTACCATACAACCCAACCATCCCACTCCTTGGAATTTACCCAAAGGAAATTAATTTGGCAAACAAAAAAGCCGTCTGCACATTAATGTTTATTGCTGCTCAATTCACAATAGCTAAGACCCTTTTAGTATTTTTTTTTGTTCTACTTAATACTATTGGTTGAATTCTGTAATTAATACACAATTATTCTTAGGTGTTTAAATTTAACTGAAAAGTGGTCCCTGTTAAATATAAGAGTGAGAATAAGAGAGGGAAGAGATGTACAATTTGGGACATGCTCAATTGGACTTGCCCCAAATGGCAAAGTTAGAAACATGCCAGGGGATTCCAGTTCAATCCCATCAAGGTGGCATGTACCAATGCCATCTCACTAGTCCAAGTGATCAATTGCTGTTCACAATTGATCATAGTGATAGGACTAAGAGTCAAAGGGATCACATAAACAAGACTAGTGTCTGCTAATACTAACTGATAGAATCAAAAAGGGAGAGAATGATCCAACATGGGAAGCAGGATACACAGCAGACTCATAGAATGGCAGATGTCCTAAACAGCACTCTGGCCTCAGAATCAGCCCTTAAGGCATTCGGATCTGGCTGAAGAGCCCATGAGAGTATTGTAGGCATGGAAAGCCAAGACACCCTGGGAAAAAAAAAAAAGAAGACCTAAATGAAAGATCTCTGTGAGTGAGATCCCAGTGGAAAGAACGGGGCCATCAAAGAAGGAGGTGCCTTTCTCTGAAGGGAGGAGAGAACTTCCACTTTGACTATGACCCTATCGGAATAAGATCGAAGTCGGCAAACCTTAAAGGCCTCCATAGCCTTGGCAACTCATGACTAGAGCCTAGGGAGATTACTGATGCCATGAACAGGAGTATCAAATGGTTAAGTCAACAACAGGAATCACTGTGTACTTACATCTCATGGGATCTATCCTTAATGTGTTGTCTAATGTTCAGTGATGCTATTACTAGTACTGAAACAGTATTTTTACACTTTGTGTTTCAGTGTGGGTGCAAACTGATGAAATCTTTACTTAGTATATACTGAATTGATCTTCTGTATATAAAGATAATTGAAAATGAAAAAAAAAAACACTTGGTGTTAAATTGGAAATTGTATAGAAAATTAATTAATTTTTAAAAAATATCATGTAGGATCTCTGTCTTTAATGTGCTGTACACTGTTATTTAATGCTATAACTAGTACTCCAACAGTATTTTTCACTTTGTGTTGCTATGTGGGGGCAAACTGTTGAAATCTTTACTTAATATATACTGAACTGATTTTCTGTATAGAAAGAGAATTGGAAATGAATCTTGATGTGAATGGAAGGGGAGAGGGAACAGGAGAGGGGAGGGTTGTGGGTGGGAGGGAAGTTGTGGGGGCGGGGAAGCCATTGTAATCCATAAGCTGTACTTTGGAAATTTATATTCATTAAATAAAAGTTAAAAAAAAAAAAGATGTCTGTTCAGCAGATTTATTTTATTTCACTTTGATATATGCTCTCTAATGGAATTGCTGGATCATATGATAGCTCTATTTTTAGTTTTTGAGGACCCTCCATACTGTTTTCTGCAAAGGGTGTATTAATTTTGTCCTTCTGCCAATAGTGTGCAAGTGTTTACTTTTCTCCATGTCTTTTTCAGCTCTTGTTATCTTTTGGATTTTTGATAATAGCTAATTAACTGGAATGAGTTGATACCTTATTGTGATTTTGATTTGCATTTTCTGATGATTACCAATATTGAACATTTTTTCATGTAACTGTTAGACATTTGTATGTCTTTGAAAAAGTTCTGTTTTGATCTATTGCCAATTTTTAAGTTGATTTGTTTTTATGCTATTGCATTGAATTCCTTGAATATTCGGGTTGTCTGCCCTTTGCTAGATGTATCCTTGCAAGTGTTTTCTCCCATTCAGTAGGCTGTCTTTTCACTCTGTTGATTGCTTTGTTGCTTAACAGAAGCTCTGTAGTTAGATGACATCCCACTTGTCTGTTTTCCTTTTGTTCTCTGTGCTTTTGGAGTCTGACACAAAAAACTCTTGCCTGTTGCAACGTCTTAAAGTGTTTCACCTATGTTTTCTTATAGTAGTTTCATGTTTTACATTCGGGTCTTTAATCCATTTTGATTGATTTTTGTGCATAGTGAGAGATAGAGGGTCTAGTTTCATTCTGTATGCAAACATCTAATTTTCCCAGTACCTTCTACTGAAAAAACTGTCTTTTCTGCAATGTGTGTTCACAGCACCTTTGTTAAAGAACAGTTCGGGTGCTGGCGCTGTGGCTCAGCGAGTTAAAGCCCCAGCCTACAGCATTGGTATCCCAAATGGGCGTCGGTTCATGTCCTGGCTGCTCCACTTCTGATCCAGCTCTCTACTATGGCCTGGGAATGCAGTGAAAGATGGCCCAGGTCTTTGGGCCCCTGCACCCATATGGGAGACCTGGAAGAAGCTCTTGGCTACTGGTTGTGGCCATTTGGGGAGTGAACCAGCGGGTAGAAGATCTCTCTCTCTGAAACTCTGTCTTTCAAATAAATCTATTTTTTTAGAAGAACAGTTGGATGTAGATGTGTTGGTTGGTTTACTTTTAGGCCTCTATTCTCTTCCATCGATCTGTTTGTCTGTGTTTATGCCAGTACCATGCTGTTTTTGTAGTATTTTTGAAGTCCAGTAGCATAATGCCTCCTGCTTTTTTTTTTTTTTTGCTCAAGATTGCTTTGTCTATTCAGGGTCTCTTGTGGTTCCATATGGTTTTTATTAAGATTTATTTTATTTGTTTGAAAGACAGAGTTATAGAGTGAAAGACACACACACACACACACACAGATAGAGAGCGCTTCCATCTGCTGGTTCATTCCCCAAATGGTGGCTGCAATGGCCAGGACTGGGCCTGACTAAAGCCAGGAGCCAGGAGCTTTTTTTTGATCTCCCACGTGGATACAGGGGCCAACTACTTGGGTCATCTTCCATTGCTTTCCCAGGCACATTAGCAGTGGAGCAGCCAGGACTTGAATTGGCACCCATATGAGATGCTGGAACCTCAGGCAGCAGCTTTACCCGCTATGCCACAGTGCTAGCCCCTTCATACAAATTTTGATGGTTTTTTTTTTCTAGTTTTGTGAAAATGTCATTGACATTTTGATAGGTATTGCACTGAATCTGTAAATTTCTTGAGGTGGCATGGACATTTTTACATTAATTCTTCCAATTCATGAGTATGGAATAACTTTCCATTTCTTTGTGTCTTCTTTCATCAGTGTCCTACAGTTTTCATTGTAAAGATTTTTCTTTTCTCTGATAAAATTTATTCCTAGATATTTTTTTTTCTGGATTTTGGAAATGGAATCGCTCTCTTGATTGCTTTTTTAGATAACTTGTTATTGGTAAATAATACTATTGATTTTTGCACATTGACTTTGTATATTGCAACTTTTTCAAATCATTTATTAATTATATCTTTGTTGAAAAATTTGGGATTTTTTTTCTTTTCTTTTTAAAGATTTATTTATGTATTTGAAAGGAATATTTACAGAGAGGCAGAGTCAAAGAGAGAGAGAGAGGTCTTCCATCCACTGGTTCAATCCCCAAATGGCCGTGAAGGTCAGAGCAGTACCAATCAGAAAGCAGGAGCCAGGAATTTCTTCCGGTCCCCCACGTGGGTGCAAGACTTTGCCCATCTTCTACTGCTAGATTGGAAGGGGGGCAGCAGAGAGCTAGATTGGAAGGGGGGCAGCCAGGACTAGAACTGGCGCCCATATGGGATGCCAGCACTGCAGGCGGTGGCTTTACCCGCTATGCCACAGTGCCGGCCCTGGGATTTTCTATATAAGATTGTGTCATTTGCAAATAGTGACAGTTTGACTTGTCATTTTCCAATTTGGATGCCCCCCCCCCCCTTTTTTTTGTATTTCCTAATTGCCCTAGCAAGAATTTTCGGTACTATGTTGAATAAAAGTGGTAACATTTTTGTCACTGAAATCTAGAAAACCTTTAGCTTTTCCCCATTCAATATGGTAGTAGGCATTGGCTTGTTATAGAGGGGCTTTATTATGTTGAAATATGTGCCTTTATACCTCACTTAATCCGAATTTTTTACCATGAAAGAATATTGGAATTTATAAATGCCTCTTCTGCATTTATTAAGATGGTCATCTGGTTTTTACTATTCATTCTGTTGAAGTGGTGTATTATATTTATTGATTTGTATATATTGAACTGTACTTGCATTCTTGGGATGAATTCTACTTGATCATGGTGAATAATCTTTTTCATTTCCTATTGGATTTATTTGCTAGTATTTTTTTAATTTTTAAAAAAAAAATTTTTTTTATTTTTTACAGGCAGAGTGGACAGTAGAGGGAGACAGAGAGAAAGGTCTTCCTTTTTGCCGTTGGTTCACCCTCCAATGGCCGCCGCGGTAGGTGCGCTGCGGCCGGCGCACCGCACTGTTCCGATGGCAGGAGCCAGGTGCTTCTCCTGGTCTCCCATGGGGTGCAGGGCCTAAGCACTTGAGCCATCCTCCACTGCACTCCCTGGCCACAGCAGAGAGCTGGCCTGGAAGAGGGGCAACCGGGACAGGATCGGTGCCCCGACCGGGACTAGAACCCTGTGTGCTGGCGCCGCAAGGCGGAGGATTAGCCTACTGAGCCACGGTGCCAGCCTATTTGCTAGTATTTTGTTGAAGATTTTTGCATCTATATTTATCAAGGATATTGATCTGTAGCTTTCTTTTTTGTTGTTTGCTTGTCTTGTTTTTAGTATCAAGGTAATTTTGGCCTTGTAGAATGAGGTTGGAAAAATTCTATCCTCTTTTTTTTAATATTTTAAGAAGAGTGAATATTTGTTCTTTAAATATTTGGTAGAATTCAGCAGTGAGAACACCTTACACTGGAATTTTCTTTGAAAGTTTTTTTTTTTTTTTAAGATTTATTAATTTATTTGAGAGGCAGAGTTAGAGAGAGAGAGAGAGAGAGAGAGATATCTATCCACTGGTTTGCTCCCCAAAGGCCACAATGGCCAGAGCTGGGCTGATCCAAAGCTAGGATCCAGGAGCTTCTTCCAGGTCTCCCACATGGGTGAAGGTGCGTAAGCACTTGGGTCATCTTCTGCTGCTTTCCCAGGCCATCAGCAGGGAGCTGGATCAGAAATGGAGTAACCAGGACTTGGACTGGTGCCCATATGGGATGCTGGAGCCACAGGTAGAGATTTAACTTATTACATCACAATGCAGGCCCTGATATATATATTTTTAACTGATTCAATCTTGTTTCTCAGTCATCTGTTTAGGTATTGTATTTCTTCATGAATCAGTTAAAGTGTATCTGTCCAGGAATTTGTACATTTCTTATAGGTTATCAAATTTGTTGGCATATAATTGCTCAGAATAATCTCTAACAATTCTCTGTATTTTGGTGGTGTCAGTTATAACATCTCCATTTTTATCTCTGATTTTATTTATTTGAATTTTCTCTCATTTTCCCTTTCTTAGTATAGCTAAAACTTTTGTTAAATTTCTTTATTTTTACACGGAACAATCTGTCCTTTTCATATATTTTGGAGTATTTTTAGTCTCTTTTTCAATTATTTTTTCTCTGAGTTTTATAATTTCTTTTATTCTACTAATTTTGGACTTGATTTGTTCTTGTTTTTCTAGTACTTTGAGGTACAGTGGCAGGTTGTTTATTTGAGATCATTCTGCCTTTTTTTTTTTTAATAGAATTTATTTATTCAGATGAGAGGCAAAGACATAGAGACAGATAGAGCCAGGTAAAGAGAGAGCGGAAGCTCCCATCCACTGGTTCACTCCCACAATGAGGTTTCACCTCACTGCAGTTAGAATGGATCTCATACAGAAATCAACAAACAATGAATGCTGGTGAAGATGGAGGGAAAAAGGTGAGGATGTGGTAATGTAAACTAGTACAGCCATTGTGGAAGACAGTAGGGAGTTACCTCAGAAAGCTGAAAATAGATATACTATATGACCAAGCAATCCCACTCTTGGGAATTTACCCAAGGGAAATGAAGTCCTCATTGAAAGAATTATCTTTATCCCCATGTTTATTGCAATGCAATTTCCAAGAGTTAAGATATGTAATCAACCCAGATGTCCATCAAGTGATGACTGGATAAAGAAATTACGGTATATATACACTATGGAATACTACTCAGTGGTAAAAAAAAAGAAAGAAAGAAAGAAAGAAATCCTGTCATTTGCAACAAAATGGATGCAACTGGAAATCGTTATACTTACTGAAATAAGCCAGTCCCCATATACAAATACCATACATTTTCCCTGATCTGTGGTAAGTAACAGAGTATCAAAAATGTATGTATATGAGTGAAATTGACATTTTTATCTTCAATGATTGTTTACAGCCCTGAACAGTGTGTTTTTCTTCTTCTTCTTCTTCTTTTTTTTTTAAAGAAGTAATTATTTACTTGAAAGAGTTACAGAGAGGCAGAGACAGAGAGAGACAGGTCTTTCATCTGCTGGTTCACTCCCCAGATGGCTGAAATAGCTGCAGCTGGGCCAATCTGAAGCCAGGATCCAGGAGCTTCTTCTAGGTCTCCCACATGGGTGCAGGGGTCAAAGAACTTGGACCAACTTCCACTGCTTTCCCAGCTCAAAGCAGAGAGCTGGATAAGAAGTGGAGCAGGCCCGCGCTGCGGCTCAATAGGCTAATCCTCCGCCTTGCGGCACCGGCACACCAGGTTCTAGTCCCGGATGGGGTGCCGGATTCTGTCCCAGTTGCCCCTCTTCCAGGCCAGATCTCTGCTGTGGCCCGAGAGTACAGTGGAGGATGGCCCAAGTCCTTGGGCCCTGCACCCACACGGGAGACCAGGAGAAGCACCTGGCTCCTGGCTTCGGATCAGCGTGGTGCGCTGGCCGCAGTGTGCCGGCTGTGGCAGCCATTGGAGGGTGAACCAATGGTAAAAGGAAGACCTTTCTCTCTGTCTCTCTCACTGTCCACTCTGCCTGTCAAAAAAAAAAAAATAAATTAGTTAAAAAAAAAAAAAAAAGAAGTGGAGCAGCCGGGACTTGAACCAGCGCCCATATGGGATGCCAGCACTGCTGGTGGTGGCTTTACCTGCTATGCCACAGCGCCGACCCTCTTTTTTTCCCTTGTTACTATTTGATGAACTCTTTACTTAGTGTAGGGTTAATTTGATGAGTATAAAGTAAACTGAAAATAGATCATTGTAAAAATTAATAGAGGGATTAGGAGAGGAAGAAGGAGGAAGGGTGGGAGTGTGGGCAGGAGGGAGGGCAGGGTAGGAAGTATCACTATGCTCCTAAATCCATATACATGAAATGTGTATACCTTAAATGAAATTTAAAATGTAAAATTTATTTATTCATATGATAGGCAGAGTGACAGAGAATGATAGAGACAGGTAAAAAGAGAGTGAGAGAGCTCCCAAATAGCAACAGTAGGTTGAGCAAGGCTGGAACAACGTCAGGAGCTAGGTTTTCCCTGTGAGTGGTAGGGACCCAGTTACTTGAGCCATCTCCATTTCCTCCTGGGATCTGCAATAGCAGAAAGCAGGAGTCAGGATCCAGAGCTGGATTTTGAGCCTTTGTATTCTGATATGGGATCTGGGCATTTTAACTGCTAAGCTAAACTTAACATTATAAAGATAAAAAAAAAAGAGATAAAAATGCTAAAAAATACTAATGCTGCATTCCTCCCCATATTTTGAATTTTTGATATACCACTTTACAACTTTCCACATTGCTTATTTCTTAACAACAGTTACTATTTTAAAATTATTTTCAGTTTTTATCTTCATATTATCTTCATTGAATCATTTCTCTACATTTTCATGAAGTTCTTTGTTCTGCAAGCAGCTATTTTTAATTTTTCATGCAAGAATTTACTGGTGTCAATTGCTATCTAGTTGGTTTCTGGCACTTTATTTATTTCCATAGGTGAAGTTGTGAATTCCTGGAAGTTCTTGATAAGTATTGGTATAGAATGTTATCAGTGAATTGAAGGTTAGTCATTTTTCCCAATCTTCATACTTCGGTTTTCATACTTCTGACTGCCTTCCAGAAAGTTTAAGCAGTTAGTTTTATTTTCTCTGAGCTATTAGACACTTCTGCTATTTAACACTGGATGGAGCACAAACTTGAGCTTAGCCATGAGCCCACTGCTGTGTGCAATCACTATTTAAGCACAAGAGGGAGTCCCAACCCCAATTTTCTCCCAATTCTGCAGTTGGTGCGTTGCTCAGAATGAACTGGGGAAAGGTAGTCAGTCTTTGCCAGCCTCTTCCTGAGGCTAGGTTGGGCCACAAACCTAGTTCTGTGGCCGCCAGTGCTACAATCCTAGGTCACGCCCAGAGCCTACAGCCTGCCAATACCAGTGCAACACTGGGGTAGAACCAAGGACCACACTACTATGGGCTGTTCCTGTTGAGGTAACTTGTGCCCTGAGGCCACTACAACCAGGAGAAGGTGATGTGGGCTGGATACTCATCTGAGCAACTGGAGCCTTGGATCTCCACTTGGCACCATAGTAGGTCCAGGGGATCTATCCATTGGCACTGGCTTGGGGGCAAGGACTGTTGGGATCTGTCCAGTGTTGTCCCAAGAGGCAGCCCTTTTTTCTGCAATCTATTGTTCTGCAGTCTGCTAGAGACTGAGAAAGGGTGGTGGAGGAGATGCTTTGGCCACCTGGCTTGAAAGGATCAAAACACTCAGTCTGCAGAAACAGGGCTGGGAACTGGGGCCACAGGGCCCTGTGTGGCCTTGGGTTTTACCACCCTGCTTTGGTACTGGCTTTCAAATGTAATGTCTGGACTCAAGTCCCTCTCCCTCTCCAAGTAGGAGCTGAGGCATCTCTCTCCATACTGAGCTACTTGGATTTGAGTGAGGGATGACATAAGCAACTCTTTTTTTTCTTCCTTTCTTCAATGCATTTTTTTCCTATTACTATACTCAAACCAGGCACTAGGGTCTCTTGCCTGGCTTCTTTAGCTCTTGTGAAGGTGACTTGGGGGCATGAATAGTAGTCCAAATTGGTGTCTTTATGGGGAGATGATTGCTAGAGTGCCTTATTCAGCTGCCATCTGGCTCTGCTTTTCCCGCAGTGTATTTTTATCTATTAGCTCATGCACTCTTTTTAAAAGGAGAGGGATGCATGTCCACTTTTAGGAACCACGAGAAGTCTCTGGAAGCCTGGTATGCTTTCCCATCTCCATGGAAACACCTCCTCATCATGAAATAGTGGTGTTGGAAGTAAGAAGACCACTGAATTATTCCCGGCGATAGCCGGGACCTGTAGAGGGTTGGGCTTTCTATTTCTGGGAAATGAGGGAGGGTGGATGTGGTTTCAGGGAACTGAAGGAATGCCCAGCAACTGCGTGATCAGAGGAGAATGCAACTGAAATGTGGAAATTTGGGACAGTATTTGCTGAAATTTCTAGAAACTCCCCTCTCTAGGAGATGAGCCTTAGTTTCAGAAAATCCTGTTGCTGCAGAAAAACTGTGTGTTGTGTGTGTCTACTGATACTGGTCGCGGAGGGGAGGGCGGTTGCAGGAGCATGCTTTGTGGGTTCTTTTCCTCAGCTTAGTATAGAAATAAGCAGCCAGGGAACAATTTGCAAAGAGGCAGAAACTTTTATTAGATAGAAAAGAAACTTTGATTTAATTGGAAAGCGACAGAGAAAGGTGTGGTCCGAGAGGAGAGCAGGCAGAGTGCCCAGGTGGGACACTGGCTCTGAGGAAGTGTCCCGGGTTTTTAAGGCATTACTGCTTTTTCATTGGGTCATTTTGTGGGGGTTTCACATACTGTATGTTGACTGGCTTGGGACTCATGGTGATAGCAGGGGTCTCCTGGAGACAGTTTGTCTCCTTAGGGGCTCAGCCCCCTCCGCTGGTAGCTCTGGGTGGAAGATTGCAACTAACTCGAAGGTGGGATTTAAAACCGCAAGGGTCACACAAGATGGCCTGGACCTCCTGGAGCCAGTCCAACTGTCCCCAGGGGCTCAACCCCTTCCTCTGCCGGCTCTGGATGAGAGATAGCAACCACTCTGAAGGTGTCATTTAAGGCCGCAAGGTCACACATGCAGCTATTAGAGGGGGAGATACCAATCAGTCTGGAGTCAAGCTTTCCAGCCACAGCTGGCAGCCTGCTTGTAAAGGACATTCTACCTACATCAGAAAGGCCCATGGATTACCCCCACCCCACAGCCTCACCAGATGGCCTCATCTGCCATGACTTCTTCTTCTTCTTCTTCTTTTTTTTTTTTTTTAAAGATTTATTTATTTATTTGAAAGGCTGAGTTACAGAGAGAAAGGAGAGGCAGAGAGAGAGAGAGAGAGACAAGTCTTTCATCCACTGTTCATTCCCCAGTTGGCTGCAATGGCCGGAGCTGTGTGGATCCGAAGCCAGGAACCAGGAGCTGCTTCTGGGTCTCCCATGTGGGTGCAGGGGCCCAAAGACTTGGGCCATCTTCCACTGCTTTCTCAGGCCATAGCATAGAGCTAGATCGAAGTGGAACAGCCGGGACTTGAGCTGGCACCCATATGAGATGCTGGCACTGCAGGCGGCGGCTTTACCTGCTATGTCACAGAGCCAGCCCCCATGGCTTCTTTTTAAGATTCTGAGTTTAGCCTTTTGCCTGGAACTACAAGATAACTAGAAACTTTGAACAGAAGTAGTGCGGTTCTTTTGTTGGAAGGGATCGACATGCTTAAGTTGTGGCCTATGAAAGAATACAGTAGGCTTTTTGTGAGCAATTTGTGTCCTCTTTATGAGGCTGTATGAGATAAACTTTTTTGCAGTATGAGGAAAAACTTTAGAACTAGGAAGACTGAACAAATGCAGCGACTTGTTACAATCACCTCAAGCTGATTGTGTTTCCTTCTCTGCTTTTTACGCTTAGAAGTGACATGGGATAGGTAGGCAGCCAGCTAGGTGGTTCTGCTGAGCTGGAAGTCATAATCAAAATGCCCTCTTTCCCAGGATAATCTGCTTCATCAGGGACCTAGGGAGGGAAGCCATGGAAATACGGATGTTGAACTCTATAGGGAATTTGTGGAGGTGCCGTGTAATTTCCAGGGGGCTTTATACCTAGAGGTACCACCCCCAACCTCAAAGTCAAGGCCAATAATTGGGAGGGGCTCTCTCTCTCTCTCTCGCTCTCGCTCTCGCTCTCGCTCTCACTCTCACTCTCTTTCTCTCTCTCCTGCTATAAAACACAGCTGAAGGGGCTGCAGGGTGCTCTTTCCCTGTTTTCCCTCCCCTAACTTCTTTCAGGAATCTTCTGGCCCATTGCCCACTCATGAGTATTTCCATGTGTGGCATAACCCATGCTGTGTGTGTGTGTGTGTGTGTGTTCACACATCTGTGTGTGTTCACGTTTTCACCTTTTAAATAAATTTTTATCACTTTGTGCACCTTCTATGTATCAGCACTTATCATGTGTGTCTTTGTACATGACAAGGGCCTGGAGTAAAAATTTATGCACCCCTCTCCCACATCAGAAGCACAAAGATTTCAGGCCCACTTTTAACTACATAGAACCTTAAAAAATAATGCTTTTAACATTGCTTATGGATTTATTTTCCTTTCCAATTCCTCTTTAGCTTTTATATTAATTTATCACAGTTCAATAAAGTGATGATATGTAAATTTGAGCAGTTTTCTGTTTATCAGATATAACTGATTGAGAATCTCCTTATTAAAAATAAGATTACCCATATATAATGATAAACATAAAGCAGCCACTTTTGAAATAATTCTGGTGAGAAGTGCCTGGAACTTATTTAAAATTTAAATTGAAAAGCATTTCTAAGATATGTAAAAGAAAACTTAAATGGATAACTATATAATATTCTCATATAGAAAGAAAGGTATTTTAGTCTTCTTAGATGTCCATGATGAAACAGCACAGACTAGGGCTGCTAAGGTCTGGATGTTTGTGTCCCCCTTGAAATCATCACCCCAAAATGATAGTATTAGGAAGTAGGCTCTTTGATGATTAGATCTTGATGAAGTGGAGCCTCCAAAAATGGGATTAGTTCCCATTTCAAGAGACCCTGGTGTGTTCCCTTGTGCCTCCCACCATTAGTAGGTTCCATCTATGAAGCAGGAAACAGGTCCTCATCAAGACACCAAGTCTGTTGGTACCTTGATCTTGAACTTTCTGCCTTCTAAAACTGTGAGAAATTTCTTCTGTTTATGAACTACCCAGCCTATAGTATTTTGTTATGACAGCATCCCAAACAGGCTACGACAAGTAGTTTTAACCACAAAAATTAATTTTGTCATAGTTCTGGAAGTCAGAAGTCCACGAACAAGGTGCCAATACATTCTGTTTCTGGTCAGGGCTCTCATTTTGACTTGAAGACAGATGGATTTTGCTGTGTCCTCACATGGCCTTTTTTCTGTGCACATGCTGTGGGTGAGAACTCTGCTGTTCCTCCTATTCTTATAAGGGCACCACTTCTTTTGAATTAGGGACCCCACCTTGATGACTTGATTTAGCCTTAATTACTTTTCTAAAAGGCCAAATCACTTTGTGGACAGGAGAAGTGTTAGGACTTCAATATATGAATTTTTGGGGAACACAATTCAGTTTATAACAAAGGGAGGCAATGAAGACATTGGCTCAAGCCTGACAAGTGAATTTCCAGTTCCGGTGCTGAGGCTGTTGGTGGTGGTGGTGGGGGGTTGTCAGGGGATAGAGGCTGAGGAACCTAAAAATATGATTGCTTCCTTCATCTGAAAGAATACATTCCAACATGCTCAGGCATATTCTGAGTAAGAATATATGGGGATTAAGGGGTGCTGGAAAGATTATTCATGTTAGGTACTGAACATAATAGAAAGTTTTACATATGTGCATATATATATATATATATATAAAAGATTTATTTATTCATTTGAAATGCAGAGATACACAGAGAGAGGGAGACACATAGAGAAAGAGTTTCCATCTTGGTTCACTCCCCAAATGGCTGCAATGGCCAGAGCTGGGCCAGGCCAAAGCCAGGAGCCAGGAACTTCATCCAAGTCTCCCATATAGGTGGCAGGGGCCCAAGCACTTGGGCTATCTTCTGCATTTTCCCCAGGCACATTATTAAGGAGCTGGATTAGAAGTTGAGCAGCAGAGACTCAAACTGGTGCTCACATGTGATGCTGGCCCCAAGCATGCAGGGGTGGCTTGACCTGCTGGCCCCAATCATATTCACTTTTAACATAGGATGAAAGATAAGTCTTTAAGAAAGGGGGAGTTCGCATTTACTTATTTATTTATATTTGTAATAAATGATGCAAAATGATAGCAAAGGGGGAAATTCCCTTGTCCTCCTTGTTAAAAACAAAATCTAGATGTATTACAGTTAAACGATTTTAAAACATCCAATCACAGAAAGATACAAGCGAATCTTCATCAAATCTTTGAGGATACCAGTATTTTACTTTTTAAATGCAGAAATCATGAGAATAAGATTATAAGAAATATAGATTTTTAGTAGATAAGAGTAAAAACTTTTGCATGTTTGAAAAGGAGAAATAAAAAATAATCAAAAGTATCTGTTACCTGTATGAGAGACACATGGTGGCACATGGGAAAATGTGTCATTTTCTTTACAGGGCTCTCCCTTTCCATGAACTTACTGCTGTGTAATTACTTCCTCCCTTTCTCCTTGAGTTATATAAAATATATACAATCAAATTCAAGGGTTTGTTGTGTACATATGCAAGGACCCTTTCCTAAGGTTATAAGAAAGTGGAATTAAACAATGTTAAATTTTTTTTTGAAAAAAAAATCTCAGAGATCATGCATATGAGGGGGTTTTAAAAACTTTCATGGGAAACGAATATTAAGAAAGTGTGCATGGATTTTGAAATATTTTTGCACCAAAATAAACTTATTCATTATTTTGAAAAATTTTGTTATCGTGAGAGGCAAAGACTCTCACATCTACTGTTTCACTCCCCAAATGCCTGGAAGCCAAGAATTCAGTTCAAGTAATTGAGTGGCAGCGACCCAACTACTGGAGCCATTACTGGTGCCTCCCAGGGTGTTCATTAGCAGGAAAGTGCAATCAGGAGTGACACTGGGACTGCAACCCAGACACTGCCATATGGGTTGGGGCATCCCAGGCAGTGTCTTAGCTGCTGGGCCAAATGACCATCCTAGACAATCAATTATATTTTTCTAGAAATGTTTTAAAATATACTTGTGTCTATTTGTGTATGTAGTGGTGCCTAGTAAGCCTCTGTGTACTTTGAAAAGATTTATTTACTTATTTGCAAGGCAAAGCAAGGTGGGTGGGGGAAAGGGAGAAAGAAGGAGAGAAAGAAAGAGATCTTCCACCCACTGGTCCACTCTCTAAATGGCCACAACAGTCAAGTTTTGGACAGGCTAAAGCCAGAAGCCATGAGCTCCTTCCTGGTCTTCCATATGGTGGGAGGGGCCCATGTACATGGGCCATCTTCCACTGCCTTCCGAGGCACACTTGCAGGAAGCAGAGAGTAGCTGGGGCTGGAACCAGGCACTCCCATATGGGATTGCTGGCCCAGCAAGTGGTGGTTTTACCTGCCACCCTCCAACACCAATACCAGCCTTTTGTGTGTGAGTGTGTGTTTTAGAAGTTTGTGTGGGTGGGGTGGGACAAGTGAGTGTGGATTAGTTCTTTTATGAAAAAAATTTTACTACTGACTTTTTTTTTTTTTTGGACAGGCAGAGTGGATAGTGAGAGAGAGAGACAGAGAGAAAGGTCTTCCTTTTTGCCATTGGTTCACCCTCCAATGGCTGCTGCGGCCAGCTCGTTGCGCTGATCCGAAGCCAGGAGTCAGGTGCTTCTCCTGGTCTCCCATGCGGGTGCAGGGCCCAAAGACTTGGGCCATCCTCCACTGCCTTCCCGGGCCATAGCAGAGAGCTGGCCTGGAAGAGAGGCAACCGGGATAGAATCCGGCTCCCCAACTGGGACTAGAACCCCGTGTGCCGGCGCCGCAAGGCGGAGGATTAGCCGGTTAAGCCGCGGCGCCGGCCAATTTACTACTGATTTTTAAAAATTTATTTAAGGCCGGCGCTGTGACTCACTAGGCTAATCCTCCGCCTGCGGCAACGGCACCCTGGGTTCTAGTCCCAGTTGGGGTGCCAGATTCCGTCTCAGTTGCTCCTCTTCCAGTCCAGCTCTCTGCTGTGGCCCAGGAGGGCAGTGGATGATGGCCCAAGTCCTTGGGCCCTGCACCTGCATGGGAGACCAGGAGAAGCACCTGGCTCCTGGCTTTGGATCAGTGTGGTGTGCCGGCTGCTGTGCACCGCCGGAGCGGCCATTGGAGGGTGAACCAACGGTAAAGGAAGACCTTTGTCTCTGTGTCTCTCTCTCACTGTCCACTCTGCCTGTCAAAAAAAAAAAAATTATTTAAAAGGCAAATAGATAGAGATGGAGGGAGGGAGGGAAGGAGGGAGGGAGGAAGAGAGAGAGAGAGAGATATCATTTCCTCGTTCATTCCCCTATTCATATGCTGACAATTTCCAGGGCTAGGCCAGGACAAAGCCAGGAGCCTGGAACTCAATCCAGGTCTCCCTTGTGAGTGTTAGGAACACAAGTACTTGAGACATCATCCACTGCTTTCCCAGGTGCATTAGCAGTAAACTGGAGCAAAACCCAGGACTCAAACTAGACACTTTGATAAAGGATGCAAGCATTCCAACTGGTGGCTTAATCCACTGCACTACAATACTCACCTCATAGCTCTTTAACTAGTTTAATCTCATATCCTACTTCCTCCTGCAAAACCATTTTGAGGACTGCCATGTCTTGTATAAATTGTGTAACAGTAGGGTATTGAGAGAAGAAACTGGTCTGGGATGTGCTTTAGTCTGTCCAGGCTATTATAACAAAACACCATAGACTGTGTCATTTAAAAATAATAGAAATTTATTTCTCACTCAATATCCTTGCAGCTGGAAAGGCCAAGACCAAGGCATTGAGAGATCCTGTTTCTGATGAGGGCTGCTGCCTCTTTCACAGACCAAGCCTATTATTTATTTATTTCCATTATTTATTTATTAGAGACAGTAAGAGGGAGAGAGAAAGCACTCCCGTCTGCTGGTTCACTCCCCAAATGCCCACAGTGACCAGGGCTGGGCTGGGCCAGGCTGAGCCAGGCTGACGTTGGGAGCTGGGAACTCATTCCAGGTCTGGATGTGGATAGCAGAGACCCAGTGACTTGGATCACCACTGCTGCCTTCCAGGATCTGCATTGGCAGGCAGCTGGAGTCAGGACCCAGAGCCGGGAATTCAACGATGGTATTCCCATCTGCGACAAAAGTGTCTTAACCTGTTTATTAACCCATAGGCCGAAGACCCTTTTTACTGTGTTCTCACATGGCAGAGTGGACAGGGGGTCTCCCTTGACCCTCTTTTATAAGGACACTGATCCCATTCACCAGAACTCTGCCAGTGCATACCTTTATCACCTTCCAATGCTCCACCTCATGATACCATAACCCTGGGACTAAGGATCTCAAAATATGAATTTGGGGGGGTGCAAACATTCAGACTATAATGAGGTGAGACTGGTTTCCAGGGACCAATTCTGCTTCCTCTGATTAGACCTGGGGTGATCAGTGTAATCCTTGTTTTCTCACTCTCCCCGCCCCCAGTAGGCCTTTCAGAGTGGACAACGTGGCCTGACATCCATCCCCTCACTTCTGCTCTTCCTTCTGCTTTTCTGTTGGGGTGGCTGGTACAGAGAGATGGCTGATGCTCCATCCTGGACTCGGGGAAAAGGGAGGACTTGCAGCCCTTGGCTCTTGGCACTTCTTCTGCCCCTTCCTTCATTGGTAGTTGCAACAAAAGTGCTGTTTACAATGGCAATTAATGGCAAAAAAAAAAAAAGTAATTTGACATCAAAGTCACCCAGGAGTTGGGGTTTTGGTGTAGTCGGTAAAGCCTGTGATGCTGGCATCCCATAGGCACTGTTGTGATGAGCTGCTAAGGGGACCATGGCTGGGGGACCCACACCATCAGGTAACTGTGGCTGACGCCATGCTGTTCTGTGGGTCACTGACAGGGCACACACATCCCCAAGGTGCAACTGTGCGTGCCAACCTGCCTATCTGTGAGCCTAATGGGCACTGATTTGTGTCTCCATTGTTCCACTTCTGAACCAACTCCCTGCTCATGGAAAGCAGTGGATGATGGCCAAAAACTTGGGCCACTGCTATCCAAGTGGGAAACCCAGAAGAAGCTCCTGGCTCCTGCCTGGCCAGCGCTGGCCATTGCAGACACTTGGGAATGAAACCAGTGGATGGAAGATATCTCTCCCTCTCTCTGTGTCTCTCCCTCTCTGAACCTCTGACTCCCGAATAAATAAATAAATCTTTAAAAAAAAAAAGTCACCCAGGCCGGTGCCATGGCTCACTAGGTTATTCCTCCACCTGCAGTGCCAGCATCCCATATGGGTGCTGGGTTCTAGTCCCGGTTGCTCCTCTTCCAGTCCAGCTCTCTGCTGTGGCCCAGGAGGGCAGTGGAGGATGGCCTAAGTGCTTGGGTGCCTGCACCTGCATGGGAGACCAGGAAGAGGTACCTGGCTCCTGGCTTCAGACTGGTGCAGCGCCGGCCGTAGAGGCCATTTGGGGAGTGAACAAACGGAAGGAAGACCGTTCTCTCTGTCTCTGTCTCTCACTGTCTATAACTCTATCTGTCAAATAAATAAAAAAATAAAATAAAAAATTCACCCAAACAATAGCTAAAGGGCTAATATCTTTGCTGCATATATATTTGACAAAACTCAATAAAAAGTGCACCAAACCACAAAAGATAGAAGATCAATAGACGTGAACCACTGAGTATAAAAGAGAAAACAGGAGTCTCAAACTCAGGGAGTTTGGAGGTAGACTGCATGGGTTAAAATACTCCTTTTACCACTACTTGTATATCTTTGGATGAATTAGTTAATTTCTTTATCTTAGTTTCTTCATCTGTAAAATGGGGATAGTAAGAGTAATAATGATAACACCTAACATCTATGATTATTTTAAGTACCAAAATACAAAATTCCTAGAATATGACTAGCACATATGCTATTTAAGTGATCCGTTAATAATATTATTATCATTGCATTGGAGATGTAAAAATGGGGCTGTTGCTGTGGCTCAGTGGCTTAAGCTACTGCTAATAATGGCAGCATCCCATATATGTGCTTATTCAGGTCCCAGCTGCTCCACTTCTGATCCAGCTCCCTGCTAATGCACCTGGGAAAGCAGGTGAAGATGGCCCAAGTGCTTGGGCCCCTGCCACCCACATAGGAGACCTGGATGAAGGTCCTGGCTCCTGACTTTGGCCTGGCCCAGCCCTGGCCATTGTGGCCATTTGGGGAGTGAACCAGCAGATGGAAAATCTCTGTCTCTGTAAATCTGCCTTTCAAATAAATAAATAAATCTAAAAAAATGTAAAAATGCTAAGTGAAAAGTAGTAAGACAATACATAAAATTAAAAAATGTAAAAACACAAGGCATAGTGAAATTGTCATTCTTTTTAAAAATTTATTTATTTGAAAAACAGAGTTACTCAAAGAGGGAGAGAGAGAGAGAGAGAGAGAGAGAGAGAGAGAGAGAGATCAATCTTCCATCTACTGGTTCACTCCCTAAATGGCTGCAACAGCAAGGGCTGGACCATGCTGAAGTCAGGAGCTAAGAGTTTTATCCAAGTTTCCCACATGGGGGCAGGGACCCAAGGACTTGGGCCATCCTCCTCTGCTTTCCTAGCTGCATTAGCAGGGAGCTGGATCAGAAGTGGAGCAGCCAAGACATGAATGGGTGGGTGCCCACATGGGATGCCAGCGTTGCAGGTGGTGGCCTCACCTGCTATACCCCAATATGCTGACCCCAAAATTGGTGTTCTTATACAAGGAGGGTAGTATTTAATACAGATTTCATACTTTGGGTAAGAAATTTGTTTTATACACCTTGAATTATCAGAACTGTTGACCTGGTAATTGCAATATTTTTTAAGTTTTACTTATTTATTTGAAAGGTAGGTAGAAAGAGATCTTCCATCCACTGGTTCACTTTCCAAATGACTACAAAGACTGATTGTGGTCCAGGCCAAAATCAGGAACCTGGCACTCCATCCATGTCTTCCATGTGGATGGCAGGGACCCAAGCACTTGGGTAATTTTTACTGCTTTCTCAAATGCATTGGCAGGGAGCTGGATTGGAAGAGGAGCAGCCAGGACTCAAACTGGCCTCTGATATGGGATGTCAGCATTGCAGGTGGCAGCTTAACCTGCTGAGCCATAAGGCTGCCCCTAGTGACTGTACTCTTAGGAGTCCATCTTAAGGAATGATCTTAAAAGTTCAGGATGACCATTTTAGCATTATTTGTCATTGTATATAGTTGTGAATAAACTTTCAGAAATGGAATAAAGAAAATCACAAAGCTAAGATTTATTAAGGGCTTCTCCAGCTGCTACACTTGGCTCTTTTCATCAATTTTTTTCGCTTAATCATCACAATGACCTCAAAAGGCAAATAGTATTATTGTTTCCCTTTTTGTATCCAGCTAACAAAATGTTTATGATAAAAAGAGTAACTTGAATAATGCTTGTGCAAGTGGTAAATACAAAAGCAAGATACTTATTGTAAACAATGTGATTTTGGCTTGCATATTAAAATCTTTCTGTGAGCAAAATCTATTGAAAAAAATTCCATGAAAGGCAAAGAGTTGGGGCCAGCATTGGCATAGTGGATAAAACCACAGCCTGCCATGCCAGCATCCCATATGAGCACTGGTTCCAGACCCAGCTGCCCCACTTTCAATCCAGCTCTCATAATGGCCTGAGAAAAGCAGCAGAAGATGGTCTAAGTGTCTGGGCCCTTGCCACCCACATGGGAGACCTGGAAAAAGCTCCTGGCTCCTGGCTTCGGCCTGGCCCAGCCCTGGCCATTGTTGTAATTTGAGGAGTGAACCAGTAGATGAAAGATCTCTGTCTCTGTCTCTCTCTCTGTAACTCTGCTTTTCAAATAAATAAATATTTTTTTTAAAAAGACAGTTGTTATTTATTAAAATTTGTGTTTGTGAATGTTCACAAATTTTTTTTAAAGATTCATTTATTTTTTTCTTGAAAGTCAGAGTTACACACAGAGAGAAGGAGTGTCAAAGAGAGAGAAAGAGGGATCTTCAATCCACATGGCGTCCCATGTGGGCACCAGTTCGAGTCCTGGCTGCTCTGCTTCCAATCCAGCTCTCTGCTATGGCCTGGGAATGCAGTGGAAGATGGCCCAAGTGGTTGGGCCCTTGCACCCTCATGGGAGACTTGGAGGAAGCTCTTGGCTCCTGGCTTCGGATCAGCTCAGCTCCAGCCATTGCAGTCCTGTTCTGGCTGTTGCGGCCGCTTGGGGAGTGAACCAGTGGACTTGGGCCATCTTCTGCTGCTTTCCCAGACCATAGCAAAGAGCTGGATTGCAAGAAGAGCAGCTGGGACACCAACTGGTACCCATATAGGATGCCAGCACTGCAGGCAGAGGCTTAGCATATTATGCCACAGTGCCGGCCCTCAGCCAGATTTCTAAGAGCAATAGTATGGGGGTGAGCATTTAGCCTAGCAGCAAAGATGCCTGCATCCTAAAACAGAGTACCTAGGTTTGATTTCTGGCTCAAGTTCCTGCCCCCACCTTCCTGCAAATGAAGATCCTGGAAGGCAGTGGTAATGATTCAAGAAATTGGATTCCTGGATTGATTTCTACCTCTAGGCTTTGGCCTGGCCCATCTCCCATCTTTGAGGGCATTTTGAGAGTGACCAGTGGATGGAAGCTCTGTCTACCTGTCTGTCTTTCTCTCTCTCTTTCTCTGTGTGTCTAAAATAAGTAAATTAGTAATTTAAAATAAGAGCTACAAGTTAGAGTTAACTCAGCACAAAGTCAGTATCTTGACAGCATCCTCTATGACTTTCCATAATGGTTCTCTGTCTCTCTGGCCTCATCTCTTGGCCCCTTTCCTCTCTGAGGTCTCCAGCTTCCCAAGCCTCCTTCTTTTGTGATGCTACGTACCATCACTCCAGTGAGCCTAGGCCTGAGTGGTCCCTCTTCGTCCAGTGATATTCTGGCACACACCTCTGTCTCGGTGATGTCCACCCTGCTGTCACCTTCTGTGCAAGGCTCCCTGACCACCCTCATTAAGATTGCACCCTTCCTCCATCCTACCTCCATGCCCCACTTCCTGCTGTTTGTTTTCCCTCTCTTAACACTTGCAACTTTCCAGCATCCTGTAGAACTGGCTTATTTTGTCTAGTGTTTATTCTCTGTCTCCCTCCACTAAAATATAAACATCTCAAAGGCAAGAGATTTGTGTGGCCCATGATGCATGTCAAGTACCTAGAATAATGCTTGGACCATAGGAGAGTCTACAAAAACCTTTGCTGATGCTGCTGATGGTGGTGTCCTTGAGCAGGTAAAACAAATGAAGGGTAAAAACAATCCTGACATGAATTCTGGGCAAGTGCAAGTGGAAAATCATTATAGTAGATCTTGTACCATTTGAGTTATTGGTATTGAGAATCATTTTTGCAACTGCCCTACCAAAAATAACAGGGTTAAGTCTTTGTGGCTGTGATATTATGTAGCTTGTTTTATCTAGGTTTAGTTTGCTTGTAAATCGATCGGTGTCTTACAATGATTTTAACATGGGGAAAGGACATAGTTGTAGACCTTGGAATGCATTTTTTAAGCCTTTATTTCTTCACTGTAGCTCTTCTCAATAGTTGTGGCTTTGTCAGAACTTGCTGCACATGGCCTTTTTTTCTTTCCAGCTATAGGTGGCAGCACACTACTGCCTACGACCATATAAACAGGCTGGGTTTGTGAAATCAGAGCTGTTGGTCAGGAGACAGTAGCTAATGAGTAATCAGTCCAAGCTGAATGGCAAATTAATGCCTTCATTAACTGAACAAACTGGCTTCTTTTATACACAAGGTCAGAGCATTTATTACCCAGTGCACTTCGTAAAGCAAAACCCATGTACATTATGTAACTTCACTATGGACCTCCTGATTTATCTGCATGTAGCATATGCAACATCTCACTTGGAATTCATCTTTAATAAGGACTGGTACCATTCTGATATATTTATTGATAAAAGTCACTCTTGATCCAAAGCCTCATTTTTCTCACATAAAGTAAATGAAAAAGTGATTACCTTAAGCACAAGCCACTCTTACAAAATGACATTGGGTGGCCTGTTCCAAATTGAATTTTAGCAATAAAAATGAAGTGTGATCTTTATTGATCAAACATGTTTGCCACTTAGGTTAGATGAAAACTTATTTAACATTTGGAGTAGGTTGCACAGATACAAAGTTTATTACTTACCATCTACTGTATGTCACATTTTAAGTGAGTTGAATGCTTAATTTTTACCTCCATTGTCAGAGAACAATGTGAAGATTCAAAAACTCTTCTTACACAGTGACCATCAAGAAACTAGTGATGTTCTCATTGCAGATCAGTATGTGTAATAGAAATAGAAAGTGAGATCAAAACTGTAAATTGCATATGAAGTTTTAAATTTTCTAGAAACTATATTTTAAAGACTAAAAAAAAGAATCTGAATTATTCTAATACATTTTATGTAAACTGATACAATCACAATATTTTTAGCATGTGGCCCATATAAAAATCATGGAGATATTACACTTTTTTCTTCTCTTTAATCTGGGTATATTCACGCTTATGGCTCATCTCAGTTTACTTTACCACATTTTAGATCTTCAGTAGCTGTGTGTGGCCATTGGATACCATGATCTCCAGCTCAGCCATAAAGACTTAGTAGTATCTGCCATGAGTTGAATTGTGCACACTGCCACACCCTGACATTCATAAGTTCAATTCCTAACCTTTAGGAGCTCAGAACCTCTGACTGGTAGTTGTACCTTTGCTCTGCAACTCTATAATGCTCCTTTTTATTTATTTGCATGCATTTCATAAATACAACATTAAGAACATAGTAATTCTTCCCATCATACCAGCCTTTTCACCAACTCTCCTACTCCTCTTCCTCTTCTGTTTCTTGTTCCCTGTCCTGCTTTTTCACTAAGATATATTTTCATTTAACTTTTTTTTGTTTTGTTTTGTTTTTAACTTCTATTTAATGAATATAAATTTCCAAAGTACAGCTTATGGATTACAATGGCTCCCCACCCCCCATAACTTCCCTGCCACCCGCGACCCTCCCCTCTTCTGCAACCTCTCCCCTTCCATTAAGATTCATTTTCAATTCTCTTTATATACAGAAGATCAATTTAGTATATATTAAGTAAAGCTTTCAACAGTTTGCACCCACACAGAAACACAAAGTGAAAAATACTGCTTGAGTACTAGTTATAGCATTAAATCACAATGTACAGCACATTAAGGACAGAGATCCTACATGAGGAGCAAGTGCACAGTGACTCCTGTTGTTGACTTAACAAATTGATACTCTTGTTTATGGCGTCAGTAATCACCCTAGGCTCTTGTCATGAGTTGCCAAGGCTATGGAAGCCTTTTAAGTTCTCCAACTTCGATCTTATTCAGACAAGGTCATAGTCAAAGTGGAAGTTCTCTCCTCCCTTCAGAGAAAGGTACCTCCTTCTTTGATGACCTGTTTTTTCCACTGGGATCTCACTCGCAGAGATCTTTCATTTAGGTCATTTTTTTTTTCCCAGAGTGTCTTGGCTTTCCATGCCTATAATAATCTCATGGGCTCTTCAACCATATCCGAATGCCTTAAGGGTTGATTCTGAGGCCAGAGTGCTGTTCAGGACATCTGCCATTCTATGAGTCTGCTGTGTATCCTGCTTCCCATGTTGGATAGTTCTCTCCCTTTTTTAAAAATTTTTTTTATTTTTATTTTATTTTTTAATTTTTGACAGGCAGAGTGGACAGTGAGAGAGAGAGACAGAGAGAAAGGTCTTCCTTTGCCGTTGGTTCACCCTCCAATGGCCGCCACAGCCGGCACACTGCGGCCAGCGCACCGCGCTGATTCGAAGGCAGGAGCCAGGTGCTTCTCCTGCTCTCCCATGGGGTGCAGGGCCCAGGTACTTGGGCCATCCTCCACTGCACTCCCGGGCCATAGTAGAGAGCTGGCCTGGAAGAGGGGCAGCCAGGACAGAATCCGGCGCCCCGACTGGGACTAGAACCCATTGTTCTGGCGCCGCTAGGCGGAGGATTAGCCTTTTGAGCCATGGTGCCGGCCATCTCTCTTTTTTTTATTGTATTGGTTAGTATTTGCAGACAGTAGTCTTGTTTATGTGATCCTTTTGATTCTTAGTCCTATCACTATGATCAGTTGTGAACAGCAATTGATCACTTGGACTAGTGAGATGGCATTGGTACATGCCACCTTGATGGAATTGAATTGGAATCCCCTGGTATGTTTCTAACTATACCATTTGGGGCAAGTCCGTTTGAGCATGTCCCAAATTGTACATCTTCTCCCTCTCTTATTCCCAGCCTTATATTTAACAGGGATCACTTTTCAGTTAAGTTTCAACACTTAAGAATAACTGTGTATTAATTACAGAATTCAACCAATAGTATTAAGTAGAACAAACAAAAAAAATACTAAAAGGGGTAAAGTATTAAGTTGTTCATCAACAGTCAGGGCAAGGGCTGATCAAGTCACCGTTTCTCAAAGTGTCCATTTCACTTCAACAGGTTTCCTTTTTTGGTGCTTGGTTAGTTGTCACCGATCAGGGAGAACCAATGATATCTGTCCCTTTGGAACCGGCTTATTTCACTCAGCATGATGTTTTCCAGGTTCCTCCATTTTGTTGCAAATGAGCGAGTTTCATTGTTTTTTATTACTGCTGTCTAGTATTCTATAGAGTACATGTCACATAATTTCTTTATCCAGTCTACTGTTGGTGGGCATTTAAGTTGATTCCAGGTCTTAGCTATTGTGAATTGAGCTGCAATAAACATTAATGTGCAGACGGCTTTTTTGTTTGCCAATTTAATTTCCTTTGGGTAAATTCCAAGGAGTGGGATGGCTGGGTTGTATGGTAGGGTTATGTTCAGGTTTCTGAGGAATCTCCAGACTGACTTCCATAGTGGCTTACCAGTTTGCATTCCCACCAACAGTGGGTTAGTGTCCCTTTTTCCCCACATCTTCACCAGCATCTGTTGTTGGTAGATTTCTGAATGTGAGTCATTCTAACTGGGGTGAGATGAAACCTCATTGTGGTTTTGATTTGCATTTCCCTGATTGCTAGTGATCTTGAACATTTTTTCATGTGCCTGTTGGCCATTTGGATTTCCTCTTTTGAAAAATGTCTATTGAGGTCCTTGGCCCATCTCTTAAGAAGGTTGTTTGTTTTGTTGTTGTGGAGTTTCTTGATCTCTTTGTAGATTCTGGTTATAAGCTCTTTATCTGTAGCATAGTTTGCAAATATTTTTCCCATTCTGTCAGTTGCCTCTTCACTTTCCTGACTGTTTCTTTTGCAGTACAGAAACTGCTCAGTTTGATGCAATCCCAAATGTTAATTTTGGCTTTGACTGCCTGTGCCTCCGGGGTCTTTTCCAAGAAGTCTTTGCCTGTACCAATATCTTGCAGGGTTTCTCCAATGTTCTCTAATAATTTGATGGTGTCAGGTCATAGATTTAGGTCTTTAATCCATGTTGAGTGGATTTTTGTGTAAGGTGTAAGGTAGGGGTCTTGCTTCATGATTCTGCACGTGGAAATCCAGTTTTCCCAGCACCATTTATTGAATAGACTGTCCTTGCTCCAAGAATTGGTTTTAGAGCTTTGATCAAATATAAGTTGGCTGTAGATGTTTGGATTGATTTCCGATGTTTCTATTCTATTCCATTGGTCTATCCATCTGTTTCTGTAGCAGTACCATGCTGTTTTGATAACAACTGCCCTGTAGTATGTCTTGAAATCTGGTATTATAATGCCTGCAGCTTTGTTTTGTTGTACAAGATTGCTTTAGCTATTTGAGGTCTCCTGTGTCTTCATATGAATTTCAGCATCATTTTTTCTAGATCTGAGAAGAATGTCTTTGGTATTTTGATTGGTATCGCATTGAATCTATACATTGCTTTTGGGAGAATGGATATTTTGATGATGTTGATTCTTCCAATCCATGAGCATGGAAGATTTCTCCAATTTTTTGGTATCCTCTTCTATTTCTTTTTTTAAGATTTTGTAATTCTCATCGAAGAGATCTCATTTAACTTTATATAGAGAAGATTAACTATTTTAGGGAAAGAATTCAACGAATTATATGAGAAAGAAAAAGGAAGAAAAAAATCATTATTCCTCAACAGTCCAGGCAGGGGCTATTCAAAGTTATTGCATCTGCAAAGTGATTTTGCCTTTTTACCCCTTCCTTTTTTCCCTTACTTCCTCCACGTTCTTTCCTTTTAAAAACTTAATTATTTTTAAAGAACCCAAGAATGATACATCTTTTGTGAGGTTTTAGACATAACTCTGAGACATAAGAATATCCTCCACTTAATTCACTAAATGAAGGTGATTCTTGAGAACAAGTTTTATTATTAAGTCTCATTATACAACTCTTTGAGGACAGAAGTCCTACATGGGAAGTTACAGCACAGTGATTCTTGTTTATTTAGCAGTTAATGCTCTTATGTATGATGTCAGTGATTTCCAGAGGCTCTTGACATGAGCTGCCTGGGTCATGGAAGCCTTTTGGATGCACTAACTTGAGAAGGGCATAAACAAAGTGGAAGTTCTCTTCTCTTTTCAGAGAAAAGTACATGCTTCTTTCCATTGGAGTGTCATTCACAGAGGTCCTTAATGTAGAATATTTTTGCCACAGCTTTTCATGCCACTCATACTCCCCTGGGCTTTTCAGCCAGACCAGATGCCTTAAGGGCTGACTCTGAGGTCAGGGTGTTACTTAAAGCAGTTGTCATTCTATGAGTCTACTGTGTGTGGACTGCTTCCCATGTCGGAGCTTTCACTCCTTTTTAATTCTATTATTATTACCAAACATTTAGTTCTATTAATATGGTAACTTTAACACTTGATCTTATCTATATGGTCACTTTACCACTTAATCCTAACCATTTGATCTTCATAACACTTAAGTTGCTATTTTTACCAGCTAACTTAAGGGAATTTGGGATCGGTCCCATGGCAAGTTTTTAAACTGTACCCTTAGAAGTAAGTCCGTGGGAATGTGTGCAGAACTATTTTGTTTTACAGTTACAAATTTCATATATTTCACAATTACAACTTTAGGATCTTGGTGATTCTTCTCACCCACACTCCCACCCCCTTCCTCTACCCATTCTTATTCTCTCTCTTATTAAGAGTAAGATCGATTTTCAATTAACTTTATACACATATGCCTTGAATCTTGGGTCCCCCTCTTCCTTCACTTTCTCCCTTTCTCTTTGTAAATCCTCTTCTGTTTGCAAATCCTCTCTTACTTGCCCTTCTAGCACTCGTCAAAGTATGTATCAGAGTAGTGCAGTTACACAGCATAGATGTAAGCAGGCAATTTCCATTAAAGAAAGAGCAATGGGCTCCTCCTAATCAGGGAGAGCCTGACTTGCTTTGTGTCTTCAGAAGGGATAATGTGCCCCCATCCCAACTCCTCCTAGAACTGCTGTTGTGCAGGCCAAGTGCTGGCCCCCAAATTGCTTTGCAAACCTTAAATAATCACACAGCTGGGAATGGGTATTTTTTATCTTTTATTTGTGCGTAGTAAGCATTTAGAGATGAAATGAAGCATCCTCCAACTTGCTTTGGTTTCTTCTCTCTGTAATTATCTGGGATCCCCAATTTGCAGCAGGGTAAATACCTGTGAAAAGAGATTGCTCCCTGTCACTTTCTTGTCATTTGGCAGCAGCAGGCTGCTTTTGGTCACCTCCCCAGCATCTTTTGTACACTTCTCGCCAATGCAGAAGCACTGTCCCCCATTTGCACATCTCTAGGAATGACCCCTAATGGGGCTGCTGCATTAGGTAAACTGAGGGTTAGTTTGCCTCATAGTAAATGTGAATAGTGAGCTTGAAATTGTTCAGTGCAGAATGTGCCTAGAGGCACACAATATTCCAGTCCTATATGATTAAGTCACACAAATAATCCCTTTTATCTTGCCATAATCATAGATACAGAGAGTTAGGGTCATGGAGAGACATTTCCCTAGGTCATTAAATGAGAAAAAAATTTATGTCTTTCTCATGAAAAAGACCATTCAGAGGGTGATACAGGGCTTATGGCTTGATGCTGTGCTCATGACAGAAATGCCTGGCATGTGTGCCACAGCTTATGCTTGTGTTCTGGATCAAGCCTTGCCTGGAGTACTTGTGCTCAATCACATTAGCCAATATAGATGCTTAGACAGACAGATGATTTGAACTTTCTGTTTCAGGCTACACTGGAGATAAAGGTAAAGGAAAAGGAAGAGGAAGATGTTTCTAGTCTGTAATGCAAAACAAACACAAAAGTGAATCCAAATTTCTTTAGGCCCCTACAGCAACTTGGAATGAAAATCAGGTCAAATGACCATTCTCTTTCTCTGTTAACCTATAATACTATTCTGAAGTCTATATATGCAATGGAAATACTGTACATTTGTGAGTGTCCTGCCGTGAAAATATATACCACTTTACATATAAAAACTGAAAATATTTCTACCATTGTATGGCTTAATCATAGAACACTTAAATAGAAGCTTGTGATCTAGCCTAGAAATTTAATTTACACTGTATATCTTCATTTCTAACATTTTTTAGTTTAATATATATTTATCACCTCTTTAGGGACCTAACTCAAACTACAGTCACACTGTGGGGCTTTGGAGGTTAGGGTTCAGCACATTAATTTTGGGGGGATATGTTTAGTTCACAATACCACGTTCACCCACACAGTGACAACCTCTATGTGCTCCCTAAGCATCTTTTTTTTTTTAAACCTTTATTTAATGAATATACATTTCCAAAGTACAGCTTATGGATTAAAATGGCTAGAAATATATTTTTGATGTATCATCTATTTCCCAATTTTTCTTATTAATTCATGGCTAGGAAAACACTACTTTTATAACAGATAAATGCTTAAATTTGCAAGGAAATGGAAGAGACCTTTAACACAACTCAACATCCTACTACGAATATCAAAAGTTGGATCAACATATGCCCAGAGTTATAAAGATATAATATAATTTTAAAAGTCTTTAGTAACAAAATCCTAAAGGGCCCCCAAATTTTAGTCTTAGCTTTGCTCTAGCCCCATACCAGCTGTTTCTACTAAGTACTGAATTATCTGCAGGATGTTTTCAATTCTTTCTGGGACTAAGAAGAGGCCACTGGGACAGTAGCTCAAATGCAACTATCCTTGCCAAATAATGAAATTGGGGAGTAGTGTAGGCTGCTTCATCACTGAAGGCTCTTGATTCCCAGTATGTTTCTCCCAGGGTTCTGGGCTCTCCACCTAGCCTCTTTCTTTTGCCTGGCTGTCTTGGGTACTTGGGTTTTGTTCTTGTGTCCTTTCCCAATGCGGGAACTAGCATCTCCCACCCTCTTGCAAACTTCACCTTGTATTCTGTCCTTTATCTTCCTGCACTGACTTGAGATGGATTCCTACAGAGCAAACATCAAGAGCTGTCATCAAATATTCCATGGTTCTGCCATTCTCACTGAAGACTATCTCTGAGGTTGTTCTTAGATCCTGGACACTAGAAGGAACATGATCCTCTCCAGTTTGTATAAGGCACTTCAACAGGTTTATGGAAAGGGAATTAAAGGATGTTTATTTTGGTAAAAAGGATTTTTTGTTTGCTTGTTTGTTTTTTTACATGAATTTGTCATTGTATGCATTTCCATTAACTTTTTGAAGACCCTTGTACTTTCTCTGGTTGTGAATTTTAATCCCTGTACCGAGCCTGCTCTTTGTTTTTCCTTTGCCTCACTTTTTAGCTCATTTCCTTCTATGTCTTTTTCCACTAGCTCCATTGCCTGAACCTTCTGCATTTGGCACCAAAATAGTTTATTCCAAGCTCTTGCCCCAGGTCTGATGCTGGTGACCAGATGGCAGTTGAGAGATATTAAAGACAACATTTATACCCATGAATTGAGAGGCGATACTCTTTTTTACATCATTCCTAAAGTATTCAGTGGCTTTCTTAGTTGGGATAAAATGACATTTTCAAAAATTGTATTGCTTTCTTATTTGGGCAGATTTTAAAATATACTTATTAGCTAATGCATTTTTAATACATTTTATCTAAAGAAATATCACTGCCTCTCCAAGTTTTTGCAAATATTTCTTCTTTTTTGTTTTTGTTTTCCTGCATCTTCTTTCTATTTACTCTCCAGCCATCCTATATGCTTAAATTGTATGAAGTTTTATGATTAACTATATTAATGAAACTGACTTTTTATGTTAGTTCAAAAAGATGAATGACTAGAGTATTTTAAACTTGTCTCTTAAAAATATATGACTGTATTACAGAGTAGAAAGCTATCATTTTTTTTTCGGATGACTAGCAGCATTTCTCTGTTCTTGAAATATCTGACTGGCTAGTGACAGATGTGAGCCTTTGACACAAGCTGGGCCAGACGTTCTTCCCTAAGACTTTTCAAACTAAAGCTGGGAGAGAGAAGCCATGTGATAGGCTTGGATATGCTTTGGTCCTCCAAAATACATCTTTTGGAAACTTGTTTCCCAATGTGGTGATGTTGAAAAGTGTGGGGACTTGGCCGGCGCCATGGCTTAACAGGCTAATCCTCTGCCTTGTGGCACTGGCACACCGGGTTCCAGTCCCAGTTGGGGCACCGGATTCTATCCCGGTTGCCCCTCTTCCAGGCCAGCTCTCTGCTAGGCCCGGGAAGGCAGTGGAGGATGGCCCAAGTCCTTGGGCCCTGCACCCACATGGGAGACCAGGAGAAGCACCTGGCTCCTGGCTTCGGGTCAGCGCGATGCACCGGCTGCAGCGGCCATTGGAGGGTGAACCAATGGCAAAAAGGAAGACCTTTCTCTCTGTCTCTCTGTCTCACTATCCACTCTGCCTGTAAAAAAAAAAAGAAAAAAGAAAAGTGTGGGGACTTTAGGAGATGAGACCTAGTGAGAGATGGTGAGGGCAGTGTCCCTGGAAGGGATTGAGGTGCTTCTTCTGAGATGGTTTTCAAGAAAGGGTTGATCCAAAAGGGTAAGCCTGCTCTTTCTCGGGATTCTGTCTTACCACATGATCTCTCCTTGCATGGACTCCCACCACAATGCCATCTACCATGATGGGATACAACCAGGGGGCCCTGGCAGAAACTAGTGCCATGGACTTTCAGCATCTGAAAATGTGAGTTAATAAATCTCTTTTATTTATTCATTACCCAGCCTCAAGTATTTTTGTTGTAGCAATAGAAAATGGACTACCATACCTCCTCTATTTCAGTTACAACTGCATAACAAAGAATCATGAAATGAAAGTGACTTAAAAGAGTGAGTACTCATGAATCTCACACAGCTGTGGGTCTCCTAGGTGGGTTCAGTGGGGGTTGCTCATGTGCCTTCAGGCTTACAGTGGGCTGATTTCAGCCATGGCAGTTTAGGTATCTCTAGACCACACTGCAGATTTTCACATCTGTTTCAGCTGAGAACATGCATGGTCACAGAGAACTAGGCTAAGTGGCATATTGTGATTTCTCCATGTATGTCATTGGCCACAGCAAGTCACATGGATAAGCCCAGAAGCAAGGTAGAAGTATATACCACCCACAAAGATCCCTTGGCAAGGGTGTAGCTACTTGGAAAGGTAAAGAATTGGGACCAGTCCCTTCAATTTGTCATGGCTCCCCTCCTGTTTGGCCATAGAACTGGTACGAATGAGCTCCTTGTGCAGATGTCTGTCTACAGTAAGAGAAGATGAAGCTAAAATCTGGAGAGAAGCAGAGGGAACAGAGGATAGGAGAAAGTCCTGATAATATTCCAATTTTTATTTTTTAAGAAATAAATTTTATGTATTTGAGAGGCAGAGAGAAACACATAGAAAGAGGGAACTCCCATTCACTGATTCACCCCATTAATGCCCACAGTTGTCAAAGTTAATCTAGGATGAAGCCAAGAGCTAGGAGTTCAATCCAGGTTTGCTGTGAGGGTGAAAGGGAACCAAGTACTTCAGTCATCACCTCCTGCCTCCCAGGGTCTGCATTAGCAGGAAACTTGAGTTTGGAGCTTGAACCAGGTGTTTTTCTCACTTTTTAAAAAAATTTATGTAAGGTAAAAAAATTTCATTTATTTCATTGATACAGATTTAGGAGCATAGTGATACTTCCCACACTACCTTCCTTCCTGACTACACCACCACCTTCCCTCTTCATTCCTTTCTTATTCTTTCTTTTAATTTTTAGAATGACATACTTTTGGTTTATTTTATAATCATAAACTTAATCTTCCATTAAGTAAAAATTCAACAAATTGTAAGAAGAAAAAAAAAACCACTGTTCCTCAAATCTCAAAATGTCAATTTCAGTCATATACATTACATTTTTTTTTTTTTACTCTATTAGGTACCGCAGATCAGGGAAAACATGGTATTTGTCTTTTTGGGTCTGGCTTATTTCACTAAGTATAGTGGTTTCCAGTTGCATCCAATTTGTTGCAAAATACCGGATTTCATTCTTTCTTTATGGCTGAGTAGAGTTCCATAGTGTATATATACCACATTTTCTCTATCCAGTCATGGTTTATGGACATCTAGGTTGATTCCATATCTTAGCTATTGGGAATTGAGATGCAATAAACATGGAGGTACAGATAACTCTTTCATATTCTGATTTCATTTCACTTGGGTAAATTCCCAGAAGTGGGATGGCTGGGTCGTGTGGTAAATATTTTCTGATTTATGAGGAATCTCCATACTGTCTTCCATAATGGCTGACTAGTTTGCATTCCCACTACCAGTGTATTAGGGTACCTTTTCCTCTACATACTCACCATCAATTATTGATTTTCCTTTGTATATGAGAGCCATTTTAACTGGGATGAAGTGAAACATCATTGAGGTTTTGATTTGCATTTCCCTGATGGCTAGTGATCCTGAACACTTCATGTGCCTGTTGGCCATTTAAATTTCATCTTTTGAAAAATGCATGTTCAAGTCCTTTGCCTATTCTTAACTGGATTGATTATTTTGTTGTTGAGTTTCTTGAACTCTTTATCAATTATGGATATTAATAATTTATCAGTTGTGTAACTTGAAAATTTTTCCTCCCATTCTGTTGGTTGACTCTTCACTTTGTCGAGTGTTTCCTTTTGCAGTGCAGAAGTGTCTTAGTTTGATGTAATCCCATTTGTCTATTTTTGCTTTTATGGCTTGTGCCTCTGGGGTCTTTTCTAAGAAGTCTTTGCCTATGCCAGTGTCTTTCAGAGTTTCCCCAGTATTCTTCTCTAGTAATTTGATGGTATCTATCCATAAAGTAATGGTCTTGCATCAAACTTTTGCATGCAGAGATACAATTTTCTCAGCTCCATTTGTTGAATAGACTGTCCTTTCTTGAGGGAGTGATTTTAGCTCCTTTGTTAAAGATTAATTGATTGTAGATACATGGATTGATTTCTGAGGTTTCTAGTCTGTTCTATTGGTGTGCAAGTCTATTTTTGTGAAAGAACTAGGCTATTTTGATTATAATTGCCCAGCAATATGTCTTAAAATCTGGTATTGTGATGCCCCCAGCTTTGTTTTTGTTGTGTAAGATTGGAGTCTCTTGTGTTTCCATATGAATTTTAGCATAATCTTTTCTAGATCTGAGAATAATGTCATTGGTATTTTGATTGGAAATGCAGTGATCCTTTAGGTAGTATGGACACTTTAATGATATTGATTCTTCCAATCCATAAACATGGATGATTTTCCCATTTTTTGGTGTCTTCTTCTTCTACTTCTTTCTTTAATGTTTTGTAATTTTCATTGTAAAAATCTTTCAACTCCTTGCTTAGATATATTCCAAGGTATTTAATTCTTTTGTGGGTATTGTGAATGAAACTGAGTTACAAGTTCTTTCTCAGCCATGGCATTGTCTGTGTATACAAAGACTATTGATTTTTTTTTGTTGATTTTATATCCTATAATTTTACCAACACTCTTATGATTTCCAATCTTCTCTCTCTTTCTCTATTTTTTTTGACAGGCAGAGTGGACAGTGAGAGAGAGAGACAGAGAGAAAGGTCTTCCTTCCATTGGTTCACACCCGAAATGGCCACTATGCCTGGTGCACTGTGGCTGGCGCACTGCGCCGATCCGAAACCAGGAACCAGGTGCTTCTTACTGGTCTCCCATGTGGGTGCAGGGCCCAAGGACTTGGGCCATCCTCCACTGCCTTCCCAGGCCACAGCAGAGAGCTGGACTGGAAGAGGAGCAACTGGGACAGAACCAGCGCCCCAACCGGCACTAGAATCCGGAATGCCAGCGCTACAGGTGGAGGATTAACCTAGAGAGCCGCAACGCTGGCCTCTCTCTTTTTTCTAAGATTTATTTATTGTATTTGAAAGGCAGAGTTACAGGGAGGCTGAGACAGAGAAAGAGAGAGTGAGAGAGTTCTTCCATCCATGGTTCACTCCCCAGAAGGTCGCAATGGCCAAAGCTGGGCCGATCTGAAGCCAGGAGCCAGGAGCTTCTTCTAAGTCTTGCATGGGTACAGGGGCCCAAATACTTGGGCCATCTTCCACTGCTTTCCTGGGCCATAGCAGAGAGCTGAATCAGAAGTGGAGCAACCAGAACTCGAACTGGCACCCATATGGGATGCTGGCACTGCAGGCTGTGGCTTCACCCACTACACCACAATGCTGACTCCCCAATAGTCTCTTAAGGGAGTCTTTTGGTTCCCCCATATAGAATCATGTCATTTTCAAATATGGATAGTTTGACTTCCTTCTTTTCAATCTGTAACTCTATGATTTTTTTTACTTAATGCTCCAGAACTATATTGAATAGCAGTTGTGAAAGTGGGCATCCTTGTCTAGTTCCAGAACTTAGTGGAAATGTTTATAGCTTCTCCCCATTCAATATGATGCTGGATGTGAGTTTGTCATATATTGCCTTGATTGTTCTGAATAACATTCCTTTTATATCTAATTTGCTTAGGGTTTTCATCATGAAAGGATGTTGTACTTTGTCAAATACTTTCTCTGCATCTATTGAGATAATCATATAGTTTTTATTCTTCAATTTGTTAATGTGATGTATCACATTTATTGATTTGCATATATTGGACCATCCCTGCATACCAAGGATAAATCCCACTTGATTCAAGTGAATGATGTTTCTGATTGTTGGATTAAATTGCTAGTAACCTTCTTAATAGAGTCATGTATTTATTTGAAAATAAGAGTTAGAGGCAGAGAGAGGGAGAGACAGAGAGAAAGGTCTTCCATCCACTGGTTAACTCCCCCAAATGTCTTCCATGGCCGGAGCTGAGCTGATTGGAAGCTAGGAGCCAGGAGCTTCTTCTGGGTATCTGACGTGGGTGCAGGGGCCAAGCACTTGGGTCATCTTCCACTGCTTCCCCAGGTCATAAACAGACAGCTGGATAAGAAAAGGAGCAGCTGGGACACAAACTGGAACCCATATGGTATGTTGGTGCTTGCAGGCAGAGGTTTAGCCTATTACACCACAACATCATCCCCAGATCACTAGTATTTTGTTGAAGATTTTTGCATCTATGTTTATCAAGCCTATTGGCCTATAATTTTCTTTCTTTGTTGTATTCTTTTCTGGTTTTGGAATTAAGGTGATTCTGGTTTCATAAAAGGAGTTTTGGAGGATTCCCTCCCTTTCAGTTGTTTTGAGTAGTTTGAGAAGAATTGCAGCTTCTTTTTCTTTTAAAGTTTGATGGAGTTCAGTGGTGAAGCCATCCAGTCCTGGGATTTTCTTTTTTGGGAGAATGGGAGAATCTTTTTTTTTTTTTGACAGGCAGAGTGGACAGTGAGAGAGAGAGACAGAAAGAAAGGTCTTACTTTTCTGTTGGTTCACCCCTCAATGGCCGCTGAGGCTGGTGCACTGTGGCGGGCACACCGCGCTGATCTGAAGGCAGGAGCCAGGTGCTTCTCCTGGTCTCCCATGCGGGTGCAGGGCCCAAGGACTTGGGCCATACTCCACTGCCTTCCCAGGCCACAGCAGAGAGCTGGACAGGAAGAGGAGCAACCGGGACAGAATCCAGCGCCCCGACCGGGACTAGAACCCGATGTGCCGGCGCTGCAGGTGGAGGATTAGCCTATTGAGCTGCAGCGCTGGCTATGGGAGAATCTTTATTAGTAATTCAAACTCTGTCTTGGTTATTGGTCTGTTTAGGTTTTCAATGTCTTTATGATTTAATTTTTGAAGATTCTGTGTCCAGGAATCTATCTATTTCTTTTAGACTTTCCAATTTGTTGGCATAAAGCTGTTTGTAGTAATTCCTGATGATTCTTTTTGTTTCTGTGGTATCCACTGTTATCTTCTTTTTCATCTCTGCATATATTGATTTGGGTTTTCTTCCTCCTTTATTTGGTTAGTTGGATCAATTTTGTTTATTTTTTCAACAAACCAGTTCTTCATTTCACTGATTTTTTTGTTATTTTTTGTTTTGATTTTTTTGTTTATTCTCTAAATTTTAATTATTTCTTTTCTTCTAAATTTTGGATTTAGTTTGTTGTTGTTTTTCTAGGTCCATCATTTATTTGATACCTTTCCAATTTCTTTATGTAGGCACCAGTTGCTATAAACTTTCCTCTTAATACTGTTTTTGCTGTATTCAATAAGATTGAAATATTATGTTGTCATCTTCATTTGTTCCCAGAAATATTTGGTTTCCCTTTTGATTTCTTCTGTGGACCACTGTTTATTGAGGAGCATATTTTTCCATCTCCATGTATTTGCATATTTTCTAGATATTCTTGAGTTGTTAATTTCCAGCCTCATTCCATTTTGGTCAGAGAAGATGCATGGTATGATTCAATTTTTTGAGTTTGCTGAGACTTGCTTCTTGGCCTAGCATATGGTCTATTCTAGAGAACATTTCACGTACTGATGAAAAGAATGTGTGTTTCTCAACTGTGGGATGATGAAATGCTCTGTTGATATGTTAGGTCCATTTGGTCCATAGTGTAGATTAGTTCTGTTGTTTCATTTTTGGTTTTCTGTCCAGTTGCTCTAGTGGTGAAATTGATGAAAGTTGATTGTTGAAGTCCCCCATTACTATTGTACTGGAGCCTATGTCTCCCTTTAGTTCCATTAATATTTGTTTTACCTAGGCAGGTACCCTGGCATTGGGTGTGTATACATTTATTATAGTCATGCCTTCCTGCTGAATTGATCCCTTAATCAACACATCATGCCTCTCTTTGTCTCTTGTAATGGTTTTTGTGTTAAAATCTATTTTTTTCTGATATTAGGATGGCTATAGCTGCTCATTTTTTGCTTTCCATTGGCACAGAATATCTTTTTCCATCCTTTCACTTTCAGTCTGCTTGTAATTTTGTTGGTGAGATGTGTTTCTTACAGGCAGCAAATCATGGGTCTTCAGCCAGTATGGACCTTTTAATTGGAGATTTTGGCCAATTACATTCAAAATTATTATGGATAAGTAAAGATTTGGTCCTACCATTTTTCCATACATATTCCTATTGTTTGCTTTGAATTTCCTTTGTACTTTAACCAGTAGATTTTCTGCTTTCACATTCTTTCATAATTACAACTGTCGCTCTCTTCTCTCTGTGTGGTGCATTCTTAAGAATCATTTGTAAGGCTGGACAAGTGGTGACTAATTCTTAAAATTTCAGTTTGTTTTGGAAGGTCTTTATCTGATCTGGATATGGGATACAGGCATCCCAACCAGTATCTTAACCACTAAGCTAAATTCCCACATTTCCAATTCTTAATAAGGTCTCTGATAATGCTCATATTACCACATTTCATTTGTTTATTTGATCAGCTTTCTTTATTATTTCTCAGTGTCTCTTGAAACTCCCCTCCCCTTCCTGACACAAATTAGTGTAAATGACATTTCTGTTACTTGCACATATGAGTTACTTGTCACATATGTGTTATTTTCCTGATCAGAGAGCTTGCCTTTACATCAAAAAATGCTTTCTCCATTCAAATGTAACATGCTTTAGGTTGAGTTTTGGGAGTACAAAAATATTTTCATATTAGCAGTAAACATTAGCCCTTATATTTCACAGGTTATTAGTTTATCACATTAAACTGGGTCACACAATTTTCAAATACAAACATTGCATAAACATTTTACATAATATGTGTAAATTGGGAAAGCTAAGTTGTTTATACTGTTAACCTAATGATTTTATTCCTAAGAATTTCCTTCAAAAAGATAACAGAAGCAAATATCCATAAACAAGAAGTAGCTTATGCTACTTCATTCATAAGACTGAATAAGGGGAAACATCTAAATTAAGAGATTAATTTAATAAATTATTTCAGTTTATCAGGATGGAATAGTATATAGCCATTATGTTAACTGAGGAAAATTATATAAAATAGTGTGATCTGCTTATGATATAATAAGTGAAATAGCAGAATAAAAAATAGTACCTACATGGATATCCAAACTATGTATATGTGATCACTTCCCATAGACATCCACTCTATTTATATATAATTCACACAAACACATACAGCTATTTTCTTTTTGTGTATTTTAGAGAATGCTTTCTTTTGAATCTACTTGTAATTTTCTTGGGGCAGATAGGAGACATTCATCATCTTTGTGTAAAATTACTTCTTCAATGAGCCCTTTATATATACAAAGCCAAAATCCTATTCTGTAATCAAGAAGGTTGGGGACAGGCATTCATCTGGTGGTTACGATGCCTGCATCCCATGTTGGAGTGCTTGGGTTCAAGCCTCAGCTCTGCTTCCAGTTCTAGCTTTCTGCTGAAATATGTCCTAGGAGATAGGATGTGATGGCTAAAGCAGCTGAGTTGCTGCCCTCCACATAGGAGACCTGGATTAAGTTCCTGGCACCTCTTTGCAGCCTAGTACAGCCTTGGCCCAGCTTTGGCTGTTGGGAAAACTTGAGGAGTGAATAAGCAGATGGGAGCTCTGTCTCTCCACCTTGAAAAAAAATTAAAAAGAAGCTTGAAGATCACATAGTAAACATATCTGAATAAAATGATCAAAGGCTGAATTTGCCGTGGGCAGAGTTGCCTGTCTAAAATATGGTGATGATGCTGCCTATGGATGAGAATATGGTAGGTGAGCCCTTCTTTCAGTGAGGAAAAGGGGGGTTGGGGAGTATACTCTGGGGAGGGAAGGCTCATCGTCATAGGTGGTCTGGGGAAGGTCAGGAAGAGGGAAACACTGTGGAGGGGCACAGATGATGGACAAATCTCCAGGTGCAATGATGATTAATATACAGTACTGAATATTTCTTTTTCTCGCATTATAATTATTCCTGTTAGTTCTTTAGCCTTCAGTAAATTGTCTTAAATACTTATCCAGGTATTTGCTTATTTTTGGGAATTAAAGCAGGGGTTGCAATTCTCCTTGGATAAAAAAAGAGCGTGGCTTGCATGGAGAAGTGATAAGAAAATGAGCAATGATGACCCAAGGAGAAGTCACTGGTGGCATAGTTCAGGATGAGTTAATTTGTGGATTACATAAGCATCCCATTGGTATGGTAGACTCTGTTTCTGCTTGCCAATTTTTTCCCCTCTATCTTTTTTCTATGGAGTAATTTTAGTCTCCTACTCTGCTATACTTAAGGGAGGCCATTTACTTGCTGTGGACAATAAAAAACATTTCATTTCTGGGCTGAAATATGAAGGACCAGTGCGTTGCTGTTCAGGTCTCTCTTCCCTCACTCTGGACCTGAGAAGATGCAGCTAGATGCTGCTCCATCAACCTGGCTCCTAAAGTGAAGATTAGGAATGAAGGTGAGGTCAAAGCCAAGCCAAAAGTTCATTTGACATGCTTTGTGGCTTTCATGGTTAACTTTATGTGTCCACTTGACTGGATCCTGGAGTGCACAGGTATTTGGCTGTACTTTATTTTTGGGTGTATGTATCTGTGAGAGTCTTACTACATGAGATTAGTATTTTTAGCCAGTGGGTTCAGTAGATTTCTCTGTCCAACTGAATGAGCATCATCTAATCCATTGAAGGCCTGAATAGAACAAAATGTATGGAGAGAGAATTTACCCCTTTTGCCTGAGTATTTGAGCTTCTTCTGGGTCTCCCACGTGGGCGCATTGATCTCTTGCCTTCAGACTGAGACTGGCACTATTAGCTCCTCAAGTCCTCAGGCCTTTGGACTTGGACTTAACTATAATGTCAACATTCCTAGGTCTCCAGAGCACAGATGGCACATCATGGGGCTTCTCAGCCTCCATAACCCAGTCAACCAAGTTCTCATAATAAACTTCTATATATTGTATATATATAGTGTATATATAATGTACATATAATGTATATATACTTATATATATTTTTCTGTTCGTTCTGTTTCTCCAGAACACCTTTAGGAAAGCAGTAACCCTTCGTGGTTGTAAGCAATAGAGATTTGGGGGTTATTTAATACTGGAGCATAAACTGGCCTGTCCTGATTTATACAATGGAGATTTTTCACAAACCCAAAGGAAGTAGAAAATGGGACACTGAACCTCCCATTGCCATCCATAAGAGGGGTTTTCTGCAGACTGAAGTCTATGAGGCTTCTGGGTTTCTCCCTGACTTACATTTGCAATTGGACTTTTATGTTACTGCCAAGTAATCTGATGACATTCCTCTGAAATATTTTTCTCTCCATATGAATGATATATTTGTTCACTCTCTCACTCTATCACCCAATCTCAACTTTTACCTCTAATGTTCCCCATAAGAGTCCAATGTTAACTGTGTATGAGATATTTACCCGGGCTAATTCACTGAGTATGTTGAATGAACTTTGATTTATTCATAGTTGTCAAAAAAAAAAAAAAAAAAAAAAGGCTGGCGCTGCAGGTTCCTCTGCCTGTGGTGCTGGCACCCCGGGTTCTAGCCCCGGTCGGGGTGCCGGTTCTGTCCCGGTTGCCCCTCTTCCAGGCCAGCTCTCTGCTGTGGCCCGGGAGTGCAGTGGAGGATGGCCCAAGTGCTTGGGCCCTGCACCTGCATGAGAGACCAGGAGAAGCACCTGGCTCCTGGCTTTGGATCAGCGCAGTGTGCCAGCCGCGGCGGCCATTGGAGGGTGAACCAACGGCAAAAAGGAAGACCTTTCTCTCTGTCTCTCTCTCACTGTCCACTCTGCCTGTAAAAAACAAACAAACAAAAACAAAAACCCAGTATTTGAGAAAGTCTGTATCTTAACTGTGCCTCCAATTTTTATCTTAAGAAGCCAACCTGAAAATTATGCTTTTAAATGAAAGAATTTGATTTTAGGCTGAAAATTGAAAAGACATGAAAAACAATCCACCCACTTCCACAAGAGAAGGGACCCAGATTAATTAGAAAGGCCTCATTAGTTTCCAGTGATGAAGGTGTTGATAGGAATGACCCACTGACAACCAAGGGGTTACTGCAATGAGATGGGCGCCTGAAGCCACACTTGACAGGCAGCTTCTGTAAACACTTTCTCTCTCACTGTTCGGTCACTTGGTAAATGCAAGTAGAGGAACCAAAGCAATTACCCAGATAATTAAAGGAAAACAAACCTGTATGTGGCAGGTGACTTGAAGAGCCGCCTCTAAATTTTCTAGGCAACCATTTTATTCTTTGCTTCCCCTAGTGTCAGCAGGAATCAGCTCTGGCTCACAAGAGCTACTTTAACAATTAAAATGCTCTCAGCTGGTACACTTCACTTCATAGGAACTCCCTTAGTCATCAATCTAGATTCTGAAATAGCTCTGTCAGATATCAGAGCTGTGTTGTTCTTGCTGATTCATGGCAAAATCCCGACACCGTTGTGGAGATGTTAGACTGTGAAATGTTAGAAAGAAAGTTCTAGCAGCTCATTTTGGCCTTGTGATTCTTGGTTCTGATGAGCACTGCACTACTGCACCCTCATGGGTTGGGTGAGTGAAATTCCAGTGATGATGGAGGCCAGGGAAGAATATTTTCTGTGCCAGTCCTGTATGAGGCAGTAGTTGCAACTTACCTCTAAAACATTTCTACATGAGGGTGCTTAAAACGTTCATGGACAAATGGAGGAATTAAAAGTGTGAATTTATTTCATTGCAAAGGATTTTTAAAATCCATAGTGTTTTTAATGATATGTATTTTCCATGTATTAAGCAAAGAAAAACTTTTACAGTAAAATAAACTCTTCTATTTAAAAATTAGAGAGAGAGGGAAATGAGTGAACTCCCATCTGCTGATTCACTTCCCAAGGGGGTGAAGACCAAAACCAGGAGCTCAGAACTCACCCAGGCTTCCACATGTGTGGCAGGGACTGAATTACTAAGCTATCACTGCTGCTACCCAGGGTCTGCATTTGCAGGGAGATGGAGTCAGGAACCATAGCTGAGAGTTGAATTCCATTATGGTACAGATATCTTTTTTTAAAAGATTTATTTATTTGAAAGGTAGAGTTACAGAGAAAGAGGGAGAGACAGAGGGAAAGAGGAAGATCTTCCATCTATTGATTCACTCCACAGATGGCTGCAAAATCCAGGAGTGGGCCAGGCCAAGTAGGAGCTAGGAACTCCATCCAGGTCTCCCATGTGGGTGGCTGTGGTCCAAGCATTTATTGCCATCTTCCTTTCCCAGGTGATTTAGCAGGGAGCTGGATTAGAAGTGGAGCAGCTGGGACTCAAACTAGTGCTCATATGGGATGCCAGCATTGGAGGTCATGACTAAACCCGTTGTACCACAATGCCAACCAGTAAATGGGCATCTTAAGTGGTGTCTTAACCCTTAGACCAATTACCTAACCCTAATCTCATATTTTAATTCTAGTTTCCTCTACTTTTGAAGTACCCTTATAAGGCAGATTCTACTGCCAACACTTTACATCAAGGCACACAAAGCTGATGAGTGAGAAAACTAGAGTTCCTACTCAGCTCCATTTAATGTCCATGATTTTCCCACTACTCCAGTGGCTCTGGAAGAGCCAGAGCACCTATACTTTTTCTTTTTTTTTTCTTTTTTCTTTCTTTTTTTTTTTTTTGACAGGCAGAGTGGACAGTGAGAGAGAGAGACAGAGAGACAGGTCTTCCTTTTGCCGTTGGTTCACCCACCAATGGCCACTGCGGCTGGCGCGCTGCAGCCGGCACACCGCGCTGATCTGAAGGCAGAAGCCAGGTGTTTATCCTGGTCTCCCTTGGGGTGCAGGGCCCAAACACTTGGGCCATCCTTCACTGCACTCCTGGGCCACAGCAGAGAGCTGGCCTGGAAGAGGGGAACTGGGACAGAATCCGGCGCCCCAACCGGGACTAGAACCCGGTGTGCCGGCACCACAAGGCGGAGGATTAGCCTATTGAGTCACGGCACTGGCCACTTATACTTTTTCAAAATCTCAATGATTTTTTTTCTATCATTAGCTGGATTGGAAGCTGTATATTAAATCAGTGTTTTTCAAACCTAAGCTTGCATTAGAATCACTGGTAAGGCTTATAAGAACAAATGGCTGGCCCCACACCTAGATTATCTCGCTCAGCAGGTCTGAGTGCTACTTAAGAATTTTACATTTCTAAAAATTGCTCAAATGATGTTGACTTTAGGACCCTAACCTACACAGAGCATTGCCAGTGCATGGAGATGAACTCAGAAAACTGAATTGAGGCCAGCACCGTGGCTCACTAGGCTAATCCTCTGCCTGCAGCACCAGTACCCCGGTTCTGTCCTGGTTGCTCCTCTTCCAGTCCAGCTCTCTGCTGTGGCCCGGGAGTGCAGTGGAGGATGGCCCAGGTCCTTGGGCCCTGCACCGACATAAGAGACCAGGAGGAAGCACCTGGCTCCTGGCTTTGGATCGACGCAGCGTGACGGTCATCGTGGCCAGTTGGGGGGTGAACCAATGGAAAAAGGAAGACCTTTCTCTCTGTCTCTCTCTTTCACTGTCTAACTCTGCCTGTCAAAAAAAAAAAAAAAAAAGAAAGCTGAATTGAATATAAAATTCAGCCTTCATGGGAGTGAGATCAGATATCTGCCAAGTAACCAGAGAAAGAATCATTGAAAATAGTTAAGTCCTGATTAATAATAAAACCAACATATTTAAAGAGAAGATGTTTACCATTTGTGAAAGGTCAGAATAGAAACATTAAATAATGTAGCTAACATCACCACCTATTGGAAAAATTGGGGGACAGCATTGTAGCACAGTGGTTAAGCTGCCACCTGTGAAGCTAGTGTTGCATATAGGTGCAAGTTTGAGTTCTGCTGCTCCACATTTACAATACAGCTTCCTGCTAACGCTCATGGGAAAGCAGCAGAAGATGACCCAAGTCCTTGGGTCCCTGTGCCCACCTGGGACTCTGATAGAGTTCCAGGTTTGGCTCAGTCCTGGCTGTTGTGGTAATTCAGGCAATAAACCAAGAGCTGAAGATCTTTCCTTTCTGTGTCTCCCTGTCTCTCTGTAACTTTGCCTTTCAAATAAATAAATACTTTTTTTACTTATATAACATTTATTTTTTCCTAAAGAAAACTTTTATTTAAGGAATACAAACTTCATGCATTTCTTAGCTACAACTTTAGGAATATAGTGATTCTTCTGCCCATACCTGCCCTCCCACCAACACTTCCACCTCTCCTCCTCCTCCCTCTCCCATTCCCAGTGCCCTTCCCCACTAAGATACATTTTCAATTAACTTTATACAAAGAAGACCAACTATATACTAACTAAAAAGTTCAATAATTTGCACGCACACACACACACAACTGTTCCTCAACAGTTGAGACGAGGGCTGTTCAAAGTCACTGCATCTCAAAGTTAATTTCACTTTTTTTAGAAACTTAAATTAATTTTAAGGAATCACCCAAGAATGATACATCTTTTGCAAACACTCAGACATAACTATAACTTATGAGACATAAGACTATCCTCTACTTAATACATTAAAAGAAAGTAAGTCCTTGAGAACAAGTTTTATCATTAATTAAGGAAGCATCTGAAAACTAGCAATGGAGTTGGATACCTAGGCATAACTAAAACTTAGGAGACATAAGAATATCCTCCAACTAGTACACTAAAATGAAATAAATCTTTGAGAATAAGTTTTACTGCTAACTCTCATAATACAACACTTTGAGGAAAGAGGTCTTGCATAGGTAGGTATTGCACAGTGATTCCTGTTGTTAATTTAACAATTAACACTCTTATGTATGACATCAGTGATCACCTGAGGCTCTTGACATGAACTGACTAGGCTATGGAAGCCTTTTGAATCCACGAACTCTGTCAGCATTTAGACAAGGCCATCAACAAGGTGGAAGTTCTCTCCTCCCTTCAGAGAAAAGTGCATACTTCTTTGATGACCACTTCTTTTCACCGGGGTCTCACACACAGAGGTCCTTCATGTAGGACACTTTTTGCCACAGTGTATTGGCTTTCCATGCCTGAAATGCTCTCCTGGGCTTTTAAGCCAGACCAGAATGCCTTAGGGCTGATTCTGGAGTCAGAGTGCTACCAAAAGCAATTATCATTCTATAATGATATGGACTGCTTCCCATATGATTACTGCATTTACTCCTTTTTAATTCTATCTATTATTATTACCAGACACTTGATCCTATCTATATGATCACTTTAACACTTAATCCTATCTATATGATCACTTTTTAAAAAAGATTTTTATTTATTTGATGGGTAGAGTTACAGACAGAAAGAGAGACAGAGAGAAAGGTCTTCCTTCAGTTGGTTCACACCCCAAATGACCACTACGGCCAGCACGCTGCGCCGATCTGAAACCAGGAGCCAGGTTCTTCCTCCTGGTCACCCATGTGGGTGCAGGCGCCCAAGCACCTGGGCCATCCTCCACTGCCCTCCTGGGCCACAGCAGAGAGCTGGATTGGAAGAAGAGCAACCGGAACTAGAACCCAGCACCCATATGGGATGCCAGCGCTGCAGGCGGAGGATTAACCAAGTAACCCACGGCGCCGGCCCCTATATGATCACTTTAATACTTAATCCTATCCATATGATCACTTTAATACTTAAAATGCTATTTTTACCACCCAGCATAAGGGGATTTGGGATCCCATAGCAAGTTTTTAAATTGTACCCTTAGAAGTAAGTCTGTTAGGAATGTATGCAGAACTATATAACTTTACAGTTGCAAACTTCGTACACTTCATAAATACTACTTTAGGAACATGGTGATTCTTCCCACAGTGCCCACCCTCCCGCCCTCACTTCCACTTCTCCTCCTTCCTCTCTTATTCTCTTATTTTTTACTAAGATCTATTTTCAATTAACTTTATGCACATATGATTAACTCTGTGTTAAATAAAGAGTTCAACAAGTAATATGAAAAACAAAAAAGAAAACTGTTCCTCAACAGTCAAGAGAAAGGCTGTTCAAGTCATTGCTTCTTAAAGTATCAATTTTACTTCTACAGATTGCCTTTTAGGTGCTCTATTAGCTATCACAGGTCAGTGAGGACAGATGGTATTTGTCACTTTGGGACTGACTTCACTAAGTATGATGTTTTCCTTTTTTTTTTACTTATCTATTTTGCTGCAAATGACTGGATTTCATTTTTTTTTCACTGTATAGTATTCCATGGTGTACACATCCCATAATTTCTTTATCCAGTCTTCATTTGATGGGCATTTGGGTTGATTCCATGTCTTAGCTATTGCAAATTGAGCTACAATAAACTTGGAGAGTACAGATAACTCTTTAAGATTATGATTTCATTTTCCTTGGGTAAATTCCCAGGAGTGGGATGGCTAGGTTATATGGTAGGTCTATATTCTGAGGTATCTCCATATTGTCTTTCACAGTGGCTGCACCAGTTTACATAATGACCAACAGTGGATAGGTTACCTTTTTCCCCACATCTTCCCCAAAATTTGTTGTTTGTTCTATATGAACGCCTTTCTAACTGCAGTGAAGTGAAACCTCATCATGGTTTTGATTTGTGTTTCTCTGATGGCTAATGATCTTGAGCATTTTTCCATGTGTCTGTTGGTCATTTGGATTTCCTCTTTTGAAAAATGTCTATTCAAATCCCTTGCCCATTTCTTCACTAGGTTGTTTATTTTGTTGTTGTTGAGTTTCTTGATCTCTTTATATGTTCTGGTTTTAATCCTTTATCAGCTGTATAGTTTGAAAATAATTTTTCCCATCCTGTTGGTTGCCCCTTCACTTTCCTGAGTGTTTCTTTTGCAGTACAGAAGTTTCGCAATTTGATGTATTCCTATTTGTTAATTTTGGCTTTGATTTCCTGTGCCTCTGAGGTCTTTTCCAAGAACTCTTTGCCTTTGCCAATGTCTTGCAGGGTTTCCCCAATTTTCTCCAATAAACTGATAGTATTGGGTTGTAGACTTAGGTACTTAATCCATTTTGAGTGGATTTTTGTGTGAAGTGTAAGGTAGGAATCTTGTTCCATACTTCTGCATATGGAGATCCAGTTTTCCCAGCACCATTTGTTGAAGGCACTAACCTTATGCAGGGGCTGATTTAGGCTCCTTTGTCAAAGACATGTTGGTTGTAGATGCTTGGATTGATTTCTTCACAAAAAAAAAAAAAAAGAAGAAGAAGAAGTGATGGAATCATTAATTTCTATTTTTTTCCTCAAATTTCCTGGACACTAAGCAACTCTGTGAATGTTGATTTCTTTATTTTGACTTATCTGAATAATTTATTTTGTTTTGATATTTCAGACATCTGAGTTGGTCTAGAGTATGAGTATTGTTAACCACTTTGTTAAATCCCTTTGGATGCCATTCAGATTGACTTCTGCATGATGATGGCCCTGGTGGCGTGTAAAAGAATATCACCCACTATAAAACAATACCTATTGTTGTTCCTCACACCTGATTTGTGTGTCCCTGGAAACCACTACACTTGCACTAAACTGTCAAACCTGAGGAACACTCTAGGACCCGTTACAACTGTGATTTACGAAAGGTTTGCCTCAGTCATGCATCAACCCGCTCAAGAAATCAAGTTCTTTAAATGAAAATAATAGAAGGTGGCTAACAAGTCCATAAGCTATCAGGATGTGTATCTTCCTCTCAGTTTCATGAGATGAAATGATTTGAGGGTTTGAATTACAAAGTAGGAATCTTTGTACAGTTATTTAGGCACTTACTACTGTACCTTCTTGTTAGAAACAGGACATCCAGAATGTCAGATACTCCCCAGTTTCTCCTTGGCTCTTACACCCTCAATGAAGAGCCTCCCAAAGGGTTCTCATTCCTTAGGGCTCTTGGGAAGCCCATCTGCAAAGACTCAGTGGATAGGTGTGTGTGTTTGTGAGAAGCAAAGGTATCTTGGCTTGAACTGTTTGATCTATAAGAGAGGGTATGCTACCGGGGGTACAAAGTATGAAAGAGGCTCTGCAAAAGCCCCAAGAATGCTGTGCATCTCATAACCCTCTCATCACAGTGGATGGCAGCCCTTGTCCTTGTGTCTGCCCTTCCCTATGACCAGCATATTTTCTAAGAACAGGCCCATATATTGGCTATGTGACCCCACTTAATGCATCTGGGCCCTTGTTTCCTTTATGAGATAGTTCTAAAGATTATAGGTAGAGCTATAGATAGATCTGAGTGATAACTGACACATCCTTGAATTCTACAAGGTATCTTTTAAAAATGTGATGAAAAGTATGTATTATGAAAAAACTATGTGTGCATTTCACAATTTTTTAAACTAAAATAGATGTTCTTTAATTCTGTTTTCCATGAACTTTTTGAAATACCCTCATATAAATGTTACTCTCTGTTTTTTATTTCCCATATATATTTCTTTGATTTTTTTTATTTGACAGGTAAAGTTATAGACAGTGAGAGAGAGACAGAGAGAAAGGTCTTCCTTCCGTTGATTCACTCCCCAAATGGCTGCTACAACCAGCCGCTGCACTGATCTGAAGCCAGGAGCTGGGTGCTTCCTCCTGGTCTCCCATGTGGGTGCAGAGACTCAAGCACTTGGGCCATCCTCCACTGCCCTCCTGGGCCACAGCAGAGAGCTGGACTGGAAGAGGAGCAACCGGGACTAGTACCTGGCACCCCAACTGGGACTAGAACCTGGGGTGCCGGCACTGCAGGTGGAGGATTAGCCAAGTGAGCCATGGTGCCAGCCTCCCAGATATATTTCTTACTATCCTGGGGACAGTTTGTACATGTTGGGTGACAAGGATCTAGGAAAGTTTTAATTGATGGAGATAGTGTTGAAGATTCTAATGCAGATGATGAGTGGACCTAGAAAGACAGAGAGAGTAACTAAATAAGAAGACTAGTAGAGAGGTATGAACTCTGCAGCAGATACCTTGCCTGGAAAGTAGGTAACTGGGAATATATGAGTCTATTTCATGGTTAAGAAGAGGCTGCAGATATTGGAGGTGTATTTTAGATAGTGCATGACATTGTTCATACCTGTGTGACCCAAACATTCCTCTCTCTTTGAAGGGTCATTGGCCCATAATGAGAGTTGTTTATGGTGCTAGTTGTAGATGATGAGGGTCTAGGAACCAATTCTTGTGTGTTATGACCAGCATTTTAAAAACAGAGTGGAATGTAAAATATCAGTGCACTTTACACATAGTAAGTACGTATTTTTATGAAACCTAGCTATACATATACTTGTTTACAGGGTTATGGTATAAAATTTGTAATTTGAAAGCCACTGCTCTGTGTACTCATTGGAGCAGGGAGCAGGCTGGGTACTTGCCTCACATCTTCTCCTGTAAAGGCCTCCATATTGCTTATTTTCCAGGCTACCTTTTCCTTCTCAGTCTTTTTTGAGTGCCACAGTAAGGTCAGGATGTTATAACAAAGTACTGTAGATGGAACGTCTTACATACAACAAAATTTCTCACAGTTCTGGAGGTTGGAAGTTCCAGGTCAGGATGCTGACAGTTCTGGTGAGGGCCCTCCTCTGGCTGGACACAGTTGCCTTCTTATTGTGTCCTCATGTAAAAGAGTAGAGAGAGCTGCCTGGGTCTGCTTTTATTTTAAATTTATTTTAATTTATTTATTTGAGAGGTAGAGTTACAGACAGTGAGAGGGAGAGACAGAAAGAAAGGTCTTCCGTCTGCTGGTTCACTCCCTAAATGGCCGCAACAGCTGGAGCTGCGCCGATCTGAAGCCAGGAGCCAGGAGCTTCTTCCCAGTCTCCCACATGGGTGCAGGGGCCCAAGGACTTGGCCATCTTCTAATGGATCTGCTTTCTAATGGCACTCATCTCAACATGAGAGTTCCAACCTCATTACACAATACCTTCCAATGCCCTCATCTCCAAGTACTGTCATGTTGAGGTGTCAACATACGAATTCTGGGGCACATAAGCGTTGAATGAGCCACAGCAAGTACCTTGTCGCTGCCTTATAGTGGGGGTCTGGACCACATTCTGATTCATGTCACCACCCAAGCGAATAGAGGTGAGGAGGATGGAGAGATTTGACAGTGGGGAAGCTCTCCCCTCTTGCTTATTTTGTGATTCAGTCATCACTCTTTCTAAGCTTGCTATAATGCGATACCAACTTTTATTAAATTGTTGGGAAAACCTGTGAAAGAAAGTTTCAACCTATTTACTTAATTTTACTTTTCCTGAAGTCTGAGGAAAATGCATCTTGGAACTTAAATCCTCTGCAGCTGTCACTTTCTAGACTCTCCTGGTTTGTCATTGTGCTTTCGCGACCTCAGGGCCACATCCCCTGCTGCAGAGGGCAGTTCTCCCAATTTCTGCCCTGTAGACATTTGTTCATTTTTTTTTTCCTGAGGTGGGAAAATTCTACCTCCTTCCCACAGAGTTTCATACATTTTTAAAATCTATTTGTGAATATTAAAAGATCAGGCAAGTTTAAAATACAGTCAGCTCTTCTTATCCACAGGCTCCACATCAGATTAAAATTATTTTAAACAATGACATCTATTCTGAACATGTACATTTTTGTCATCATCATTCCCTAAACAATACAGAGTAATAACTATTTATATAGCATTTATTTTATATTAGGTATTATAAATAATCTGCAGATGATTTAAAAATAGAGGAGGATATGCATAGGTTACATACAAAGCCCATGGCGTTTTATGTAAGAGATTTCAGTATCTGCAGGGGTCCTGGAACCAAATCTCTGAGGATATTGAAGGCCGACTTTATCCTCTTCAGTTCCAATATAATGTCTCCTTGAGAGGGAAGAGGGGTATAAGGAGGTGGATCCCTCATTCATAGCCATTTCTTGACTACTCCCTTGTAGGGTGAGATGGACCATGTGTGAATGCTTAGCGATTGTGGAATTTCCAGGCTAGCTCTTTCTTGGGATACATCTAAGATTCTTTGTGAATCGTTCATGGTAAGGAAAGGGCCTCTTCTCAAGTTTCTGCCCAGTTGTCTAACAGGGGTATCATTTAGCTCAACTTCTCTGAATTACCCTTACTATTGTCACCAGTTACACACCTTGCTGTTGGTGAAGTCTCCCACCCTGGAGATGACCCTCTTGTTTGGGGTACAATAAGACAGCTGAAGTCCAGTTGTCTTCTGCTGTGTCCAGCATAGCTATGGGGGACTCAGATTCCTGTACACCAAATAGCAGAAGGGTTGGCTTGCCTACTTCTGGCCTCTCTCTCTCTCTACCTCGTAGGTCCTGTCTCCTCTTCTCAGGGAGGCAGAGGAAATAGGCAAGTCAGTATGTCTGCTCTGTAAGTGGATAGTCCCTGGAGTCTGGATACCTTATCTTGTTCTCAATACCCCAAAGTCTGAGCACTCCCCTTTCTCTTTTGCTTGTGGAAAATATCAAAACTCTTCACTTTCCTCTGATGACTCATGACAAACAATCTCTTTTCTCTTATCCTTCCTGGTATTATGTTTATATGGGATAGAGGGCACGAGAAACACCTGGGGATGGTTAAAACAATGGATCTATTAAAATGTCTTGCAGGAGTCTACAGCTTCTAGCTGTTGGCTGTTTTCTTTAGAATATAAAGTTCTTGAAGTGTTCTTACCTTTTGTTTTAGGTCTTTCTTATCAGTTATGAGACAACAGAAACAGTACCATCAACATCCTACACTCCATGGCATATAGAACAAGAGATCCCTATCAGTTACCCTACTCTTTCTTTGAAGAATTAAGCCAAAAGCGTCTAGCATTGAAATTGTGGAACATCTGTAAAGCAAGCTTGAGCATTCTGCCAAGAGACGGTTTCTCAAGAAAAGCCTGCAGATTGAACAAGGGCCTGTGGACCTGAGTGTGGACCTGGTCCATGTCACAGATAGTATGGTCCTCTAGTGGACATATTTCAAAATTACAGTGGGGAAACAAAAAAAGCACAAAAATAGGAGAGAAATTCCCTTATTACAGAACCAGCCATGATATTTTGGTTTATAATGGATTTTTCCTTAAATAGAAGTAACTTGGAAAAAATTCACATCCCACTTTTGTCAGTAAGAGTTTTATGTGCAAAAACTCCATAATTTATTGGATTTCTAACATTTAAAAAGTATGTTAAAATTGCCTTCATATTATTTGGCCATTTTAGTAAACAATTTACCATACTTGTGTGGCAAAGGTGAATTTCTAAAAGCTTTTTCCAGATAGAAAGTGTGAACTCACCATCACAGAAACAGGCTTATCTATTGTGAAACATTCAAGTGGTAAAAACAGGAATGTTAAATATTCCTTCAGCTTTTTAAATTTTTTTTATTTGATAGGTAGAATCATAGACAGTGAGAGAGAGAGAGAGAGGGAGAGAGAGTGAGAGAGAGAAAGGTCTTCCTTCCGTTGGTTTACTTCCCAAATAGCCGCTGCAGCCGGCACTGGGCCAATCCAAAGCCAGGAGCCAGGTGCCTTTCCTGGTCTCCCATGTGGGTGCAAGGGCCCAAGCACTTGGGCCATCCTCCACTGCCCTCCTGGGCCACAGCAGATAGCTGGCCTGGAAGAGGAGCCATTGGGACTAGAACCAGTGCTCATATGGGATGCCAGCGCCTCAGGCAGCAGATTAACCAAGTGAGCCACTGTGCCGGCCCCATTCTTTTTAAATCTGAAAATGTTATCTGGCAAGGTGCAGGGGCCAATTACTGTAGGGAGTGGTAGAGATAGTGCTTCTGCTCTGCACACCCACCCAGAAACAGCCATGGAGACTCAATGACCATGACCTTTTGATGGGGTCATGGGAGTAATCCTCACATTATCAGGGGGCTGGCAGATCTCTCACTCAAGTCACAGAGTTAGCATTCTTCTTTTCCCTCTCCATCCTCTTCTCTACCATGGGTGGTCATGCTGCTCCCTGAGGTGCTCTGACTGCTTCATTGACATAATCCCTTCTGTCTCCTCCAAAACTTATATTGAATTTTATTCCCCAATGCAACTGTATTAAGACATGAAGTCTTCAGGAGATAATGCACTCATGGATGGAGTTAGAGCTCTAGTTAAAGGCCTTGATGTGGAGTTCACCCTGGCCATTCCCTCTTGCCCTTCTGCCTTCCACCAGGTGGGGATACAGCAAGAGGTTCCATCCTGTAAGCAAAGAATTGGGAACCTTACCACATATTGAACCAGCTGATATCTTGAACTTGGAATTCCCAGCCTCCAGAACTGCAAGAAATGCATTTATGTTATTCATAGATTACCTGGTCTGTGGTATTTTGTTTTAACAGCACAAAAGGATGAAAGAACTTTGTGGCAAAATGCCGCATGGATCCTTCCTCCAGTCTACCTAGGCGACTGATGTGGATCTATGGTTTCAAGACTCAGAGCTCCCTGTGGCTCTTCCTTATCAAGAAAAGGTGGCCTTCTTCTCTTCAGGGCACCCCTTTTTTGATTCCCTCTTTCAGATTATTGTGCCTTCCCCCTAATTTAGCTAAAATTGATACAAATTAAACAATACCTGGAAGAAAACACCAGTCCACAAAAGCTATCTCCTAAATAATTTACTTTTGGAAACCACCAGTTAGAGGTTATCTCTCCCCTCTTCGGAGAGTGGGTTCTGTACAAAATGCATATTTAATAGCCAGCTGTCTTGGGCATCATGACAGAAATGGAAATAGACCAACCAGTAAAGCCAATCTATTGCCTATTATCTGAATATCTTCTGGGACAGTGGTTCTAAACAGGCACACCTTTGGGTCACAATGCAATAGATTAGTTTTAGCTGGTTTACAGAGTGATTTTGCAATATGTCTTGCGGTACCTTTAGGTGAAGCATGCGACCTCTTGTTCCCACTCTCCTCTCCTGCCTTTGGTTTTAGAATTGGCGGGATTTCTCACTTACGTAATGCTGAATTCCCAAAAACCATCTGCCTGGGTCAGGTCGTTTTCCAACCTTTCTTTGTGAACTGATTTCTGTTCAAGATTTCTTAACTCTAATCTGTTTCTTAACACATCCTCACACTTGTTTCCACTTGAATAAGCCCTCATACAAGTGGAATTGTATTACGCCTCCTATGGATGCTGGGCCTGTATTTCCATGGATATAGGCACCCTACTCTGAGCCTGAATTATGCTTTCTTTGCAGCTACACATTAAATAATAATTGATCTGCAAATGGGAGAGATGAATATACAAACAATGGCCAGACCATATATAACAACAGAACTCTGACCCACAACCTGCACCAACCTGCTCAGGTAAGGAACACTTTATTTCCACTCACCAGTCCAGGAAGCCTGCCTGCTATGAAGTAGACTGATAGGAAGTCAGATCGCTATCTCTGGTGGCAGTCCAGGAAGTTAGTGCTAATTCTGTAATAATTAGTCTCACATGGCTATGGCAGTATTGATAACTAACGGCTTCTGTAATTTTTGTCTTAATTTCCAAATAAGGACCAACCAGAGAATGCCAAATATGCAGTTGCATGCCCAATTTCAAGTTAGCCTGCCTATAGCTTCCACATGTCAATGGCCTTTAATTATGGCATACCTGAAGCCTTCCACTGCATGAAGTTACTGCGCAAAGCTCATAAAAAATAGAATTAAAATTATCAGATTACTTTGGTGCAAACATATTTTTGAAACCCGTAAATAATTTTTTCATAAAATGCATTTTCTACGTACTATGAAGAAATTTTTTACACCAAAATGTTTGTACCTTTAATATCATTTTCCTCCCAAATAAGGAGCCCTAGTATAGCTTTTCCACTCTCCTGCCTTCCTTTGAATCTCTAGCAAAACGCAAGTGATGGTGGCTGCATCCCTTGTTACAACAAGCTTTGAATAAGTAGACTTTGTTTTTCTCCTTGGGTTTGCCTTTGTTTATTTCCACAGAAACATTCAAGTCTCTCTATGTAGACCACTGTCATAACAACCCAGGCCTTAAGTAAACTGGCAAATACAGCAGAGAATGAAAAACGGTAATCTTTACTCTTCTGTAAAAGCTCAAGGAGTGCTCCCTTTAGGACACTTTGAATCTCCTCCATGGGCTACTTTTCCAATTTTTTTTCTGTTTCTATAGAAATCAGTAATAAAACAGCCTTCTTTAAAATGCTGAACTTTGTTACTTTCATACAGAAACTTTTGTTGAGGCTTAAGGCAGTTATTTCTGCAAAAGATGGCCTCTGGGTTTATTAATTAAAAAGAATGCAGGGAGTATTTGAAATATTATCATCTGGGTTACTTTTTCCTACATTTATAAATACTCTCCAGTCTCACCATAATTAAGATAATATGAAAAGAGTTTGAAATATGGTGATAGCTTAAAACTTGAAAATAATTCTTTTTAACATGAATAATTATCCCACTAGTTTTATAACCTAATAAAAATCAAAGTAAAAGAAAAACCCTGGGCATTTTAATTATGTGAAATCATATGTATTCTGGAAAATTAGAAACATTACCCACAGATTTCATACTTCAGAATGTTCGTTCTGAAAATTTGTTCCTTGGAGATTTTCCAAAGAGAGGACCCCACTGGCCCTTCCCAGTGAATCCAGCAAATAGAAGCGTCTATAGGAGGCATGGCTGTGTTTGGATCCAAATTTAGCAACAGTTTTCTTCATAGTTGAACTGAGATGCCAGGTAGAAATCTGCAGTCTTGGAACATGTTTGCTAATTTATCCCTCAAGCAATATAGACTTCTGTTATCCTTTAGACAGAGAGGGGTAGAGGAGAGAATGCTCTAGAAACTCTATTGTATGCTCCTTATATATATTTTAAAAATTCATTTGAAAGGCAGACACAGTGAGAACGAAAGTGAGAGAGAGAGAGAGAGAGAAGGAGAAATCTCATTTGCAAGTTCACTTCCAAAATGTCCACAAAAACCAGGGCTGGGCCATGCTGAAGCCAGGAGCTGTAGACTCAACCTCGGTCTCCCATGTGGATGGTAGCACCCCAGCCACTCGAGCCATCCTTACTGCCTCCAAGGGTGTGCTTAACAGGAAGCTGGAATTAGGAGTGGAGCTGAGTCTTAAAACAAGACAGCCTATTATGGGATACAGGTGTCTCAAGCAGCATATTAATCACTGTGCCAAACAATGGCCCCCTCTGTTTTATTTTCTCACTTTTCAGGGATCACATTAGCATTTGCCATAGTTTCACTTACACATGTGGATATTACTCATTGTGAATTAAAAATCATAAATCCTTCAGAGAATTCTCCAAATACTATCTTTCACAGCATTTCCATTGGTTGGCGCATTTTCAAAAAATGGACCTGAAAGTGAACCCTTACAAATTTATTAAATGCAACCCAATTTTATATTAAACTTAATTTGGAAGACGAGAATCCTGAAACAATAAGACTTATTTAACACTAATTGTTATTACCTGACCTATTCCTTCCTTTTGTATAATTAATTCACATTGATGATATATCTTTTTTCAACTATTTATCTTTATTTATTTGAAAGGCAGAGTGACAGAGAGAGCTATCTTTAACCACTTGTTCACTTAACAATGGCAGCCTTGTCTATACTCTTGAGGAACAGTGGTTTTTCAACACTGCTTGTTGAATTCTTCATTTGGAGGAGGATAAGCTTGTGATTGTGAAATAAACTGAAAGTATGTCATTGTAAAAGTTAAAAGAAAAAACAAGAAAGGAAGGAGTGGGGTGGGAAGGAGCATGGGCAGGAGGGAGGATAGGGTGGGCAGTATCGCTATACTCCTAAATCTGTATAAATGACATAGATGAAGTTTCTTCATCTAATATAAGTAAAAAAATTAAAATAAAAAATAAAACAATCAGCAGCCACATTCAGGTCTGGGCCAGGCTGAAGCCAGAAGCCAGGAACTCAATCTGGGTCTCTCAAGTGGGTGTAGGGGCCCAAGTTCTTAGGTCATCTTTCACTGATTTCCCAGATGCATTAGCAGGGAACTGGATCAGAGGCTGAGTATTTGGGTCTCAAACTGGTTCTCATATGGTATGCCAGCATCGCAGGCAGCAGCTTAACCCACTGTACCTCAGTGCCAGCCCCGATGATATATCTTTTGGTTTCCTAAATTATTCCCTTTCTCTCTGTGGTTAAGTGAGAGAATAGATTATATTCATCCCAGTCTAGATTTTTTGTCTTAATTTTTTTCAACTTTTATTTATTTTTATTTGGAAATATAAATTTCCAAAGTACAACTTTTGGATTATAGTGGCTTTCCCCCCCATAACCTCCCTCCCACCCGCAACCATCTCATCTCTCACTCCTTTTCCCATCCCATTCTTCATCGAGATTCATTTTCAATTATCTTTATATACAGATGATCAACTTAGTGTATATTTTTAAGAATTAAAAAGAGCTGTAGTATTCCCCTACACCTACCTATTCATTAGAGGCATGAATCTTTTCTACTTTTCTCAAACTTTGCCGTGTGCCCAATCACTTGGAGGAATCACTTCAAGGATGGGATGCTAGACCCCCTTCCCAGAGTTTCTGATTCTGTAGGTCTGGGATGGGCCCAAGAATTTGCCTATATAATAGCTCCCAGAGGATGCTCAAGCTGCATGTCTCAGGACCACACTTTGAGATCTGCTGCTTTTACCCTGTGTATGCAAGCTAACGGGAATTCCAGTTCTACACAGTGTCTCTGTGTAGTGGCAGCAGCAGCAGGGGTGAGGGTGATATTAGTAGGGATAGGTTTGACCAGGGCAGAACCTGGGTGTACAGAAGCTTGCAGGTGTAGCTGCTGCAAGAAAGCTGCAGGATGCTTGTGAAAAAGGCACAGAGGTTCTGGAAGTACCCCAGGTCACGAAAGCATGAAGCAGAGAGGAAAGGAGAAAAATTGATGTGTTCTTGACAGCTGGATGCTTTTCCCATTAGAAGTTCTGTGAAATGAAACTCCTAGAGGCTTACAGCACACCATAGGGGTTGCTAAATTGCTACATCTCAGCCTCACATTCAATACTTGGATCTGCACATTGTGCTCAATAGATTATATATTAAAACTCCATGCACTGTTGGCCTAAGCCAGGTAAATATTTGTACATCTGACTGCACATGGATACTATGTACTTATGTTTCCTTGTTCTTCTGCTCTGTCTTAAGAAAACTGAGTGGTTAAACTGATGGCTATGAAGGAGCTAGCTATGAATTTTAATCCCATTATAGTTATTCCCCTGCTTAAAGACTGGGGTGGGTGTACACTTCAGTAGTGATTCAAGAACGCTGTTTGTTTTTCTGCCAAGCAGTGAAGAAAGCTCTTCACAGGTTGCTGAATGGCTCAAGTTATTATAAATTCTGGAACTGACACTGAAAACAGGCAAATGTCAGTTCAAGAGAATAACAGTACTCATTGATATTTGGATCAGTCTTGTGTAATTTAAAATTCCAGGTGATTTAAGCTTCCGAAAGGGCTTTATGAGCCTCTGGTCCCAAGACTCAGATATTAATGGCATCCTGTTTTTTTCATTTCAACTTGATTTTAAATTTTTTTCAAGGAAATGTTCAGACATATACAGAATTGGAGAGAATAGTACAATAAACTTGAAACTACATTACCCAGTCCCAATAATTATCATTAGCTTACCAATTGTGTTTAATCAATCTCCTATGCCAGGTTACACTAATTTAACCTATAAATATTTCAAAAAGCATTTCCAGCAGATCAAGGTTGCACAATAATATAATAATAAATCAAATGCCATTATCATGCCTAATAAAGTCACTATTTTAAAAGCCATCATTCACGTCCATGTTCAAATTTCCTTGTCTCAAGCAGTTTTTGTATTAGTACCTTTTTTCTTTTTCTTTTTTCTTTTTGACAGGCAGAGTGGATAGTGAGAGAGAGAGAGAGACAGAGAGAAAGGTCTTCCTTTTTGCCTTTGGTTCACCCTCCAATGACCGCTGCGGCCGGCGCATCGTGCTGATCCGATGGCAGGAGCCAGGTGCTTCTCCTGGTCTCCCATGCGGGTGCAGGGCCCAAGGACTTAGGCCATCCTCCACTGCCTTCCCGGGCCATAGCAGAGAGCTGGCTTGGAAGAGGGGCAACCGGGATAGAATCCAGCACCCCAACTGGGACTAGAACCCAGTGTGCCGGCACCGCAAGGCGGAGGATTAGCCTGTTAAGCCACGGCGCCAGCCATTAGTACCTTTTTTCAAATTAGCATCCAAATAAGATCCTTCATTAAATTTGGTTGATATTTCCCTGAAGCCTCTATTCCTACTTATTAGAAAATATTTATTTTGAAACATTGACGGGGGGGGGGGATGGAGAGAGAGAGAGAGGGAGAGAGAGAGAGAGAAACCTTCCATCTATTGAGTCACTCCCCAAATGCCTACAAAAGCTTGAGTTGGGCCAGGCCAAAGCTGGGATCCAGGATCTCAGTTTGAGTCTTCTACTTGTTTGACACGGATCCAAGCACTTGAGCCATAATCTGCTGCCTCCCAAGTGCATGAGCAGGGAGCTAGATCAGAAGCAGGAAAGCTAAGACTCGAATTGGCATTCTGATATGGAATATGGGTGTCCCAAGCTGTAGCTTAACCCACTGTGCTGCAACACTCACCCCTCTGTTCCTACTTAACAAATTCTCCTCTCTCTTTTATTTTAACCCATCTGTTTGTTGAAGAGGTGAGTTGCTTGTTGAATTTCCCACATCCCAGATTTGTTCAAATGTGTTTGTTTGGTATTGCTTAGTTTCTTTTTCTACTATATATTGCTTGTTAAATGTTGTAAGCCTAGAAACTTGACTAAAGTTAGGTTCCCTTTTTATGAGAGGCATAAGTACTTCACAGTCAGTGTTGGGTATTTGCTGTTGTATTACTTCAACAGCACAGAATGTCCTGCTTTTGGATTGATCCATGGGTTTAGATGTTGTCAGCATGATCCATCCATTGTCACATTTCCCATTAACCAACATCAATGATTATTTTCTAGGTCTGTTATTTCACTGGGGTTTGCAGAATGTTATTTTCTCTAATTCAATCATGCTTTCTGAACTAGTTGGAATTATTTTACAGGGCATAACTTTCCTTGACATATATCTGGATAACCTGAAGCATATTCTATAAAGGAGAGCCAAGATAAAGGAGAGCCAAGATTCTTTACCTAAATTTATCCAATTTCAGAGTAATGAGACCAGTGGCATTCAAAGGTGATAGATATGGCTTTGTCAAAATCCATTATAAACTTAAATATTTCATGTATTTCTCTATTTAATGTGTTAACTTATTAAGAATTTTATGTAATTATACGTATATAGATTTAAGAATTTTAAGTTTGTAATATATGTTACATGTTTCAGTCAGTGGATTTCAGTTGAATTATTTTTACCCATTATAATGGATACTCAGTTTCTCCACCTCAATTTTTTTTTAAAGATTTGTTTATTTATTCTAGGGGATAGTGACACAGCTGGAGAGACAGAGGGAGAGAGTGAAAGTGTGAGAAAGAGACACAGATCTTCCATTTGTTGGTTTACTCCCCAAATGGCCACTTTTAATGATCAGGGCTGGGCCAGACCGAAGTCAGGAGCCTGGAACTCGATCCAATTCTCCCACATGGATAGCAGCAGCCCAAGGGTTTCGGTCATCCTCCATGGCTTTCCAAGGCACATTACCAGGGAGCTGGATTGGAAGCTGAGCAGCAGGACTTGAACCGGTGGTCTAATATTGGATGCTGGTGTTGCAGGCTGCAGCCTAGCCTGCTACTCCACCTGAATTTTAACAAGATTGCTCTTTATAACTACTCTGTTACTATTCTAGTTAATTTTTTTAAAAACATTATTGTATTTAGGACTAAAAGGTATACTTAATGTGGAAACTTCTGAGAGCAAGGACCCACATAAAGATGAAGATGAAAATCACCTGTATTCTCTCCACTGAGAAATCTCTCTTTACAAATGTTATTGAATTCCTTCTATCCTTTTACTCTTGCACACACCATTTAATATTCCATGGTCTGTTATTATACTCACTCCCCAGAAGTACTGTCAGCTACCCTCATCTTCCTTACGTGCGCCCAGCAGAGCTTACTCCTCCTCCACCATGCACCTGCTTGCACGCTAGCAGAAATGATTTCTTTGGACTGTTCTCTTCACTTGGTGATCTAAAGCTTGGATACGCACTCGCTGGGACCAAGAAACTCCTGTCCTGCTTTCCAGAGCTATTCCTTATGCTCTCCCCAAAGCTTATACCCCCTTTTAGCATCATCATGCTCCAGTGAAACAATGACCTTCAAAGGATAACTAATGTAAACATCACAAAATCAACCCTCACCTGTAGCTGTCACCTTCACCATCTCCCATCTCACAGTGGAGGGCACTTTCTTCCTCCTAGCAAATTCCAGTTCCTCTACTTCTTCTCGTCATCCAGTGTTCTTTAACCTTTAAAAATACTTCACTTTGTTACTCTCTATCACCCCTTTTATAAACTTATCTCTGTCTTCTGCTGTATCATTTCTGTAAATGCATTCCAATTTCTCAACCCTATCTTAAAGCACTACCACCAAGAAACACCATTGCTCCCTTGGTTCCATGTCTTCCTAAAGGTGACACCCATTTCTCTATTTCCCTGCACTGCCAAACTTCTCCAAAGTCATTAACTGTATTGTTTCTACTTCTTTAACTCTTCTTCAATTTCTTCTAGCCTGGCTTCTTCTAAGCACCATTGCATTTAACTTTCTTATCTCAAGATCACTGGCAATCCACACAGCCCCATGCAATATACACTTCTCTATCTTCATTTTACCCATCCAGCATCTGGAGGAATTGGGCCTTCTCTGCTTGAAATACTCTTCTCTTGGCTGTCAGTAGGCTATTGTTCCTTTGATTTCCAAACTCACTGACTTCTCCTATCAGTTTCCTTTTCTGTCTACCTCTTATTCATTTCATTTCCTTTGGTCTAAGTCCTGAGTCCTTTTCTTTTCTCCTTTTATCCTTTCTTTTTGAGTGATCCCATCAATTCTCAGCTTTAAAAATATCAATATGGCTCAAGACTTCGGAGTTTATACCTGCAACCCAGGTATACTTGACAGGTCAACCTGGATGACTTACAGACATCCCAAATCAGATGTCCAAGATAGAACTTCTCATTTTTCTTACACAAATCAATCCATCCTCCTTCTGTCCTATCTCAGTAAATAGTACCATTATGATCCAGAAATCTAAGAGTCAATCCCATTTTTTTCAACAACACTTATATTTTATCTCAGGCATCAGCAACTCTATTTGATTCTACTTCCTAAAATATCTTGACTCTGCCAAATTTCTTCTTTCTTCATGGATTAACACCCTGGCCATGGCCCATTCTTCATCTGGCTTACGTCAGTGCCTCTTCGATGGGTTTCTTGATTTCATACTTGTTCTTCTACAATCCATTTTCCACATGTAAGCAAGAGTGATCATCTTCTACTAGAACATAAATTAAACTTTACTTTAAAACCTTTAGTGGCTTTTCATTATACTCGCAATAAATCCAAACTCCTTCAGAACTGGATGGCTCCACAGATCTTTGTGATCTATCTCCTTCCTCTGCAACTTCAGGATGTTCTATTCCTTCACTATATGAGTCACTCTTTGTCAGATACACTGAAGTCTTTTATGCCTTAAGGTGTTCATACATGCTCTTCCCTCTACTTAAAATACTTGTCTCTTTACTGTTGCCATGTGCAAACTTGTTATCCATTGGAAATTAGCTTAAATATTATCATTATGATGCTTTTTCAGGCCAGTTTAACTAAAGTAAGTCTTTTTCTCATTATGTTCTATTTCATCTCCTTGATGATTATGCTCATAGCCATTTTTACACTTTCTAAATATTTATATACATGTTTGTTTCTGTCTCCCACTTCCACACTGATTGTAATCTTCGCAAGAGTAGAAAATATCTTGTCCGCTTTTGAATCCCTGAGTTCAGCTTGGTATCTAGCACATAGTTGTTACTCAGCAAATATTTACTATATGAGCAAAATAATTGTTATGATTGGTTTTCAGTGGGTCATATTATTTATGATAAGCATTTTCTGATTCCTTGTTGATTTACTGTGCCCAGCTAGGCTTTCAAAATACACTATTGAATCAGACAACATATCCTTGTTTATATCTCTCAGAAGGTACATATGTGTATGTAGGCACATATAATATAAGCAATTTTGTACAATATAATTCAAAATTATATAATACGATTAGTCATATAGAAGAAATATACTATACTTTTAAATGAAATAAAAGGGACACTTGTGGAGACTAGTCATTGTTTTAACTTCTTATTTGACATTTTGGCTATTTTCAATTTCTAGTGTTCTATATATTCTTATAGATGTGTGGCACATTTAATCTATATCTATTTCTTAGAATGCATTTTTAGAAAGGACTTGCTGAGTCAACAGTCATAGAATAATTTTAATATTTTTGACTTTCATAGCCAAATTGCTTTTTGTACCCATATTGAGTGGCAGCTCCTGTTTCAAGTATTTTTGCCATCATTTATATTCTGATCTTTGAAAATTTGACATTTTATATGAGAAAAATAATCTCATTTTAACTTTAACAACATTGATTCTTAGTGAAGTAAAAAATTTTCTTAAACCTTTGTTTTCCATTTAGTGTTTAGTTTCTAGGTTCCTTACTTATGTTCTTAACCTATTCTTATATTGAGATATTCATCTTTTTTATTTATAAATTTTTATATACTATATAAATAATCATTAGCATTTATGGTCAAAATATGTTTTCCCAGATTTCTAAATATTTTTGTTTTGTCATCTTTATGTTTTTTATATTGAAGGATCATGCATTTAATCTTTTTAAAATCAAATTATTTAATTTAAAATTCTTGGAGTATATCACAAGACTATAAAAATCCATAATTTACTTCTAGCACGATTTCTTCTCATTTTTTTCATGATTAAAAATTCATTTTGGTATAAAAAGTAAAGTGGAAACACAGGTTTATTTGGATTTCCAAAGAGTTTGCTTTCCAGAACTGCTCTTTGCACTCCTTCCTTCCTGATCTAACTACAACAATTATTTGAAAGCAGAAATGTTTCCTCCATTTTTAGCTTGTCCAAGATCAATAGGCATCCTGAATGTTCTTTATTCAATTACTATCCTCCCAGGTCGGGTATGTTGGGATAAAAATCACAGATGAGGAACTAAGTATGCAGTGACAACTTCTGGAAAGTGTTCTTAGAGAGGTCAGGACTATGCATCCTTCTCCCTTTTGCTAAGTAGCATAGAGACATGAGATTCTGAGACAAGGATCACACTCTAGAATACTGGTACAGAAACTTGGACATATCCTGGTCTGTGATGACTCTATGGAATGACTAAGTCTGACAAGACTGATAAAGAAACAAAGTCATATGTTTAAAAACCACACTTCAATTTATCCTAATTAATTCAGCAAATTGTGTTATAATTTGTATCTTTTACTCTGTTTGAACCATATTTTCTTTGCATCATTTATCTTATTTTTGGAAATGATATATCCTCTTCAGGGCCTCCTAGTAATTTCCCTAAGTTTTAAGATATGTTCTTTAGCATATTTTCTTTATTTATCAAGAAAATTCAACTATTTTCCCTCCTCCTGAGTAACATGATAAATTTATTGCAATTTTGTGCCTGTCCCTTCCCATTGTAGATTTTTCTAATAAATGTAATTCTTCTTAAATTATGTTGAACTTTTTTACTTTTTTCATTTTCAAACTTGTTTTTTTATCATTTGTATCAGCTTGTAGTAAGACAATTAATTAGACTAACTTCACCATTGAGATGATTTCAATTCTTGATACTATTTTTTCTTTCTCTCTCTTTCTTTTTTCTTTCTCTTGCTTCCTTCCCTCCTTCCTATTTCAGATTTATTTATTTATTTGAAAGATGGAGTTACAGAGAGAGAGAGGCAGAGACAGAGAGACAGGTCTTCCATCCGCTGGTTCACTTCCCAAATGGCTGCAATGGCCAGGGCTGTGCCAGACCAAAGCCAGGAGCCAGGAGCTTCTTTTGGCTCTCCCATGTGATTGGAGGGACCCAAACTCTTGGGCCATCTTGCACTACTTTCCCAGATGTGTTAGCAGGGAGATGGATAGCAATTGGAACAGTCAGGACTTGAACTGGTGCCATATGGGATACTGGCACTGCAGGTGGCAGCTTAACCCACTGTGCCATAACACGGGCCCTCAAAATTTATTTTTTAATACAACTGAGATTTGTGATTCTCATTTTCCTTTTCTTTTGCTCTGTGGAGAGACATCTCAGGTTATTTTTTCCAAGAAGAGTGTTATAAGACTTTTTGTAAGAATTTGGATTTAATAATGTTTTTCTTGGGGCTGGCGCTATGGTGTAGAAGGGAAAGCCACCATTTGCAGCACCAGCATCCCATATGGGTACTGGTTCAAGTTCAGGCTGCTCCACTTCTGATCCAGCTCCTTGGTAATGTGCCTAGGAAGGCAAAAGAGGATGGTCCAAGTCCTTGGGGCCCCTGTACCTATGTGGGAGTCCTGGAAGAAACTCTTTGCTCCTGGTTTTGGACCAGCTCAGCTCTGGCTGTTGCTGTCATTTGGGTAGTGAGCCAGTGAATGGATCTCTATCTCTAACTCTCTGTCTCTCTCTCTGTCACTCTCTGTCTCTATAACTGCCTTTCAAATAAATAATTACAAAAAATTGTTTTTCTTATTGCTTGAAAATTCTTAAATTCCCAATTTTTCTTCTTAAAACTCTCTAAACTTTTTCTCTCTGTGTGGTTTAATAGATAGAAGTATAAGATAATCTTGACTTTGTTTCTTCATAGTGACCAGGTTTTGTCTAAATGAAAGTTTATAAAATGTTATTTTTGTCTTTGTAGATATAAAATAGTTCCTGAATGTTCTATGCATAATTTATGTATTCATCTACTTATTTTGTAGATAGTGAGTCCTTTTGTTTACATACTTAGGACTTTTTCAGTTCAGCAACATTTTCTTTTATCATAATTTTGATTACTGTTTTGCTTGTAATTATCTTAGTGCTCCCTTAAGAAAGACATTAAATTATTTAATTGGTTTTCCAAACTCTCCATCAAGATCATCATTTACTCATACTAGCATTTTTGCCTTTTTCTGCTCTTGTAAGAGGCTCTGAAATTTGTCCATTGTAAGAGACATTGAATGTGTCAGCGTGATGTCTGCTTCTTACTTGCTCTCTTTTTTCTGCTACTAACCTTTATGTGTTACTGTTCCATCACCTCCCTGGGCTCATCAGGTGCCTTTGAAGAGAAGAGTGCTATTATTTTAAAATCTGTTTCAGATTTAGCTTAATTTCATCTTTTATTCTCCAGTTCACCTTAACCTATTTGCTCTTAGTGGACCTTTGCAAAAGCCAGGCCTTCTTATGATTTATTTAAGGGCCCCAGTTTCTTAGAACTTTATTCTGGTCCTTTCAGTAAATGAGTTTCAGAGATGAGCTCTGAGTCAGTAGATGTTCTCTCTCTTTGTCTTATTCTGGTCTATTGTATGTGCAGGGCTCCAGACTCATGTTGTTCCCCTCCTTACTCAGAAAGCAGAACACTCGCCAGATTTAGTGTCTCCCACTGACAAGGGGAAAGAATGCCTTTTTTCTTCTCAGATACACAGTGGAAATTATGTCCTCCAGGGTAGCCCCTGTCCCAAGGGTCAGGACAGCTCAATGACATGGTGCTGGAGAGGATGTTCTCCTACTCCTACTGCTGACCTTCTGAGAGTAGAATGCTAAAAACTAAATTATAATTGTCCAGCATGTTTTGTTCTCAGAATCTTCCTTCCTTCCGTCCTGCTCCACAGTGCTTTAACTGTTGGAATAATAGCTACCAGGCAGACAGATTCCTTTCTGCTAGTCCTTGTGACTCTCTGTTTCTTGGGGAGCTGCAAACTTTGAAATGATTAGGGAATGATGATGGGGATGAACATTTGATCACCTCAAAATATTGTGCCTCTTCAGTAGAGAAGCAGTCGCTCCCCCACCTTCAACGCCTGGTTATTATCAGCCAAGGACAGATTAATAGGGACATCCATGTTGTATTCACCTTATTTAGACAAACTGTGTAGATGACAGAGTGCTTTCTGTAATTCCTGACTTTAATGGCTAGAAATTCTGACAGTAAGTTCTTGTTGATCTTGGGTAGTAGTGGAGACAGTGTAATATTAACCTGTTCTATATTTTGTGAACAGATAGAAGAGAGGGGCTCCAAGAGTCCCACCATGAAGTAGTGTCAAAGAAGGAGTAATGTTGATTATCCTGACTTGATTAATACATGTGGCATGCATGCACTGAAATGTTTCAGTGTAGCCAATAAATATGAACAATTACTAATAAAAATTCTCAAAAAAATATTTTAGCAAGTACTTGAGAGAGAGTGCTTCATAGTGTTAATATATACCAAATAAGAAATTCCCTCTGATATCACTTCTGAGATAACAGATATGCATGTGTAATGAATATTTGTAGATGTTCATGATTTACCAGGTACATGCTCATTGCTTGATAAATATGATCTTATTTAATCTTAATAAAGACCAAATGAAGTCAATGTTATATAAGCTCTGTATATGGATGAGGCACTAGTTTGGAGACTCAACTAATCTGCCTAAAGTCACTGAGTTGGAGGCCATGGGGTCAGCTTTTTGGCCCCATGTACATGACCCCAAGAAAATAAATGTTCCTCAAATCTAGATGCCGGGAAGATATGAAGGAGTTTCTAGTAACTCCATGCTCTTTAATTTTGAGAAGGAGTGGAGTTTTCCTCATTATTATATTTTAAAGGGTTTATTGTTTTTCAACTTTCCTACTTATGCCCTATCTTCTTTTAAGGAAGAAAAGAAAGCTTTCCATAACCATCATATTATAACACAATTCTTTTATCTTAAAATTTGCTGCATTCTATGATCTGGGAAGAAATCACCTATGCACCAGTGCTCATTTTCCTCCACTTCATTTCCATTCCATCCATCTGTGAGTGAAGTGATTCAGCACTTTCAGATGCCAATTTCTTCTTTGTAATCTCTTCTAAGAAAGCAATGTCCCTGCCTCTTAGTGACATAAATCCTAGTGATCCATTCTTGGGAAAGTCTATTCAAACATTAAAATATGGACTTTGGTCTGATAACAGCTTCATAATGATAGACTGGAATGTAAATTTAAACTTTGACTTACTTTTTGAGTCAGCTGTTTTCCCCCTATTTCTTAAGTAGATGGTTGATAAATCAAAATAAATAAAATAAAGTGGAATGCAATTGCTGAATGATGAGGTAGTTTAATATATCTTCAGGGGCCACTGCTGTGTGGTGTGGTGGGCCCAGGCTTTACCTGTAGCACCAGAATCCCTTATCAGTGTTGGTTGGAGTCATAGCTGCTGTGCTCTCAATCCAGCTCTCTGCTTTGGCCTGGGAAAGCAGTGCAGGATGGCCCCCAGTGCTTGGGCCCCTGCATCCATGTGGGAGACCTGGAAGAAGCTCCTGGCTCCTGGCTTCAGATTGGCTCAGCTCCGGCCATTACAGCCATCTGGGGAGTGAACCAGCAGATGAAAGACTTTTCTGTGTCTCCCTCTCCCTTTCTGTAACTCTACCTTTCAAATAAATAAATAAAATCTTAAAAAAAAAAATTCATCTTCATCGATGGGCAGAAGAACCACCTCTAAGTGCAAAGAGAGGGATGAACATTCCTTAAATGCCTGATCTGTGCCAGGTACTGTCTTAGCTACTTGACCAGCTGGACTAATGTGAGCACTCTGCTAGGCCAGAGCCAGGGACTGCTAACTCAGTCTAATCCTTACTCACGGTAGAATTCCTCTAGCAGTGTGTTATCCACTGCTTTCCAATTCTTGAATTCTACTTCCCACAGCAGCTCATGACATGGTTAATAATTCTAATTGTCAGGAAGTTTTAGTTTATATAATCTAACTCCATGTAATTTCCACTCATGATTTCTGTTGCTATCATTTACATCCAAGCAGAGGGTGATGAGTCATCTTCACCAAGACCATCTTCCAAGTATAGAAAAGTTGTCTGTCAAGTAACCCTCAAGACTCTTCCAGCTCAAGTTTTATCAAGATGATTTTAGGTTTATAGTTATTGTGAATTGAGACTGCATGGCCACATGGAGGGCTCCCACAACACTCTTTCACTCATTTTTCCCTGGGGATCTGCATTAAGTGTGCATTATTGAGATCATTTAATAGCTCATTCTTTCTAAATAAAACTTCTTCAGGCATAATGGTGTACCTAATATTATTATCTATAAAATTATTACCACTGAGGTGTCTATAAATTACCTGTGCTTTATGTGTGTGAGGGTAACTCAAAAAGTTCTAGAAAATGGAATTAAAAATAAATTTAAGTTGGCACAATTTTTTTGAAATCCATGCACAGTTTTTAAAAACATTTTTTATTTATATGAAGGAAACAAATTTCACATATTTCATATATACAGTTTTAAGGGCATAATGATACTTTCCAACCTACCCTCCCTCCCTCTCTCACACCCATATTCCCTCCTCCTTAATTTTTTAGTTTTCTTTTAATTTTTGCAATGAAGTATTTTTTTCTTTTTCTTTTTTTTTGACAGATAGAGATAGACAGTGAGGGAGAGAGAGACAGAGAAAGGTCTTCCTTCCATTGGTTCACCCCTAAAATGACTGCTATGGCTGACGCTGCGCTGATCTGAAGCCAGGAGCCAGGTGCTTCTTCCTGGTCTCCCACGTGGGTGAAGGCACCCAAGCACTTGGGCCATCCTCCACTGCCTTCCTGGGCCACAGCAGAGAGCTGGACTGGAAGAGGAGCAACCTGGACTAGAACCCGGTGCCCAAATGGGATGCTGGCACCACAGGTGGAGGATTAGCCAAGTGAGCCATGGCGCTGGCCCCGCAGTGAAGTATTTTCAATTTACTTTATCATCACAAGCTTAAACCTCCACTAAATAAAGAATTCAACAAAAAAAAAGTGGAAAAACCATTATTCATCAAGAGTGTAGACAAGGGCTACAAACAATAATCAAATCTCAAAATGTCAATTTCACTCATATACATTACATTTATATCCTGTATATTGGTTAGCACATATCAGGGAAAACATATACTTTTCTTTTTAGGTCTGTCTTATTTCACCAATCATAATGGTCTCCAATTTCATCCATTTTGTTGTAAAAGATAGGATTTCCTTTTTTTTTTTTTTAAGGCTGAGTAGTCTTTCATCATGCATATAGACCTTTCTCTCTCTCTCTCTCACTGTCTATAACTCTACCTGTCAAATAAAAAAAAACCAAAAAACAAAACTTCCAGTACTATATTGAATAACCGTGGTAATAATGGACATCCTTGACTTATTGCAGATCTGAGGGAAAATGCTTTCAGTTTTTTCCCATTCCATATGATATTGGCTGTTTGTTTGTGATATATAGCCTTTATAATTTTCAGGAATGTTCCTTCTATACCTAATTTGTGGAGGTTTTTTTTTTTTTTTTATCATGAAAGGGTATTGAGTCTTATCAAATGCTTTCTCTGCATCTGTTAAGATAGTCTTTTGGTTTTTGTTCTTTATTCTATTGATTTGCAAAGGTTGAACCACCCTTTCATTTCTGGGATAAATCCCACTTGATGATTTTGTATGATATTTTGATGTGTTTTTTTATTTGATTTGCTGGTATCTTGTTGAGAATCTTTGCATCTATGTTCATTAAGAATATAGATTGCTCTTTTCCTCCCCGGCTGTGTGAGGTTTGGCTGCCATCATGAATGACACAGTAACTGGACCTGGAAATTCATGACTAACCAACTATTTCAGAGGAATAAAAAGGTCATTTTATTTCTTCTATGACCTACTGTTCCTTCAGGAGCATATTGTTTAGTCTTCATGTGTTTACATATTTTCTAGAGTTTCTTAAGTTGTTAATTTCCAGCTTCATGCCACTGTGGTCCGAAATGATAAATGGTATGATTTCAATTTTTTTTAAATGGTTGAGGTTTGCCTTATGGCTAGCATGTGGTCTAACCTAGAAAAAGTTCCACGGGGCCAGCACTGTGGAGTAGTGGATAAAACCACCGCTTGCAATGCCAGCCTCCTATATGGGCACTGGTTCGAGTCCAGGCTGCTGTTCTTCAGCTTGGCACAACTCTGGGCATTGCAGCCAATTGGGGAGTGAACCAGTGGATGGAAGACCTCTCTCCCTCTCTCTCTCTCTCTCTCTCTCTCTCTCTGCCTCTCTTTCTCTTTCTGTGTAGCTCTGACTTTCAAATAAATAAATAAATCTTTAAAGAAAAAGTTCTAAAAAGAGAAAGTTCCATGTGTCAATGATAAAATGTATGTGTATTCTGCAGTTGTGGGATGAATTATTTTGCAGGTAGCAAATAGGTTCATTTGGTCATAGTGTCAATTAGCTTTCTTGATTTTTTTTGTCTGGTTCATCTATCCATTGATGAATGTGGGGTATTGAAGTCCCTCATTGCTATTGTATTGGAGTATATACCTCTTTTTAGATCCATTAATGTTTCTTTTAAACGGCCCAGTGATGACCATCCCAGTACTGGGAACTCAGAGCGTCTGAAGCCTGACCCAGTGATTGCCCAAGGGCCCAGGCACATCCCATGCTCTACTGCATAGTTAAAGGATTCCCACAGTTACAGGGATTAGGGAGTCACCTCTCAGCCCCATTAAGCTCCCCATCCACGGACAGAGCCTGGCATTTCCAGGGCAAGCTCCTTGCTGGACATGTTGGTTGGTGCCCTGCCTTGGCAAGTTGAGTCTGGCACTTTGATGGAGTAAAGGGAGGGGAGAGAGGCAACATGTCCTCACTTCACAGACCCAAATGGATGCCCTGCACCAACCCTCCAGGCCAGACTCAAAGTCAGTGTGGACCATAAATTTATCCTTCCAATAAAATCTTCCAGTAGCTTGTGAGCTGCAAGCCATCTCTACTTGTCTTTTTAAGGTAGCCCTTCCTCCTGCTGGTCACTGAGCACTTTGCTGGGGATGGGGGAAGAAAGTAATGTGCTCTCCCTCCACAGGGTTAGGTGGACACCTAGCTCCCCTCTAGAACTTTAGGCTGCACTCAAAGTCCGTGGAGACCATGTGGTTCTTCCTCAGGCAATATCACACAGTGACATGGGCTACAGCAATTTCCTCTCACCTCACTTTGAGAAGATGGCATCTCTACCAAACACTGATTGTGGGAGTCACCAGTGGTGTCCTGCTCACTGCTGTGTGATTGAACTGTCCCAATGCACCATGGCACCACTCTTCTTTAGATTTTCTACTGCAAACTTCTCTCCAACCACCCCCTGAGTATGCAGTTCCTCCCTGTTCTGGAATCTTCCTGCAGTCAAAATCAGCAGGTCTTTTCCCTATGCAGCCATCTTGGATCTCCAGTTTTTTTTCATTATATGAATTTAATGAACTTCTTGAAGAGCATGCATTATGACACAAACTTCTTGAAGTTCCCTTGTATTTCTTTTAAGCCACACAAAGTCCTTTGATGCTAGAAATTAGTTAGAACCAAATTAAATTATAATATTTATAGGTCAAAATAGTTGGATATCAGCAATTTCAAGTGAGTTAGTTAGTAATCAGATATTATAGGTTAAAACAGAGACATAAATATTACATACCTTGTTCAAGATCACAGAGCCTAAAAGAACAGTTTGAAATCTACACCCAAGTCTATCTGTTTCTAGAATTGGCTCTGTCTCTTGCACTGGTTACCTCCACGTGCACTACCTTGCACTTGTAAATGCAAGATCCAAGGGAAAATCAAAGAGGTCTCAGACTTTTGTGATGCAGCATGGCAGAATTTGAAGCATTTATATATTCACCAAATAGATATTTTCCCCCTGCTTACTGTTTATATAACCTTGAGAAAATTGTTGAACCTCCCTGAAACCCAACTAACTCATGTATAATAGGGTTATTAATGTTCATTTTGTTATTCTTATATAAGATCTCAGTTTATGGGCAGTCTGGGGAATGCCTGCCCATGCTAGCTTATTACCTGCCATGTCATGCCATGCAATCTCAGCTCATTCACTCAAGCATTCACTAGTTAGGAGTTGGACAACTTTTTCAGTAGACTCAGTAGTAAATATTGTAGGCTCCATGGGCTAAGAAGACATGTCCTTAACTTTTTGCACACTTATTCTTAGTGAAAAGCTAATGCTAATTTTTATAATTTACTTCTAAAGAAGTAAAAACCATTCTTAACTCACAGGCCATGTAAAAACTGGCAGATCAAGGGAGGGCATTGTTGCACAGTGGGTTAAAGCATGCTTGGGATAGCCACATCCTATGTTGAGTCCCGGCTACTCTGTTTCCAATCCAGCTTCCTGCTAGTGCACCTAAGAGGTAGCGGGTTGGCTTGAATACTTGAATTCCTGCAAGCCATGTGGGAAAATAAGATGTAGTTATTGGCTCTTTGGCTTCAGCCTGGCCCGTTCCTGTCTGTTGAGGGCACGTGGGGCATGAACCAGCAGATGGAAGATCAATTTCTGTCTCTCCCCACCCTTTCAAATAAATACATAAATAAGTAAAAACAAGCAGGCCTGCCTATTTTCCCCCTCATATTATTAAATTGTTTTTTTTTCCCTTCTCAAATGTCCAACTGCTTTTTACTGTTACTGTCTCTTCATAATAACATCATTTCATCTTTAATTGAGGAAATAGAAGTAATCAGAAAAGACTTCACCACAGCTCCCTCTGTCATACCTCCTGTCAAACTGCCCACATTCTTTTCCTTGTTTCTGGTCATAGCCAAGAACTCTCTAGGCTCCTGACACAGCCAGCACCTCTGTATGTGTGTCATATCCCATTACCTCCCACTTGCTTAGGAAAAGTACTGCAACCACTCTCCCCTGTTCACTTATTCCCCATTTCTTTCAGCAAAACTCCATGAATGAATCAAACCTGCAGGCAAACTCCAATTTCACTCTTCCTATTCTTCACCATTTCCCCATCAACATCAGCAATGACCTCCAGGTACTGTAAGGACCCGCTGTTAGTCATCATCTGGACTGATTTATCAGGAGAATTTGCCGCAGGGTCATTTCTTTCTCCCTAAAGCCCTTTCTTCACTTGCCTTCAGGAATAACAGGCTTTATGGGTTTCCTTCATAATTGCTGCTTCTTTTCAGATACTTTGCTGATTTCTCCATACCTCCACTACTTCTTATTGTCGGAGAGTCCTGTGGATTTAGTTCTTGAATCTCTATTTTATGTTCTGTATTTACTCTCTTCATGATCTTATACAATCTCACAGCTCTAAGTACCGCCTATGTATTGATGAATCCCTTACGTTTATTTCCAGCTTGTCCCACTCCCTAACTGAAGATTCATACTATGCACCTGATGGTCCAGGCAACACAACTGCTTTGAGGCACTGAAGGCTTCTTAAACGCCTTGTGTCCACAACTGAGCTGCGGATATTTACTCACCAACAAAATTGACATCTCTCAGAATCTTCCTCATTGATGGAAATTACAACTCTATTCTTCCAGCCACTCTAACTAAAATCCTACCTTTATCCTTTAAAAAAATTTTAATTAACTCTATGAGATATGAGTATAATTTATGTCCAGTTGACCGTGTCCATGTAAAGTGCAATTCAATGAGTTTTGTGAGATGTATACATCCATGAAACTACTGCCACAATCAAATTAGAGAACATTTATTTCTCCCTCTGTCACCCTTCCCTCCCTCTGCATCTGTCCTCAGGATATCACTCATCTGCTTTTTGCTATTCGAGAACTAGTTTACATTTCCTGGAATCTGTTATAAATGCTATTATACGGTATGCATACTTTTCTGTGTCTTTTATTTAGAATAACTAGCTTAATATTCATTCATGTGTATAGCTTTACTAACTTCTCCTTATTGTGATTATTATTCTATTGTATGGACACACCATAATTTGTTTATGCATTCACTATATGGTGGACATTTGGGTTTCTCTCAGTCTTGAGCTCTTATGAATAAAACTGTCATGGTTATTAGAAGTCTTTGTGCTCATAAAGCATTTAATTTCATTTTTTCTTGAATAAATCACCTAGGAGTAGAATGTCTGGGTGATATGACAGGTGTATTGTGTAATTTTTAAAGAAACTGTCCACATGGTTTCCCAAGGCAACTGCACCATTTTGCCTTCCAATCAGCAGTGTATAATAGTTCAGTTCCTCTACTTCCTTGACTGGCTGTTTTATCCCTTCATATCTGACATCCTATCCATAAAAAAATCCTGATGTGGGGTGGGTGTTGTGGCCCAGAGGGTTTAGTCACTTCTTTGGATGCCTACATCCCATATCAGGGTGCTGGTTCAAGTCCTAGCATCAGTTACTGTTTTCCTATTTGTTTTCTTTTTTTAAATTTTTATTTGTTTATTTGAATGTAAGAGTTACAGAGAGGGAGAGGCAGAGAGACAGAGAGAAAGAAAGAGAGATAGAGAGATATCTTCCACCTACTGGTTCACCTCCCAAATGGTTGCAACAACCAGGTGTGGGCTGAAACCCAGTAGCCAGGAGCTTCCTCCAGGTCTCCCATGTAAGTGGAGGGGCCCGAGCTCTTGGACCATCTTCTGCTGCTTTCTCAGGCACATTAACAGAGAGTTGAATCAGAAGTGGAACAGCTAGGACTCAAATTGGTGCCAATATAGAATGCTGGTGCTGCAGGAGATAACTTTGCCCACTATACCACAGCACTGGTCTCATTTTTTAAAATTCAATTTTTTTCACAGCTACTGATTTTCTGAACCAGCTTACTGCTAATGCACCTGGGAAGGCATTGGGTTATGGCTCAAGTACTTGGGTTCAAGCGACCCATGTGAAAGATCTGTAAGTTCTGGGTTCTTGGTTGCATCCTGCCCAACCCCTGACTGTTAAGGATATTTGGGGAGTAAAAAAGTCGATGGAAGATCCCCACTTCTACCTCTCCCTCTATCACTCTGCTATTCAAATAAATAAGTATATAAGTAAATAAATATTTTTTAAAACCCTATTGCTTAGCCCTTCAAAATTAGCTTAGAACTTTAATTCTCTTTCTCCCACAATTTCTACCATTTTGGTCCAAGTCATCTTCATTTTTCCACTGGACTTTTGTGATAGCTTTAAACTTATACTTTGTTCCGCTTCAGTGTATTCTCAACACAGTAGATGAATCAATCCTGCAAAGCCATAAGCGTTTTCTACTCCACTGTTGAAAACCCTCAAAGCTTCCCATCTCAGAATAAATGCCAAGGTAATTACAGTGGTATATTTGGCCCTCTCTGCTCCTCACCACCATTTTCTTTCTACCTTCCCAGTACTCTTCTCCTCCCTTCCCAATCTCCATGGTATTTCTTGAACATATCAAGGATGCTCCCAGCTCAGGGCCTTTCCAGAGGTTGTTCTCTGGCTCTTTTCCTTACCAGATCATTGCACATTGTCTACCTCCTCATTCATTTCATTTCTTTACACCAATGATGCTTTCTCCATGAGGTTGTTCTTGATGTTATGTTTTAAATTTTACTCATCTCCTTATTCCATTTTCCTACCTTATTTTTCACCATCAAATCATTATCCTTTGTTAATTGATATATATTCATTGATCTTTTACTATGTGCCAGTAGTCCATTCTAGGCATTAGATGACACAGCAAAAATCTCCAGCATTATGGAATTTACACATATTTTAGTAATTTCTCTTGCTTTTCAATTGTCTTCCATCTGGTAGAATTAAAGCTCTATGATCACAAGGATTTTGTCTGTTTTGTTCAGTGCTGTATTCCTTGTGCCTAGAAGAATGCCTGGCAAATACTACATTCTCAACAAATACCAGTTGTTGTCTTATTTTCCCCAAAATAAAAAAGCAACCTCTGCTCCAAGCTTCATTAATTTGGAATTGTTTCCTGTAGTGGATGCCTTTGGGCCTTAAGGGAGGCTGTAGCCCGTGAAAGCTGAAGACATCATTGAACTGTTAATTAAAAATTGGAACAAATTCAATTCTGTGATTTTTCCAAGAAAGGGATTTTAAGTGTTGAAGTGGTGTTAATCTAACTGTCTGAGTACTTATCAAGAAAGCCCTAGTCCTCCATAGAGAGTGTCTTCTAAAATGTTTGGGTAAGGGGCAGCTGCTTGAGTGCAGAGAGATGAGGCCACTGTTCCTCCAGTTGCCCCTTCGCAGGGGATATGTTTGTTAAGACCACCATTCAGAGTGGTGTTCTCCAAGTCTGTCTTTTGAGCCACTTGCTTTAGCATTGATAAACTTGAACCACTGAATCAAAATCTTTGGAGGTAGGATTCTGAAATCTTCATTCTTCATAAACCCCTGACGTGGTAGGTTAGAATTTGGAATTTTCCATCATTTGTTTCATAGGGAACGGGTTCCTCAGAGATTGTAATGAGATGTCCAGGAGAGGTTAAAAGATATGATTAAAGCATGGGTAGTATTTTTGACTGTGCCTTGGTTACAAAATGAGTTTTATTCCCTCCTCCCAAATGAAGTCTCAGCTCACATTGCTTTAGAATGTCATGCTATTTGGCAATAAAGTCATTGAAGGTTTTCTTAGCTAAGGTGAGGTCTTATTGGAGTAATGTGAGCCCCAGTCTCATAGGACTGATGTTTTTGTGAAAAGAGCTCTGTGTGAAGAGAGAAGACAAAGGGATAGTGCAGTGTGAAAATGGAGGATTGCAGTGTTACACCCACAAGCTGAGGAACACCGAGATTGCGAGAAAGGCATCAGTAGCTGGGAAGAGGCAAGGAAGAATTTTCCTACAGATTTCAAGGGGAAAATGGCTTTGGTGACACCTTGATCTTGGATGTTTAGCCTCTAGAATTGTGAGACAATAAATTTCTGTTGTTTCAAGTCATCTATTTGTGGTGCTTTGTTATGAGGAGCTAGGGACCTAATAGAGCCTTTTTCATTCAGGTTTTGCAAGCAACCAATATTGTTGTTATTGAGATGGGAATATAGAGGAAAGAAGAGGCAAGAGCAAGAGCGTTAGGGGTTTCTTAAATTCAGGGAAGCTTAAATATAGACTTGAAATTTCTCTAGAGGAAAGACAAATAGAACTTTGGGAGAACAAGGGAATCTAAATCTTTCATACCCACATGAAAGATGATATATTACAGAAATGGCATTGTTAAATCAGTGAGAAAGAGGTGTACCAGATAATATATAGGAGTGGAAAGCTGGCTATTGACATACAAGAATAAAATCAAACCTCTATTTCCTATACTACTATTAATCACTTCAATTGCACTTAAGGTTTTTACATAGGCTAATTGCAAGTTCACTCTTTCCTATGAGTTGGCATTATTATTGTTATGCCTATTTTCCACATTAATAAAGTGAGGCAGGCTATAAATTGGCAAAAATGAATTGTGAATACAGGTAGTCTGCCTGCTGAGTCCATGCCTGTAATCACTGTCATGTTATTTTGCACCTCATATAGAAATCAAAAATTTTTATGTAAGGGGAAATGGAATTTAAAGGTAAAAATAAACTATTTCTCAAAATCAACTTTTTTAAGCAATAATACCAGGATTTAATCCATTCTAAAGGAGCTTAGAGTCCTGGGAATTTAACCCTGTCAATGCAGTCTTTTGACATCATTAACTAGAGAAAAATGGGTACCCTTTAAAGATTTTTTTAAAGATTAGGAAACAAGGCCGGTGCCGCGGCTCAACAGGCTAATCCTCCGCCTTGCGGCGCCGGCACACCGGGTTCTAGTCCCAGTCAGGGCACCGATTCTGTCCCGGTTGTCCCTCTTCCAGTCCAGCTCTCTGCTGTGGCCAGGGAGTGCAGTGGAGGATGGCCCAAGTCCTTGGGCCCTGCACCCCATGAGAGACCAGGAGAAGCACCTGGCTCCTGCCATCAGATCAGCGCGGTGCGCCGGCTGCAGCGCGCCTACCGCGGCGGCCATTGGAGGGTGAACCAACAGCAAAAAGGAAGACCTTTCTCTCTGTCTCTCTCACTGTCCACTCTGCCTGTCCAAAAAAAAAAAAAAATTAGGAAACAAAAGAATTTAGGAGAATACACATCAGGATACTGATACTTAATGATTTTCCACCTAAAAATTGCAAAATTGACCTTGTTTGTTGAGAGTAATAGCAAAAACATTGTTGTGGTGGGGGACTCTGGCGAAGATTTCCTGAATATTCTACTAGAGCTCTTTGGCCATCCAGAAAACAAAAACAAAATACCTTTATAATCCCCCAAAGTTATCATCAAGTCTTTTGCTCTTAACTGGTTCATTTTTGCTTTGACTGGACCACTTCCACCTAATGGTAGCTATTGCTTTGCTTTGATTGTTCTTCAGGATCATATTGGTGAAGTCATGTTTCCTATGTTATTTCAATTCTTCTTGAGTCAACTTGTTTAAAATTTCCATTTAAAACTCTGCTCTTGCCTGCAGCTGACCTGGACACAAAAGTTTTGGAAACTTTCCTCAATTTTAATTTTTCAGTCACATTTGTATAAACGAAACCATTAAAAATGTGTCTTTACCTTTCCAAATCCATAAAACACAATATAAAAATTGCGTAGGGTCATATATATATATAGATAAATAATAAAATGATAAAAAATATACAACAAGTTACAAAGAAATGCTTAGTGAAGGTAAATATTCAGGACAATGGTTTTCTTTGGAAGTGAAACAGGATATGCAGTCATTCTATAACATCCTCTACGACTGGTTAGTAAGACATTATTTTCTAAAGTAAGTAGTGGGTACAGGCACACTTGCATTATTCTTCATTTCATTTTCTCTTTATAATGTTGCAAAATACATTTTTTGAAAAGGAAAGCAATTGTCTAGCAGCCACTGAAAGTTGGGAAAGGAAGCATTTCATCTGAATATCAGGTGTTGGGGTTAGAAGAGGCAGAGTGTGGGCATAGTCTGCTCCCTTTGGCTTTCCTTTAGCCTCTTTTCCTACCCTACAGCATTATTGGGACGACAGAAGTTTTAAAAGCATCTCTTCTGAGATCCAGGACCTTCCTGTTCCTGTTCTCAAGTTCACTTTTCCTCCTGGTTTGGAAAGGCTTCTGGTTCGCTACTCAAGCTCCTTTTCAGAATGATTACTTGTTTTTGTAGAGTCATTGTTTCTTTTTCTTTTTGCTAAAAGATTTATTTTATTTATTTGAAAAGGAGAGAGAGAGAGAGAGAGAGAGAGAGAGAGAGAGAGAGAGACCTTCCATCCACTGGTTCATTCCCCAAATGCCCACAATGGCTGGAGCTGAATCGATCTGGAGCCAGGAGCTTCTTTTGTGTCTCCCACATGGGTGCATGGGCCTAAGCACCTGATTTCCCAGGTGCTTGACAGAGATCTGGATCATAAGTGGAGCAGCTGGGACTTGTACTGGTGCCCATATGGGATGCCAGTGCAGCAGGTAGTGGCTTAACCCACTATGCCACAGTGCCAACCCCCACTGTGTTTTCTAGTCTTTTGTGTTTACTAACTCATTTTTCATTCAATGATTCTTTCAATGTTCATTTTATTAATTTATTTTGGTGCACACTTCTCTCACAAATTAAGTGTGATTGACACTGAGCCAATATTCTCCCTCCATACAACTAAGGGGTCTTCTAAGCAAATAATAAATAAGAATAAACGAGGTTGGTGTTTGGTGTTTCTCGGGTGGCTTATAGCATACCTCTGGGAATTGATTTGGTCTTAACCAGAAAGAACGGCTGCAAAGAGGGAGGTGTTTTTCACCAAGGTTAGTAAATAGTCTTGCTATTGCTTATGTTCTTTCATATACCAATGTTAACAGAAAGTATCACCTTGATTTCAGTGTTGTCACTTAATATTTTGCTGCTGTGAGTTTTTCCCAGATATCTTACTAAGATGGATAGAAGAAAGCTGAGTGAAGAATACTAGTTTTGGTATCATTTCAATGATGCTATCCTCTAACTAGCGTTTTGCGTTTAAGACTCATTAAATCATGAAGAAGAACCAAGGAGGAGGAATGCAAGGAAGCCTATCATTTCTTTGTTTATACAAATTCGTAAGGATCTAACCTAGAAAAGTCTTTCAAAAACCGACAGCATACTTTCTGTACCCTGAAAATCTGTTGTTCATAAAAATCATTATTTTGGTCAGAGTGACATGGAAATGCTTCCTCAGGAATTGACTTTATTTACTATCAATAAATATTTACTATTTATTATTTGTTGTGAGTTTTATGGTCAATTGTTTGTCTTTTAAATATATTCTCTCTCCTGAAGTTAAATTTGGGTGCTGAAGATTTGAAATATTTTAATAATATTATTAAAAATTAAAATGTTTCTAAAGTGATAAAAGGAGGGGTGTATTAGCTGCATGTGATAGGATTTTGAAAGTCATAATATGAATTTAGTATTGCTTTTTTTGTCCCCAGGGACATTTCTCTATAAAATTGTATTTAGAATGAATGGAGCACGGGGTAGGGGGACAGAAACTTGCCCCTTTAAACCTATGTCTTGTGGACTTAAAAAAATACATCAGACACTTTTTAAAGCCTTTGTTTGATTGTCAAAATCCTGTGATCCTGGAATGATAAATTTTATCACTTGGATATGAATCTTTTAACAGGGTTCAAACACTTTACCAGCTATATGACAGAATTCCATCTGTACACAATTTGCACCATGCAGTCATCTGAAACATTAGGATTTTTCTATAATATTACTTACTCCTTAAAAGCATATTTATAGCCGGCGCCACGGCACACTAGGCTAATCCCCCGCCTTGCGGCGCCGGCACACCCGGTTCTAGTCCTGGTCAGGGCATCGATCCTGTCCCGGTTGCCCCCCTTCCAGGCCAGCTCTCTGCTGTGGCCCGGGAGTGCAGTGGAGGATGGCCCAAGTGCTTGGGCCCTGCACCCTATGGGAGACCAGGAGAAACACCTGGCTCCTGCCTTCGGATCAGCGTGGTGCGCTGGCCGCAGTGCGCCTACCGCGGCAGCCATTGGAGGGTGAACCAACGGCAAAGGGAGGACCTTTCTCTTTGTCTCTCTCACTGTCCACTCTGCCTGTCAAAAAAAAAAAAAAAAAGCATATTTATTTTCCTCGATCAGGTGCATTTGCTTACTTAGCAAAGAGGGGGTGAAAAGTCTTTGTCAGATTCTATAGTGCAGTCTGCAAAAATAGACATGCCAGTTTTGTTCCTGCTTTGTATTAATATGTAAAAAAATGCCTGCCACATAATAGTTGCTCATTAACTACTGAAAGAATGAGTTAATGAATGAGTAAATGAAAGATTGAGTATGGATCATTAACTATTATGTTTCTCATATTTATTCTCCTAAAATTTTAAAGTATCATTTTTCAATAACTGGGGTTGCTGAGAGAAATAGGAAGCCAAGTGGGAAATGACTGAAAAACAGAAAAGACAGAAACAGCTGGAAGCACAGGCAGGTCAGATGCTTTAATCATCTCCCATTTTATATACACAAGATTAAAGAGTCCCTCTGAGTTTTGATTAAGGATGCACAGTTATAAGATTAAATATTGGTGAGTCAAATTAGAAAAGGTTTAACTCCAGGCTCAGGATTCATCAAAGCCCTCCCTGCCACTCTCTCCCTCACATTAAGCTGTCTTTACAACATGGGATTAGAGCAAACCATCGAAGATTTCGTGTCCCCAGGCTCTCTGTTACCTTTTCCATACAGCTGTCCTCATTCAGATCACAAACAATTCTCTTGTCAAGAATCAAAGCTCATTTCCCCTGGATGTTTCTGTTTATAACCATGGCTGAATTCATTCTAGTGCTTCTACATGCATTTATTTATTTTGGTGACCTGTAGGGTCCTATATCAGGTACAACATGCGCTCTTGTCTTATGCATTGTCACGAAACATATTAAAACTTAGTACACTTGTCTACTTTAGAAAACACCTCCTTAATCATTCCAGCAATTATGCAAACACTCCCACAGGGCCAACTATAAAAATGTCTTTTCCTTCCTGAGAATCCTTCTGCCTCTGTCTCCTTGGAAGCCACACCAAAGGGATGTGGGCAGAACATGCAATTAATAACTTGACTGAGGAGAGGTTAATATGGTCGTCAGGCATCTGAGAAATAAAACTGTCATTGCTTTATTAAAGGCTGTAATTCAGGCCAAGCTTGCATAGTAACAACACAACACAACACAACACAACACAACACAACACAACAATTAAAAATAAAGAAAGGACCCAGGTGAGGTAAATGTGGATCTTAACTCTAGAGTGAACCCCAAGTTCTACAAATATATTTTATTGACTGATAAAGAATGAGATCATTGCCTATTGAATATGTCATTTGTTGTAAGAAAATTTAAAAGTCCAGGAAAACCATTGAGACTTTTTTATTTGAGTTTCAATAACTTGTCAACACCCTAAGAGCAATGAATTCTTGGAGAGCCACCTTTTTATGTACCACCAATGCCTTTAGGAGTCAGAGAGTCAAGTTTAATCATTTAGATTGTCCTTTCCCCTATATTGGATGAATCATAGATTTGAGACTCTCATGGTCATTTAAAAAAGCCTGCACTACCTTCTTCTTCTTCTTCTTCTTCTTCTTCTTCTTCTTTTTTTTTTTTTTTTTGCCTTGCTAAAGATGATTAAGAAAAATGTTAGGAACTAGACTTTGGATAAGGTCCAAATGTATGAAAGTGAACTCATAATTGAACTTTGATATACAATCTCATAACAATGGAAATTTCAGCAATAAAGACAGTAGGACTCTATTTAGTGGTAACCTAGACTGTTTAAGGAGTAATGGACATGGGAAATCTATATTTTCCATATAAATGATAGCCAAACATGGCTGTTGATAGTTGAGTGCTTTGAGTTCCTTTGACATTGAGATAGAATTTTCAGTGGGAATCTCCTGGGACATGATGGGAAGCTCTCTGGGAAACGACTGAGTTGGCTCTCTAAAACTTTAAGATTGGAATATTTTTTTCCATGGGAAAGAATTGAAGTATCTAGAGGTGAGAATTGGTGGGGAATGTCTTTAGGATCAAGTAGGAATGCTGGGTTTATTTTTTGAACCACAGAATCCATGAAAAATTTCGGATAAAGAGAAATTGGATAAAAGTGATGTCTAAAGACTATGAATCTGGTAACTTGGCACAAAACAACTTGGAAAATTTCTGGAAATGAGGCCAGTCAGTTCAGATTTTATTTTATTTTTAATAACTATACCTGAGAACATGGAGTACTTGGCTTGTGGAATGAGCTGAACTTGAAGGGGAGAGAAAATAGGAATGGGGCCGGCGCCGCGGCTCACTAGGCTAATCCTCCGCCTTGCGGCGCCGGCACACCGGGTTCTAATCCCGGTCGGGGCACTGATCCTGTCCCGGTTGCCCCTCTTCCAGGCCAGCTCTCTGCTGTGGCCAGGGAGTGCAGTGGAGGATGGCCCAGGTGCTTGGGCCCTGCACCCCATGGGAGACCAGGATTAGCACCTGGCTCCTGCCATCGGATCAGCGCGGTGCGCCGGCCGCAGCGCGCTACCGCGGTGGCCATTGGAGGGTGAACCAACGGCAAAAGGAAGACCTTTCTCTCTGTCTCTCTCTCACTGTCCACTCTGCCTGTCAAAAAAAAAAAAAAAAAAGGAATGCTTTTCTTTGTCTTCATCTATTACATTTAAATATGCTCTGACAGATTTCCTTTTCTTATCCATGGATGGAATCAGGGAAAGAGTCGGTAGCTTTCTTGTTCATTGTACTTGTTGGACAGTCCTATTTTGTTAAAATTCATTGCCACGTATTAAACTATACAGTCAGAATAAAAATTTTAATCTCATGGACAATCTTAAATTTCTTTCCTTCCATCAGTTCATATACCACAAATTGTCTCTTTTGATATGCTGTTCTGTTCTTCTCTGTGGGTGATACTGTACCCAGTGGGGAGTCTGCCTGCCCTGCCCATGCAGGAGGTTGAGAGGGCGAGGCACACCATGCCTCCCAGGAAGGACCCCACAGCCTAACTGCTAGCAGGCAGCAGGAGCCCCAGGCACTTTTCCCCACCCCCAAATCCTGTTAAAGGGCCCTGTAATTGCCAATCAGGTCAACAGCTCTCAGATGTGGCCCAGCCCATTAGAACCACCTGGAAAGTTATCCCAGCTATGTGACCTTTAAGCTGATTGGAGAGCCATATTGGCACCAGTGTCAATTGTGTCCTATAGAATTAGTATTGCCTTGAATTAGTTACACCCCTTCTGCCTGCCCTTTAAAAGTATACATGGCTGTGAATAAAGATGGGCATGTTCACCGAAGCCTGGTCCCAGTACTTCCTGTGGGAAGACACTGTCACCTGCTCTCCCCAGCAGTGCAGACTTTGCAGGAAGAGTCCGTACTTCTCTTTCGCTTACCTCCTGCTACTCGTTTCTTCAGGTTTGGGGCATAGGAAAGCAAGGGCTACAGTGAAAGGGAGAAAAGCATTTTTACCTATTTCATGTTATTTGTAGATTTTTCTTGGCTGTTGATGATTCATTTGGTAGGCTTTTTTAATGGTTCATTTTCTGTTAGTGTAAATGAAATACCCGAGGCAGACTAATGTTATAAGGTGAAGAAGTTTATTTAGTTCACAGTTCTGAAGATTTAAGGGCATGGCAGCAACATGAGCTCAGCCCTTGTGAGGGCCCTCCTGGCTGCCTCACAGCATGGTAGATCACAATATGGTGAGAGCATGTGTGAGAACTGGAGATCAGGTTGCAAAATGAGAAGCCAGAAAGTGATTCAAGGGTAGAGCTCATTTTTTTTTCTTTTTTTTTTCTTTCTTTTTTCCTTTTGACAGGCAGAGTTAGACAGTGAGAGAGACAGAGAGAAAGGTCTTCCTTCCATTGGTTCACCCCCCAAATGGCTGCTACGGCCAGCGCACTGCACCAATCTGAAGCCAGGAGCCAGGTGCTTCTTCCTGGTCTCCCATGCAGGTGCAGGGCCCAAGCACTTGGGCCATCCTCCACTGCCTTCCCAGGCCACAGCAGAGAGCTGGACTGGAAGAGGAGCAACCGGGACAGAATCCGGCGTCCCAACCAGGACTAGAACCCGGGGTACTGGGGCCGCAGGTGGAGGATTAGCCTAGTGAGCCGTGGCGCCGGCCTTTTTTTTTTTTTCTTAAAGAATTATTTTATTTATTTGAAAGAGTTACAGAGAGGTAGAGACAGAGAGGTCTTCCATCCATTGGTTCACTCCCCAGATGGCCACAGCTGAGCCGATCCTAAGCCAGGAGCCAGGAGCTTCTTCCGGGTCTCCCATGTGGGTGCAGGGAACCCAAGGACTTGGGCCATCTTCTACTGCTTTCCCAGGCCATAGCAGAGGCTGGATTGGAAGAGGAACAGCTGGGACTCTAACCCGCTGAGCCACAGCACCGGCCCCTAGAGCTCATCCTTAGAACAGCTCACTCTTGCAAGAGCTCAGGGTTCCCAAGTCAGCTACCTTAGTTCCTTTAGAGAGAAGCTCCCTCAAGGACCTCCCACTAGACCTCTCCTCATAAAGGTCCCGCATCTCCTCCCAACACCATTAGCCTGGGGACCAAGCTTCTAACATATGAAACCTTGGTGACAAACCACAGCAGCCTCCAAATGCTGGCTCATTCATGGTTACTGTTGTGTGGATTCTGCATGGCATGGCAGGTGATGCAATATACAATGGGACTCTTTTACCTCTCTCTATCATCTTTTGCTCATATGATCTACTAAATAGCCCATCACATCCCATCAAGGTGACTGAAGCCTGGCTCTCTTCCAGTGTTTACTTAGCCCACAGGAAAAGGAATGGCTCTTAGCAATTCCAAACTCAGACTTTTTGTATTGCTCCTATCCTTCCTCCAATTTGCAGCCCATAGTCTACATTCTCTAGTGGGAGGCAAGCGCCAATCTCAGCATTCAGATATGCCCTGGAGCTCTAGTTCGTCCATGCCAGGCTCTCCAGAGGACAATTACAACATACTCTTCTTTACTGTGCTAAGAATCTTGACAGCTTGTGAAATCTCCAGATGGGGATTGAAATAAATTTTGAGCTGCATTGTATGCCCCCCCACAAATTCATGTGTTGAAGTCCTAACCCTTGTAACCACAGAATGTTGGCTGTGTTTGGAGACAGAATCTTTAAAAGAAGTAATTAAGATAAAATGATATCAGTAGAGTGGACCTATTCCAAAATGATGGTATCCTTCCAAGAAGAGGGGATTAGGGCACACATGCATGGAAAGAACATGGGAATGGGCCTGGCACTGTGCCGTAGCGGGTAAGGCCGCCACCTGCAGTGCCGGCATCCCATATGGGCACCGGTTTGATTCCCAGCTACTCCACTTCCAATCTAGCTCTCTGCTATGGCCTGGGAAAGCAGTGGAAGATGGCCCAAGTCCTTGGGTCCCTGCACCCACATGAGAGACCCAGAAGAAGCTCCTGGCTCCAGGCTCCTGGCTTTGGATTGGCATGGCTTTGGCCATTGTGGCCATCTGGGGAGTGAACCAGTGAATGGAAAACCTATGTCTCTCTCTACCTCTGCTTCTCTGTAATTCTGCTTTTCAAATAAACAAACAAATCTTAAAAAAAAAAAAGAGCACGGGAAGACACAGAGAGAAGATAGCATCTGTATGCCAAGGAGAGGGTCCTCAGAATGAAATCAATCCTGTTGACATTTTAACTTTGGAATTCTAGGCTCCAGAATTGTGAAAAAAATGAATTTCTGTTGTTTAAGCCACCCTAGTCTGTGGTGTTTTGTTAGGGCTACTCAGGCAAATCAGTACAGATACTCATTTCCATCTGGTGCAGGCACTGTCACTTCTACCAGTTGGGAACTGGCAGGCAGTTTCTTGGTTGCACCCTTTAGGAAACTTAATATACTTGGCTTTGGAGTTTCCCTTGAACATCTGAGACCATGAGAGACATTCTGTTCCACAGCTTCTTTGAGAAGACCCAAATATAGAATAGTAGAGTAAACATACTTGTGGCTCAGCATGTCTTAGGTTCTCAGCTCTGTGACTTTAGAAGACCTGCTCCATGCAGCTACCAATATCCTTCACCAAGTTGTGCGGGGAGGTCTCTTGAGTTGCTTTCCCTAAACTGCAGAAGGCTGCGTAGCATTGTTCAGATACAGTTCAGGAACCCAGGGGAGTCAGTACCTTCAAAAACAACCCTCAGTCACTGTGAATAACACCTCAGCCTCCCATTGACTGCAGTCACATTTCTGAGGAGCGCTCTGCACTGTTTCTCAAAGTGTCCCTTGTGAAACTGAGCCACAGTTACCCACAGTGTTAATCCAGTTCATTAATACACCATTTCTTGGGCATTTTCCCTTGTTGTCTCATATTTTGCAGTCCTTTATGTCTGTTTTGGGAAATTAAATTCCTATTAAACTGCTTGGACTTGATCTTCATACTAGAGTTGGCTTCTTGAGGAATCCAAACTAAGACAAGTGGTGTTTTGACTGGCATAGCTCTTTGCAATGAGTTCATGTATATTTGTTTTATCCTTCCAGCTAAGATATTCACATTTGTGCCTGTCTCTATTTCTGATGCAATACTGGACAGGACTTTTTTTTGTGACTATCAGTTAGTTTAAGGGAATTTTCTTTATTTGAACTTCTGTGTATTTTTCTCTTTTGCATTCCTGTTATTCAAGTTTTTAAAACTGAGATGAAACTAAACACTTATTTAAATTTCAACTCAGTGCTTACTGCTTTTGATTGTGAGCCTATCTTCAAATTACAATTTGGATGGCATTTGGCTTAAAGAAATCAGAATTATTTTAGTAAAGAATGTGAAATCAATGCCTCTTTGATGAATAGAGTCTTTACATCTGAATAATAAATAGGCTGTTCTTTGTTTTCATAAATAGCTGGGGGAAATCATAAACCCCTGTTATCTCTTGTCATTAAACTCATCCTGGAGATGTGTGGCATCTAGTTCAGAAATACTTACAAAAAGCAAGCTCATAGATGTAGATTGTCCAAAGAGAAAGATAAAGTGTAAATAAAAAGTGGACGAATAATCTATCTGTTATAGGAACACCAAGGAAGCTCACAGGGGAAGCATGCAGAGGAGCACACCTTCATACTAATGCCCAAGTATGACACTCCAATAAAGACCTTGACATTCATGTTTGTCTCACGTTAATCTGCCAGTTACCACAGGGTCAATCTTCTTCGAGTGGCCATAATGGATGATTTATATTACGCATGACAAGTATCTTTCTCATCGTTACCTTAATGTGATGAGAAATACACCAAAGCAAATCAACACCATAGTTTTAATAGCTATAAAATTAACATGTCTGATTTAAATGTTACAGCCATTATATTTGGCACTCATTGATTTTTGGTCTGTACTAGTTTTTTTTTTTTTTTAATTTTATGTACTTAATTGAGAGGTAGAGTTATAAACAGTGAGAGGGAGAGACAGAGGGAAAGGTCTTCCTTCTGCTGGTTCACTCCCTAATTAGCCGCAACAGCCAGAGCTGTGCCAATCTGAAGCCAGGAGCCAGGAGCTTTTTCTGGGTCCCCCACATGGGTGCAGGGGCCCAAGGACTTGGCCATCTTCTACTGCTTTCCCAGGCCATCACAGAGAGCTGGATTGGAAGAGGAGCAGCCAGGACTAGAACTGGCGCCCATATGGGATGCTGGCGCCACAGGCAGAGGATTGACCTACTGTGCTACAGTGCTGGCCCCGTGTATTAGATTTAAAAAAACGATTCACACAACTAGAGCCCTTATAATTAAAGTGGGATTTTGTTTGATTTTTAAAAATTGACACAGCAATTATATTTATTATGGGATAAGGTATGATATTACAATGCATGTATACAAAATGTAATGATCAGGTCAGATAATTGTCATTGCTATCAATTAAAACATTCATCATTTTATTGTGATGAAAACATTAAAAATCCTCTCTAATAGTTAATTTGAAATAGTTAATTATTGCCAGCCATAGATACTCTATTGGGCTGTAGAAAACGCAAGGTTATTCCTTTCATCCAACTGTACTCTTGGCCTCATTAACCATCCCTTCTCCATCCTTCTCCTCTGCCCTCCCCATGCTTTGATAACCACTGTTATACTCTTTGAAATCACATGTTTCAGCTTTCACATGTCTCTGACTTTTATTTGGGGAAATGACTGGTCCTCTTGGGGGATTACTTTCTTCTCTGCAGTTTCCTTCCAAGAACAGGCTCTCGAGCTCATTGATTTTAGCAGAGTACAAATAACATAATACTGTTAAAGGACTGTTCTGGTGAACCAAAGGAAATAGAACTTGGAGCTTACTATCTAATTAATTATGTCCATTTTTAGAAGTTATGCAAAATATAGGAAAGAAGCAGAAAATTTAAATTCCTCTACTTAGGCATGATCATTCATGCACTAAGGAACTTTTTTTTTTTAAACCAGACAATTTTGGGGGTAGTTTGTAAGCATGCATGATTTGTCTGTATGTGTATTCAGCATCCTGCTTATAATATGAACATTTTCTTATGTTATTTAATATTTTTTTAGATTTTTTATTTGAAATAATGTTTTAATTCGTAATGAGTAGAGAATTCTCATGTACCCTTTACCCAGTTTCTCCCAGTAGTACCATCTTACAAAACTATGATAGAGTATCAAAGCCAGGAAATTAACATCAATAGAATGTGTACTTATGTAATTTTATTACATGTATTGATTTGTGTAAACACTATCAAAATTAAGATTAAAATCTATTCCATCATCACAAAGCTCTCATTCATAACTGCCTGTTTGTAGTCATTTTTGTCCCTTTGTCTCTAACCTTTCCTCACCTCTGGCAACTACTAATTTGTTTTTAGCTCTACAATATTGTCATTTTGAGAATTACCAATAAATCTAATAATATCTTTATTAGACTTTTTGATATTGGATTTTTTACTCATTATAATGTTCTTGACAGCCATCTGAATTGTTGCCAAGTATCTGTAGGTTCATCCTCATCATGCTGAATAGTATTCCATGGTACGTATCACAGTTTGCTTAATCATTACCTATTGAAGGACACCTGAATAATTTTGCTGTTACCAATAAAGTTTCTTTGAACACTGTGTACCAGGTTTTCTGTGAAGTTCTTTCTTTCTGTACTAAGTTTTCAAGAATGTGACTGTTGGGTTATAGGGCATATATATTTAATTGTGTTTTCAAAAAAAACCTAATGAGGTTAAGAAACTACCTAGTTACATGGCAAAAGAGTGGCTGTAGCATTTTGCTTTCCCACCAGCAGGGTATGAGAGCTCTAGTTTCTCTGCATCCTCACCAGCATTTGGTGTTGCCACTGTTTTTTATTTTAGCTCTTTTGATAATCTTCTAATTTTATATATTTTTATTTTTATTTTAGCTGTTTCAATAGTCTTACAATATTGTTTTACAAATATTGGCGTTTATTCAAGAATTCCATAGGTAAATTTTTTTCAATGCCACCATAACCAATAGTCATTATTACATATTAAATGATCTTTCTTCAACAGTTCTATTTTCACTGTACTCACTCATGGAGCAATTAAGTTGTCAGGGAAAATAGCCTATGGGTTGTCGCTTTGTTTACTTAAAAATAAGCCATTTATATTTTGCCTTTGTTGTATTTAGTCTCTCCCAGATATGGATGCATTGGGGGAAGAGGGAAGGAAGGAAGGGAGACAGAGAGAGAGAGACAGAGAGACAGAGAGAGAAAGAGAGTGTATTGATTTAAAATGAGAGAATATGATTACTGTTCACAGACCCAGGCTAGGAGATGATTGTATTGGCTGTTTTGCCCAGTGCTTATGACCTGGAGGTACCTCAGCAGCTGGGTGTTGTTTCAACATACACATTCTACACTGCCTCACACAGTGAATTCTTGTGATCATGCATCAGAGGATGACTGAGGAATCTGCTTTTGCCCTTTGTGAAGCCCCAGCTCTTTGTGTTTGTGCTTGCTTTCATTGCCAACTGCAGAGGGCTTTGGAGAGGATGACCACAAGCCCAGAGATGCAGGAGGAGGTGGGTTTGTGCGGGTGATTAATGCAGTTACATTATAGGAGCTTCTCTAAGATAACTAAGTGCTACTCCATTTAGGTGAAGAAAAGATTGAAGAAGAGCTTTCCTTAATGTATTAGGCACGAGTAGGTCGATAGCTGTATTTGCAAAGCTCCCTTCCTTCCTAGGAAAAAACAAGTTTCCCCAAACCTGAAAGTTAATGGCACAGCAGTCAATTTAAAAATGGATATCAGACCTGAAGAAAATGTGATGCCCATTAAATTGTAGGGGCTGCAAAAGAGGGGCCCATAATTAGCACATAAGTCTGTTGGCTGCGACAGCATGCGGTCCTGGGAAGATGGATTCACCAGCATGGTGCTGAACTCCGCGGCTGGGCTGAGCAGGTTCACTTCCTGTCACTGCCACTGCAGCTAATCTCCTGGGACATGGGGTCTTAATATATGACTTCACCAAGGCTAGATTCAAGACTTTATAACACCATAAATTGCTGTGAGAGGGTCTTTCTAATTGACTACTTAGTAACAGCGTTATTGATGATGAGCTGAATTTTTAGCAATCAATTGCCAATTAGTAACAGAGAGGAAAATGATGTAGACAATGTCCAGGTTGCAGAAAAAGCTATGGGAAAAGGATAAAAGCTACTTGATAAGAAACCAACTGAAAGCCAAGTAAGACGTGAATGAAAAGCAAATCAGCTCTAGGCAAACCTCTTAGGTGGGTAAGTAGGAGGCCCTGGAAATGCACGAATGCCAGCATGACGTGGGTAATCCTAACTAGTTGTTCTTTACTTCTGCTACTTGGATAAAACCAAATGTCTTCACAGGTCTGGCTGGCACTCACTCACCTTTAAAAAAATTAATAATCTTAGTTACTAGAGCAGTTTTAAGTTTACAGAAAACTGATTGTATAATATAAAGCTCCCAATCACCTTTTCCTTTTGCCCCCATTTGCCCTGTTATTAAATTTTGTTCTTTGTGCTATACTTGTCACAACTGATGAGAAAACATTGATGTATGGTTATGTACTAAAACTCACAGGGCTGGCACTGTGGCGTAGTGGGTAAAGCCGCCGCCTGCAGTGCCGACATCCCATATGGCACTGGTTCGAGTCCTGGCTGCTCCACTTCCAATCTAGCTTTCTGCTCTGGTCTGGGAAAGCAGTGGAAAATGGCTCAAATCCTTAGGCCCCTGCAACCATTTGGGAGGCCCAGAGGAATCTGCTGGTTCCTGGCTTTGGATTAGCACAACTCCAGACGTTGCAGCCAACTGGGGAGTGAATGAGCGGATGGAAGAGCTCTCTCTCTCTCTGTGTGTATGTGTGGTATGTGAGTGTGTCTCCTCTCTGTGTAACTCTGACTTTCAAGTAAATAAATAAATCTTAAAAAAAACCTCACAGTTTACATCAGGGTTCTTTCTTTGTGTTGTACAGTTCTACCAGGGTATAATGACATGGATCTACTACAGACTATTATACAGAATTGTTTTACAACCTTAAAAATCCTCATGTCCTTGGAACCACAGATTTTCCTGTCTGTAGACTTTTATCTTTTTAGAAACATTATACAGGCGGAATCATATGGTAAACAGTATTTTCAGACAGAATTTCTTTTGCTTAGCAAAATGCATTTAAGTTTCTTTTATGTGTTTCCATAGATGGATAGCGTAATTTTTTAAAATTAATTAATTTGATCATTAGTTATTAGCTGCATCCTTGTGTCAGGTACTGTCCAAGTTCAGAAATGCAAAGACAAATAAAAACTTATTTGCTTGTGTGAAGTGCACATGGGAACCAGTGGAGAGAGATGATTAAATAGAGGTCATGCCATGCAGAGGGAAGAAGTAGAGCAAGAAGTGAAGACAGTGAACTGCATTAAGTGATGGCTCCAAGCAACAAAAACAAAGGATTCTAGCACGATGGAGAAGGCAAGCTTTGAACGTGAGCTGGGCCACCTTCCAATTTTGCAAGCCAGGATGGAGAAAAAAAGTGTGAAAATAAACAACAAGCAGTATAGAAATTAAGATATTAATATATTACAAGTGAGCAAGAAAGTAAGGCAGAAGAGAATAAGGCAGAAAATATTTTTAGTTGCAGTTGTTCTGCATGAATGCTTGCGATGAGCATTTTACATTATTTTCTTTCATAAGATAGGAAAATTTTTCCTGGTGCTCCAAACAAAGTTAATTCCTTCCCCTTGAGTAATGTGAGTTTAGATATGGATCTTTTCCTACTGAGAATCACAGAATTCTGTATGTGGAAGGAACCTTGCTGAAAATGTAGCCTAACTCATTTATTTTATAGATGAGGGATTAATGGCTGAAAAATTAAGTGTTTCTCTTTGCTGTTTAGGGAAGTGCAGAGCGGGGAAGTAGGTGTTCCAATTCTTATTCCAATGGCCCTTCCCTCACTGCTTTTCTAAATGCAGAGAAAAAAAATGAGCAATGAGATTGCTCAACAGCAGCTTATGAAACATTAGTTCAAAGAAGAGAATGAGAGGTGAGTATGCATCTTGCTCAACCCAGAGGAAAGTCCACAAAGTGTGAAAACCCCAATGATGGCTGCCTTAAGGAACTGTGAATGAAGGGGAGATAAGAAGAGTGGAGTTGAGAAGAGAGGGAAGTAATGTAACCAAAATAAGAAAGGAACAGAGGGGAGGAAAGGGGAGAAAGAGCTCAAGGACACTTGTAGGATTTTAATATGCATATATATATATATATATAGTTAAATAATTTAACTGACATATAATTGTACATTCTTATGGGGTACAGTATGATATTTCAATAAATGAATACAATGTATAATGACCAGATCAAGGTAACTGGTGTATCTACCACCTTAAACACATTTCTTTGTGTTAGGAGCATTCAAAATTCTGTCTGTAGACTATTTGGAAATATATAATTCATTGCTAACTGTAATTCCTGCTTTATACAACATTAGAAGTCATCCGTCGTATCCACCTGCATCCCTGTACCTATTAATCATTCCTGCCTCACCCCTCCCCACCTGCTCTTAGCCTCTGGTAACCACTATTCTACTTTGTATTTCTATGAGATCAACTCTCAGCTTCCACACATAAGTGAGAACATGACTCATAGTATTTGATCTTTTACTTTGAAAAGAATGTTGCCAAGTCTGTTGGGTCAAAAAAATCAGTACTGGACAACTTAAAAATTCCAGACAGCCTGAGGGCATCTAGAAAGAACACGGATTCAAGGAGGGAAGTCAAATTCTTGCTATCATCTCCTGAGAATCTCCAGTAGGAGGTCACGATTCTGAGGTCAACACACTCTCACCGACTTTCCTGATGTGAGCCTTGTTATTCCAATTTTCTACATTGTCTTAGCATGTTCAGACCTTTCCCTGGGAGAGAGGCTGAAGCTCATTGGCCATTGCTGGGTGTGGTTTGTGTCCCGTGGGCTGACTGCTCCAACAGGAGGCTGACTGTGACCACACAGGGTTAAGATCTTTCTTACTCTTTCACTTCTCTTCTTCTCTCCCTGGCCCCTTCTTTACCTCCTCTTTCTACACTCTTTGTTTTGCTTTTTAACTGTGTATTAAGATTATCTAAAGCCCTCTTAAATTGTTTTATGACTTAAACTCCAATGGTTTAAATTGCTGCATTTGTCCACTTTGTGTCAATGTAGCAAAATGCTTGGGTCTAGGTAACATATAAAAATGTTTATTTAGCTCAAGGTTCTGTAAGGTTCTGACAGAATGCCATCAGTGGCTTTGCTGGGGCCCTCTGGCTACATCACAACATAGCAAAGAAGCAGAAGGGGAAATGGTCACATGCAAAAACGGGTGAGTAAGTAGGGTCACTTTGCTTTATCATAACCCACTCTCACGAGAACTCACATACTCCTTTGGGACCCAACAGATTCCTCAGGACCAGCATGCCTTTATGTTCATAAGAGTGGAGCACCGATGACCTAAATACCTTCCTCTACTTCCTACCTCTTAAAGGTTCTGCCACTTTCAGTTTCCAATAAACTTTGGAAGACAAGTCACGTCCCAGCCATAGCCATTGCTTTGTATATTTTCTTCCTTTATTCCAGAAACATAGAGGTTTTTGTCCATTCTGGGGATGAGGAATAGTGGGGTAGGGGTGATGGTAACAGAGAAAAGGAACTTCTGAAAAATTAAAACGTGATCCTGTAGTTCTCTCTGCATGTTCTAATGACACACATGGAACATGGCCCATGAACTCCTCCTGTGTAGCAGCCTGAATGTGGAGAGGTATGAAGGCAAAGTAGTAAATGCTGGTACTCTCCTAACTCATTACAATTTGGTGCTTGTTTTTATAAACAATTTCCAGAAAGTTTGTTTACATATAGCTTAACTAATAATACCTTGCAACTTTGCCTTTCAACAACAGCTCATGTACAACGAGTACTGTGCTGCTTTCTTTTGGATTAAGGAAGTGGTTCTCAAAGTTTCAATAACATCAAACACCATGAGGGGGGTTATGAAAATATACATGGCAGAGACTCCCTCCCCTGCAGAGGTTTTGATTTAGCAGGAGTGGGGGGGGGGGCATGAGAATTTACATTTCTGTTTCTAACAAATTCCCAAATGATGCTCATGCTGCTTGTCAGAGAATCATGCTTGCAGAACTAGTAATCTATGAAGTAATGACTTTGGAAGAATTCTGCACAAATAAACATATATCAGAGATGCATTACACTTCAGGGTTTATGGTTGTACAACATAAACACCCAATAACTAAACATCTGACACCTTAGCATAAGTGTGATGCTATTCATTTCCAATAGGAAGATAACTGGTTTGGATGTAGGTGGTCATATGCCTTGGATTATGCTGGATATGTAAATTTCTAAGCAACTTTACTCCTTTCAATTAATTATATGCATAGTTTAACATAATTTAATATTTCTAGTCTCATGGGAGACTTCATTTAAATATGTTCACAGAATGATAAAAAACATTCTATTGTTAGGCCATAGGCCCCAGTGTTTGCTTCAAGGAACATCACCACTGTAGCATTCGAATAAAATTTAAGTAAAGGAAGAGGGTGAGGAAGTTCCAGAGCAGGAAGCCCCCAGACAGGCATTTGTCGTGGTCATGGGAAGGATGCAGTGTGAGAGTGGTCGTCTTCAGCCAGGGAAGTAGGATCAGCAGAGTGGGAAGATCTTCATGGTCCCAGCCAACACGTTGTGCACAGGTGGAATTTCTTCCACATCAGCCCTGCTTTAAAAGGCTTTCCAGCCGGTTAAACTAGGCCCACCCAGGTTTTCCCTGTTAAGCTCCTTTAATTAAATCAACTCAGTAGGGACTTTCATTAAATCTGCAAAATCCTTGTAGAGCAACACTCAGATTAGTGTTTGAGTTAATATGTGAGAACCATCACTTAGGTTGATCCATCAGGAAAGCCAGGTGGGACAGTATGGGCTCTGCTTAGAGCGGGAGTGTCTTGAAAAGTTCGAGGCGGGTTTTGAGGGCCAGGAAGCCATCCTTCCCCGCCTTTCAGCTTTAGGTATGCTCTGTGTTCAGGAGTCGTCTTCTAATAGACTGGGAAAAAGAGGGGGAGAAGTCCTTAATAATGGTTTCTGCAAATGTGTGAAAGCTGGATGTGAGGAGAAAAAGTTGTTTTCAGCAACCAGGAGATGACTCACCTTTAAACTGAAAATCAGCTGCCTCCAGCAAAGTGGAACTGCAATGCTGTCCTGGACGGCAGTTTGCCCTGACAACTTTCTCAGCAGCCTGGCGGGGGACGTACTGAGGACGTTTCTCTCAGTCATCAGTAATACAGACTTGGTCCCGGACAGCAGGTAGGAGCGTGAGTCTCCATTGGGAAGTTGCCTGCCCTTTGGTCTGTGAGCAGTGATGAGTGTTGGACAGGTGGTCACAGTGTCTTTCTACGTATCATAAAAATGACTGTTTCTGAGGGAAGTTCTGTGGGCTATTAATCAAAGATCCAGACTTGATTTAAAATTCTATGATTGTCAGGGAATCAATCACTTAGCGTTGTCAGCTAAACTCCTGAGAACGTGGAGCACAATTTAATTCCCATCTCAGAAAGTCAGAAATTAACGTGGCATTCACGGCAGCCAGAGTGGATAATTGTGTGTTCTCTAAGAGTCCACCACAAGAGCCCATCACGAGTGGAGTGATTTACAGATAAACACTATTATCAAAGGGCAGGAGAAAATGCTACTTACATAAAGTATCCCTTTCAGAGGAAAACTGCATGAAGAGAGGTGGAGACCAGAAGAAAATCACAAATTATAGCACGCATGAGGGAATGTAACCCAGCAGGGTTAGAGTCGTGGAAAAGTACATTATTTTATCTCCTCTTTCAAAGTCTTTTCTTTCTTAGCCTCCTAAGACTATTTTGATGTTCTCTAGGTGCCCAAAGATCCATCTCAAGTCTTACCTCTCAAGGTTTTGCCGCCGTTGACGTTTTCCTTCCAACTTTCTGTTAGAGTTTACCCTCCTAGGCAGGCATGTGGTACAGAGGTTAGAATTGCCATTTAGGACTCCTGCATCGCATGTTGCAGTGCCTCGTTGTAGCGTGGGGGCCTCTGCTCCCGATCCAGCTTCCTGCCTGATGCACACCCTAAGAGGCAGTGTTTGATGACTCAAGTACTTGGGTTCTTGCCACTCACTTGGGAGACCTGGATGGCGTTCTTGATTCCTGGTTTTGACCTGGCTTAGCCCTGGCTGTTGTGGGCATTTGAGGAGTAAGCCGGCAGGTGGAAAACAATCTATATCTACCTACCTACCTTTCAAATAAGATGAAAAGAAATAAGAAACTAAATGCCTTATGAATAATACTTTCAGAAATCTATGTTAATTTTTTGACTTTTGAGAGATGCTCTGATAACAATATTGTCACTGAGTTTTGGAATTTGATGGTAGATCATATAATATAATGCCAAGTTATTCCTGGTTTGATATGGAAATTTGGCTATTTCCCTTCACTCCCCTATTTCTTTCCAGCTGAGGAAGGAAGGGATATGGATAGCACCCTCCATGTCCTGGGAAAGAAAACTGATTTATTTGGCTGCTTGTGCTAGATTTTGATAGACATCCTCAAATAGATGAATAGTTGTACATTTGAGTTTCATTCCCATTACATTTATTACTGGGAAGTAGCTTAAAGGTTTATTTTCCAATATGTAAAAAAAGTTACTAAAACCAAGACTCATAAAAGTTATGTGAATTTCCCAGGATCACATAATTTTGAGGATTTTGGTATATACTACTTAGAGATAGGAGAACTGAGATCACAGACGTGAATAGTTCCTGTGTGTGGGCTTCCACACAGTGGGGCACGCGACTGGTGATACTAACAGCTTGTGGCCTTTTCTGTCACACATGAAATCACATAAGCATTCAGCTACTATTTGTGCCTCAATAGACTTGCTTTGTTGAGTATTACAAAGAGTAGTTGCACTAGTGCAGGAATAGAGAAATAGGATGCAGTGTTTTCAACGTGCAATGCCTCCCAATTTTATCACCTTTTGAAATTACCGAGGGCTAAATGTTTGGTACTTAGATCAGTGGAATTCTTCTGAACTGTATAATCTGGGATAAATCACTTAGTTTCTCTGAGTATGGGGTTACTTATAAAATGGACAGGTTAAATTAGATCCCCTTTCAACACTGAAGTTCTATAATGATCATGGTTGAGGAAAAAACATCAATGGGAAATAGGATCTAAGTTGGATGGTTTGTCTTTGTTTGGAAACTAACAATGATTCTGACAGAATCATTAGCATCCCTGAAAGATCAATTATCCTGCGACTTATTTATGCACAAGCAAAGGCCTGCTTAGTCACTCTGGACAAATATGGTTGTTATCTTCAAGTGATATTATTGCCAATGAAACCACACTTTTGGTCTTTTCGGAGACACTTAAATCATGCTAATGGAGCTTATAATTCCACACCAAATCATGATTAACAATAAGATAAAGTTTACAGGCTCAGAGAAAGGAATCTGTAGCAAATCCACACATTGCGGAGATGCCTGATGCAGGAGGGTATATTTTCTAAGAAAATCCATCCTTGTAAATGATACTGATGTCATCTTGAAGCTTTCCTGCTGGCTAATCTTCAGGAGAGCTAGCTCCCCCATCCCTCAGATATGCAGCCCTCTTTCTGTTTCAGCTGTAGTTGTTTATATTCTGCCCAGCCATCTCCCCAGGCTACTCCTAGGCATATATTTTCCTTACGTTTCCTCCTGCTGCCTTTGAGGCAAGCTTCACAACTCTCTTTTATTGTTATTTGTTTATATTGCCAAGGACTATGGGAAAAATATGTGGTTTGACAAAAGTTACAAATCTCAGAGAAAGTCTCAAAATATTCCAATACTGTTGGCCCTGGACTTCTCTGAACTGTAAGGGGACTACAGACACATGTTGGCAGCCTCCTTGCAGACTTCTGTGGATATTCCTGTATCTCACGGTGGTGCTTTGCTGGGCCCATGTCGGGAAGTAAGGCAGCATGCTCATAGGTCAATCTAGGGTTCACTAGGTCTGGCAATGTTGGTCCCCAGACTGTGCTGGTCTTGCTGTCCTGTTTTCTTCATTAACATTTAAGATAGTTTTTTTTTTAATTGTTCTTTAGTCTAAATGGCATGTCCATAGGGGAGGAGGCTTTTATAATATTATTATGCTTTGGTTAATGTCCAGGTTCTTGTTTGCTCTCTTAGTCTTGACTCTTGGAGGTGCCAAGTTCTTTGGTGTTGGTTCCTGGTTCCACTCCTTGGTTCAGCTGAAAACTTCCCTACAGGTCATCTGAACTTCGGGTGAGTGGCTCTGTTCAGTGCTGTGTTGAATGGTGTTTAACAACCAGTTCTTAGAAAGGAAGAAAAATCTGATTCATAACCTTATCCATTTCCATGGTGTAAATACTTCCATGTGGCTGATGTCAGATCCCCTATATGACTCCACTAACTTGGAATTGGGAGGAGATGTATGTGACTGGCTCTTGCTAGCTGACTCCAGTATCCCACTAATCTGTTCTCTAATTTATGGCGTACAGTAGTGTGACTATATTCAGGTTTCTGAGGAGTCTCTAAACTGTCTTCCATAGTGGCTTTACCAGGTTGCATTCCCACCAACAGTGGATTAGTGTCCCTTTTTCCCCACATCCTCGCCAGCATCTGTTGTTAGTTGATTTCTGTATTTAAGCCATTCTAACCAGGGTTAGGTGAAACCTGTTTTTGGTTTTGATTTGCGTTTTCCTGATAGCTAGTGATCCTGAACATTTTTTCATGTGTCTGTTAGCCAATTGGATTTCCTCTTGTCTATTGGCATTGACTAAGCTGAGCTGCTCTCCTTGAAGGACACCAATGTCTGGGTGCTAACTCCAGTGAGTATATTATTCATCTGCTCTGTGACAAGGACCACAAAAAGGATCTGTGCAGGACTCAGTGTAAGCTCGGATTCCCAGCAATGTCCTCCGCCAGGTAACCGGGGAGCCCTGATTATATGAAGCCTTCCACAGTGACTGCCCCATGTCCCAGCCACACCCTGAGTCCTCCCATGAAGCATTAGTGTTTTCACAGTCCTGGCACACAAGCCTCCCACATTCAAGAGCACCCAGCCCCTGTCTCTTCTCCACTTGGCTGGTTGCTGGGTGCAGATATGAGCTGGCACAGCTGTTAGGTATGTCCAAAATGGCACCTGCTCTCTGTCAGCTTGTTACAGAATGCCTTTGCAGGATGATTGGGAGAGAGAAAATGTGCCCCCACCTTTTGTTTTTTATCCTCTAGTTTGGTGGGTACACTATTCCCCATGGGGCTCCAAGCTGAATTCCCTCTAGACTCTTCCTGCAGCTTTTTTGCCAGTGGCTCGGGCTGCTTCAGTCTGGTCTCACCTCACTCTCTAACGCTGGTGTGAAGGCTCTTGGCTGCTGGTGTCCTAAGTTGCATGCATCGTTGCCCTCCGCATAGGTCCACTGTGTTCCTCCAATTTATATAGAATTTCCTCTGCTGTTTTTGCCCTAACTCTGAGACTGCACTCTTTCCACATTTTCAAATCTTCTCCTAGACTCGAGCAGCAAGCTCCCTCCCTACTCTGCCATCTTAATCCAATCTCTGCTTCTCTCTCTCTGTAACTATGCCTTTTAACTAAATAGATTTTTTTTTTTTTAAAGTCCACTCAAGTCTAAAACACAATGGCTCATTTAAGTTGAAACATCTTCCCTATTCCAGTTGAGTGACCCTAGTCTGTAAGCCTACTACCGGGCAGAACACTGTATACCAGTTACAAATGCCAGGGCTCCAACTACATTGTGGATAGCAAAGATCATCACAATCTCAACTACCCGAGATAGAAGTCTGCCCCCTATATCTTGGTATTGGAACTTCAAAGGAAATACAGCATAGTCAAGCACTGAATGAAATGAATGAAATTTTACCCACATGGAGAATAAACAGGATAACAACCATTCTAGTAGTTAAGTCCCCCATGGCTAATGGGTCCTTCGTAGCTGAAGTAGGGCATGAGACCTGCATGTCCCCCTGTTGTGCTGTGGTAGAAGACCCTGACCTTCATTCACACTGTGGAGTCTGATACCGAAACCTGGGGGTGTGCCAGAATGCCATTGACCTACACACTTCAGATAAAAAAGGAATGTAAACAGGTTAAAACAGGGAAAGATACCTCACACAACGTAGCAAGCCTGGCACAAGCTATTTAGGCTCTTCACCTCTTAGTAAGGAATTATTCCAGGTCTGTGACTCCTTTTATGGGGCTTGGCATTGAGACTGCCTTTTTCATCACTACTTAAGATGGTATATTTAATGATTTTTTTTAACTTTACAATGATGTAAAAGTGATAGATATGCAGCACTTCAAATTATGAATTTTGACCTTCTCCCAGATAGTGATATGTGTGGGACACTCACTCTATCAACACTGGGGCGCCACGGTGGGCTGAGGTGCCCAGTGATCATGAGGGGAATTAGCCGACTCCTTACAGTCTGTTGTGTTGGTGAGCTGGGATGTTTGGAAGGTTAGGGTCATTCAATGCATTTCGACATACATCGTTTTCATGTTATAATGGAACATCTTGGGATGGGCCCTATTGAAAGCCATGGAGCATCTGTATTTCCTTACCTTGCTCTTTGACTCTTCTACCCCACCCCCTGCAGCTTCTGGTTTCTGCAGTGGTGGAGGGTGTGGGTGAGTGGGAGAGTGGAGAGTGGGACTTGTTTCTCTGCAACAGTTGTGGGGTCGGGAGAGAAGGTGTCCCTGGCTGCTGCTTTGTCGTATAGGACACTTGCAGCTTTCGTGGGAGTCCTTTCCTGAGGCCCTCCAATTCCAGGTTTCTGGCAAGGAGGTTCCTCTTCCAGCTGGCTCTTTCTTGTTCCCATTCAGATCCTAGGTTTGTCAGCCCATGTCTAGATTCTTTATTCACTTTTGTTCTACTAGACTCTAGACATACCACTGACTACCAGTGTGCCAACTACCAATAAGAGCCTGCTTTTTGGACTGCCGCCCATCAGGCTGCTACTGGTAGTCTCTCCTGTTTGGACTCTCTGTCAATGAAGCTAGTATCCTTAAGTTTAAGGGACACATGTCCTCTGACTGGTTTCCTTCAAACCATCTTCTCTTCACTATAGGTGGGAGGGGAAATGCCACAGCACAGAATATCTAAAGCATTCTTCAGTCTCCAATCTTTTATCCTCCTCATGAGAGTCACCTTTTAAAATTTTTTTCCCTTTGAACTAATAATTCCATTTCTGGGAATGAATCCCAGAGAACTAAGCTTCAATAATGAAATGCTTTCTGCTCAAAGGTATTCTTTTAATCTCCTTTTAGATTTCTCTGATGCAATCTATAGGAGGGTGACCAGTGAAAGCTGTTAGAACTGGTGTGAAGTCACACCTTTGCAAATCTTTTGTAAATGTCACTTTATGATTATGAGGGTATATGATAGAGACTGTCATTCAGGATCTCAGGTGAAAATGTGAAACACGAGGGGTTTTATTTTAATATCCCGATACATATCCTTTCCTGAATCTCACCGAAGATGTGTTTATTAAACCTGTATACCTAACATTCTTCTGTCTGACTAGATCAATTCTCTTCTATGTCTTTGTATATCAATACAATTATTTTCTAGCAGCAGCCTTTTGCAGTATGACAAATGTTTACAATATATACCTTCTTTGTACAAACAATCCCACCTTTATAGAAATTTTGGCCCATATACTAGGGTTACTAGAGTATTTAATTTTTTAATTTTTAAAAATTAGATGTAATATTAATGTTATTAGAGTTAATTTTGACACAATATATTATTACCTTATACATTTTATGTGGTTGCAATTTACAATAAGGTGGGATTGCATTTTCAAAGCCTCCCACACAATGAAAATTTTCACATCTAACACATCATAAGGATGTCAACCAGTTATAATGATTGAAGTGCTCAAGGAAGTCTTTGCAACTGTACTTTTGCATTTATAGGGTCCAGCATTGTGATGCAACTGGTTAAGATGCCACCTGTGGCACAGCATCCCGTTTTGATGCTGGCTTGAGTCCTGTGTGCTCTGTTTGAATCCAGCTCCCTGCTAATTAATCTGGGAAAGCAGAGGAAAATTACACAATTACTTGGCCCTCTGCGACGTATGTGAGAAACCCAGATGGAATTCCAGGCTTGTGGCTTCAGCTTAGCTAAATCCTGGCCATTGTAGTCACTTGGAGAGTAAACTGCTGGATGGAAGATCACTCTCTGTCTCTCTCTGCCTATCTCTCTCTCTGTAACTCTGCCTTTCAAATAAATAAATAAATCTTTTGAAAAAGACAATTTATGATTCCATAAATGGCATTTTACATGTAATTTCACAAAAGGGTTTCATTTTAACTACTCTTTACCTATGGAACTTGTGAATTACAAAATAATCTTTTATTTTATATCAAGACACTTCATGTCTTATGGCAACATTACCAGTATTATTTAGAATAAACTCCTTTTGGAAAACATTTAAAAAATTCTGTTCCATTAAATTAATTAGGGTGTAACCTCAGGATTATGTATCTATGAATCTTGTAACCAATATAGTGAACTATTATAAGTAAAATGAAGGGATGGCATGTATGACAGTATTAGATATTTAAATATACTGGATTATATTATTTAAATGTATTTATATAACATATTTTATTTATATATTGTCTATGGAGTATATGACAACAAATAATATGTGAGAAATTAATGAAAAACAATGAAGCTTTATAAGAGGGTAAATAAAAAGACTGAATATAAGGTAAAAATATTTCATTAGCTTTTCTTTGTAACTCTACAAATTATCTGGATTATATAATACAATTAAATAAGGGTCAATAAGCATGAACAACAAATCTGAAGTTATTAATAACCTTATGATAATAACTGAATAGGGTCCACATTAAAAAGCTGTGACATTACCAAATGGTCCACAATAAATGATTTTAAAGACTTAATTACTTATTATTATTTTTAAGTATTTATACATTCATTCAAAAGTCAGAGTTAGAGAGGGAGAGATGGAAAGAGAGAGAGAGATTTCTTCCATCTGCTGGTTCACTCCCCAGATAGCTGCAACAGCCAGGGCTGGGACTAGAATCAGGCACCCATATGGGATGCCGGCACTGCAGGTGGAGGATTAACCAAGTGAGCCAGGGCACCAGCCCCTTGTTCACTGGGAATTCTAACTGAAGGTATCTGTTCCAAAATGTTAGACACAAGGCCGGCACCGTGGCTCACTAGGCTAGTCCTCTGCCTGCGGTGCCAGCTCCCCAAGTTCTAGTCCCAGTTGGGGCACTGGATTCTGTCCTGGTTGCTCCTCTTCCAGTCCAGCTCTCTGCTGTGGCCCGGGAGTGGAGTGGAGGATGGCCCAAGTGCTTGGGCCCTGCACCCACAGGGGAGACCGGGAGAAGCACCTGGCTCCTGGCTTTGGATCAGCACACGGTGTGCCAGCCACAGTGCGCTGGCTGCTGCGGCCATTGGAGGGTGAACCAACGGAAAAAGAAAGACCTTTCCCTCTGTCTCTCTCTCTCACTGTCCACTCTGTCTGTCAAAAATAAAAAAAAAAGAAATTATTGGAACCTATAAGGGTTTAGTAAAGTGGCAGGATGTAAAATTAACACAGAAAGATCAAAAGCCTTTGCATGCACAGATAATGCCATGGCTGAGAAAGAACTTCTAAGATTGATCTTATTCACAATAGCTAAAAAAATAAAATTAATACCTTGGAATAAATTTAACCAAGGAGGTTGAAAATCTCTACAGTGAAAATTTGAAACACTAAACAAAGAAAAAGAAAAATACACATAAAAAACTGGAAAAATCTTCCCTGTTTATGGATTGGAAGAATTAGTATCATCAAAATTTCCATACTACCAAAAGCAATTTAGAGATTCAACACAATCACAATCAAAATACCAATGGCATTCTTCTCAGATTTAGAAAAAATTGATGATAAAATTCATATGGAAACACAAGAGATCCTGGATAGCTAAAACCATATTATACAACTACAATAACAACAACGACAATAACAACAACAAATAACAGCTGGAGGCATCACACTACCAGATTTTAAGACATACAAGGCAGTTATAATCAAAACAGCCTGGTACTGGCACAAAAATAGACATATAGAACAATGGAACAGAATAGAAACTCCTGAAAACAACCCACACAGCTACAACCAACTTATCTTTGACAGAAGTGCAGAAATCAATCCCTGGAGCAAGGACAGTCTCTTCTACAAACAGTGCTGGGAAAACTGGATCCCTGGGTACAGAAGTATGAAACAAGACCTTACCTTACACCTTATAGAAAAATCCATTCAGAATGGATCAAAGACCTAAATCTATGACCTGATATCATAAAATTACTAGAGAACTTTGGTAAAACTGCAAGATATTGGCATAGGCAAATACTTCTTGGAGAAGATGTGAGAAGCACAGGCAATCAAAGCCAAATGGGATTACATTAAGCTACAATGCTTCTGTACTGCCAAAGAAACACTCAGGAAAGTGAAGAGACAACCAACAGCATGGGAGAAAATATTTACAAACTATAAAACTGATAAAGGAATAATATCCATAATCTATAAAGATCTCAAGATATTCAACAACAACAGAACAAACAATCTAATTAAGGACTTGAACAGGTATTATTCAAGAGAGGAAATTCAAATGGCCAAAAGACACATGAAAAAATGTTCAGGATCACTAGCCATCATGGAAATACAAATCAAAACCACAATGAGGTTTCACCTCACTCCAGTTAGAATGGCTCCCACTATTGGTGGGAAAGTAAACTGATGCAGCCATTGTAGAAGAAAGTATGGCAATACCTCAGAAATATGAAAATAGATCTACCATATGACCCATCAATCTCACTCCTGGGGATTTACTCAAAGGAAATGAAATCAGCATATGAAAGAGTTGTCTGTACCTCCATCTTTATAGTAGCTCAATTCACAATAGCTAAGACCTGGAATCAACCCAAATGCTGGTCAACTGAGGACTGGATAAAGAAATTATGGGATATGTACATCATGGAATACTACATAGTCTTAAAAAAAACAAACAGTAAAATCTGGTCATTTACAACAAAATGGACAAAACTGGAAACCATTATACTTAGTGAAATAAGCCAGTCCCAAAGGTACAAATACCATATGTTTTTCCTGACTTGTGATAACTAATAGAGCACCTAAAAGGCAATCCGTAGAAGTGAAATGGACACTTTAAGAAGCTACAACCTTGAACAGCCCTTGTCTTGACTATTGAGGAACAAGATTTTTTGTGTGTTTTATTTATTTATTTTTAAAAATACTATCTGTTGAACTCTACTCAACATAGAGATATGTTTTTAAAGTTAATTGAAAATAGTAAAAAATAAGAGTGGGAATAAGAGAGGGAGGAGGAATGCCAGTGGGAGTGGGGGTGGGAGTATGAGCACAGTGGGGGAGTATCACCATGTTCCTAACATTGTAAATTTAAAATGTATGAAGTTTGTAACTGTAAAACTGTATAGTTCTGCATACATTCCTACAGACTTACTTCTAAGGGTACAGTTTAAAAGCTTGGCATGGGACCCCAAATCCCCTTACACTGGGTGGTAAAAATAGCATTTTAAGTGCTAAAGTGAGCATATTGATGGGATTAAGTGTTAAAGTGACTGTATAAACAGGATTAAGTGTTTGGTAATAATAATCAATAGAATTAAAAAGGAGTAAATCCTCCAACCTGGGAAGCACACAGCAGACTCAGAATGACAATCATGTAAGTAACAGTATGACCTCAGAATCAGCCCTCAATGCTTCCTAGACTTGCTGAAAAACCCAAATGAGAGCATTTCAGGCATGGGAAGCCAAGACACTGTGGCAAAAAGTATCCTACATGAAGGGACTTTGTGGGTGAGATCCCAGTGGAAAGAAGTGGTCATCAAAGAAGGATGCACTTTTCTCTGAAGGGAGGAGAGAAATTCCACTTTGTTTATGGCCTTGTCTAAATACTGATAGAGTTTGTGGATTCAAAAGACTTCCAGAGCCTGGCCAGCTCATGTCAAGAGCTTCAGGTGATCACTGATGTCATACATAAGAATATTAATTGTTAAAATAATAGCAGGAGTCACTGTGCACTTATTTCCCATGCAGGACCTCTACCCTCAATGAGTTGGATTATGAGTTAGTAATAAAAACTGTTGTCAAAGATCTACTCCTTTTTAGTGTATTAAGTGGAGGATATTCTTGTGTCTCATAAGCTATAAGTGCTTGCAAAAGATGTATCATTCTTGGGTTCTTCTTTCAAAGTTAATTAAGTTTCTCAAAAATATATATATAAATTAAAGTCAGAAATGTTTATTTTTATTAAAATGTATCTTTTTCCTTATTGTAAAAATAATCCTTGCAGTGTTCAATTGCACAGTAGGATAATAATAGTTAATAATAAGATATTGTATTTTTCTAAAGAGCTGGAAGAAACACTTTTGAATGTTCACACTACAAAGACATCTTGAATATATGAAGCAATGGATGCTAATTATCTTAATTTGATCATGAAAATCTGTGAATGTATTGAAATATTGCATTGTACTCCATAAATATGTACAATTATTGTTTGTCTATAAAATAAAAAAAATCTAATAAAAGAAAAGAAGAAGATTAATTATATAAAATTATATAAAAGCAAAAAGGGTAAATCAAATCAAATTCCTTTTGGATATATGAAAAATGAAAATCAATTCACCAAATAATAACACTGATACGGTTTTGCTCAGCAGGAGTATGATTGATTTTTTTCACCTCTTTTTTCTGCTATTTTCCATAGTGAGCCTGTATTACTTTTAGAATGGACAAAATAAGAAACTTTTAAAAAGTAGTACACCCACACAGAATGATATCCTTCTACTCATTTACATAATTGTGTGATTTTATTAAGCAGAAATCCATTAGCGCAAAACCCACTTCCTATTCCAGTGTGTCACTTCAGGCAGTTATTAAGAATCCTTCCCACCTAAACAGTATAAACCTATTTGTTTAAATCTGCAGCCTAAGTAAAAAGGTGGGGTAAGTGCTAACATTTCTTTTTTAAGAAGGAACATCAATTTCAGTACAGATTCTCTACCTGGAACTGAAAATGTCACTGGGAAATTGTAGTCTTTAACCTAAAAGCTTAAAATCTAAATTATATGGATGAATCAGTTTAGATTCATGAATAATATGAAAAGGTCTTTTAATCATAAAAAGCCTGGACAATGAAATGAATTACTTTGAGGCTGGCTATTTCTCTAGAAGATCAGATATTTTTCTCTTTAGAAATATTTTTTTTTTTGACAGGCAGAGTGGATAGTGAGAGAGAGAGTCCGAGAGAAACTCTTTAGAAATATTTTAAAGAGGGAGTGTTGCCACTGGAAATCATCCCAACAGTATGGGGAAAAAAAAAAAGCTATAAATAGGATGAAGAAACAAGTGAGTAATTAGGAAATGCAGGAACAACTGAAGGCAACAACAGAGCCTAGGAAAATAGCAGCAGTGGATTTAAAAACACATTCTGGTCGTAGATTTAAGTCTTTAATCCATGTTGAGTGAATTTTTGTGTAAGGTGAAAGGTAGGGGTCTTGCTTCAAGCTTCTGCATGTGGAAATCCAATATTCCCAGCACCATTTATTGAATAGGCTGTCCTTATTCCAGGGATTAGTTTTCGATCTTTGATCAAATATAAGTTGGCTGTAGATGTTTGGATTGATTTCTGGTGTTTCTATTCTGTTCCATTGGTCTATCCATCTGTTTCTGTACCAGTACCATGCTGTTTTGATAACAACTGCCCTGTAGTATGTCCTGAAATCTGGTATTGTGATGCCTCCAGCTTTGTTTTTGTTGTACAAGATTGCTTTGGCTATCGAGGTCTTCTGTGTCTCCATATGAATTTCAGCATCATTTTTTCTAGATCTGAGAAGAAGGTCTTCGGTATCTTGATTGGTATTGCATTGAATGTATAAATTGCTTTTGGGAGAATAGACATTTTGATGATATTGATTCTTCCAATCCATGAGCATGGAAGAATTCTCCATTTTTTGGTATCCTCTTCTATTTCTTTCTTTAAGGTTTTGTAGTTTTCACCGTAGAGATCTTTAACGTCCTTGGTTAAGTTTATTCCAAGGTATTTGATTGTTTTTGTAGCTATTGTGAATGGGATCGATCTTAGAAGTTCTTCCTCAGCCGTATTTAGAAAGCATTGGAGAAACCCTGCAAGATATAGGTACAGGCAAAGACTTCTTGGAAAATACCCCAGAAGCACAGGCAATCAAAACCAAAATTAACATTTGGGATCGCATCAAATTGAGAAGTTTCTGTACTTCAAAAGAAACAGTCAGGAAAGTGAAGAGGCAACTGACAGAATGGGAAAAAATATTTGCAAACTATACTACAGAAAAAGGGTTGATAACCAGAATCTACAAAGAAATCAAGAAAATCCACAACAACAAAAGAAACAACCCACTTAAGAGATGGGCCAAGGACCTCAATAGACATTTTTCGAAAGAGGGAATCCAAATGGCCAACAGACACATGAAAAAATGTTCAAGATCACTAGCCATCAGAGAAATGCAAAATCAAAACCACAATGAGGTTTCACCTCACCCCAGTGAGAATGGCTCACATTCAGAATTCTACCAACAATAGATGCTGGAGAGGATGTGGGGAAAAAGGGACACTAACCCATTGTTGGTGGGAATGCAAACTGGTTAAGCCACTATGGAAGTCAGTCTGGAGATTCCTCAGAAACCTGAATATAACCCTACCATGCAACCCAGCCATCCCACTCCTTGGAATTTACCCAAAGGAAATTAATTTGGCTAATAAAAAAGCCATCTGAACATTAATGTTTATTGCTGCTCAATTCACAATAGCTAAGACCTGGAACCAACCCAAATGCCCATCAACAGTAGACTGGATAAAGAAATTATGGGACATATACTCCATAGAATACTATACAGCAGTTAGGAACAATGAAACCCAGTCATTTTCAACAAGATGGAGGAATCTGGAAAACATCATGCTGAGTGAATTAAGCCAGTCCCAAAGAGACAAATATCATTTGTTCTCCCTGATTGGCGACAACTGAGCACCAAAGGGGAAACCTGTTGGAGTGAAATGGACACTATAAGAAACAATGAACTGATCAGCTCTTGTCCTGGCTCTAGATGTACAATGTAATACTTTATCCTTTTTAGTATTTGTTGTTGTTGTTGTTCTAGTACTAGTGGTTGAACTCTGTAATTAACACACAATTATTCTTAGGTGTTTAAATTTTAACTGAAAAGTGATCCCTGTTAAATTTAAGAGTGGAAAAAGAGAGGGAGGAGATGTACAATTTGGGACATGCACAATCAGACTTGCCCCAAAGGATGGAGTTAGAAATGTGCCAGGGGATTCCAATACAATCCCATCAAGGTGGCATGTACCAATGCCATCTCACTAGTCCAGGTGATCAATTTCAGTTCTCAATTGATGGCTCGGATAGGTCTAAGAGTCAAAGGGATCACACAAACAAGACAAGTGTCTGCTAATACTAACTGATAGAATCAAAAAGGGAGAGAAAGATCCAACATGGGAAGTGGGATACCCAGCAGACTCATAGAATGGCAGATGTCCTAAACAACACTCTGGCCTCAGAATCAGCCCTTAAGGCATTCGGATCTGGCTGAAGAGCCCATGAGAGTATTGTAGGCATGGAAAGCCAAGACACCATGGAAAACAAAAAAAAAAGAAGACCTAAATGAAAGATCTCTGTGAGTGAGATCCCAGTGGAAAAACAGGGCCATCTAAGAAGGAGGTACCTTTCTCTGAAGGGAGGAGAGAACTTCCACTTTGACTATGACCCTATCGGAATAAGATCAAAGTCAGCGAACTCTAAAGGCTTCCATAGCCCTGGCAATTCATGACTAGAGCCTAGGGAGATTACTGACGCCATGAACAGGAGTGTCAAATTGTTAAGTCAGTAACAAAAGTCACTGTGTACTTACATCCCATGTGGGATCTGTCCTTAATGTGTTGTCTAATGTGCAGTGATGCTATAACTAGTACTGAAACAGTATTTTTACACTTTGTGTTTCTGCGTGGGTACAAACTGATGAGATCTTTACTAATTATATACTGAATCGATCTTCTGAATATAAAGATAATTGGAAATGAAAAAAAAAACCTGGTGTTAAATTGGAAATGGCATAGAAAATTAATATTTTTAAAAAAATATTATGTAGGATGTCTGTCTTTAATGTGCTGTACACTCTTATTTAATGCTATAACTAGTACTCCAACAGTATTTTTTTTCACTTTGTGTTGCTATATGGGGGCAAACTGTTGAAATCGTTACCTAATATATACTAAACTGATCTTCTGTATATAAAGAGAATTGAAAATGAATCATGATGTGATAGGAAGGGGAGAGGGAGCAGGAAAGGGGAGGGTTGTGGGTGGGAGGGAAGTTTTGGGAGGGGGGAAGCCATTGTAACCCATAAGCTGTACTTTGGAAATTTATATTCATTAAATAAAAGTTTAATTAAAAAAAACACATTCTGCATATGTGTTCCAAAGACCTGTGGAAGCAGAGAGAAGAGCAACTTCATAATGTATGGGCTCATGTGATTTCCCAGACATCTACTTCTATGTCCTGCAAAAGAAGTTTATAAATCAGGGCTCTTGGAACGAATATTCTTTTGCTATCATTTCAAACATAAAAACGTGAACAGGTATTAGAGTAAGAATTAATCTTGAACGTCCTCAGATTCTAATAATGTATCCTAAAATGTTTTTCACAACTGCTACTGAATACCTATGCATTATTAGACACTGTCATAGCAAAGAACACTACTGTTAAGATACTTTTAAGGAGTTAACCTAAAAACACAAAGGAGAGGGCCAAAAAAGCCAAATAGTCCAATAGCAAGAATGTTGAAACTAGTTGTCCTTTAGTTTTTTTCGAAGAACTTTTATATGCAACATCTACAAAATTTGACTCTACACCTTCTATGTACAGAGGAAAATGATTATTCTTCTTATAGCTCATCTCTCCTTTCTCCTGAGAGCACATTTACTGGGTAGTGGGAGAAAATGATCTACATGTGCAAGCTGGCAAAAGCTTAGGCCACTCTGATGACTTGGGTCTCAGGTGGGTCTTTTCTGAAAAAGCCAGAGACTAAGTTCTAAAGGGAGCCTTACTCATCCTTGTTGCACTGGAGGAGAACTTATTTGAGCCGACCCTTAATTCTGCCCTGGATGCTAGGTTCCAGTTTTTGGCAAGATTTCCCTCTTCCTTCATTTTCTTTAATGCTGTCCCTTCCTCAGATGGCCAGATTTGTGGCTGGAGAGCTCCCAAACCCAGGGTAGAGAAATGGCTTGGCATTACAAAGCATGTCTGAATTATTTCCTTAGACTAAATTTTCATGTGTATGTACATGTGAGTTCATGTGTGGGTATATATGTTTTGTGGGAATAAGCAAGATGGAGGGAGAACAGGTAGTAAAATCTATATACTACCTATGATGTGTTGGGTATGTGTGAATATTGTTGTCACATTTATTTCTTCCCACAGGAAGTTATTATAATTATGTGTTTACCAATCAAGAAAGTGAGGCTGATATGTGATACTCGAAACAGAACTCATGTGTATTTGACTTCAAAGTTTATGTTCATTCCATTGTCTTTTGGAAGTGGTAATAATGGGAAAAGTAATTTTTATGACCCTGGATGTTCAATTGATAATGTTGTCATCCAAAACAGTTGTATTTGTTTATAATGTTACAATGTTTTACCTAAAAGTTCTAATGTGATCCTGATTCAATTTGTGAGCTATTACAAAAAAATGTTTTCCAGTTTGTGGGTGCATGCTGATATTTCAAGTTTTTTTCAATTTGAAAATATTTGATGTTTATTACTATTTTAAAATTTAATGCTACTTTACTATTGTAATTCATATACATTTTTAAAAGTTTCATATATTTCTTCTTCTTTTTTTATTTGAAAGGGAAGGAGAGAAAGAGTGAGTGAGTATGATCTTCTGTGTGACCTTCCACCTTCTGGCTTATTCCACAAACCCTGGCAACAGGGCAAGAGCTAGAGCTTGGCAAAACCAAAGTAAGCAGGCTGGAAATGGATTTGGGTCTTTCACACTGGTGTCAGGGACCCATAAACTTCAGCTGTCACCTGGACCATCCTAGGATGCACGTTAACAGGAAGCTGGATTGGAAGTAGAGTAGGTGGGACTTCAAGAACTTTGATATGACATTAGGGTGTCTCAGACAGTGAGTTACAGTTATTGAGCCAATAGCCTGCCCCATTCTTTAAAATTTCAAGGAGAGATTGTATATTATAGAAATAACAATGGGGAATATTTGATATCAAATGCTCTTTCTTTTTTACCCAGAGACTTTTTATTTAAGGTATACAAACTTCATGCATTTCATAAATACAACTTTAAGAACATAGTGATTCTTCCCACCATGCCCACCCTCACACCCACTTTCCCACCTTCTTCATCGTCTCTCTCCTATTCCCATTCTTATTTTTAACTAAAATCTATTTTCAATTAACTTTATACACAGAGTAACTCAATACTAAGTAAAGGGTTCAACAAATAGTTTGAAAAAAATAACTGTTTCTCAACAGTTTTTTGATTTCTCTTTTGATATCTTCTATGAGGAGTATGTTGTTCAGTCTCCATGTATTTGCATATGTTCTAGAGATTATTGAGTTGTTGATTTCCAGTTTCATTCCATTGTGGTCAGAGAAGATGCATGATATGATTTTGATTTTTTAAAATTTGCTGAGATTTGCTTCATGGCCTGGTATGTGGTCAATCCTAAAGAAAGTTCTGTGCATTCAAGAGAAGAATGTATATACTGCAACTGTACGTTGAAAAGTTCTATAATTATCCATTAGGTCCATTTGGTCTATGGTGTCAATTAACTTGTTTCCTTGCTGATTTTCTTATCTGGTTGATCTTTCCATTGCTGAAAGTGGGGTATTGAAGTACCCCATTACTATTGCATGGGAATCTATGTCTCTCTTTGTTGAGGTTGATATGTTTCTGAGAGGAAGAGTGTGGTGGGGGCAAAAGGCACAGAGTCACCACACAGACGCCAGGAGTCGGGTGAAAGCAGTCCTGAGGCAAGCACCTTACAGACTCGTTTATTTCAGTTGCTACAGCTGCTTATATAGTCAAGGCAGCCAATCCAGTCAAGGGGTGGTCTATGCCTTAACCAATAACAGTCTGTTACCAGGCAGTTTCCAAAGCCATCCAATCACAGCCTGTTGCCAGTCAGGCTCTGTTGCCAGGCAGTTTCTGAAACCATCCAATCACAGCCTGTTGTCAGAAAGGCTCTGTTGTCATGTGGTTTCTGAAGCCATCCAATCACCGCCTGTTGCCAGGCAGTTTGTATTGTCAGCAGCCATCTTGGCGTGATCTTCTCACCTTCTCATTCCACCACATTCATGACCTTCTCACCTTCTCATTCCACCATGTTTGCATGTTTGCCATTAATGTAGGAGATAAGACTATCAACCTTTTTGTTGCCTTGGAAAATAAAGCCAGGTAACCCAGTATGTGATTTTTTAAACTTTTATTTATGAATATAAATTTCCAATGTACAGCTTATGGATTACAATGGCTTCCCCCTCCCATAACTTCCCTACCACCCGCAACCCTCCCCTCTCCCGCTCCCTCTCCCATTCCATTCACATCAAGATTCATTTTCAATTCTCTTTATAGAAAGATCAATTTAGTATACATTAAGTAAAGATTTCAATAGTTTGCAACCACATAGAAACACAAAGTGAAACATACTGTTTGAGTACTAGTTATAGCATTAAATCACAATGTACAGCACATTAAGGACAGAGATCCCACATGAGGAACAAGTGCACAGTGACTCCTGTTGTTGACCCAACAAATTGACACTCTAGTTTATGGCGCCAGTAACCACCCTAGGCTGTCGTCATGAGTTGCCAAGGCTATGGAAGCCTTCCAAGTTCGCCGACTCTGATCATATTTAGACAAGGTCATAAAAGACAGAGGGAGGATAGTAACCAATGATCCTAAGAGTGGCATTTACCAGGTTTGAACAATTATACAGCATTAAGTGGGGAAGAGGACCATCAGTACACACAGGTTGGGAGTAGAGCCATTGGTGGTAGAGTAGAGGTTATGATTACAAAGGAATGAGGCCCAAGTGCGCTAGACAGGGTCTAGAACAACGGACAGAGTCATTATTAGAGGAGCTGAGAAAGGTGCTGTCTACGCTACAATTAAGTTTTCTGGTTGAGAGGCAAATAGAACCTGACAGAATGTGATCTTATACCATGGGTGTTTTCTGTTCTCAGCTCTTTAAGTGTTGTGAACATTTGTTCAATTGGGTTATTGGTCGGGTTAAAGACTGCAAAAGGGATCATCTTTGCTACCTCTACTAAGTATTTGCTGTCTGAAAATATATTTACCTGCCCATCCTGGCTAAGGAGTAGAACCTTGATTATTGCCCTTATTTCACCTAACTGTACTGATCCCCCCTGGGGTTCTACATGGATCTTATCTTTTTCTGTTGAGGATTTGATCACTATTCCAAACAGTGACTTCTTGGCATCTATAAACGCACACAGTGCCATGGGTATAGGTTGATTAGCAGGGAAATCATGTTTTGGATAGTCTAAGGTTTGTAATGTCTGGAGTAGCCTGTCTGCTGGCAGATGATTATCAACCTGTCCTGGGAAATTTATCATTAACATTTGAAAGAGCATGCTATTCTGCATCAATGTCTACAGTTCTAATTGTAAGGGTAGGACCACTATGTCTGGCTCTGTTGTCATGTGGTTTCCAAAGCCATCCAATCACGTCCTGTTGCCAGGCAGTTCCTATTGTCAGTGGCCATCTTGGCATGAGCTTCTCACCTTCTGCTGCCACCACATTTCTTTAGATCCATTAACATTTCTCTTGAATAGCCAGGTGCCCTGTAATTAGCTTCATATATGTTTGTAATAGTGACATATTCCTATTGACCTAAACCTTAATCATTACATAGTGCTCACTTGTCTCTTTTAACAGTTTTTGCATTAAAGTCTATTTTGTCTGATATGAGGATGGCTACACCAGCCCCTTTTAAGGTTTCTGTTAGCCTGGAATATCTTTTTCCATTCTTTCACTTTCATTCTGCATGTATCTTTGTTGTTGAGATGTGTTTCTCCTAGGAAGTAAATATATGGGTTTTGTTTTTGAATCCATTCAGCCGGTCTGTGTCTTCTAACTGGAAAGTTAAGGCCATTTACATTCATGGTGACTATTGATGGTAACAACTTTACCCTGCCAGTTTTCCATAAATATTCCTATTTTTACTTTGGATTTCCTTTGTACTTCTACTGGGAGATTTCCTTCCTTTACTTTCTTCTGTAGTGATGACCATGTTTCTGTGTGTATCACATCTTTAAACATCTTTTGTAAGGCTAAATGGAGGGTGACAAATTCTTTCAATTTCTGTTTGTTATGGAAGGTATTTAGTTCACCTTCATTCATAAATGAGATGTTTACAGGATACAGTATTCTGGGTTGAGAGTTTTTTTTCCCTTAGCACTTGGAATATATCTTGCCATTGTGAAGGACCCTTACGGGGGGAGGGACAAGAAACTAGGCCTGGGCAAATATCAGGGGCTTCTTAAGAGGTTAGATGTTCCCCAGAGTCTAGCGGGCAGGACGTTCTCTGGGAAGGAAAAGTCAATCCCCTTCAGAGAATCTCTAGGCATGCCCAGAGCAGAACTGCCCCTCCCCTCCGGGAAACCTCTGGGCGCGCCCAGAGCAGAGCTGCCCCTCCCCTTCGGAGAGTCTTTAGGCGCGACCGGCCAATCCTGTAACACCTCAGCACTCTCCCTCAGCATTCTCCGGTATGCTAATTGTCCCTCCGAACCAGACAATCCCGTGCCACCTCCGCATTCTCCACCAGCACTCTCCACCAGCATTCTTTGCCAGCGTTCTCCCATATGCTAATGGTCCCTCTGAACCGACCAATCCTGTAACACCTCTGCATTCTCCACCAGCATTCTCCGCCTGCATTTTACGCATGCGCATTCGGAATATGCTAATTCGTTGCCTATATAACCTGTGTGAAACTGCCGCTCAGGGCTCCTCACCGCCTGAGGTGGGGGCCCGTTTGTGCAAACGTTCAATAAAAACCTCATGCTTTTTGCATCAACTGGTCTGGAGTCTGGATCTTTGGGCGTCCTCCCGAGCAAGTGGGCATCTCTGCAACTGAGAGGTCCAACAATTGTTTCTTAGTCTGTAGAGTTTCTGATGAAGAAGTCCACTTGAGTCTAATTGGAGAGCTTGTGAAAGTATACTGGCGTTTCTCTCATTCACATTTTAGAATCTTTTCTTAATGTTTTACTGTGAAGAGTTTGACTACAATGTGTCATGGTGAAGATATTTTCTGGACATGTCTTTTAGGAGTTTTATGTGCTTCCTATACATGGATCTCCCTTTCCTTCTCCAAATTAGGGAGAAATTATTTCATTAAATAATTATTTTATTAAAAAGGTCTTCTAATCCATTCTCTATTTCCATGCCTTCAGGAAATCCTAAGACCTGTATGTTGGGTTGTTTGGATCCCTAACACTGTTTTAGTTTTCTAATTTTTGGGGGGGGGGGTTTGATTATAAGATTTCTAGAGATTTGTCTTATAACTCAGATATTCTTTCTTCTGCCTCACCAAATCTGTTGTTAAAGCTTTCCATTGCAATTTATTTGATCTATTAAATTCTTCATTTCCAATATTTCATTTTGATTTCTCTTTAAAATCTCAATTGCATGGGAAAAATGTACATTCATGTCATGTATGCATTTCTTTAATCCATTGATTTGCTTCTTATTACCTCTAAGTTATCCTACTGTGGTGGGATTCTCATACCTAGACAAGACACCAAGGCCTCTTAGCACGAAGTAGTCTTTGTTATGCTGGCATAAGGCCCAGGTGTTGTTTCTTATCCAAAATCCTGAGCCCTGAACAAAGAAGGCTTTTCCAGTATATTTGTTTTACCCTCTTTGTCTCCCTTATATTGTTACCTGGATACATTTGATTGGATATTCTAATGTTACGTGGTAGCTACAGGATTGATACGATATTGCACGTTCAAATGTAGTTACTGAAGATTTTTTTTTTTTTTTTGACAGGTAGAGTTATAGACAGTGAGAGAGAGAGAGAGAGACAGAGAGAAAGGTCTTCCTTCCATTAGTTCACTCCCAAAATGGCCACCACGGCCAGCGCTGTGCCAATCTGAAGCCTAGAACCAGGTGCTTCCTCCTGGTCTCCCATGCGGGTGCAGGGGCCCAGGGACTTGGGCCATCCTCCACTGTCCTCCCAGGCCACAGCAGAGAGCTGGACTGGAAGAGGAGCAACTGGGACTAGAACCCAGTGCCTATATGGGATGCTGGCACCAGAGGTGGAGAATTAACCAAGTGAGCCACGGCACTGGCCCCTGAAGTGTTTTTTTTTTTTTTTGTTTTTTTGTTTTTTTTTTTTTTACACACATACTGAGCCATAAACTGTCAAGATTTAACATCATTGCTCTGAACTAACCAGCAGAATCTGAAATGGTTAAATATAAGCAGATAAGGACTACATTTGAAGCATGCATAGGCAAGCAGATAACAGCTACATTTCATTCCTAGGACAAATGCCTCCCTTTTTCTTCTTCTGACCTTAGGAAGGTCTCTACCACATCTTTAGTCATGTCAGTTAGAAACAAGTTTAATTAAAAGACAGAGGACTCTGCCACACTGCAATCAATTTTTTTAATTCCATTTCTGGCATTTCTTTAATCTCTTCATTTTCACATTCTACTATTGAAGTGTTGTTGTGTTCCTTTGGAGGCATCATGGTGTCTTCCTTATTCATGATTCTGAATTGCTACATTTATTTTTAGGCATTTGTGGAGATATTGTGCTTTTTCCTGTGATGGCTTTTGTCTTTGGATAAGGCATCTGTGGATTAGTGGAATGTCTGCCCTGAGGCGTGTGCTGGCTGTGGCCAGGCAGCTCTTGCTCAATGCTCCAGGGTGAGGGGACTGTCCAAGGTGACACCCAAATTGGGCGTGGTAAATCTCTTTTAGTCAGAGGGGAGGTTTTTTTTTTTATTTTTTTTTATTTTGACAGGCAGAGTGGACAGTGAGAGAGAGAGAGAGACAGAGAGAAAGGTCTTCCTTTGCTGTTGGTTCACCCTCTAATGGCCGCCGCGGTAGCGCGCTGCGGCTGACGCACTGCGCTGTTCCGATGGCAGGAGCCAGGTGCTTATCCTGGTCTCCCATGGGGTGCAGAGCCCAAACACTTGGGCCATCCTCCACTGCACTCCCTGGCCACAGCAGAGAGCTGGCCTGGAAGAGGGGCAACCGGGACAGGATCGGTGCCCCGACCGGGACTAGAACCTGGTGTGCCGGCGCCGTAAGGCGGAGGATTAGCCTGTTGAGCCACGGCGCTGGCCAGAGGGGAGGTTTAATCTGCTCTGTTGGTGTGGTCTCACACTCACCTACTCTCCTCTAAGGAGGCCAATGCGTGGTCGCTAGCCCCTGTGGGTATAATAGCTGTTTGTGCTGCCTCAAGAACCACACAAAGGATCTTTGCAGTCCTCAGTTTGAGCACAGATCCTGCAGCAATGACCCTCACCAGGAATAAAGGAACCCAGAGCATGTGGAGCCACCTACAGTGACTACCCAAAGGCCCAGCCACATACTGCGCCCTCCCATACAGCTATGGTGGTTTTTTTTTTTTTTTTTTTTTTTTAAGATTTGTTTATTTATTTACAAGGCGAAGTTACAGAGAGGCAGAAGCAGAGAGAAAGAAAGAGGTCTTCCATCTGCTGTTTACTCCCCCAGATTATCCAGATTACCTCAATGGCTGGAGCTGGGCTGATCCACAGCCAGGAGCTTCTTCCAGGTCTCCCACATGGGTGCAGGGGCCTGAGCACTTGGGCCATCTTCCACTGCTTTCTCAGGCCATAGCAGAGAGCTGGACTGGAAGTGGAACAGCCAGGATTGGGACCGGGGCCCATACGGTATGATGGCATGGCAGATGGCAGCTTTACCCGCTACACTACAGCACCAGGCCCAGCCACAGTGTTTTCACAGCTCCCAGCACACAAGGCTCCCGGGGTCATGAACACCGAGCCCCCTAACAATTCCCCCAGCCAGACTCAGGCATCTCCTCTCGGCCAGTTGCTAGGCCTGCAGACACAAGCTGGCACAGCTGTTATGTATGTCAAAAATGGAGCCTGCCCCCTCTGCACTCATTATAGGACTCTGGTGCCGGGTGGTTGGAGAGAGAAAAGTGCCTCCTTTATTTTTTCTCTAGGTTGGCAAAAATATGGTCGCCCACAGAGCTCTAAGCTGGACTCACGCCAGGCTCTTCCTGCAGTTTTATCACCAGTGGCTTGGGCTGCTGCAGCCTGGTCTCACCTCACTCGCCAAAGCTGGTGCTGGGGCTCTCGGCTGCTGGGGTCCTGAGCTGTGCGCATCTACACCCTCCACATAGATCCACATGTCCCTCTAATTTGCATGGAGTTTCCTCTGGCATTTTCTCCCTAACTCTTCCCCGAGATTGCACTCTCTCTCTCTCTCTCTTTTTTTTTTAACTATCTTCCCCTGGAAGATACTGGAGCAATGAACAGTAAGCTACCTTCCTATACCACCATATTTTCAAATGCTCTTTCTTTTTCAACTGAGTTTCTAAAACAAAAATTATATTTTATGGTATAAATTGGTTAATATTTACTACTACCAAGTAATAGTACCAATAGTAGTGGTACTATTACTTGGTACTTTCAGCTTAAGAAATTTATGTCTCTGCAGATCTAGCTGATAACTTAATTTTTCAATATTTATGACCTTGTTAATAATAATTCTTTTATCAATCTTGAATTTATTTTAGTGGATGATAGAAAGTAGAGATCTAAATTAATTTTTTAATTGGCATCCCTTATCAACATAATTTATTAATCGTATTTCTTTCAATCACAGTTTTAGAAGTTTACTTTATTAAAATGTGTTTCATGTAAAAGTAAAACTGATTTCTCTATCTTGCACTATTCTTTTCTTTTTTTTTACATCAGAACTAAACCACTTTTATGATTGTTGTTTTTCAGTGTTTTAATGTATAATAAAATGTAATGCTCCTGAAATAATACTTTCCATTTTGTATTTTACACACCTGTGATACTTCTTTTTTAAATTTCTGTAATATTCCAGTTATTCTAAATATCTTTACAAAATCAGTTTTGGAAACATTTTCTTCCCACTCCTCCATTTTTGGAATTTTTATATTTCTATTAATTATCTTTGGGAAAATATTAATTTCCATCCATATCTAAATCATGACTCTCCATTTACTGTATTTTCCTTTATATTTCCTCCTTAACATTTCTTATTATAAAAACTATGTAGCTTCTCATTAAGTTTTTTTTTTTCTCTCTTTTTTTTTTGACAGGCAGAGTGGATAGTGAGAGAGAGAGACAGAGAGAAAGGTCTTTCTTTGCTGTTGGTTCATCCTCCAATGGCCACCGCGGCTGGCACGCTGCAACCAGCACACCACGCTGATCCGAAGGCAGGAGCCAGGTGCTTCTCCTGGTCTCCCATGGGGTGCAGGGCCCAAGGACTTGGGCCATCCTCCACTGCACTCCCTGGCCACAGGAGAGAGCTGGCCTGGAAGAGGGGCAACCGGGACAGAATCCGGCGCCCCAACCGGGACTAGAACCTGGTGTGCCGGCGCCGCTAGGCAGAGGATTAGCCTAGTGAGCCGCGGCGCCAGCCCTCATTAAGTTTTTTCATGACTATTTTCCACTTTTATTATTGAGAATAGATCTCTTTTATTATTATGCTTTTACTACCTTTTACAGAATACAAAACTTCTATGAACTTTTTGGATATCCTATCTTTTCATTTCACTAGGTTATTTTATTATTTCTAATTGGCAATTTATCTCTAATAGCAGATTTATTTGGCTCTTTTAGTTATGCAATTATTCCAAATGTGCATAATGAGTTTCACTCTCAAAATTATTTTTATCTTATTTGCATCTTGATAATATTTATTATTCTAATTATATTACAAAAGCAATTGGCAATAAGATATCCATTAATTTGCCTTTTCTGCCCAATTTTCATTCATAATTGTTCACTTTGAACTCTTGGAAGCTCTATTTGGCAGATAAGCAGAATATAGACTTTGACCAGTCCCAATATGTTCGATAAAAATGGCCACCTGTTTACAGGGAAAGCTAATTTGTTAGTCAAGCAAACAAATCCTGGGGGGGTCAGTTCATGCTGGACTGCAGCTATAAGGTCCTGGGCTATTGAATGTAGACCACACACACAGACACACACATCACAAAAACCAATCCAAAGGAACATCCAACCCCAGAGACACTTGATACCTCCCAGTTTTTTGTGGGGAGCAGGTTTTAGGTTTTAGATTCTACTGTAATAAGTTATCATTTTTCTGATCTCTCTTTAGTGGGTTTCTGTTACAATCAAAAGTTTTCTGATGAAAACAATATGGATGACAGATATCCTTATAATTTTCAGGTATTCAAAGTGAAAGAGACATTTCAACTTTTGATTTGGTATAAAATCATAATATGATTAGTCCTTTTATTACTTTTAGGATATTTGATAGGGGTATTGCATTTTATTAGACATATGTGAGACATCTATTGAAATCATCTCATATATTTTATTTAATCTATATGTTGAATGTTATATATAGTCAAATATATTAAACTATTAACTCATTAATTACTGGTTTGATTAACTTTTGTCATAGCATACAATGGTGAACACGGAAAATAGCTAAAAATATACAGATGATGTCTTTCTGACTTTTTTCTATAGAAACACTGCAAACTTATTGAGAAAGATTTATACATACATTTCTATATAACTAAATAAATATAACATATGTATTTATTTATTGTTAATGAGTAGCATAATGGCCCCTTTGATGGCTCCATCTCATCCCAAGGCCCTGATTCTCAATTTCCCTTTTATCAAATCTGGTATTTTCATATTTTAGAAATATATTTTGGATTCATATCTGCCTATAGCATGGGTGGGTAGGGTGCTAATGGAAGGTCCTTCCCCTACCCTCATGTTCAGTGTGACTGCTAAGGCAGTAGGATTAGACACCCCTAGTAATATGAACAATACGATCCTATGACTCAACCATCTTTGCAAAACATGGTACTTACAACACATATGATCCATGGATTTTTACTCATTTGATATTTTTTTCTTTTCTAATTTTTTAAAATAAACACTTTCTAACATACAGGAAAGTTGATAAAACCAGTACAATAGATTTAATGCTTAATACCACTTCTCTACTATGGCTTTTTCACTCTCAATTTTTAAGATGGGCCAAACCAATTAAATGTTCAGATTTATACTGCTGTTAATGAGCTTGTGGATGCTTTTATTCCCTTATTTATTTTATGCCTGATGCTTTTGTATGTGAAAAAAATGTCTTGGCTGGAGATTATTCTCTTAGGAGAGCATTTTCTTTTCCTTTGAACTTAATAGATGCCATTCCAATATCATGTGGCATTCATCAGTCTGGTGGATACATCTGAAGTCAGCATGACTTTTTCTTTCTTGGTGATTTGCATCACTTACCTGGATGCCCGTGAAATCTTTTATTCTTGATGTTTGATGGTTAGTAGATGGGTCTCAGTGTGGAGGGTCCTCTGTCACATTTGATGCAATCTTTCCTTCCTGCGTAGCAGTTTTCTTTGAATTTAGGATGTATTTTTCCATGTATTGTAACTTTATATATATAATATATGTGTATATTTTTTCAGTTCCATTTGTTGGATTCGCTGTCTTAGGGGTGCCAGTGTTTCTTGGGATGGATTATCTTTGTTCTCCGTGTAATCTAGTTCCTCTCTAAATGTCGTCATTTTTATCTGTAGTCACTGTCTTTATTTGAAACTTCCCATATGTCGATAATTTGCTACTTAGCCATGTCTATACAGGTCTTCCTAATTCTAATATTTTTCAGTGCATAAATCATGTCAATTCATGCCCCAGTTTATTTCTTTAGCTATACAACCTCTCTTTTCATCTGATTCTATCTTTTTATCATTTTACTGTATCTATTTAATAATATGGTTGTCTTGTAGCATAATATAGAGTAGTTTTTCCTTCTGGGTTTGGCTTTATCTCTTTGATATTCTGCTGTTTGTACTATTTCTGCCCTTGTCATTGCCACATGTTTGCATGGTTGCCATGCTATTTCCCTTCATCTCACATATGCTTTAGCAGTTCTGTTCTGGCATCTTGATTTGTTGTGGAGTTGATGACTACCCAAACCTGATCCAAGCTCCAGTTTGAAGACCAAGAGGAAAGTAAAGGATAAGAAAGGTCACCTGGAGAGCTCTCCTTTTGGATACACAGAATCTTCCATGCCTTCGAGATTTTGGTTAACATACATGTTCAATACGCCTAGCTAGGAAGCTTATCATTTCAGTAAACATACAGGTTCACTACCACAAGCCAGCAGGTGTTACCATTTTAGTTAACATACTTGTTCAGTACCTCTAGCCAAGAGGCATGTCATTTTGATTAACATATGTATTAAATACCCCTAGCTTGGAGGCATATCTTATTTACACAGGGATGCGGAAAGAGAACTGCGTTTTAGCCTGTTCTTCAGTACGGGAGACAGCTCTGGAGCTTTCATTTCCAACAGTTACTAACATTGTGTTTTTTGTCCACAAAGCCCTCCTCATTCCATGAGCCACTCTGTTACTCTTCTATTAAAAGAGGGGAAAAGATAGGACTGCTATTCATTCTGCTTCTGGTCAGGTTTGGGGGTAAGAAGAATTTCAGGACTTTGTAAACTCAATGACAATCTTTCTGAGATTCAGTAGTGTCTAGTGGGAGGGGAGTGGTTAGACATGTAGTGTGCTGTGTCTATCCTTCCACTACAGGATGCCCTGTGCCCTGTAACTCTCCTATTATTTTTAAAAGATGTGCATCCTGAAAGACAATTACTGTGTTCTCCCTTATATGTGGGAGCTAAAATTAAAGAAATCAGGTATATCAGTTTAGCTGAAAATACAATGTCTTGTCAAACTTTGTTTTAAGTATTTGTCAAACAAATTGATAGGATTACATACTACTGTACTACTAATGATTTTGTGGTTATTTCAAAACACACTTTATGAGTGACACTGAACATCTTTTCATTTGATTATTTTGTGTAGCCATTGCCTGTTTTCCTGATGGACGATTGTCTTTTTCACTTTTTTTTTGTTGTTGAACTCTTTATTTAGTAGAGTCATTAAGCTTTTGATTGTAATATACATGAAAAATGTTATCTCAATTTTTTAAAAAAATGTACATCCCTAGTTAATTCTTTTTCTTTTCATTTGTTGTTGTAATGCTTTTTCTCACTTGCTTGGATTCTAGTGAGAGAAGTTCTGTACTGTGGCTTAAATTTGTTGCATTAATCCTGAGACCCTGCTATACATGTCACTGAGGCTGCCGTGAGGAGAGACCAGCATGCCCACATGGTAGAGGGACAAACCAGCCCCAGGGCTCTTAGGGGATGTGCACATGGAGGTTGAAATTAGTAAGTGGAAGGTCCATAAATCAAGCTATTACTTTCCATTCCAGATCATTGCTTTTTATGCTACAGTCCCTAAACACAAACTTAGCTAGTTTATTAATTAAACAACCATATATGCACATACATTATGTGTATTATATATTCATATATAATATGTATGTGTTACTGTGCCTGATGTATTTTGAAAATTATAAGATAACATTTCTTTTGGAAAAGAACCACAGACTTGCCTCTCTTAGCTCAATAGACACATTCACAAACAGTTGTGTATAAAATTGAGTATTCTAGATGCAATAATATTTAAAAAGCACAATTGTGATCACTTTTTTAAACAACTACATAAGGTGAGCGCATTGTGGTGAAACAGGTTAAACTGTCCCTTTTACCAGATTGTTTGAGATCCAGTCCCATGACCATTTCCAATCCAACTTCCTGGTAATGCACACCCTGAGAGGCAGCAGGTAATAGCCCAAGTGCTTGGGTCTCTGCTATTCATATGAGCCTGATGGAGTTCTTGGTCCCTGGCTTGAGCCTGGCCTAATCCTGACTTTTGTGGGTATCTGGGAAGTGAACAAGTGGATGGGAGATCTCACCCTCTCCCTCTTTTTCACATAAAATAAAAATAAATAAACTTTAAAAAATAATAAAACCACTGTACAAAATAGCCCCAAAATTAAAAGTTTGCATCATTTGATTTATTTTTAACTTTTATTTAATGAATATACATTTCCAAAGTACAGCTTATGGATTACAATGGCTTTCCCCCCATAACTTCCCTCCCACCCAAAACCCTCCCCTTTCCCACTCCCTCTCCCCTTCCTTTCACATCAAGATTCATTTTCAATTCTCTTTATATACAGAAGATCAATTTAGTATATATTAAGTAAAGATTTCAACAGTTTGCACCCACATAGCAACACAAAGTGAAAAATACTGTTTGAGTACTAGTTACAGCATTAAATCACAATGTACAGCACATTAAGGACAGAGCTCCTACATGAGGAGTAAGTGCACAGTGACTCCTGTTGTTGACTTAACAAATTGACACTCTTGTTTATGGCATCAGTAATCACTCTTGTCATGAGTTGCCATAGCTATGAAAGCCTTTTGAGCTCACCAACTCTTATCATATTTGGACAAGGTCATAGTCAAGGTAGAAGTTCTCTCCTCCCTTCAGAGAAAGGTACCTCCTTCTTTGATGACCTGTTCTTTCCACTGGGATCTCACTCACAGAGATCTTTCATTTAGGTCATTTTTTTTTTTTTGCCAGAGTGTCTTGGCTTTCCATGCCTGAAATACTCTCATGGGCTTTTCAGCCAGATCCAAATGCCTTAAGGGCTGATTCTGGGGCCAGAGTGCTGTTTAGGACATCCGCCATTCTATGAGTCTGCTGTGTATCCCGCTTCCCATGTTGGATGGTTCTCTCCCTTTTTTGTTCTATCAGTTAGTATTAGCAGACACTAGTCTTGTTTATGTGATCCCTTTGATTCTTAGTCCTATCATTATGATCAATTGTAAACAGAAATTGATCAAATAGACTAGTGGGATGGCATTGGTACATGCAACCTTGATGGAATTGAATTGGAATCCCCTGGTATGTTTCTTACTCTACCGTTTGGGGCAAGTCAGCTTGAGCATGTCCCAAATTGTACATCTCTTCCCTCTCTTATTCCCACTCTTATATTTAACAGGGATCACTTTTCAGTTAAGTTTCAACACTTAAGAATAACTGTGTATTAATTACAGAATTAAACCAATAGTATTAAGTAGAACAGACAAAAGAAAATACTAAGAGGGACAATGTATTAAGTTGTTCATCAACAGTCAGGGCAAGGGCTGATGAAGTCACCGTTTCTCATAGTGTCCATTTCACTTTAACAGGTTTCCTTTTTGGTGCTTGGTTAGTTGTCACCAAACATAAGATATTACAAAATCTTAAAGAAACAAATAGAAGAGGATACCAAAAAATGGAAAAAAACTTCCATGCTCATGCATTGGAAGAATCAACATCATCAAAATATCCATTCTCCCAAAAGCAATTTATAGATTCAATGCGATACCAATCAAGATACCAAAGACATTCTTCTCAGATCTAGAAAAAATGATGCTGAAATTCATATGGAGACTCAGGAGACCTTGAATAGCTAAAACAATTTTGTACAACAAAAAACAAAGCTGGAGGCATCACATTACCAATTTTCAGGACATACTACAGGGCAGTTGTAATCAAAACAGCATGGTACTGGTACAGAAACAGATGGATGGACCAATGGGACAGAATAGAAACACCAGAAATCAATCCAGACATCTATAGCCAACTTATATTTGATCAAGGACCCAAAACCAATTCCTGCAACAAGGACTGTCTGTTCAATAAATGGTGCTGGGAAAACTGGATTTCCACGTGCAGAAGCATGAAGCAAGACCTCTACCTTACACCTTACACATAAATCCACTCAACATGGATTAAAGACCTAAATCTATGACCCGACACCATCAAATTATTAGAGAACATTGGAGAAACCCTGCAAGATATAGGTACTGGCAAAGACTTCCTGGAAAAGACCCTGGAGGCGCAGGCAGTCAAAGCCAAAATTAACATTTGGGATTGCATCAAATTGAGAAGTTTCTGTACTTCAAAAGAAACAGTCAGGAAAGTCAGGAGGCAACTGACAGAATGGGAAAAAATATTTGCAAACTATGCTACAGATAAGGAATTAATAACCAGAATTTACAAAGAGATCAAGAAACTCCACAACAACAAAAGAAACAACCCACTTAAGAGATGGGCCAAGGACCTCAATAGACATTTTTCGAAAGAGGAAATCCAAATGGCCAACAGGCACATGGAAAAATGTTCAAGATCACTAACAATCAGGAAAAAGCAAATCAAAACCACAATGAAGTTTCACCTCACCCCGGTGAGAATGGCTCACATTCAGAAATCTACCAATAACAGATGCTGGAGAGGATGTGGGGGAAAAAGGGACACTAACCCACAGTTGGTGGGAATGCAAACTGGTTAAGCCACTATGGAAGTCAGTCTGGAGATTCCTCAGAAACCTGAATATAACCCTACCATACAACCCAGCCATTCCACTCCTTGGAATTTACCCAAAGGAAATGAAATTGGCAAACAAAAAAGCCATCTGCACCTTAATATTTATTGCTGCTCAATTCACAATAGCTAAGACCTGGAATCAACCTAAATGCCCATCAACAGTAGACTGGACAAAGAAATTATGGGATATGTACTCTATAGAATACTAGACAGCAGTAAAAAAAAATGAAATCCAGTCATTTGCAACAAAATGGAGGAATCTGGAAAACATTATGCTGAGTGAAATCATTTGATTTTTAAAATACACTTTTTTTTTTTTTTTTTTGACGGGCAGAGTGGATAGTGAGAGAGAGACAGAGAGAAAGGTCTTCCTTTTTGCCGTTGGTTCACCCTCCAATGGCTGCTGCAGCCAGCACATCTCGCTGATCTGAAGCCAGGAGCCAGGTGCTTCTCCTGGTCTCCCATGCGGGTGCAGGGCCCAAGGACTTGGGCCATCCTCCACTGCCTTCCTGGGCCATAGCAGGGAGCTGGCCTGGAAGAGGGGCAACCGGGATAGAATCCGGCGCCCCAACCGGGACTAGAACCCGGTGTGCTGGCGCCGCAAGGCAGAGGATTAGCCTGTTAAGCCACGGCGCCAGCCAAAATACACTTTAAAAAAAAAAAAAAAAGTGGATATACCCACATTAGAAGTTAACAGGGGACTTTACAAGCCCTCCCAGGAAGGGATTTAGATTTGATTAGATTTCATCTTGCTGTGATGGTTTATGGGTTGCTGAAGATCAGGGAAATGGACTGATAATATAGTGATGTGTTCTAGGTCTACAATTCCTATAGAAACCCTATTTCTCAAGCTTTCAGATTTTTACTTCTCAGGGCAGCACTGTTTTTTGCTTTACATTTATTCACTTATCTCATGTGGATTCTAGCTCAAAAACTCTACCAAGAAAAACAATCTTCCAAATACAGGGCACTTGACCAGCTGACAATTGTGCCCGGTGTTGATGGAGTGCCTCCTGCTTCACACAGTGGGATGCCACGCGGAGTGCAATCTGCTTTCACTGCTGGCAGCCCATGGTGATCATTCTGCATTACAGATCTATTCTTACTTCCCTGAAGTCATTTGCTACAGACATTTATGTGTTTGTCTCCCACTTTTACTGGGCACTGGGGCATTTGTTTGAAGGAATACTAGACTTGATGTCTTTATTTTTATACTTTTTGCCAAAGCTAAGAAGTTTTATTTTTGTTTCTTTTCTTGATCTGCACTCAGCTGTTGCTAGGTTTAATATTAGAACATCTTGTATTAGTGACAAATTTATGTGTATACTCATTGCTTTAATCTTCTACTTCAGTGGTTCTTATACTGTACTGCACACAAACATTGCCTAGAATGCTTGTTAAAAAATAGAAGGAACCCACTCTTAGAAATTCAGATTCAAAACCATGAGGGTGGGATTTAGGAATCTGCATTTTAACTGGCCCCCTATCTCTTACCCACTGATCACCCCTCCCCAATTCTATCGTAGGTAGTCTTTCAACCATACTTTTAGAAACACCAGTTTAGATCATTTAATAGTTGTAATTTTGTTAATCAAGGATGCTTCCCCAGTCTGGTTGTCAGAAATGTAGCTATATTTCATCTTTCACCATAACCCTATTGGATAGAACACTTGGAATAAAATGAAGTTCTAGGTGGGGCATTTGGCTTAAGAGTTAAGATGCTTTTTGGGATGCCTGTATCACTTATTAGAGTGCCTGGGTTCCAGTTCTGGTCTTGCTCCCAATTCTAGATTCCTGCTATGTGTAATAGGAGATGGTTCAAGGAGCTGAGCCCCTGCTACCCATGTGGAAGACCTGGATTGAGTTCCTGGCTCCTGGCTTCAACCTGGTATTGATTGTTGTGGGTGTTTGGGGGAATTAATCAGCAGATGTGAACTGTCTGTCTTTCCCTGTGCCTCTGCCTTTAAATTTTATTTTGGTAGACAGTACATTGAGTTATATAAAAGGAGAGTTTGGAATTTAAGATATATAGTGTTCTAAGTAGATATTCAAATGAACAATTTAATCTAATTAGCTATTAACTTGGCTAGCTTGTGCAGAAAATGTGCAAAAGCAGGTATTAGAAAATTCTGATCCTTCTAGCTGGCGCTGCGGCTCAATAGGCTAATCCTCCGCCTGCGGCGCCGGTACCCTGGGTTCTAGTCCTGGTAGGGGTGCCGGATTCTGTCCTGGTTGCTCCTCTTCCAGTCCAGCTCTCTGCTGCAGCCCAGGAGTGCAGTGGAGGATGGCCCAAGTGCTTGGGCACTGCACTCGCATGGGAGACCAGGAGAAGAACCTGGCTCCTGGCTTCGGAAGATCGGCGCTGTGCGTTGGCCGCGGTGGCCATTAGGGAGTGAACCAATGGTAAAGGAAGACCTTTCTCTCTATCTCTCTCACTGTCCACTCTGCCTGTCCAAAAAAAAAAAAAAATTCTGATCCTTCTAATCCAAAAGCATAACTTTTGCATTGATTTTTTTTCCTGTTCTATTCATGTCCTCAGTGGATGATGCCCACTCATGTATTCTTTACCCACTCTACTGATTCAAATGCTAGTTTCTTCTGGAAACATCCTTACAGACATATCTTGAAATAATGCTTTACCACTTATCTGAGAATCCCTTAGCTCTGTCAAATTGACAATATGAACCATCACATAGGAAGCAATTTGAAAGTCTTTTGTGAAGCTCAGTTATGACAACTCATGGGCAAGCTCCCTGAAAAACATACATTGTAATACACTTGAAGAGTTTGACCATCACTGATACTTCCTGTAATGAATGCAGTCAATATGTGACAATCTTCTTCCTACAATCATTTTAATGACTTGCAAGTTTGGATTATTAAAGTAATTTACTTGTAGGCTTTAATCTCAACCCCCTCTCCTCTCTCTTACATTCAATAAATCTAAGGCCACTTCAAGTTTCTTTGCCCTGCCTTCTCTATTGACAATATCTGCAAGAAACTATCCCTTTCTCCTTTGTTTTCATAGGAATATTATCAACCATAATTCTCTAGTGTTCAGATTTGTCCATTTAATATTTCTCTGGATAGATCTGGGAGCCAGATCTCTTTTCCATAGTTTCAACTAGTGGTAGTTTGGCAATTTTCTAAAGAAATTCATTATTAGAAATTTATTCTGGAGGGAGCCCATGTTTTGCTAACTCTTTTGGTTGCTTTGACCTCTGTTGTAGAGCTTGACTTATTAATGCTATTTGGAAGTGCTGAGAAACATTGCTCTGCATATTTATCAGGAGATTCATAGCACACATCCCCACAATTTAGTGTACAGAGCTTCTGTTTTGCTCTTACCCTGAATGATTTTCATTCCTGGACATATTGGCCTCACTTCTTATTGATAGATGTATAATTGTCTCTGCACTGTGGTAGATTATTCATATTTTTTACTTCTGCCTTCCTTAAGTAGAAATGAATATTAAGGAAACCTAAAAAAAGAGTAGAAAGCGTGCAAGCATTTCTTTTCTAAGTCAGCTGTTAAAACCCCTTTGGATTGGGATTTAGCTTGCAAGGCATTTGAATAACCTGCATTTATTAATTTCAGGAAATAAGTGGGAGACCAGGAAAGGATGAACATATAATCAACATAAGATAATCTAGGAGCCTAACAAAGAAGATGACGTTATATTTTTCAGAAGGAGGCTGCTGTTTAATTGACAGGCTTAGGTGCCCACATTCGTCTGCAATGTTGAATCCATTTTCTAATGAGTGTTGTCATCCCTGAACTTCCTTTGTGCTACCATTCTTGCTCAAATTTCAGAGTTGTCATCTATGCTTCAGGGAAAGGTGATATTTCACTTGCCTCATTCAATAAAGGCAAGAAGGGCATGAATGATGATTCCAAATGTCTAATAGTAATATTATATCCTTTATTAAGTGTGCTTAGAAATAAGTATAATATTCTACTTTACTTCACAGTAATCAGATACATAAAATCTCATGAGTCTTGGTAAATTATTAAGTGAACATAAAGTTGTGAACATAGAGTTGTGCTGATTTTCACTACAGTTGATATTTTCTAAAAGCACAAAAAATAGTGTTGTTTATGGGCATGCATATGTTAACCTCATTATGTGTGCATATATATGCATTTCCGTCCTCATATATTTATTTTATAGTCCTCCTGAGCATATTTGCAAAAAATTATCTGTGCCCAAAGATCCTATTTTTGGCTTTTTAAAAATCAGTTATTTTTTTTGACAGGTAGAGTTATAGACAGTGAGAGAGAGAGAGACAGAGAGAAAAGTCTTCCTTCTGTTGGTTCACTCCCAAATGGCCACTACGGCTGGCACTGCGTCAATCCGAAGCCAGGAGCCAGGTGCTTTTTCCTGGTCTCCCATGCGGGTGCAGGGGCCCAAGCACCTGGGCCATCCTCCACTGCCCTTCCAGGCCACAGCAGAGAGCTGGACTGGAAGAGGAGCAACTGGGACTAGAACCCGGTGCCCATATGGGATGCCGGCGCCATAGGTAGAGGATTAACCAAGTGAGCCACAGCGCCAGCCTCCCAAAAAATCAGTTCTTTCTTTAAATTTTTAATCGCATTTACTCCTCCCCCATATGATAACGGTATGGAAAACCAGGGCTTTGGGAGAAATCAAGTTGCCTTTAATAAACCACGTGGCAGTTAGTCATTCTGTTGAACTTGTAAGTAATTACAAAGTGAGTATTGCTTCTTGTTTCCATTCATAATAGAGATCAATGAAGCAGTAAAGTTGAATACTTTACTTTAAAAATCCACCCAAAGGAGCTTTATTTCAGCATTTTACAAATCAATACTAAATCAGGGATTATATCTGAGCATCTACCTCATTTAATTTAATTTTTAATTGTTACATATAGACAAATAGAAAATAAAACTAGTGCTTAAGCAAAGTTAAATGATCAAAAATATGATGCAACTTAATGGACATAAACAAAAACATGAAAACAAAACCTCTTACTGTCTCACATAATAGCTTAAATTCTACCAGTCGGAATTTATTATAAATAATTCCTTAAAAAAATTCCTTAAAAGTTGTCCTGGGTAAATTACAATATCAATCTGTTCACCAGCAACCATTTATTGAAGGTTTATTATACTTTATTTCTCTTATCTTCTGTTTTTCTTAATAAAACATATGTATTCGTCTATGAGAGAGATACAGAGAGACAGAGAAAAATCACCTTTGGCTGGTTCACCTCCCAAATGCCACCTCTACACTGGTCAGGACTGGGCCATGGTCAAAGCCCAAGCCAGAAGCCAGAAACTCAAAGCATGTCTCCCATCTAGGTCACAGGAACACCATCACCTGAGCTATCACCACTGCCCCCCACGCTTTGCATCAGAAAGAAGGTGAAGTTGGGAAAAAAATTGAGCCCAGGCACTCTCATGTGGGACATGAGCATATTAACTGCCAGGCTAACTGCTCATCCCTTCTGTTATCCTCTTGAGTTGATACTTTACTTGGTTTACTCTGTGGCCCTTCAGTTCTTGTGTATGATAAGAGCCATGTTTGTTTAAGCTATTCTGTGACCAGTGGGACAGAGAGATTGCGCTCAGTCAGTGGGCACAAGAAAAGTGAGTTTCATCTGAAAACTAGGTTCTCTGGTGGCATGTGGAGAAGAGATAAAGGGCTACATTTAAAGTAGAGCAATTACCATGTTGTATATATATATATATATATATGTGTGTCCTCTTGTATATGTATGTCTGATGCCATGTAGAAAGCAATAAGTTATCATGAAGCAATTTGGTAGGGATGAGAGTTCCAAGCCAGTTGTAGACTCTGAATTCTAATATTCAGGAAAGAATAAGGCCAAGAAAAAAAAATTACAACCATGAAAAAATTGATCTTTCTCATTCAAACCATTACTCCAAATAGGTCAGTACTACACGGTGTTCCATAGAGTGACAGGGGGAGAAATGCTAGGCAGAAATAATTGGTTCTTGCAAAAGTTTTATGAGACAGAGACAGTACGACAAACACCAAGTCTACCTTTCAGGAACAGTGATCTTCAAATGCTTTGCATGGTATTTAAGGCCAATGTGGAGAAAATAATAGCTCCTATCCTGTTGATGCATAGTTAAAGCTAAAAACTTTTTAAAAAATGAGATTTTTATGGTCAATGTATTTTTGTCACTCTACTTTGAACCAGTGTGATTCCTTACAAAATGCATCAACATGATTTTCAAACACTACATGGGAATGAAAGAGAAGTCATTTTGAACTTAAGTATATATATTTTCATGTAGCTTGTAAAGTCAAGGTAGTCTTTATACTTTCAACTTCTAATATAAAGAGGCATTATGTTGAAAGCACTTTAGGTGGAAACAAAGTATGGTTCCTGCAGAACACAGGAATAGATGCGCTTTTCCTTCTTTTTCATGCTATGTGAAAATTTGGATTATAAAAGTTGTCCATACAAGGGCTATTTTTTTTTTCCTGAATGCACACAGGGATCTGCAGGAGATGTGACATCAGAATGTTTTGTTGGGAAGCTGGTTTCGTGGCACAGTGGGTTAAGCTGCCACCTGTGATTGCAGTCATCTCATGTCAGAGTACCAGTTCAAGTCCTGGCCGTCTCACTTCCAGTCCAGCTCAGTGCTAATGTACCTGGGAAAGTAGCATAAAGTGGCCCAAGTGCTTGGCCCCTCCACCCATGTGGGAGACCTGGAAGGAGTTCCTGATTCCTGGTTTCAGCCTGGACCAGCCCTGGTTGTTGCAGCCATTTGGGGAGTGAAGCAGTGGATGGAAGATCTCTTTACTCCTCCCTCTCTCTGTCATTCTCCCATTCAAATAAATAAAATAAATCTTTCAAGAAAAAGTTTTGTAGAATGTTGGCTACTTGGCACAATGGTTAAATGGTTAAATACCCTGCTTGGGACACCCTCATCTTGTATCAGAGTGTCTGGTTTGAGTCCCAGCTATATGGCTTTTTTTTTTTTTAGGATTTATTTTATTTATTTGGAAGACAATGTTACAGAGAGATAGAGACAGAGACAGAGAGAAGGAGAGAGAGAGAGAGAGAGAGGTCTTCCATCCACTGGTTCACTCCCCAAATGGCTGCAACAGCCAGAGCTGAGTCGACGTATTTGGGCAGTCCTCCACTGCTTTCCCGGGCACATTAGCAGGGAGCTGGATGGGAAGTTGAGCAGCCAGGACATGAACTGGTGCCCATATGGGATGCCGGGACTGCAGGCTGGGGCTTTAACCCACTGAGCTACAGCGCCAGCCCCTATATGGTTTCTGATCCAGCTTCGTTCTAATGTGCACACTGAAAGCCAGTAGAAAATGGCTCAAGCACTTCGGTCTCTGCCACCCAGGTGGGAGTTCTTGGCTCCTGGCTTCAGCCTGGCTTAGCCCTGGATATTATGAACATTTGGGAAGAGAAAGAGCAGATGGAAGATTCTCTCTCTCTCTCTCTCTCTCTGCTTTGCAAATAAAATTAACATTAAGAGTAAATGTTCTGGGGCTGGTGCTGTGGCATAGCAGGTAAAGCCGATGCCTGCAAAGACAGCATCCCATATGGGTGCCGGTTCGGGTTCTGGCTGCTCCTCTTCTGATCCAGCTCTCTGCTGTGGCCTGGGAAAGCAGTGGAAGATGGCCCAAGTCCTTGGGCCCCCGCACCTATGTGGGAGACACAGAGGCAGCTTTTGGCTTCTGGCTTCGGATTAGCACAGCTCCAACCATTGGGGCCATCTGGGGAGTGAACCAGCAGACAGGAGGTCTCTCTATCTCTGGGCGTCACAGTTAGGATTGGAGTACTGTTCTGCCATGAGCTAGTTTGTGAACACTGAGAAAGGCACTTGAAAGGAACTGCTTTGCTCCTTCCACAGAACAGTGTTTTTTGATGATTTAGACATTATTATTTATGTATTTTATTGTGGGATGACAAATTATTCCTTATGTATAAGTTTTCAAGATAGAAGCAGATGAGGAGATATGTGCATTTTAATATTTTACTGAAATGACTTGTTTTGGTAGGTGCTTTGGCCTATGTGACCTTGCCTTGAGACCTCTAACTATGGAATGTCACGGTCTGCTCCTCTCTGGATGCTTCATGCATAACTTAAGTTCCTTGATAGGATTTTGTGCATCAGAACTCATTATTAAGAAATGTAGGTTCTTCTGTGTGCTTCATGCTAGTTGCCCAGGGATGGGAAATGTCTGGTCCCAGAAATCACGTGGTCTGTCCCTGCCAAGGCAACAACAAGTGGGACTCAACATTCAATAAATCCATGGCATACTAATTTTTAAGTTGATAATTTTGTACAGCTCACAAATGATAGGTATATCCAAATGGCCCTTGTCACAAAAAGGGTTTCCTACCTTTGCTTTTAGACAAATCACATTATTTACCTGGATGTTGCTGTCTACATCTATAAAATGAAGATGATGATGACAAGTGTGATGATGGAAACCTAATACTAAGCACTTATATGACAGGTAGTGTTTTAAGTGCTTACAACATTGAACACATTTAATCTTGGCAATATTGTAATATTGTAACAAAATGAATTTTCTCATTTTACAGTTGAGGAAACTAAGATACAAAAAACCTAAATATATTTTGTTAAGTTCACTTAGCATAGACAAGGTTAGAATCACTCAACCTGATCCCTGGGCTCCAACTCTTCCTTGCAAGAGTGGCTAATGTCTCTTAAAAGTATAAGATTCTATTTTGGACGCTGCGGGTCTGGCGGAGAGTGCACAAGGTGCGGTCACCCATAGCCTGGCCATGCGTAGCAGAGCTCGCCGCAGGTTCTCCTCAGTGCTTCAGGAGTCTCAGGTCGCCCATGGATGCGTGCACATGATAAGGTCGTGCAGCACTCTGCAGATCAAAACGGGAAGGCTAGGGGCAGCCACCTAACACCTTGGACCCCAAGCTGCTGGATTTCCTGGTGTGCCCCCTGATCAGGAAGCTGCTCAGCTATGAAACGTCAACAAATGAATTGATGACTGAAGAGTTGGGAATCGCCTATCCAATCATTGAGGGGATTCTTAATTATTCCACAGGCAGCAAAGATAACCCATCAAAGTAAGAAGCAAGAAGAAATAGAGCAAGACTAGATCATAATTTTTAAAAACCACAACAGCTAAAGGTTCCTAATACCACATCCCTTTTAAAAGAACATGGCAGGTAGTAAGTGGGGGATGTTTCTGTCTCTTCCTAGCTTCCTGTCCACATTCCACTGATTTCTCTAGTAGGCCTTCTCTACTAGGCTTCAGTGGAAGAAGACTTGCCACAGGGCTGCACCAGCACCACCAGCCTCTGCTGCTACAGTCTCCTTCTGAAGATGACCATATGTTCTTCCACCTTTGGACTTGGATGGGTATTAAACTCTCCAGACATACCTACGGCCATCAGAGCCAAGATGGTGTATTAGTTTCATGATATATCTTGGACATCCCTCTTTGAATGTTCAGCGGGGTGGAAATGCTTCGGAGACCCATTTCTATTTGTTTTGCAGGGAATGTGCTTGGCCTCACTTCCCAGGATTGGGCCCATGAGAGGCTGAGGCTGCAGAAACTTCTTTTTCTGTTCTCTAGTTCTGATAGCCCATGAATTTTGAAGGCTATGACACAGCTGCTGTGTCAGAAGGACCCTTTTAACAAGTGTTTTGTTGGAGATTGCCTCCTGCCCAGTCATCATCTGATGACGACTTATCCTATTCATCTAAATGTTAGCCATTTGTAATTTTCTTTGTTGAGCTGTTGGTAAATTCACATGGTAGGGATGACTGAAATAATCACAAAGGACATTTGTTGGTGTAGTTATAGAGAAATGTATTCGAACTAGAGTGATATGAAACTGTACAATAAAATGGAAATTTCATGTACTTAACAAAATTCTGAGTTTGTAAAATTACCTTCATTTCTTTGGTATCAAATGGTTATACTACAACTAATAAAATAAGGTGCTACTTTCCCATGAAAAGATTCTCTTTTATTTTACTTTTTAAAGATTTATTTATGTATGTATTTGAAAGAGGAGAGAGAGAGACAGGGAGGGAGGAAGAAAGGGAGGGGGGAGTGAGGGAGAGAGAGAAAGAGAGAGATTGAGAGAGAGAGAGAGATCTTCCATCCACTGGTTTGCTTTCCAAATGTCCACGAAATCCAAAACCCAGCACCCAGCACGGGGCCAGGCTGTAGCCAGGAGCCTGAAAAGCCATCTGGAGCTCCCATATGGGTGACAGCAACCCCAGTACTTGAGCTATCATTTGCTACTTTCCAAGCGCAGTAGCAGGGAGTTGTATTAGAAGGGCAGTTGCTGGTGCTGGAACTGGCACTCTGATATAGGCTGCCAGTGTCCTGCTCACTGAGCCACAACACCTGTCTATGGGATTCTGTTCTAAAATAAACTTTAAGTTGTTAACAAATATTGGATATGTAGTTCTTGAACAAAATATTTTGGTAGATTTAAAGGCCATTCAATAATTCGACAGTTTATGTTTTAAAAATAGGTACCTATTTTTAGAAAAAGAGGAACAGATTGGTTCCTCATTATACAGGGCACCAAAGTGTTGGGAAAAGAGGCATGGAACAGAGAGGAGGCAGAATACAAACTCACAGCCAGGCCATATTTATTCAGAGAAAATAAACCCATAGAGGCTGACCAACTGCTATCATGCTCACAGACCAAACGTGGCAGAGGCCAAGACACAAGCAGGCTGTGCCCTTTTAAATCTTAGGTGGGTTAGGGATGGGGATGGGGGTGCAGTGGGTGGAAATGAGCTTCTCCATACCAGGTCTTCAGATTTTGGCCTGCTGGCTTCCAAATCTGGGGAAGAATGCAGGGTGTCAGGTGGAGAACAATATAGGGCATGAGATGGAACTGATCTCTTGAAAGAAGGAAGGGGTAACAGGGAACCTAAAATGGCTGAGGCTTATATCCTTGTTCCATCACCTACTATCTATTTTCAGTGTAAAACCAGGCATCAATCCGCTCAAGCAGGTCTCAAAATTCTAATAGCTAAGTGAGGCCTCCTTATGGAAATGAATAACTACAGCCTGTTGTTAACCACTGAGAAGTACTCTATCTAATCATTTTCTCTCTAATTGCTGTTGGTGTCACAAACAGAATTTTATCTAAGAAGATGGAGAAAATAACAACAAAAATATGTCAGGAAAATCAACTTATGCAAACACTGATGATATCTAAAATTGCCACATAGTTTTGTAACTGTTTTCTCTGCTTTAGAGAGTTGATTTTGCCCATCCTTATTATTTATAGATTTTTGTTGTTGTTGATATGATCTTGTCTGTTCTTATGTTACCTGTCCTGTGAGACTTACCATCATGTAATCTGATCATCAGTTGTATGTGAGCTCTCCCAACCAGTAGTCTCAGTGTCCCCAAATCCCTGTCTCTTCAGTGACTCACAGAATTGAATGTTCTCCTCTGCATTGTGAAAAAGGGATGGGCAAGTTGTCCACATGTGAAATGTCCTCCCATAGGTAAGGAGGACCCAAGCTCATTCAGTGAAAGTCTTAGTGACAGCCTGGTCTACTTACTAGAAGCTGAAACTTTCTTTTAATGCTTAGGGGATAAATGAGAAAGCCATTCATTGAAACAATTATTTTCATGTTGTTATTCTTGGTGGCATCTGTGAGAGCTCCTTGGGAGGATATACATATCGTATGCACACTCCTTCAGTGAATTATCAACTTCACTCCACCCAGAAGTTGACAGCTAGGAACTTGAGGACTATCTAAGAAACATTTGTAATTTCATACTTATAATGATGTTGCATGTAAATGTACATATTTCAACCATATAATAAAAATTAAACCCAGGAGCCAAAGAAGTCTTTATTAATTTGTCTAGAAAGAGAGGCCAGGAACACAAAAAGGACAAATTTATTGTAAATATTTCTAATTGGGTAGTGACCACCTTGGGATCCCATAGTTAAGAGCATGTCTTTGAAATGAGATAGACAGCATTTGTAGGCCTTGTTTCATAACATCTGCAACCAGTATTAGAGAGAAAAAAATATAACCAATAACCATAAACTCAATAAACTTGCTACATCATTCCCTGAGTGCAGGGTGTTAAGAATGACAAGATTAGAGTTAATACCAACTGGGAAAGAACTTGACTGTAGAGGAACAGTGTTTTTGTTTGGGTTTTTTTTTCTTCCTAGTATTTGTTGAACTCTTTACTTAGTGTAGAGTTAGTGTTATGAGTTCTAAGATAACTGAAAACAGATCTTTGTAAAAAATAAGAATGGGAATAGGAGTGGGAAGAGGAACAATGGTGGGAGTGCGGGCAGGAGGGAAGATAGGGTGGGGAGAATTGCTGTTTCCTAAATTTGTATATATGAAATGCATGAAGCTTGTGTTTCTTAAATAAAATTAAACAAAAAAGAACTTGAGTCTGTTCAAAAAGGTATACGGACCAAGACCTGTGTGTCGAGATTTGTGTTGTCCAGTATAGGAGTCTCTGGCTACATTTGGATCCTTGAATTTAAATGAATTAAAATGATAAATAATTCAACATTTCTTTTCCCCTTCATACAATAGCTAACAGTTCAAACGGCTAGTAGACGCCATGGTGGAGAGGGCATATACAGGCTATTCTTTTATCAGAAGTTCTTTTAAACAGGACTTACAGAGGCAGGGCTTTAACTGTTAGAAAGTGAGCAATTTCTAACTGACTAAAAAGGAAGGTATCACCTGGGGTGGAGGACATTGGTTAGTTGGATAAAGGGTCAATAATAAAAATTTGGATGAGGATGCAAGAAGATCCAGAGTGATCTGTGGTATTGCTCTTTCCTGCTTAATTGTTGATCAAAAGCTGGCAGAAAGCAATATTTTTGCAGGGAAAGGGATTACAGCTTTGACTGCTGTTCTTTTGCCTTCAAATGGAAAAACCCCTCTTGACTCCAACGTGAAGCTGAAAGTTGTGATCTCTCTTTGTCTTCTGAATTCTATTTTACTGTGCTATCTCTTACTCCAGAAATTCCCATATCTAGGTTCCCTGAAAAAAAGGCTCTGGTGCTACAAAGACCCCTCCAAAAATTCTGGTGCTATGTCACTCAGACATTTTGCCTGAAAGGATCCTTTGTAGAATCCTCTATCTGCTCCTAGCCAAGCGTCCTTTGCAGAGACAGTATCTCCCTGAGGATGTCTGCTATTCCAGATCCAGAGGCCTGGAATTGTCCTTACAGCACACAATGCACATGGAGGTGATGATATGAATATATGAGTGGTAGGTTAAATTATGGAAAGGAAGATGTGGAGTGGATTTCTAGAAAGTGTAAGTGGTTCATAGGATTTTTGCCCCAGCAAGTTTTTAATAAGAAAAATTAAAAACTTAGTGGACATCTCCTAGTCAATTTCAAACATGCTCTAGATAGACCCCTTTCTTTCTCATTGACCATGGCTGTCTACCTCAATAGGTATGTCCAAATGCGTATCCTTGGATCCTGTGAATGTGACCACTTTGGAAAGAGTCTTGGCAGATAAAATTAAGAATCTTAAGAGGAAATTGTCTAGAATTACCCGAGTGCACCTTAAAACCCATGATAAGTGTCCCTATAATAGAAGGAAAGACACCAGCCACATAGGTAAAAAGATTTGAAGATGATGGTAGGGTTTGGTGTGATATGGCCATGAGACAAGGAAACCAGCAGCAATCAGAAACTGGCATTTCCCTCTCAGAGCCCCCAAGGAGAGCGCAGCCCTGCCAACACACTGGTTTTAGATTTCTTGACTCTGTTTTTTGGCTTCCTGACTGAGGGAATAAATTTCTGTTGTTTTAAGCCACCAAATTTATGGTAATTTGCTCTGGCAGCCACGGGAAGCTAATACCACGATCTCCTCTGATATCAGCCACTGTTAGAGTGATCAATTTAAGGCATAAGCACTATTCGAAGCATAAAGTCCAATTTCCTTAGGAGAGCTTCCAAGGACCCCTTAAGCTGCTTTCTGCCTATATTTCTCATGCCTTAGCTCTCTGATACCTCCAGCACATTTAACTAGATCAGACTCCTTTTCTCCCTAGATGTACTGCCTGTTTTAACACAGTGCTTCTTTCATCTTGTGGTTCTCTTCATGGGGTTTTCCCATCCATTGTAATTGTTGGTCATCTTTTGAAATCCTGCTCATTGTTCCTGTCCTGCTTGGGCATGCCAACTGACATTACTCCTCACTTCTTTTTTCTCTGTTGAATATGCACACCATGGCACAGTGCTTTCTTACATCTATCTGTTAAACAATTTTTCATTACTTTTTAATAGGCTATATACTTATATGGTTCAAAAATACACAATGATGAAGTGTGTTATGGAGGAGTCTAGCTCCATCCTTATTCATCTTGTTTTCTTATATTCTATATAGATAAACATTTAAAATTGTGTTTTAAAAATTTTATCGTTTCATTACACAAATATATACATTTTTATTTTATTTTTAAAAATATATTTTATGGATTTAATTTCTCTATATGTGTCTGGGTCCCTGGAACCTAGCACAATGCCAGGAAACAAAGCTATCTAACACTTACTGAACTGCAATTATAGATGACACTTTGAAATTAGGGTCAATAATGTTTTTAGTCTTTTAGCTGTGATCACCATGCAATACAGATTTTTCAACCAATTTCATATTGTAAATATTGTTTTTATTACTATATTACCACAGTACTTGCCCAAAGATTTGTTTGAAAAAATGACCACTACAATTATAGTTTCCATTCAATGTGTCTTTGCATGTCTCAGGCCCATGAGCAGGGTAAGGTTTCAGTCCTGAGCATGAGTGTTTTTGAAAAGAGGTTAGCTGGAAGGCTTAATCACTTTGTAAAATTTTGACTGAGGTGTCAAAATGAAACTTAGAATATTGAGCCTAGCTGGAGCTTATATGTGTTCCAGTCCGTGTAAAGATTTACATCTTTAATAACAGTAGGAAAGCAAGAGAATATCACACTGGAGAAAATTCTATTTATATGTATAGGCTTTTCATTGTTTCATTTTCCATCTTCAAATGTTAATAAAAGGTAAGTAAAGAATTTAGGGCTTATTCTGCTTTTATTTATTTATAGTCCAGGTAGCTCTGGAAAGAATTTAGATCAGCTCACAGGAATATATAAAATGGAGTAAAGTTACACGCATTGGAAAAAAAGGAGAAGGAACTGGGCACACAGCAAAGTGATATGATAGACATATGATAGACTTGCTAGGACTAGGCTCAAGGTTTGACTTTTATCTATTAGAAAACATTGAGCGTTAACATAATTTACCTTCAATTAAGATTTTTTACAAAGTACTAATAATGACAAAATATACTCTGTGCTTACTCTGAAGTATAATTTTAAGCTTTTAAAATGTATTATTTAATTTAATCTTGTCAATAATCTGATGAGATGGTTTCCAATACTATTTTATTTTTACAAAAGAACTGCTATTGCTAATATTGAGATAAGAAGGAAAATTGTTCAGAGGACTCTTACAAAGATGATGCTGTGCAATATAATGAGCAGCATTCTCCATGATATCTCTACAATGAGTACTGCAATGAATTCCACCTCTTTTATCATCTCTTGATCTAATGATCTCATGCTGAGTTCCAAATGATTATACAAGATGGTCAGTGCAATAAACAGCTCTGTGGGTATAGCTTAATTTAGGGTTAGATTTCAGAGTATTTGGAAGAATATTATTCTTTGAATATCCTTAAGGAAATTCTTTAAAAATGTTCCATCTTCTAACTAAGTGATAGGTAGAAATAGGAAATGATAGCTTGGATATGGATTCATACTTTGAAGTAAAAACTAAGGACAAACTCTTCTAATATCTAAGTCAGGCAGCTCTTGACCTGTAAGCATTAATAGTAACTTTCCTTTCCTTTCCCATTAATGACTGTCCCTCATGGGTGAACTAAGATGTATTAGTTAGATTTTGAAATGCTATCTTAAGACATAAGTCCTTGGCCTCCAATGACTTTGCACAAATACACACACACACACACACACACACCCCACACAACCTTGATTATCCTCATATGAGGTCTAGTTTGTGTCTGACTTTTCTCGTCCATCATGTAGTCACACCACATGGGAAAATTGTCTCCAAAGTCAAGGCAACAGGGAAAAAGAGTAACGCTGGAGAAGGCACATCCACTCTTACCTTTTTCAAATGGGATTTGGCACATTGTTTCTGCTCATGTTCTACTGATCAGAGTTAGTCACCTGACAGCACTTTGACTCATGGATTTGGGGAACATGAAGAAGCACATGGCTACTGAGAGAACATTGACCATCTGTGCCACACTAGGAATAAATGTGCTCTTTCTCTACTGGAAATGTCTCTTCTCCTACATGTTCTCCTTCTTCTTTCCCCTTCTGACCTCTTGTGTCATAAAACTCTAACCTCCTCATACCAAACTCTCCCTCTTCAATCAATTTGATTTTGACTAGAGGCTCTGTCTTTAAGAATGGCAAAGAGGCAGAAAAGAAGGAAAGGAGGGAAAAAGGCAGGGACATCCTCGTAACTATCACTTTTCATTTCTTTTTTTTCTTTTTTTTAGACAGATTTAGACAGAGAGAGAGAGACAGAGAGAAAGGTCTTCCTCCCATTGGTTCACCCCCCAAATGGCCACTACGGCAGATGCACTGTGGCCAGCGTGCTGTGCCCATCCGAAGCCAGGAGCCAGGTACTTCCTCCTGGTCTCCCATGCGGGTGCACAGCCCAAGCACTTAGGCCATCCTCCATGCCCTCCCAGGCCACAGCAGAGAGCTGGACTGGAAGAGGAGCAACCGGGGCAGAATCCGGTGCCCCAACCGGGACTAGAATCTGGGGTGCCAGCGCCACCACTTTTCATTTCATGGTTTCCTTCCCAATATTTTACATCCCAGCATTGGCTAGTGGCTTTAAGTGAGAAGGAGATGGAAGACTGGAGAAAGAATCCATTCCAGGCCGGCGCCACGGCTCATAAGGCTAATCCTCCGCCTGCGGTGCCGGCACACGAGGTTCTAGCCCTGGTGGGGGCGCCGGATTCTGTCCAGGTTGCTCCTCTTCCAGTCCAGCTCTCTGCTGTGGCCCGGGAGTGCAGTGGAGGATGGCCCAAGTCCTTGGGCCCTGCACTTGCCTGGGAGACCAGGAGAAGCATCTGGCTCCTGGCTTTGGATCAGTGCGGTGCGCCTGCCGCAGTGGCCAATGGAGGGTGAACCAATGGAAAAAAAGGAAGACCTTTCTCGCTGTCCACTCTGCTTGTAAAAAAAAAAAAAAAAAAAAAAAAATCCATTCTGCCTCCTAAGGGACTCTGTGCTTTCTCTCTCATTGACTTTTTATTTAATAAGTGCTTATCTTATTAAGACATTTCAACATGCTCAGTGAGCTTGGAATTCAAGTATACTTATGGTCACTGTGCACCAAGGGCTCTTAGGCACTGGTGAGTGCTAATAGATAGAGTGAAAATTAGAAGTTTAAAAAAAAGGTGAATTCAAAGATGAGTGATTGTTTGATTGAACAGAATACTCAGCACTTCCACCCAGCATCAGGAGAATAAGAGTGGAGGTTGGCCTTGCAGGGACGAGTTGGAAGGCAAGCAAGAAAGGGCAGAGGGAGATGTAGCAGGTACAAATTCGTTCTTACCTTTTTCCTAAGTCTTTGCCCATTTCTCTCCTACCCTGAAACACAAATCCTAACTCTTATTCTGAACCTTACAACCTTGCCATAATGTCTTTCTTCAGATTCCTGGTGCCTGCGCATGAGTAGACTAAACAATCTTGCTGCTTGGGGTTTGAAGCTACAGGAGATGTGTCTGCACAGCCAGCACCTAAATTTGGAGCATGATCTGATCCTACTATTGATGCAGACAAAGAGTGAGAAAATACTATACTCTTACATGTTTAGAACACTTTGAATGCTTCATGATGCAATCATAATTTTTAATAAAACCTGCAGACTTATTTATCTTTTATTACATTATTTAGTTACTTGGTGGAGATAAAGAAGAGGTGATTAAATTCCAGGGCTGTGGTCTACCTACTCTGCAGCTCTTTCTATCCTATAGATTCCATAATTCTGTGGGAATATGTAATCTAAATTCTAAGCAAGTTATTTCAAAATGAGCCTTTGGAACATAGGTTCATCACTAACAGAAGGATGGCCTGTGATGTGACAAGTTTTGATTCTTTCAATCTCTCTTCATTAGTTCCCCAGCATATCTTACTCTGTGATTATTTTTCCTATCATTTCTGCATATTAATGTCAAATTATTCCTTAACCCCCAAATTGCTTCTTATTGATTATAAGCAGTTCTTAATCTTCATTGGCTATTTCATTAGATAAATATATCCTCAACAAGGTAGTATGTACTTCTCAATGCGTGACTAGAGAATATTTTATTAATTTGCTCCATAGTCATTGCAATCATACACACTAAAATGTTTAACTGATTCTTTTCCCCTAATGAAATGAGAAATGGTTGTTAATTTTTTATCATGCCCCTGAATAAACTATGCCATTCGTAATGGATGCACAGGAATTAATCTCAAACAGAAATCAGTAGTGACATGCAAAGAGGATTATGTGTTTCTTACAGCATTTTATCAAGAGATACATATTCCTGAAGATAATTTACATTTGCATTCAATTGCTTTTGTGTTCTCTGCCACAAAATTTGATACTTAAAGAAAAACTTGCACATCACTTGGGTGTAAGAGTATTGATAGAATAGGATTTACAGAGATCATCAAAATAACCCCCTGCTTTCTTCCAAACAAATGGGAATTCATCCTCTATTTCATCCATTAAAGGACATTGGCTGCACAAGATCTTTTGATAACTAATTTTAATATCTAACAACATTTTCTATAAGATCTCCTTGAAAACAATGAAAGTGAGTTGCCTTTTGCAATTCTTCCCCATTTCAAACCTTAAGGAAAAAGATAAAAAATTGGTTACAATGCTTTGTAAAATCATGATTCTGTATTTTTACATTGTATTTTGTGATTTAAAAAAATATTACTTATTTGAAAGTCAAAATGACATGGAGAAAGGGAGAGGCACAGAGAGATCTTCCACCCCAAGTCTTTTATTAAGCTCTTCAAACTAAGGTTGCCTTTTATTTACTTTTAAGTTTCATCATAATGATCCCTTATCATTTCTTCAAGTTTGGTAGCTAGGGCGAAATGAATTGTTTTATGTATTTAGGAAAGGTGGTGTTCAAACAGAAGAATGTAGACCTTGAGTAATGGACATTTTTAAAATATCGTCTTATTGAAGGGGACTTCTATGTTTGGGGAAAGACTGCTCCTGGAGATTATTAATGAGTGCTGTTAAGGGAAGGAGGGTGAGGAATTGGTCCAGAAAAGAGACAAGAAGCAAATGGACTGATGGGGCTAAGTTAAACAAACGTATTTCAAAATCAGCGTCATTCGGAAGGGGCAGTGCATGAGAACTGGACTTCATACAAAGATGAAAGCCATTTTGACCCTTATGAGAACAGAGAAGTGTGCGGAGGCAGAGAGCGGAACTGCAAGCCGGCTGCCGATGAATGACCCATCTCTTGGATGAGCTCAGGGGAAAGATAGGTGCAATGGGGCTCTGGAGAACACTATAATGAGCAGAATTTATGGTGGTGTGCAAGGCTGAGGACATTTATTAGTAAATAATAGGGATAGTGAGGTAATGGCCTGATCACTGTTCTATAATCAATCAGAAGCAGGGACTCTGTGTGTAATTCTCCTGGGGGATTGTTAGAAGCAGAACACTGCTAAGGCCAGACACTGGCACATTGGGGGCCCATTACTTGCTTTCAGGGCACAGATATTCTATTTTTTGTACACACAGAGGTTCTGTTTATTATAGAAGTGGGCAAGAATGACTGAATGATCCTGTCTTTCTCTCGTGGTCTGATTTATAAATACAGCACATTTATGAGTGGAACCTTGTCTGACTGCAAATATTTGGGAGAAGCTAATGAGGCTGTACATTATTTTTTTTTTTTTAATTTTTATTTTTTATTTTTTTTATTAAACTTTTATTTAATGAATATAAATTTCCAAAGTATAGCTTGTGGGTTACAATGGCTTCCCCCCTCCCACAACTTCCCTCCCGCCCACAACCCTCCCCCCTCCCGCTCCCCCTCCCCTTCCATTCATGTAAAGATTCATTTTCAATTCTCTTTGTATACAGAAGATCAATTTAGTATATATTAGGTAAAGGTTTCAACATTTTGCCCCCATAGCAACATCGAGTGAAAAAACTACCATTGGATTACTAATTATAACATTAAATAGCAATGTACAGCACATTAAAGACAGAGATCCCACATAATTTTTTTTTCAAAATAATTAATTTTCTATGCCATTTCCATTTTAACACCAGGTTGTTTTTTGTTTTTTTTTTTCATTTCCAATTCTCTTTATATACAGAAGATCACTTCAGTATATAATTAGCAAAGACCTCATCAGTCTGCGCCCACACAGAAACGCAAAGTATAAAAATACTGTTTCAGTACCAGTCATATACCAATGCCATCGCACTAGTCCAAGTGATCAATTTCAGCTCACAATTGATAGCTCTGATAGGTCTAAGAGTCAAAGAGATCACACAAACAAGACAAGTATCTGCTAATACTAACTGATAGAATCAAAAAGGGAGAGAAAGATCCAACATGGGAAGTGGGATACACAGCAGACTCATAGGATGGCAGATGTCCTAAACAACACTCCGGCCTCAGAATCAGCCCTCAAGGCATTCGGATCTGGCTGAAGAGCCCATGAGAGTATAGCAGGCATGGAAAGCCAAGATATCATGGGAAAAAAAAAAAAAAAGACCTAAATGAATGATCTCTGTGAGTGAGATCCCAGTGGAAAGAACGGGGCCATCAAAGAAGGAGATACCCTTCTCCGAAGGGAGGAGAGAACCTCCACTTTGACTATGACCCTACCGGAATAAGACCAAAGTCAGCGAACTCTAAAGGCTTCCATAGCCCTGGCAACTCATGACTAGAGCCTAGGGAGATTACTGACGCCATGAACAGGAGTGTCAAATTGTTAAGTCAGCAACAGGAGTCACTGTGTACTTACACCCCATGCGGGATCTGTCCCTAATGTGTCGTCTAAAGCCAAGTGATGCTATGACTGGTGCTGTACATTATTCTTTTATCAAACATATTGATGAGCATGATGCATACTATAAGTGGGCTCCTACTTAAGTGTATAATAGAACCACAAATATGTGTAGGGGGATCAATGTACAGAGATACAACAGTAGGTTTACAGGAGGATGGTGGGCTTGATTTTGCCAGCACATTAAGAAATGGTATAAAATGGTATAAAATCATTACATTTTCCCCTAACCCTTTAGCCTCAATATTTAACAGATTTCTTGTACTTTATTCATAGTAGTTGTTTTTAGACAAAATTAAGCACACAGTTAAATAGTTTGTATCAAATAAAGGACAGATTGAGACTATGTGCTACTTTCCCCTTATTGAAGTAGACATAGGGAAAGTGAGTCTCATCTTTTGTTCAAAACCTATGCTTTTGTCTTTACTGTTGAGACTCCTCTCCTACCTATTATGTTTTGTATTCCATTCATCACATAACATATGCTATAAAATCAGGTTCCAGACACCCTGACAATTTCATTAGTTTAGATAAAGTGGCACTGTTGGTAGAACTGACCTGTTATTGGGCAGGCAGGGGGCTGGGTTCTTGCTGATCAGTAGAAGGTTATAGAGTCCCTGTTTGTCTTTTAAAACTTTATTGGTACACAGGGCATGCATGAGAGTGAAGGTTAAGGGCAAGTCCTGTGCAAAACAATCAGAAACTGCCAATATATGAATCTTCAACCCTAGCAAAAATAGATTACCCATGATCCAATGTGATAATAAAAATAAACTCTCAAGTCTCTTTTTTTTTTCCCTTTAGGGGTCTTTGCAAGGAAGGAGCCAAAAAAGTTTTCCTTCTCTATTATTATTATTAATTATTATTAATTTCTTTGACATTTATTTATTTATTTGAAAGACCAGCCCCTATTATTAGTGTTATAATTTGGCACTTTGCTATACCTTCCCCTCCTTTCCAACATCTAAATCCCATCAGGTATGTTATGAGGTACCATTGATAACTTAGCATCTCTTTTCTGTCAGGTAGAAACATCTGCTTTCAAGGTGATTTTAAGGTTAAGTCTTTGCTCTGTTTTCCAGGAGGAGTCAAGGTGGACTTGGGGATGCTGAGAAGAGTGGGCAGATTTACCACCGAACAATGTGGCCTGGATGAGTATTTCTTTGTTTATCTTCATGAAAGATGGGGTTTGCACATCCTTGGTTTATTTGTTGTGTGCACATCATCGCTTTTTCCAATGTGTACAAGAATGTGTTCTTACCATGAAAATAATTATATTTGCTAATGAATTTGGGAGTTAGCTAGATTTAACCATTCCATAGTGTGTATATACTTTAAAGCATCATGTTGTGCATGATAAAAATATACAATGCCATCTGCCAATTCAATAAGCATTAAAAATAAATGAAATGAAACTATTAAAAATAGAAATCTGTAGACTAAGGATGGTGAAATAATAGGGTAGAAACAATCTCTACCCTTACTGAGCTGCTGTCCCCGACCTGGAACCACCTATGTCTAAATGAATTGTTATGGGTGACAACAACACATTCCTATTAATCAGATTTTCAGCTACTTGCAGGGGAATGAATTCTTACACACATGTGAAAGAAGAAGCAAGCTGCTCTGATGAGCAGCACAGCAAGGTGACTTTAATTAATGATGTTGTATTGTATTCTTGGAAAATGTGAAGACCGTGGACAGTCTGATTCCACTGGCTGCTAAGTCTTTCCCGTATTTGTTGTAAGACACCAGCTGGCCTGCTATGGAATCTAGAGGAGACTGAAAGATAAGAAGGGGAAGGAGGGGAGAGAAATCCTCCCATGGCTCTCTCTTCTTTCATCAAGGAGGAAACATCTTTCCAAAACAACTTTCTCGGGGCCGGCGCTGTGGTGCAGTGGATTAGCACCCTGGCCTGAAGTGCCGGCATCCCACACGGGCACCGATTCTAGTCCAGGCTGCTCCTCTTCTGATCCAGCTCTCTGCTGTGGCCAGGGGTAGCAGTAGAGGATGGCCCAGGTTCTTGGGCCCCTGCACTCATGTGGGAGGCCTGGAAGAAGCTTCTGGCTCCTGCTTCGGATTGGCACAGCTCCGGCCATTGTGGCCATTTGAGGAGTGAACCAGTGGATGGAAGACCTCTCTCTCTCTCTCTATCTGTATAACTCTGACTTTTGAATAAACAAATAAATCTTTAAAAAAAACCAACTTTCTCATTTCAATGCTTAGAATAGTATTGCACTGCCACTCCTTCATGCAAACTGCAAGAGAGACTGGAGAAGGGAGTTTGTGGACAAAGTGATGGATATCTAATATCATCCCACAACTATACTTATATCAAAATATCGCTTTGTACTCCCCAAATATATAGATGGTCCCTGATTTATGATGGGTTCTCCTTAAAACAGATGATGCAAAAGTGATATACATTCTGTAGAAACTGAACTTTTAAGACGTTGGATTTTGATTTTTTTTCCTGGGCTAGCTATATGCAGTCTAAGCCCCTACTTTGAAGCTGATGGGCATAAGTGGCTGCAGCTCCTAACCAGCACTGTGATCACCAGGAGAAACAAGCAACATTGCACACAGCCCTTCACTTGTGGAGGTTACACTTGGGGTTTTTTGACTTTGTGAAGGCGTGAAAATGGTATGCATTTGGGAGAAGCCACAAATTAACATCCATTAGCTGTCTATTAATGATGAGTGCCCACGCAGACATTCTGTGTTTCACTCTCATTACAGTGTCCAATAAATTTTATGAGATATTTAACACTTCATTATAAGAAAGCCTTTGTGTTTGATGATTTTACCCAACTGTAGGCTAATGTAGGAGTGCTGAGCACATTTAAGGAAGGCAAGGCTAAGCTACAATGTTCAGGAGGTTAGATGTACTCAATGAACTTTTAAATTTCTTATTTGTTTTTGTTTATTTATTTATTTTTTATTAAACTTTTATTTAATGAATATAAATTTCCAAAGTACAGCTCATGGGTTACAATGGCTTCCCCCTCCCAAAACTTCCCTCCCACCCACAACCCTCCCCTTTCCCGCTCCCTCTCCCCTTCCAATCACACCATGATTCATTTTCAATTCTCTTTATATACAAAAGATCAGTTAAATCAGAATGACAGAGAGCAAGAAAGAGTAAGAGCAAGAGAGAAAGCATGAGTGTGTCAGAGAAAAAGCAGGAGAAGGAGAAAAGGAAGGGAGGGAGGGAGAGAGGGAGAGAATCTTCCATCTGGAGGTTCACTTTCCAGATACCCTCAACATCTAGGTCTGGGCCAGGATGGAACAAGAGCCTGGAACTCCACCCAGGTATCCCACATGGATGGCAGGGACTCAAGTACTTGAGCCATCATCTGTTGCATCTTAGGGTGGCATTAGCAGGGAGCTGGATTGGAAGTGAAGTAGACAGCACTGGAAGGAGGCACACTGATATGGGAAGCACCTGTCCCAAGCAGTGACTTCGCTTGCAGTGTCACAATACCTACCCCTTCAATGCAATTTTTATTTATGGCATTTTCAACTTTATGGTGGGTTTATTGAAATTTAACCCCATCATAAGTCAAGAAGGATCAGCATTCAAGTTTTTGACAAAAATACAACTTAAAAATTTTTTAAAAATTAGGTTTGTTTACTATTAAAGTACCAGTTAATTTATATATGTTGAAAAACACGCACAGCCATGACAAGTGTTACCAACTGTGCTGGTTCCCATGTGGGCATCAGTGGGTCCTCACACCTGCAGTACTGCTGGTCAGAGCAGTGCGCTGCTCCTGCCAGTGATCACCAGATCCCCGTGTGCTGCCACAGCTGCCACATTCCAGGGGGCTTGTTGCTGTGGTTGTGCTCACTCTATTGTGTTGTCTAAGACAAGTTGGCAATTGTGCTTCTCAACTAACATCCTGAGACTTCCCTGAGGCCACCAAGATAAGACATGTTGGACTACCCCTGTATGGGCATTTAGGGGAGGGATTTAACCTATGGAGTAGACTTTGGTGAACAAAAGTTGAAAATCCATGAACAGATTCTTCTCCTTCCCTTTTGGGTACAGGGCAAGACTGTTCTGGCTTCTGAGGCATTGGTGAAGATGCCTATGAGATGCAGCCATCAGTCATGCTGGTTCCTACACAGCACCCAACTTGGACACCTCCCCTGTGTTTGCTGCATTTCTTCTCCATCTTTCTCTGCTTGATTTGTTTCTTCTGTTCTGCTTCCTGGGACTACACTCCTCAAGAAAACAGTAGCACATAAACTCTTGCCTCAGTCTACACTTAATGAAGAGTCTAACTTCGTTTTTGTGTTTGCTGACATCATTTAAGCCCCATTCTTCCTTCTGGCTATGAGCAAGAACTATCAATAGCCCCACTCCCCAGCCATCATAAAAATCCCAAGCAAATCTCCTTTTCTGGCTCTCATACATCACTTTCAGATCTGTTTGGAGGCTGCCTTATTCTTTATGCCCTAGTCTTAAAGATTGCGGGAGTATTTTTCATCTGTCATCTGTGGACTAGGAAATTCTCCTAAGGTCTTGTCCAAGAAGGATTTCTAGAGAGGCAAAAAGATCTCAGCAAAGAAGAGTTGTAGATATTGATACATCCAGCTTGGATGAGAAAGAACAAGACCATCCAGAACAAAGACATAGTCACCCAGTATATTAGTCAACTCAGGCTGCCATAACCAAACACCACCAAATGAGGGGGTTAAACAATAGAAACTTATTTCTCACAGCTCTGCAGACTGGAAATATGGGAATAAGATGCCAGCAGGGTGAGTTATGGTGAGGGCTCTCTTGTTGGCCTGCAGATGGCTTTCTTCATATGTGTCCTCCTATGGCCTTGCCTTGGTGCTGGCACAGAGAAAGTGAGCTTTGGGGGTCTTCTTATGAGGGCATAGATTCCATCATGGGGTCCTCACCCTTATGATAACACTTAACCCTAAATACCTCCCGATGCTCCCATATCCAAATACCATTACCTTGGGATTATGGCTAAAACATATGCTTTCCAGGAAGACAAAAGGAGAACTCCTTTGTGGCACAGTCTTAACCTCAACAAAATCCCCAGGAGAGAGTCTGCTAAATGTGTTAGAGTGTTCCCGCTTCCTCTTCTTTCTTGGAATCTCACTTGTTTGAGGACCAGTCAAGAATTGGAAAGAAGAAGCTAGAAGGAAGGAGGAAGAATTATAAATGCTAAGGTAGGAAAGAAAGAACACAGCTCCTTCTTCCCCAGTAGCCAGCTTCCTGCTGGATTCTGGCTCAAGCAGGGTTCTACTCACCTTTTAATGCCAGGTTGAAGTTCTGACCAGAACATTAAATGAACTATTCTAATTATTAATTTGTGACAATGTTTTACGTAACCAGAGGGTGTTGGACTACCTTAATAGACAGTGGAGAAATGAAAATAAAGTGATGTTTTAGGAGACATGTCTAACTTAATTCTCAGCTTTACTTGCCTCCCAACCCGGTTTTCAAGGGGCAACATTTTGTCACAATGATTGTTTGATAGGTGTAGTGATGAAACAATTCGATGATTTCTAGATTTGAGAATTTTCACAGGAAGTTTGGATGAGGGGGAAGTCTTAGGAATTAGAACATTTGAAGTAGCTGTAATGCCTGTAGTGGCCGCATGGTGGCAGCCATCCACGGACGCCGAGTCCAGTGCACTACCACTGGATATCCTGGGATTCTGGGACAAGGGTAGGGTTTGTCCTGTAAAACAGAAGCATCCACTCCTGCTTTAGATGCAAGCTTTATTTCTGCTGACACTGTTCATTTTTTAAATTTATTTTTTATTTTTTTGACAGGCAGAGTGGACAGTGAGAGAGAGACAGAGAGAAAGGTCTTCCTTTTTCCATTGGTTCACCCTCCAATGGCCGCTGCGGCCGGTGCAACACGCTGATCCGAAGCCAGGAGCCAGGTACTTCTCCTGGTTTCCCATGCAGGTGCACAGCCCAAGCACTTGGGCCATCCTCCACTGCACCCCCCTGGGCCAAAGCAGAGAGCTGGCCTGGAAAAGGAGCAACCTGGACAGAATCCGGTGCCATGACCAGGACTAGAACCTGGTGTGCCGGCGCCGAAGGCAGAGGATTAGCCTAGTGAGCCACAGTGCCGGCCGACACTGTTCTGGGTGTGAACCCTCATTGGCTCCATGAGGCCAACTTGTGTAATGTTTTCTATCATATATTTAATTCTGTTTATGTTAAAGTACTTTGGAATTTCTGTTGGTTCTGGTGTTTTTTTTTTTTTTCTTTTCTTCTTTTGTTTTATTCAAATACTGATAAACACATTGAGAATGAAAATCGTTCTTACTTTTCCCTGTAAAAATTCTCCCCAGTAATGTAAGCTTTCTAAAAACCCTCACACACACAAGACAGAACATGCTTTCTGGCCACCCTTGAGCCTTCATTATTCACAGTCACATGTGTCCTCAGTAGGATGCGATTTCTCCTGATTTGTCGCAGATGGTGTAAGTGTTTTGGGAAAGGGAGACTGAGATTTCTTCATTAAAATCTGCCCCCAAATAATTTTTTCTAATTAGCCCATTCCTGTAATAACAATCTTTTATTCTTGAGGATCTAGTGGCAGGCAGATTGTTTTTGAAAAAGCTGATTTGAGGGATCAGCATTGTGGCTTATTGGGTAAAGCTGCTGCCTGCAATGCCAGCATCCCATATGGATGTTGGTTCATGTCTTGGCTGCTTCACTTCTGATCCAGCCCCCTGCTAATGTCCTCAGAGAAGCAGCAGAGGATGGCTCACATGTTTGGGCCTCTGAACCCATGTGGGAGACGTGGATGAAGCTACTGGCTCCTGGCTTTGGCCTGGCCCAGTGCTGGTTGTTGTAGCATATGGGGAGTAAACCAACATATAGAAGATCTCTCTCTCTCTCTCTCTCTCTCTCTCTCTCTCTGCCTCTTTCTCTGTAACGCTTTCAAAATAAATCAATAAATCTTTTAAAAAATTGATTTTGCAAATTATCTTTCTGTGGTTCTTTAGAAATGGAAGTCAGATATTGGCAAGGGTGGAACGGTGGAGATTTAGAAAACACCAGGCTTGAGTGAGCAAGTTTCTAATGCTGCATGCAGTGTGATGGCGCTTGCTATGTATCCTTAGGTACAACAGCATTTAGATTTGTTGTGAATTTTAGATGAAATCATTCACTCAGGCCACGAATACTGCATATGGGGCAGGTGCTGTGCTGGGTCAGCTCCTGCCATGATGAGAGCCCCAGCAGAAACGGTCCTTGAGCTCTAGCCCACTGGTCAGGTTGTTGGACAAGTGTGACTTCAGAAAGCAGACTCAAAAGAAGGAATGTGGGAGGCTAGGCTGAGGGAAGGGCGCAGGAGGGAGAGACCATGTAGAAATGTGGCAAACAACTCACAACAGTTCCTGCTCTGGGCAGTGTGGCTGGGTCTCTCCATGTGAGAAGTTAGACACAAAGTGAAATCTGAAAGAGGAGTTGGACATTAACTGGGGAAGGCCTGTGGCGTGGGGAGGGAAGAGTGTTTGTGGGCAGGAGAGCATGCCACACATACAGGTGGGGATGAGGACGCTGTGTCCTAGGTGGGGTGGGGAGGGAAGAGTGTTTGTGGGCAGGAGAGCATGCCACACATACAGGTGGGGATGAGGACGCTGTGTCCTAGGTAGGCTAGGAAGGTTCTGTGAGTTGGAGCACATGGAGCCAGGGAACGAGCTGTAAGTGAAGCCAGAGAGGACAGGTTGACCCTCAGCCATGGCACAGGTCGGAAGCTCTTGGTGATGCAGATGACTGGTGTGTTTAGATATAGAGAATGACCCTCGGGCTGTAGCAGTGCAGTGCCCTAGTGAAGGGATACTCAGGATGCCACCAGAGTGTTACCAAATTCTTTTCTTCCTTTGTAGAATTTTATCAAAGCTTGTTCAAGGTTAATTGCACACACTCAAATTTTTCTACCTTATGAATTTTGTATTAGTCAGCTTTTCATTACTATAGCAAAATACCTGAGGCAGGCTGATATATAAGGAAAAGAGACTTACTTTGATTCACAGTTCTGGAGGTTCAAAGTCCAAACAGAATGATACAGGCTTTGAAGAGCTCCCCCACCCCCAGGGCTGAATCCCTTCACAGTAGGTGCATGTGTGTCTCTTTCTGTCCATGTGGTCTCTCCTCCTCCTTCCAATGCTGCCATGATTCAGTCATGGGAGCTACACCCTAACGATCTGATGCATTCACTTTCCAAAGATCCCTTTTTTAAGCACTGTAGTTGGATTAAAATTTCACTTTCTTCATACCATTAACAAAAGACTTTTAGGATTAAATTCCTGCATGAATTCAGGGGGTGCCAGTCATGTTCAAATTTACCTGATCTTTTCCAGAGTTGTCATAAAGAGCTTATAAGTGTTTTGGTAAAATGAAGCAATGTATCAGCAGTGCTAATCCTGGCATGAGACAGGAGAGCTTAGATGAGAGAACAGAAGTCCAAGAGAAAGCAGCCAGATGCAAGAAGCAAGGAAGACCTAAAATGTACTGAACTCTATGGAGAATTGGTAGGAGAGGTAGTAAAGAGAAAATACCCTGCATCATTCTGGCTTGGGTGACACTGTTTGTTGGTGTCTTTCCCAAGTGAAAGAACAAGGGTTGAAGACAGATTCATGGTTAAAACTTGACCTGGCTGCCTACATGAAGGGATAGAGAAAGTTTGAGTTTTCTCCAGATAAGAGCAGTGGAAGAAGAGAAGTAGTTTAGGGTGTTAGCAAGCCACACAAAAGCCACGTTCTGAGCATGATGAGTCGCAGTCACTTAGGGGTTTAGGGATGATTCTGTCCCTTTCCTGGTCTGCTTTCTCTATTAATTTTTTCATCTTTTCCTTTACCCTTTCTTTTTTCACTTCTTTCTTCTTTTGCAAGATTTTATCTAAACTTACTCAAGCTCAATTGTAGAAATTCTCTATCTTATGAATCTTGGTTATCTTTTCTACAATTTTTAGGAAATGTTTTTAGATATTTTGGTAAAATTGATTTTTTTTTTTTGTGAAAGAGAGGTTACCTGGACCAGCTGGTAACTTGCCAAAAAATTAAAATTATTTTTATTTTAACTCTGTACTTTTGTGTTTTGCATCTTACAGCTCTACATAGTTAATCTGGAGTATGCCTTTGAGTAAGTTGGCTAACCTTCCTTTGTGTCAATTTTCTAATTTGTAAAACTGGTTAATAATCTGGTGATTTAATAATTATGTCTTTATAATGGGTTGTTTTGAGCCGGAAGTAAGGTTAAAACTTACAAGATGCATGATAAGCATTCAATAAATATTTGTGTTACTAGAAACTCTTACTCTGAAGTAGGCAAAAATAACAGATGGTGAGACCCACAGATAGAGCTAGAACTTAAAGTGGTGGAGGTTGTAACTGTGCTCAAGTTACCTATGAGGTGAAGGGAGGGTTTCCTAGAATTCAGGATGGTGGTTGGGTGACATGACATGCAGTAAGGTTTCCTAGAGCAGTGACTGGAGACCCACAGGGGTGGGAGTTCAGGCTTGTATGACAAGGCGAAAAAAATAAATGTCCTTTTGTCTGTGTGAATGGTCCTGTAAGTGACAAGAAGCATGTTGACACAGCTTAATAATAACAATAATAAGGACTGAAGATGATTACTTTGTAGTGCTTACTAGGTGGGAGTGAGGCATTTGCTATCCTCGCACATATTTTATCTCATTAAACCCCATATAAGTTCGATCAGGTGATCTGTTTTTGTTTTCCTCTGAGCAATGAGAATACTGAGGTTATATAACTCATTGAATGTTACAATGATCGTTAAGTTGTGAAATGGATTGCGATCCAGACATTCCAGCCGCTTCCATTTCTCCAGTTATCACACTTCCACTGCTATGGTTTTTCCAAATGTCCACATTTTTTACCCTAGTAAGAAGAAAGCAATAATGTAGACTTTGCTTTCTTTATCTGGAAAGAGGAGAGTCTAATCTGCCTGGATTCATGTTAATTGAAACAGTCCCTAAAGACACACCTAATTCTCAGTGTTCATAATTTTATGAGTAAAAAAAATAGATGAATTTAAAGAAGCTGCTAACGATGGAGGGGATAAACAATCGAATCACTGTCTTCCACGGCCTGCCACTGGCAGCAGGCAAGACATCCAAGTGAAGAAAGAAATAACACTCAGATTCCTACCTCTATGATTTTGAAATTTATTTATTTATTCATCCAATGCAAACTTATTAAGTACCTACTGTGGTTCTGTGCTTTGTTATCTCAGAATCCCTATTTTTAAGATCTTGTATTTTTAAGATAATGTAGGAGGCATGTAGGACAAAGTCTACTAAAGTACCCTGACAACAGAGGACTTTCATAGAATATAAAAAAATTGTAAGAGTAGGGAGAACCCATACCTGGTGACATATGCTTAAAGCAAAAATGAATGAGTCAGGGCCGGCGCTGTGGCGTAGTGGGTAAAACCACCACCTGCAGTACCAGCATTCCACGTGGGCACCAGCTCGAGTCCTGGCTGCTCCTCTTCCAATCCAGCTCTCTGCTATGGCCTGGGAAAGCAGTAGAAGATGGTCCAAGTCCTTGGGCCCCTGCACCCTCCTGGGAGACCCAGAAGAAGATCCTGGCTTCTGGCTTCATATCGGCACAGCTCCGGATATTGCAGCCAATTGGGGAGTGAACCAGTGGATGGAAGACTTCTCTCTTTCTATCTCTCTCTGCCTCTCCTTCTTTCTGTGTGTAACTCTTTCAAATAAAATAAATAAATCTTTAAAAAAAATGAATGCATCAACAGTGATGAGAAATATGAGAAGATGCAAGTGGATTTCGGGGGCACACTATAAACAGTAAAAATAAATGAACTGATCTCTAGCTGAGAAGAATAAAGAGAAGGACAATTTTGAGAAGAAAAATAGAGTTAGTGAGAGTCCTAACTATATTGGATTGGAGTTCAAGGCTGGAATTTCCTCTCTTTGGTCTTAGACATACCAGATGTAGAAGAACTAAATATAACACCTAGGAGCTAGGCAGGATTACTGACAAGAGTAATCAGTAGAAGGACACAAAGGGATGGAAGGTTATGGATTTCTTACAACCATAGACAGTGTTCTATTGACAGTCTCTAGTTCTTCTTTTATTTTGTATTGACAATTGTTGTCCTTTTTATTGATTCTTCTTATAACTGCAGTGTTCCACAAGAAATGTCAGGAGAGGGAAAGATGTCCAGAAGTGGGCAACTGAAGGAGATCTGGTTTGGGATGCTATAGCCTTACATTAGTCAGCAAGAAGGACCTCATATTTAGCTCCCACTTAAGTAGGCAAGTAGACAAGTAGACAAGTAGACATATTGTTGAAGCCTAGCATTCTTCTACATTGAACTTTAATTTATTCTGTTCCTTTGGCAATAGGAGTTTGTGTTTTATTGTTTTCCAGGTCTTTGTCTTGCACTCACCTACATTTCTAAAAATGGGAGTGCTAATATTTTGGTTTTCTTGCCCCAGTCTTTTTCCAAGATGAATCTTCAGAGTCAGTTCATGTAGACTGTGTAAAAAGAGCCTGGTTGATAATGAGATAACCGTCCTAATTAACTAAGCCCTAAGACGTAATTATCTTAGCCCACAGAGTGGCTACCTTTGCCCTCATTTGAAGGACCTGGCAGATGGTAGGTTCTGGGAGGTTTCATGCTGATTTTCTTTGAAGTTTCTGATAAAATGTCTATTGAAAGCAAAGAATTAACTTTTGTGTGTGTATCTCTGCAGTGGCCTTCAGAACAGTGGCTAACCAAGGCAGGAGAAGGCTCCGTGTTTGAGGAGGTGTCATACACATCAATGACTTGGCCGTAGACTCACTTGACTATTTGATACTGCTGAAGTTCACAGTCCCACCATTTTGTCCTCACAGGAATTGGATATTTTCTTCAGGGAGATTGCTGCTCACTGGCTTCTGTGCTCTCAACTCCTTCCATGTCTCCCTGTCAATTTCCTCTCTCGAATGACCATGGATCTACTCATTGTTGACTGTTCGATGAGACTCAGAGAAAACATTATGCAAAATAAAAGATCTCATCCTCTGGAAAGAATATATTTACCATCTCAACAGAACCCAAAACCTCATTCACATCTGTTATCAATCCTTCTAATGTGTCTGATATCTTTTTTTTTTAAGATTTATTTATTTATTTGAAAGTCAGAGTTACACAGAGAGAGGAGACGCAGAGAGAGAGAGAGGGAGAGAGGTCTTCCATCCTACAGTTCACTTCCCAGATGGCTGCAACAGCTGGAGCTGTGCCGATCTGAAGCCAGGAGCCAGGAGCTTCTTCCCGGTCTCCCACGTGGGTGCAGGGGCCCAAGCACTTGGACCATCTTCCACTGCTTTCCCGGACCATAGCAGAGAGCTGGACTGGAAGTGGAGCAGCCGGGTATCAAACCGGCACCCATGTGGGATGCCGGAGCTTCAGGCCAGGGCGTTAACCCACTGTGCCACAGTGCCGGCCCCTCTGATATCTGTTTATAACATCCTTCAAATAAGCATATACACAGAATAAAATAAAGCAGCCTGTTTTTCAGGCAGGAGTTTGGTAAATTGTCAAATAAATTTTAATAGCTTTAATAATCTTCTGGAATAAATTGATTTTCTTTCCCCTTGGCAAGCAACTATGTGTACAGCTACCTATGTTTGGAATGGTGGCCACTTGGCAGGTCATTGGCTACAGGGGCCAGCATTATTGTCTCTGAAAACCATTTTCTTGAACTGACATATAAGAAGGAAAATGTATTAGAAGCTTCAAAGCTAGTATAATGAGGATGACCTAGTTGGGAAAAAGTGCTAAAGTATCTCTAGTGTAAAACCTTTTTAATTCTCACCAACGATAAGACAAGTCATTTGGAGTTCTGAGTACTTCCAATTAGTACTGAGAGACTGATTAAAAAATCAGGCCCTCTGCAAGGCAGAGTGTGCTTTAGCTTTTTATTTTGATAAGTAGTTTTAAGTATTTATTATAATAATCCACAGACTATGTACTAGTGGGCTGCAGTATGTCTTTTAACTTCCATAAAGGCTTGTGAAAATGAGACCTCATTGCAAGTACTTGCAGTTAAATCTTGGTTGGGAAGTAAAATGAGGCCACTTTTTTGATCACAATGATCATGTTTTCCGATTAATGAAGTGAAAAATAGATCATTTTACTATATGGGAATTACAATACCCTGTACAGAACACTACACACAAAAGACGTTAATTGCTATTAACAGCCTTGATGTCTATCCTGAAGCATCACATTTAATTGCTTTCTGCAGTTACTTTATTCATTGGTTTGGACTTTTCTTCCATTATGAAAGAACAGCTCCTTAATGCTATGGCTGCTTCTTCTCAAATCAAAACTGGAGCTTGATTTTTCCAGTGTTCTTGCTTCTGCTGTCTTGTTTTGTGATATTGAAATCTCACTCATTATTTACTCCTTTTTGTTCCTTTCTTTATAGCTCACAGCAGGCTGGATTTTTGGTGGTGAGATAACATGCTAGTGTGTTCCTGGTTTTGCCTGATTATCATCACTTCAGCCAATTTTATTTAACCTATCACCATGGCACTGACTGAGTACAGCTTGTGGATGAAGTTTCCATGTGATAAGTGCTAAAGAACTCCTCAGTGGATGGTAACCTTCTATTAATAATCTAAGTTGTAGGCCTAAGCAGGACAAGTATGAAGTGTGCATATATATATATATATATATATGGTATATATGTGTGGACTTCAATACTTTCAACACCAAAATAAACTAGTCTTGAATTCCATTTTCCATGGACTTTTTGGAGTTTCCTCATACAAAAGCCTTCACACTCAATGTTATTATTTTCTTGTTCAGGGTAATAGGATAGTTAAACTAAATGAGACTATTCTGGACACCACAAGATAATAAATGACATTCTGCTATTCCACTTAGCTATCAAGATCCTTACCAGAATTTTTTGAATTCTTTTAAATTTCCCTGTACTCTGAAGCACTGGAGGGCTGGTTTCACTAATATATTTTTGTGGAACATTTCTGGGAATAACGTTGAAGTCTTTGGTCCTAACTGCATCTTTGGCTTGTTTATTTATTTATTTATTTATTTTTGAAAGTCAGAGCAATGCAGGGAGGGAGAGAGAGAGAGAGAAAGAGAGAAAGAAAAAGAGGAGGGAAGAAGGAAAAAGGGGGGAGAGAGAGAGGAGGGAGAGAGGAGGGAAAAGAGAGAAGAAAGGAGAGAAAAGGGAGGCAGGGAGGCAGGGAGGCAGGGAGGCAGGGAGACAGAGAGAGAGAGAGAGAGAGAGAGAGAGAGATGCCTGCCGTAGCCAGGGCTGGGTTACATAAAAGCCAGAAACCTAAAATCCCACCCAAGTTTCTCAGCAATATGACAGGCACTTAAGTCCTTGAGCCATCACCTCTGCTTCCCAGGATAGGCATTAGCAGGAAGCTGGATCAGAAACAGTGTCGTTGGGACTCAAATCAGGTACTTTTAAAGGTATGCAGGCTTCCCAAGTGGTGTCTTAAGTACAGTGCCACAATGTGTGCACCAACAAATGCCTGTCTATGATTTGCTTTCTTGTTTCTTTTTTAAAAAGATTTTTTTTTTAAAGTCAGAGTTACACACACACACACACAGAGCGAGAGAGAGAGAGAGAGAGATCGAGAGAGCGAGAGAAGGAGACAGAAAGAGAGAGAGAGAGATTTTCCATCTGTCAGTTCACTCCTTAAGTTGTCACAATAGTCAGGGCTGAGCCAGGCAGAGGCCAGGAGCCAGGAGATCCACATGGGTGACAGGGGCCCAAGCACTTATACCATCTTCTGCTGATTTTCTTGGGTCATTAGCAGGGAGCTGGCTTGGAAGCAGAGCAGGCGTGACTTGAACCAGTGCCCATATAGGATGCCAGTATTGCAGGTGGCAGCTTAATCTACTATGCCACAGTGCCAGCCCTGCTCCTTGGTTTCAAGTGTCTCAGTATTGCACAAGCTCCTCTTCATTATTTAGGGCTTCTAGAACAACTTCTCGTATTCCCCTACTTAGGCCTGCCATACTCAACTTTCAGATTTTCATGGCTCTTCATCTTTGAAGACCTTACTGAACATAACTCAGCCCTCTGTGTTCCCCAGGGATTTCCAGAGTGAGACTCATGTCTATCCACACATTCCTTTTTTTTTTTTTTTTTTTTTTGACAGGCAGAGTGGACAGTGAGAGAGAGAGAGAGACAGAGAGAAAGGTCTTCCTTTACCGTTGGTTCACCCTCCAATGGCTGCTGCAGCCGGCGCACCACGCTGATCCAAAGCCAGGAGCCAGGTGCTTCTCCTGGTCTCCCATGCGGGTGCAGGGCCCAAGCACTTGGGCCATCCTCCACTGCACTCCCAGGCCATAGCAGAGAGCTGGCCTGGAAGAGGGGCAACCGGGACAGAATCCGGCACCCCAACCGGGACTAGAACCCGGTGTGCCGGTGCCACAGTCAGAGGATTAGCCTATTGAGCTGCGGCGCCGGCCATATCCACACATTCCTAAAGACATTATTAGTATCATACTAAACCTAGCCAGTGGCATCCCAGAAAACCTTTCTCTTTGCCTCTCCCCTGCTGGCCTGTAGCTCTTCTGGAGTTCTAGAGAGATTTAACCTAAGAAATGGTCTTTGTTCCCAAGACTTCTTCCCCAGACCCTTCTTCTGCTCCTGCCAGGTATACATGACTGTCCCACGCACACGCATGAGTCATATCTTTGAGACCCCATCCGGGAAGCCCAAAGAGAGTCTAGCCTGAGCCTTACCTCTTTTCCACCAGGGTCTCTGACTCTCCCTAGCAGAATACTTTCTAGTCTGAAAATCCAACCAACCTACATTGCAGAACCCCAGAGGAAGATAATGCAAAAAAGATTTCAAGAATGTCTTTTATTCTTCTTTAGGATCTGTACTGATGACATTTTCCTCTGGCTGGTCTTTAGATACCCAAACTGCAAATTACTTAAGTTATGCTTTATGCTTTGAATAGGTATATTAGTAAGAGAAAATGTTACCTGTCTGAATGGGTCTTCTAACTGACCTTCATCAAGTTTTGTGATGTGATTTATTTTTCCTCCATCACATGGACACTTTATACTCTTTGGAAGTTTCTACTGACTCTGTCTTGGGACTCACTGCCTGAAGAACGTGGCTAACCGGATATTTAGTGCCATTCTTGGACATGGAATAGAACAAGGAAGACCTGACCCTTGCCTCATTAGAACAGGACTCTAATAAGCTGAGCTCAGTGACCACAGGGTAACGGCAACTACATTTATATTACATATAAATGTCTACAAGTATATATATGGTATATAGTCTATATAAAATCACACAAATATATATATATTAATGTGTATATGTGCACTGAAATTTGCAAAGAAGTGGAATGGAAGAGCAAATGCATATCATGATGAATGAAACCAGAATTTTAAGTGGTTCCTCATTATATATTTGCTGATGACATACAATTTTCCTTCCTAAAGTACAGTGTGTAAACCTCTGGGCAGGAAAGAACTGTGAATTATTATTTTCTTTCCAATCTACATAAATAAGAGATTCTAAAACTGTGCTTTTATCAGTTTAGCATGCAAATGGTCACTGGAGATAGTATTGCTAGAGATCTAGAATATTTATTTAATAGCAAGTGCTGCAGGACACATGCTCTTTGAGTTCAGCAGGCCAGAATCTTTTCACCCTTACCACCCCCTCCCTTTCAAGGCTCATTTCTTGACTAGCCTACCTTCTGCCCTGGACTCTTGCAAAGGATTTATTTTAATTATAAGAAATTTCAAATCTCTCTCCTTCTTCTTCTAGGGGCTCTATAGAAATTTTGAAATACTCCATCTGGACTAATGGTTATAGGTTCAAATTTATGCATTATAATCAGGATGTCTTTTAATTTTTTCATGGTGATATCAGCAGTATAGATTTTTCATAAAAATGTATGCAGCAGGCCCTTGCTTTGCTATTGGTAGAGTTTTAAGTTCCAATTCTGTTATTATAGTACCTTCTTTCTTGAATAAGACACAAAGGGAAAAAAGCTTTAATAGTTTTTCTTATCTCTAGAATCTATTCTCCTCTCACCAACAAAACCTAGCTGGAACGCTGTCTCATTCAATGACCTTTCCTTACGTTGGCTCTATGTTAGAAGAAAATGTATAGACAAGCTAATAGACAATTTACTTTTTATTTACAAAAATAATTCATTTGCTTAACACAGGACAGAGTGGTAGCTGAGGCGATTAGCAGGCAGGATGGGTAGAGCTTGGAACATTATTCAACGCCTAAGTGAAGGTCACATTCCCTGCGCTAGTTTAAGTGTGCATGCAAATGATGGCAATTGCCTTGGTCTTTCACTCTCTCACACACAAAACGACGTTGTTAAATATGATAATTAGTCAGCTGGGAAAGTAAAAGTTTCCTGCAAAAAATATTGAAACATTTAAAATACATATTGCTATGGAAAAAGGGTCCACTATCATTCAGTCAAGTAGTATTTAACTAGAGACAAAATTAAGGTGATTGTGAAGCCCGATGCAAATGGAAATCAGGTTGAAATTCTTGATTATTAATAAGAAGAATGAAGGACCCATTTATTTAACTCCTAAATTTATCCAAAGAAGAGCTTTCAGGTTTCAACAGCAAAATAAAAAATTAAAAACGAAATTAGATTGATGGCAACATGTTTATTTCAATGAAAGAATGTTTTAATAACAGTGAGCCAGGAGGGAGGGAAGTGGTTGGAATTTTAACCATCAGCATGGTTGCTTTATTTAATCACAATAATGAATCTCTCTCTTTGTCAACATATGGCCAGTCATCCTCAAGTTATCTTAATGATAGCAGGCAGAGTGTGCAGTTGTTCCGTGCTTGATAAGTATAAACAGTTGAACAATCAAACTGATTTAATCCTGAATGCCAGTAGTGACAGAGAACAATTTAATGACAGAAATCTGGGTGACTTTGAGGTGCAAAAGGCTGAAATAATGCTTTATGTACACATTATTGCTCATATGAGTTACATATAAAATGTTTGATGAGGGCCGGCGCCATGGCACAGTGGGTTAATCCTCTGCCTGTGGTGCCGGCACCCCCTGTGGGTGCTGGTTCTAGTCCTGGCTGCTCCTCTTCCAATCCAGCTCTCTGCTGTGGCCTGGGAAAGCAGTGAAGGATGGCCCAAGTCCTTGGGTCCTTATACCCACGTGGGAGACCAGGAAGAAGCACCTGGCTCCTGGCTTCGGATCAGCGCAGCTCCGTCCGTTGCGGCCATTTGTGGAGTGAACCAATGAAGGAAGACCTTTCTCTCTGTCTCTCCCCATCACTGTTTGTAGCTCTACCTCTCAAGTAAATAAATAAAATCTTTAAAAAGTTTAATGACGGGAACTGTGTTTAATTTAATCCTGTGGAATCAGTTCCTATTAACTCTCCACACTAAAAAGTGTACAAACTTCTGTATGAGAGTTAATTTTTTTCTATCAATGTATTGGTGAAAGTGAATTCCTGCACAATAACTAGTACCACCTCCAGACAAACACACAAACACCTAAAATCCACCAGCCAAAGGCCAGCAAATGAAAATCAAGTCTCAAACATCTCACAGATAACAACAAAGCTGTTTGAAAACTAGGGATTCAAATAAATGAATCTGTGGGAACTGGGTTTTATATACTTATCAAGAACTTATCATTAGACTCTTAGCAATCTGAGGACAGACATGCTTTACTTTTCCCTTCTGCTATATCCAGAGCCTGGTAGAGCACCTTTCCTAAGACACACAGGTAAAGGAAGACAAGAACGATTGCCTGCTTGCATGACGGAGGGCGTTCTGAGAGGATCCTGGGGTTGGAGATGCATCTTGCAAAAAGCCTTTGTGTTTTCCTGTGAGCGGGATGTGATTTGAAGGAACACCTAAGCTCTCTCTAAAACAGAAATCATGATAGTGTTTCCTTTACAGGGTTTATAAAGAATACGTATAAAGCCCTTCATTCCTGGCACATGATAGAAGCCATATAAGTATTGGCTATCACTCTTTTATGATATTGAAGGGGAAGAATAACCTGAGTGAAATTAGTATCCTGAAGGCATTTAGAAAGAGACCGTGTGAAATTCTCATCACTCCATCAAGGAAATGGTATCTGTCTATTGTCTTCTGGATTTCTTGGGACCTAAGAGGGTACTTTTGTCTTGAAAGGCCCTTTCCTTCATAAAAATAAATAAATAAATAAATATTATGTTTTATCATCATGTTGGTATAGAAATGAACATAATTGAGACTAAATTTATTATCATGTATTGTTACTATGCTTGTAGTTTTTCTTCTGACATAAAATTGATGTAAAAATATTTATTATAAAATTAAAATATTTTTTGTGGACATCTCAAAGTTTTGTGGGCCCTAGCCATTATCTACTCTATTTACTGGGTAACAGGAACCTGGGGCCTGTGGTATAGCTGGGAGTGAGGTCGCTGGAGAAAAAATAGACCAGGGCATGGTCCTCATTGTATGTAGTAACTTATAACTTGGGTCCCCAGTTCAATCCTAGGCTCTACCACTTACCATCTTTGTGACTTTGGATTATTTACTTAATTTCTCTAAACTTTAATTTCCCATATGTAAAATGGGATAAAAGCAATAATACAAATTGACTGAGTTATTAGTAAGGATTAAAATGAGAATGACAGAATGAAGTGCTTTAGCATTGTTGCTGGTACACAATGAGCATATAATGCCTGTGAGATATATTATTTTATTTTTATTTCTGTGCTTTAAGCATCAGCATCTCCTCCCTATTCTACTCTTATTTTAGTCCTTTTTGAGTAATTTTCATACTTCTGTGAATTTGGGAGGTTAACTGGGTTTTTCACACCTTAACAATGATTCAAAATTCAAACCAGAGCTCCAAATGTTTACACATCTTTCTGGGCCTCTCTCTACCCTTTAATCTTTTTTTTTCTTTTATTTATTTATTTTTGACAGGCAGAGTGGACAGTGAGAGAGAGAGAGACAGAGAGAAAGGTCTTCCTTTACCATTGGTTCACCCTCCAATGGCCGCTGCGGCCAGTGCACTGCTGCTGCTGACGCACCACGCTGATCCGAAGCCAGGAGCCAGGTGCTTCCTCCTGGTCTCCCATGTGGGTGTAGGGCCCAAGCACTTGGGCCATCCTCCACTGCCTTCCTGGGCCACAGCAGAGAGCTGGACTGGAGGAGGGGCAACCGGGACAGACTCAGGCGCCCTGACTGGGACTAGAACCCAGGGTGCCGGCGCCGCAGGCGGAGGATTAGCCTAGTGAGCAGCGGTGGCGGCCCCTTCAATCTTTCTACATCTTTTTAGTAATCACAGAATTCTGTGCTTTGTATCCAGAGAATGATCATTAAATGCTAACTGAATTGAAGTCATCTGGGTTAAGAGAGAATTTGAAACAAGATTCTGAGAACACAGTAATTCTTCACAGAGTATTATGGAAATGCAGAAAGTAAACTAGGAAAACTAAATACATAAATAATAAAATTTTGAGAATTTGAGTTAAAAGCAATCATTGAAATAGATAAAAAGGAGGAACATATGGCTATGGTGCCTCATCTTTGGGCAAAGCCCCTTCTACCAACAGGTGCAAACTGTAGAAACTGGCTCACCTTCCAAGAGCTGCCTTCCTCTTTATAGAGAAGTTGTCCATTTAATCCCACTATTTATCTTAAAATGCACATGGAAAGGAAAAAAGGATTAATTAAGCTTATTAGCCAAATCAACACCAGTCCAATGGAGTGACAGACATTATAGATTCTCCTCACATTCAATAGTGGATCCTCCCACTGGCAAGAAGATATGTATATATTTTATAAGTACATATACATGTTCATATATATTGTCAGTTGAGATTCCATAACAACCAACAGTGACTAAGTGAGTGTTGTTTCAAGTCGTGCTATGCCAGGTCCTATTTCATCAAAGGTACAGAACAGAAAACAATTTTTTGTGTTTTAATTATGAGTTTAAATGTCTTTCGTTAATAAGTACTTTCGTGTCAGCATTCATGTATGATATTAGCCTCAATTTTCTCCTCTGTTATGATGGCTTCCCTATGTCCTTTGGGGTCACCCATGTCTAAACAACCTTTAGCTATTAGACTCCAGGACTCCTCTCCAAGTTTTCATCTCTTCTCACTTCATGTGCTTTTCTCCAAGGTATTATTTGCTCCCATTCTTATGGCTTCTTCAACCTCATCTTTAGCCCAGACCTTTCCCCAGAGTCCTAGGCTAGAATATCCAATTGTCTACTTAGGATCTCTGTTTAGAAGGCTTACATACAACCAAAATTTGACTCATTTCAAACATGATTCATTATCTTCACGTCTCCTTTCTCACTTCCCAAACCGCTCTTTTTCCAGTTGTTCCAGTCACAGGGAATGGTCATACGATCCTTCCACTTGTCGAACAGTTGAATGTCAGCTTTGACAATTTGCTTCCTCCATCCACCATCCAAACATCATAGAGCTTTTGGCTCTGCCTTCTAGACATCTCTGCCACCCATACACTTGGTCTTTATTCCCATTGCCACAATCCTATTCCATGCCACCCTTGTTTTTCTCCTGGAAGACTGTAATGACCTCATAGTTGGATTCTTAGCAACTCTTTTTACCATTCTTCTCTGGAGAGGAGACTATGTAAAAGTAAAATGATAATTTCTTTCCAAAACCCAATTCTGATCATATAATTTCGTGGTTAAATATTTGTTCCCATAGGTCTTGGAATGGGTCTCCTCTGGTAATTGGCCATGTGGAACACTCAGGAGCCCTGTCTCTGCTAAATGGTCTACCTTCATCAAAAAGTCTTCTTTGTTCCCTTGCCTTTGTTCAGTTTCCTGAACATCCCATGTCATTTTGTTGGAACAAAGATATCTCATTTATTTATTACCTAACTACTTGTCATCCATCACATCTTGCTTAAAGACGTTCCTGGTACGACTTCTTCTGAATTTCTTTTGTTTACTCTTTATGCATTTTCCCACTTGGTAGAATTGTGACCAGCATTGTAATAATTTAATTAATATAATCTCCATGAAGGGAGGACCACATTCTTGCCAGCATTTGTTGTGATACCTCCTACAGTACTCTCCCTCCCACCCATGCTCCAAATCTCCCTCCTGCTTCCTTTCTTATTCTTTTAATTTTTACAATGGCATACTTCCAGTTCATTTCATAATCATAAGCTTAATTCTCCAATAAGTAAAGAATTCACCAAAAGAGTAAGCAAAAAAATACTGTTCCTCAACAGTAGAGACAAGGGCTGTAAACAGTAATCAATTCTCAACATGTCAATTTTGCTTATATATATTACCAGGACTTCAAGCCTGATATGATATGTAGCAGTAGTTCAATAAATTTGTGAAATAAATGTACAGGTAAATGTGTATATAATGAATGCTAAGAGAAAGTATGGCATGAGTATAGGGAAAGGCCCTGGAGTATTCTACATTTAAAAGTAAGCCATCTATATAGCTACATGTTTCTTTAAGTTAATAGATGCCAAAATTATAGTTTCCTTTTTAGGACAAAAAAATTGTAGATTAGTAAACTCTAGTGGAATGAGTGTTTGTCTATCTGTCAGAAGATCTGGGTCCCATTGCCACTTATTAGCTGTAATCTCGATTGAATCACAAAATAGTGAGGCTTTTGTGTGTAGGTATATTAAATTTTAAGTATAAATAAAATAGTTATCGTCTTAGTATCTGAAATAAAATTACAGCTATAATAGTATTTTAAAATATGAAGGGGCCATATTAGCAAAATTATCTTGGAACAAGTATAACTCAACTCACAGTGTCTCTTTGTATTCCCTGTTGTAAAGAAAAGTAGAAGCTGTTAGTCTTGCTCTTGGGCCAGTGGTTTTCAAAAGTGTCTTGTGGTCCACTTCTTGATTTGGGTGTGAAGGAAACAGTGTCAGATTTCTGGAATTCCCCTGAATATTTTCTGGTTTTTTTTTTTAAGATTTATTTATTTATTTGAAAGTCAGAGTTACACAGAGAGAGGAGAGGCAGAGAGAGAGAGAGAGAGAGAGAGAGAGAGAGAGAGAGATCTTCCATCCAGTGATTCACTCCCTAGTTGGCCACAATGGCCAGAGCTGTGCCAATCTGAAGCCAGGAGCCAGGAGCTTCTTCCAGGTCCCCCATGCTGGTGCAGGGGCCCAAGGACTTGGACCATCCTCCACTCCTATCCCAGGCCATAGCAGAGAGCTGGATTGGAAGTGGAGCAACCGGCGCCCACATGATGCCAGCACTTCAGGGCAGGTCGTTAACCTGCTGCCCCACAACGTCAGCCCCCTGAATATTTTCTGAATTAGAATCCCAGACAATGGATCTACGTGAAATTACCTATTGTCTGCTTATCTATCTATCTATCTATCTATTATTTTTCTCATTTATTATCTATTATCTATCTATTTGTCACCTATCCAATCTATCTTTCCATTCACCCACTCTATTGATTCTATGGCTTCTATCCATCCTCTTTTTCTCTGTTATCTACCAATCTGTCCTCTATCAGCTATCACCTATCCTCCCATCTACCTGATCTACCCATCCATTCATCCTACTGATTCTACGTCTGTCATCTATTATCTATTTCTCTATCTCATAGCTATTTCTAATCATCTTTTATGTAAAGACTCCCAAAGTAATACTTAATCATAATAAAAACTGAGGATCATTGCCTTCCTTGATGCTGTTCTCCTTCCACGCATCCATAGGCTTCACATATTTCAAGACTCATCTTACATCATTAACTTCATCTTAAAGTTTTTCTCGTTTACTCCAGGAGTTCTCATTGAACTTCCTTTTGATGATATTTTAAGGCATTTAAAATTCACCAAATTTAGCACTTAAGTATACATACTATATGTTTTGAGAACTAATTGTTCCTGTGTTAACCGTACATCTTCAAATAGATTTTAAGTTCCCTGAAGTGCAGAAATCTGGCTTATTCTTTTTCCATATGCCCCCAGTATCTGGAAAATGTAGAGCTCAGAGTAGATGCACAAAACATGAGAAGTAATGGCCTGAAAAGGTCAAAGTTTGCAGGCGATATCCAAACTATGATCCTCTTGTCCATTCTCCTCTCTGATGTTGTTCTTGTTTACTATGCATCTATTTCATTGGATAGCCACACTACATTTAAAACTCTCTTATTAGCACTTTTAATTCCAACAAAACATCAAACATGGTCCAGTGTTGTGTGCAGCTGGTTAAGCTACCACTTGTGACATTGGAATCTCATGTCAGGGCTTGAGTCTTAGCTTCTCTGCTTCCAAACCAGCTCCCTGCTAATGAGCCTGGGAAGACAGCAGAGGATGGCCCAAGTCCTTGGCCCCTGCTACCAGGGAGACCAGGATGGAGTTTTTGGCTCCTGGTTTCAGCCTGACCCAGACCTGGATGTTGTGGTCATTTGGACAGTGAACCAGTGGACGGAAGATCTCTCTCTCTCGCTCTCTCTCTCTCTTTCATTCTATCTTTTAAATAAATACATAAATCTTTAAAAGAAACACTAAACAACACATAAATTTAGTTGCCAAAGGAATATCTGCAAATGTAGATTTAGGGGATGTAATTAGCAGAAGGTACCGCATGTTGCGTATTAGTTTTGGAGGCTGATTTGCAAGTCATCTTCTGGCTGTAATTTTGTAAGCTTACTTTCAGGAGCACTGTGATCGTTTCTGACAGGCTGGTCAGTATACCACAGTCACATCATGGTGTCTTTCTTTGTCAGTCATGTTTATGTGTTCTTAGCTTTGACATTTTAAAAGTATATTGAAGGAAATGTAAAATGGGATTTGTACTAGCTCGAGAGATGGATAGAAAAATACTTTCAAAAATGCATTCATTGTAAGATTGTAAGACAAAACATCTTCCCCTTTCTTGTTACAAAGATACTGAAACTTTCCAAGATACTCTGTTTGGGGCTGCTCTAGTAAAACAGATGTATACCTAGGGACATCTGAAAAATACGTATTTGCATGCATGTGCCTGTTGAAGGTGTTTTAGGTGAGCAGGGACTGGAACAAGGATGTTTGGGAATTAGCAGAATCCAATTGTCATAGCTGTTTGTTATTTTGCTGTTGAGAAATCTCCTACCTGTAATAAGCTGGTTATTAAAATTTTAATTAGAAATTTTCTGCGCACCTGAGGGCCATGTCACAGAGTTTGCAGCCCCAGTATGTAATTCCCACATAAATTACTTTGAATTGAAAATAATAATGATAGTGTTACTTTCAATTTCCGAGATCTTGATTGTGTTTTTCTTTTTCTGATTTCATTTTGATTTTAAATCCTCATAATAACCATGAAGCAACTAAGCAAGAATTACTATCTTTGGGAAACATAATTCATTCTCTCTTCCAGATTTTCCCCCTAGCATTGTGCACTGCTGTTACCATCTACTCTTCTCTATGACTGCCTAGAAATATCAAGAAAGCATGTAAAATTACACATTTTTACCAATACTGTGTTATATTTTAAAGTTTAATTATCATAAAATAAGATGTTTAACATATATCAAGCACACTGGAGGGCTTTCTTGACAGTCTGAGAGGCAAATAGACGCCATAATGTTGCCTGACATTCATTTATGGAACTCAAATCCCCCTGCCACCTCTCCTTGAGATCTGACTCAAGGTGAACTTCTGTTCCCGTCCACATAAAGAGATGCTAAAACTGCTTTTGCTCAAGAAGAGTAATCTCAATTACGTCAATGTGATAGCAGTAGGCTGTACAAGTATATGGACATTGAGAATTCCTGGGGAACCCTTGTTTGCAGATCCATTCATTGCTACCCTGGAAACCTTAGAGTGTGAGATCCTTTATGGAGCAGTCTTCCTGTTATTGTAGAATATTCTTAGTGTGCCATCTTGCGTTCTCTCCCAAATGCACTCAGAACATCTGTTTATGGGTACATCTTCCTTGTCATTGAAAACCATATGTTCTGCTTCCTGGATCCAGGAAATAAGCCATCTCTGGAAACCTGTTGTACTCCTGTCACTGCCAACCATGATTCTGGCTGCTTGTGCTGTTTCTTGAGGGAGAGGTAGAAACCACAGGGAGGGCTGGCATCAGTGGCTGCTCAGTCATGTTTCCTTCGATTCCAAATCCTTGTTTCCTTACCCTTTTACCAGGCTGCACAGACACTCACTTCTGGTCTTCTTTTATCCCCTAAAGTCCTTTTTTTTTTCACTTGGTCCTCCATCCATCTCATCCCATTATGTTCTTGTATTATAACTCTGACTTTCATGTTATTCTTGAGGAAGAAATAAGACCCAGACAGAGTAACATGTTATATTATGGAGTGAGAATATTACCTAGGTTTGTCTAGTGCAAAAATTGTATGCTTTTAAATAATATACACAAAGATTAATTTTTTTTAAGATTATCTCTTAAGTGAGGAGGAGAGAGTGAGTGTTAGAGGGTGGGAGAATCTGGTGAAGGGAAGGTGCTATTACTATTTTGTTTTTTTAGATTAGATGGAATTCAGATATGGTGTTGCTCTAGAGAGGAGCACGAGAAGAGAGATCTGGTGTCAACTAGAATACTGAGTAAGACAGTCTATAAAGACCTAAATAATCCTTACCTTGGGCATTTAGAGAAAAACTAGCAGAAAATTTGTCCTAAGTTTCTCAACTGATGGGTAGTCTGTTTGCATATGATAGGTAAGATAGAGCAAGCTGAATTAGAAAATAAGTGGCAGAGTAGAAGTCTACTAATTTGAAGTACAGGTATGTTGTCTAACTACTATCTGAGATTACTAGGTGAGGGTAGGTATTGCCTAGTGGCTAGGACAGTTAAATCTCATAATGGAGTCGCTGGGTCTGATTCTTGGTTCTGGGTATTGACTCCAGCTTCCTGCTAGTACAGACCCTGGAAGGCAGTGGGGCTGGCTGAAGTAGTTGGTCTTTTGTCATCCATGTGGGAAACTGATTGAGTTTCAGTCACCCAGATTCAGGCTTCAGCTCCCTGATTGTTATAGGCATTTGAAGAATGAACCAGCACTTGGGAACTCGCCTTATCTGTCTCTCTGTCTCTACTTTCTCAAATAAATACATTTAATAATATATTATCAGAAGATCCCTAAGAAATGTAGTGTTTAGGGGCAGGTATTTGCCTTGCAGTCAAGATGCCAGTTAAGATGGCTGTGTCCCATATTGGAGTGCCTATGTTCAATTCCTGGCTGCACCTCCCATTTCCAGATTCCTATCAATACAGGCCCTGGAAGGTAGCAAAGATAGCTTAAGTAGTTAGATCCCAGACAACCATATGGGAGACTTGTACTGAGTCCCTTGTTTCTGGCTCTGGCCCTAGTGCAGCCCCAGTTGCTGTGGGCATTTGGGGAGTAAACTAGCAGATGGGAGATTCTCTCTCTCTCTCTCTCTCTCTCTCTCTCCCTCCCCCTCTCCCTCTCCCTCTCCCTCTCCCTCCCCTCCCTCTCCTCTACCCCCATTCTTTCTCTCTCCTGAAAATTTTAAAAGAAAGAAGCATAGTTTTTAATTTTGAGGAAAATAAAGAAAATGGTTTTCAAGAAAAGGGCATCGGATGAATCCTGTACTGTGTTGAGCTCAGACTCAGTTTTGTGTGGCTGAAGAAGTTAGGTGACACATTTTTAGCAATTTCTATTGCCCAAGCTTTTAATATTTGACTGAAATAAGTGGAAACAGGGGTGGGACAAGGACTGTATTGGTGTCCTAAGACTGCCAACAATTTATTACAAGCCTGATGGCTTAAGAACCAGAAATGTACTTTTTTATTTAGTAAATATAAATTTTCAAAGTACAGTTTATGGATTACAATGGCTTCCCCCCCATAATTTCCCTCCCACTTGCACCCCTCTCATCTCCCACTCCCTCTCCCATTCCATTCACACCAAGCTTCATTTTCAATTATCTTTATATACAGAAGATCGATTTAGTATATATTAAGTAAAGATTTCATCAGTTTGCACCCACACAGAACATAAAGTGTAAAATACTGTTTGAGTACTAGTTATAGCATTACTTCACATTGAACAACACATTAAGGACATTTCTGGATTTCTCTGTCCAGAAATGTACTCTTTCATGGCATACATCAAGGTATGATAGGCCCACACTCCCTCTGAAGACCCAAGAGGAAAATCTTTGTCTCTTCCAGTTTCTGATGTCTCCTAGTATTTTTGTCTGTAGCCATGCACATCACTTCAATCAGTGGCTTCACATTCACATAGCCTTCTTCCCTTCTATGTTTAAAATCTGTTCACCTTTGTCATAGAAAATAGCATTAGTCATTGAATATGGGGCCTACTCTAAACCCAGGATGATCTCACTCTATGCTGCTTGACTCTAAATCTGTTAAGACCTACCAAAGACCTGTTCCTGAATAGAGTCACACCCATGTGTACAGGAACTTAGGACTTAACATTTCATTTTGGGGGGCACAATTCATTATTCCATTTCAGAGGCAAAGGCATCTGGAAAGAAGAAACAAGAGTGTGCAAAGATGGGCGGCATATTTTTCTCATCCCTTTTCTGGAGTTGACACAGTCAGTTTTCAATCCTTATAAGGGAATAGGAAGCCAGGAGCTTGAGAACTGTTTGTGAATCTCAGCACGAGCAGAGAAACTTTGGGGCTGAAATGAAGAAGGTGACCGAGTTCCTCATCCTTTGAGACAAACAGAGCTCAGCATGACTATCAGCTGAGAAATCCAATACCCAGAGTTGTAGTGGATGACACACAAACCTATTCTCCCAGCGGGTATACAAGCCATGGAGCAATACACCCAAGACGTCTTCTCTGATGCACGCAGCAGCCAACAGGTGGGACTGGCATAGAAGTCCACTAGTGACTTCTTCCTTGATGTCATGGGAGCCAATCTTGGGGTGTCTGAAATAACTGAGGCGGCCTTGAGTGGTTCCCGTTAGTCTGCCATAAAGCAGGTGGGAATGAGGAGCTCCTGACACTTACATATGAATCTTAACAAAGCCACATTTGTCTGTGAGACGCTCATGGACCTTTTAGCCAGACCCGAATGTCCCAAGGGTTGATTCTGAGGCAGGAGTGCTGTTTTGGGCGTTTGCCATTCTATGAGTCTGCTGTGTGTCCTGCTTCCACCGCAGGATCTGGTGAACTCAAGGGGCTTCCGTAGCCTAGACAGCTCATAGCAAGAGTCTTGGGTGATTGCTGACGTCATACATAAGAGTGCCAATTGTTAGATCAACAACAGGAGTCACAGGGCACATGCTCCCCACGTAGGATCTCTGTCCCTAATGTGTTTTACTATGAAACGTAAAAACACTACTAGTCGAACAACACCCTATACCTTGTGCGGCTGTGTGAGTGCAGCCTGTTGAAACCCTTGCTTAGTATATACTAAGTTGATCTTCAGTATATGAAGGTAATTGAAAATGAAACTCGATGAAGGGCGGGATGGGAGAGGGAGAGGGAGAGGGAAGGGCCACGGGAGGGAGGGAGGTTGGGGGGGGGGAGCCACAACAATACAAAAGTTGCACTTTGTAAATTCACATTTATGAAATAAAAAATAAAATAAAAAAAAAACAAAGCCACATTTGTTTTCCTACACTGCAGAAGCTTGGGGGGGGGGGTGTGCTTATAAAGGATCGAGAAAGATTAAAAGTCTACCTGCATTCTGTGAGGAGAAGCATGCACCAGTTTGCTGCTGGTTGTGAACTGCAGCATCATGTGACCTCATTTGGAGATTCCAGAGGAAACAACCTATAACCTGCAGCAGAGGTTCATTCACTGGTCCACTCCCTGAGTGCCTGCAACATTCAGAGCTGGGCCTGCTTGAAACCAGGAAAACTAAATCTGGACCTCCTACATGGGTGACAGAGATGGGAGTTCTTGCACTATCATCTACTGCCTCCCAGGACGCACATTAGCAGGATATTGGAATCAGAATTGAAGCTGAGACCGGAAGCCAGGATGATATGGGAGCAGGTGTCTCAAGTTGTGTCTTAACTGCTGTGCTAAGTGCTCACCCCCAATGTGATGCTTCGATGCATTGTGTAATAATCAAATTAGGGTAATTAGCATACCCATCACCTCCAATGTTTATCATTTCTTGTGATGAGAACATTAAATGTCCTCTCTTCAAGCTCTATAGAAATATATATGATACTAATTTAACTATAATAACCCCACTGTGCAGTAACTATAACTTTAGGGCCAGCATTGTGGTGTAGTGGATAAAGCCGCCACCTGCGGTGCTGGCATCCCATATGGGCACTGATTCGAGTCCCATCTGCTCCACTTCTGACCCAGCTCTCTGCTATGGGTTGAGAAAGCAGTAAAAGGTGGCCCAAGTCCTTGGGCTCCTGTACCCACTTAGGAGACCTGGAAGAAGCACCTGGCTTCTGGCTTCAGATCGGCACAACTCTGGCCGTTGAAGCCAACTGGGGAGTGAACCAGAGGATGGAAGACCTCTCTCTCTCTCTCTCTCTCTCTCTCCCTCTCCTTCTCTCTGTGTGTAACTCTGAATTTCAAATAAATAAATAAATAAATAAATCTTTAAGAGAGAGCGAGAGAGAGAGCAAGCGCGCGCATGAGAGAGTGAGCACTTTGAAGTGTGCAGAAAATGGAATTAGATATGTTTATTAAAAAAATAACTATAAATCCATTGACCAGCCTCCTCCCATCTCTTCTCCCCTTTCCTTTTCAGTCTCTGGTAACCACCCTTCTACTTTCTGCTTCTAAAAAATCAACTTTTTAAGATTCCACATACAGAAGAGATCAAGTAATATTTGTCTTTCTGTGTCTGGCTTATTTCACTTAACATAATGCTCCCCAGGCTCATCTTTGTCGCCACAGATGGCAATGTTTTACTGTTTTTCATGGTCAAATAGTTTTCTGTCATGTAGGTATACTGCCTTTATTTATCCACTCATCTGGTGATAGACACTTAGATTGAATTGTTTTTCAAATGGTGGAAGATGAAGCACTGTTAGATCCAAGAAAATACATACATTGTATTTGTATTATGCCCTATTCCTTTAGGATAAATGAGCCCATTCACTACAGATCACGCAGGGGCCAATAAAGCAGGCAACAGGCAAACCTGTAATTACATTCCCCATCCTAGCTCCTAGTGGAGGTATTTGAACACTCTCCAAAGAGCACAGGAGAGAGAGAGAGGAAGGATCACCAGAGCAGACAGGGGAAATTTGAATGGCCCCATGACTTCTCTGTCTATCTAAACATTGTAGCTACCTCTGCTGCCTTCTGGAGGCTCCTAGAAATTAGTGTTAGGAGTTCCCCATCTCCAAAAGCTTCTAACACACTGTTATCACATGATTATATACCAGATGTCTTCTCTACCTGAAAGTGAACCATTCAGGGTTGAGACCTTATTCCTCAGCTTCATATATCTTTGGAACCACATAGTAATTGAGTAACTACTTGTGTATTGCAAAGAAAAATTCATGAGTTGGTTGCCCTTTTTAGGTTCCACAATTTCTCTTTCATTCTTTTTTTTTATTTTTTTGATAGGCAGAGTTAGACAGTGAGAGAGAGAGAGATAGAGAGAGAGAGAGACAGAGAGAGTTATAGATAGAGAGAGAGAGAGACAGAGAGAAAGGTCTTTCTTCCATTGGTTCACTCCCCTAATGGCCGCCATGGCTGGCACTACGCAGATCCGAAGCCAGGATCTGGGTGCTTCCTCCCAGTCTCCCATGCGGTGCAGAGCCCAAGCACTTGGGCCATCCTCCACTGCCCTCCTGGGCCACAGCAGAGAGCTGGGCTGGCAGAGGAGCAACTGGGACTAGTACCTGACGCCCCAACCAGGACTAGAACCCAGGGTGCCGGTGCCGCAGGCGGAGGATTAGCCTAGTGAGCCACAGCACCAGCCTCTCTTTCATTCTTGATTAGAAATTATTTCAAATATCCAGGGTACATCATGGTTGGATAGAAGGAATAAAAATAGCCAATTCTAGATATTCTAAGAAAAGGATAACTCAAAAGAGCTGAGTATTTCAGTCCCTTCTCATGGATAAGAAATAAGGTAATGTATCATGTTCTATCTCTCAATACACTACTGAGCAAAGAAGACTTCAGTGTAGTAAGTGGAGAGATGATAAAACAGCAATAACTCACCCAATTGATCATATTCTGGATAAGGCATCTGATATATCTATGTTGTAAAGGATATTTTACAAAGCCACTAATCCCATTTGCCTTAGGAAGGAGGAATGGAAGATGCTGTCACAATGAATGGAATCATATTGATCTATTTTAACACAGGGGATAGATCACAGGCAGAAATGATGAAAGATTCTTTTGCTAGAAGGCTTCAAGATGAATATAGTCAACTTTTTGTCATAAGACAAAATTACAACAAACTTAGTTTTGAAGATCTTAATTGATTTTAATTATGATCCTAGAATTGGGCAACAGTCCAGAGTGAAAATGGCTTGGAAAGCTCTGCCACACCACATGGGTGGTTACATGAGGACATGAAAAAACTTTGTGGAAAAGAGGATTAAAAGAGATTTTGTTTGGCATTTTTATTTTTGCAATCCAAGGATAGTTTACTTCATAATATGCATTGTCCACAAACTTTTTGAGGCCACCATGTGTTTATAGCCACAGAAAAAGAAGTGACATACAGAAAATGGAAGCCAAGTGATGATAATCCTATTGATTACACTCTTATTTGGACATGGTTTGAACTAAATGACTGTGATTGACTGAAATTTGGATACTTGTTACAAGAGGAGGTTTCAGTGTGCTTACACATCAAGTTAGGCTATAGTTCACTATGTACAAAGAAGCATCTAGAGCAAACTTAGATATATATAGAGAGAGACAGCTCTAGAACAAACTTAATACTTTTGGGAAAGAGCAATAAGAAGCTATTAGGTGAACCTTAGACTGAAATTCTTGTTCCTTCTAGCAGAGTCACAAGGCTCCTAAGGAATTTGTTCCCTGGGCTACCTTATTGGGCACCAACACTTGACTGTACATTTTTGGGAGAGAATGGGAACAAGTTGCTTGAAAAACTCTGTGTCCAGAATAACATTGTCTTGGCATCCTGTCTTTTCCATTTTTAATTTTTGTTTCACTACTATCAGTATTTCTCCTATGAAAATAAGTTTTGGTGCATAAAAACATTGAGCTGTTAGTTTTAAACTTTTTGTATTTTCTCCTATGCTTTGCTTTTCCTGAAAAGATGTTATTGACACAGAAACATTTGCTGTCACACTTGTCACTTGCTGTCACCCTTCTGCACATATCTGCCTCATTAACTCTACATTTGTTTTGAAGTCTCAATTTGAGATTATCTTTTTACTTTTTGCCTAACACCAGTTCATTTTTCTCTATTTGCTATTATTATTTGTTAACCTAGTCAATTTTTAGATGCATTTTGTAGAACCGATGTTATACTAGATTAAAAACACATAACACCATATTTGAAAAATCACAGAGAAATAACTCTTTAGGTAATAGGGAGAAATAAAGACGCTCTTGACTTAATGTACTCAAAGTAGAAAAATAATGACTGTGTTATACAATGTAGGCATTTTTATTAAGCAAATGGTGAAAGCAAAATTAGACATAATGTTCTTAATAGTCTTTCCAACAATACTGAAAAAAAAGAGACTTGGGCATTTCCCAAGTTGTTGACGTATCTTGCCTTTAGGATTTCTTCATTAGTTATTTATAATGTCTATTTATATACATCTTTTATTTTTTTCTTGGTAATTCAACCACCAAAACCACTGAAGATTCTGTTCTTCAGAACACCAGCTGGGTTTCTTTTCTACTAAATAGGCATAGTGTACTGGGAGATAAGGCATCTAACATGGAAATGTGCTCTCTTTCTTTGTGGGAAATATCTAATTTGAAAATAACTTTTTTTCAAGTAGCAATTTGTCATAGCAGGGGCTAAGGATTAGCATCACATACTGGGAATTGGGTGTAGGGAACAGTGTGGGGTATTATTTTTTTAAAGAGACTGGAATATAGAAAATCTTCCCAAAGATTGGCCATGTTCTTTCTCATTTCATTTTCAAAGGAAGAAGGCCATTTTGTTTCACGGACAAAGGACCATAGAGGTGTCACTCTCAAGTCCTGGGTATGTCCCACATTGCCTCTATAGGACTTTTCAGAATCCCTTTTGCATTTTTTAAAAGACTTATTTATTTATTTGTTTATTTATTCATTTATTTGAAAGGCAGAGTTACAGAGAGAGAGAAGGAGAGAGAAAGAGAGATCTTCCATCTGCTGATTTATTCCTCAAATGGCTGCAATGGTCAGATCTGCATCTGACCGAAGTCAGGAGCTAGGAGCTTCATTTGGGTCTCCCACGGGGGCACAGGGGCCTAAGCACTTGGGCCATCCTATGCTGATTTCCCAGGTGTGTTAACAGGGAGTTGGATGCAAAGTACAACAGCCAGGACTTGAAAAGGGCACCCACATGAGATTGCCAGCATCAGAGGCTTACCCACCTAGGCATAATGCCCACCCCCCAGAATTATTTTACTTTTAGCTTATTCCTATTAAGATATTAGTAAAAGACAATATGAGGAAAGCCCCCAATGTCTGGGGTTTTGGGGCAGTAAGAATGGACAATTGTATGTGACCAGTTTCCTTGGGCATAGGAAAAGCTTCTGGGTCCTGAGTCTAATTGCTCTTCCATAGGTCAATATATGGTAACCAGTCCTGTAGGGCTGGGTCCTGAGTCTAATTGCTCTTCCATAGGTCAATATATGGTAACCAGTCCTGTAGAAGCCTATTCGTTCTACAGCAAGGATGATGTGGTATCCAACACTGACAGTGTTCTGGGCATTGTTTTTCCTGTTTTGGAACGAAATTTCTGAACCCATGGCTGAAGCCAAGTGTTACTACAGATCATGAGTGGTGAGTGCCATGCAGAAGTGGAGAAAGTTGTGATGCAGCCTCAAAAGAGCCATGTTTGAAGCAATTTGTACTCTCATGGTGAACGATGCTTCTGACATTGAGTTCAAGTATTTACAGAACACGGAACTACCACTAGGGATATTGGGAACTTCTTGCTATTTATTTATTTATTTTTTCATTGAGTGGGAGCCAGTGTCTTTTTGTGTTGAGGCTAAAGAAACTACTGCTGAGGATGGGAGAAAATTAAACAGATCCAGGAAGCATTGGTCATGAGTGCCTAGAAAAATGAAAGGTGAGGGTACACTAAGAGAAATGCTCCTGATGGAGGCAGTTGTTGTCCTAAGATTCTTCCAATGGTTAGTCTGATAAAGGCAGGTGATGACTGTGGCTTGAGTTAGTGAGGAGGGGGCTACTGGTATGAAGGCAAAGTCATTTATCCTTATTATATATTAAGATTTTTGTGGAAATTTGGAGTCCTTATTCTAGTACTTCCTTCCATCTAGTTAATGGAAGAGCCAAACCTTGGGAAAAGGGGCTGAGTGGGAAAAAGAGCAAAGGAAGCATTCCTATAGGTGTTGGCTGGGCAAGCACATGGGAAGGGGACGCAGCCAGTGAATCAGCAGCTCGGATTTTCATTCTGTAGATGCAAGTTACTTAACCTCTTTAAGGCTAATATTCACTTTCTGCAAAATGGAGGTAGTCATAGTACCAGCTTCCCACTGTCTTATATTCATATGAAATATTCAAGGTTGTAGCAACACTGTATCTTATTAGTAATATATTTTTAAAATTAACTTTTAAATTTTTATCTATTTGAGAGAGAAAGAGGGAAAGGGAGGAGAGAGGAGACGAGAGCAGAGGAGAGGAGAGGAGAGGGGAGGGGAGGGGAGGGGAGGGGAGGTGAAGAGGGGAAAGGGGAAAGGGGAGAAGAGGGAAGGGGAGGGGAGGGGAAGGGGAGGGGAGGGGAAGGGGAGGGGAGGGGAAGAGGAGAAAAGGCGAAGAGGAGGGGAGGGGAAGGGGAGAAGAGGGAAGGGGAGGGGAGGGAAGGGGAGGGGAGGCGAAGAGGAGGGGAGGAGGAGAAGAACAAGAAAGAGAGAGACAGACAGACAGACAGAATGAATATGAAATTTCCATTTGCTGGTTTACTCTTTAAAAGAATACAACAAGCAGGGCTGGGCCAGGATCCTGGAACTCAGTCCAGTCTCCTGCATGCACATGGGTGGCAGGGACCCAACTACATGAGCGACCACCTGCTTCCTCCCAGGTTGTGTTTTAGCAGGAAGCTGGAATCAGAAGCCAAGCTGGGACTTGAATCCAGACACTGTGATATGGGGTACAGGTGTCTCAAGCAGTGTCTTAAACTCTACATCAAAATGCCTGCCTTCTTATTATTATTTGTGACACTAAATATCATAAAAAAATGAAGAAGATGGGTTTTCAGGCTATCTTTCTTTTATTCTCATTTTTGCCTCAGTTGAAAAGACTCTACCATCTTTGAGGGTTTCTAGTCCCTAGGATTGTTGATATAGAGTGGAATGAGAGCTAAAAGAAGGTATTTGACACTCAGTGGTGGGGTAGATGGAAGTAGGCTCATTGGATTAGATATGTCTGTTCTCATCTCTTTCTTTTGGTGTTAAAGCTGAACTTCTTGGGCATCCTAGTGGTGATCTTGAGAGAAATTAACACTGGTTGAAGTACTTGGTACATAGCAGGAACTATTCTAATAAGTACCCTGCAGAACTCATGTAGGCTATGGCAAAGCAAAACAGGCATTTGCCTGGGAACCACATGTGAAAACAGGTGCCCCAGACTCAATCAAGGTCAGTACTATTTTGAAGTGCTATTTTAGAAATAAAAATTAGTACAAAAATTCTTTGGAGAACAAAATACCAACATTTTAAGAAAGGCATGGATCACTAAAGGTGCTACGCTGAGCTTTTTTGAAACCTGAGGCAACAGAAAACAAGCAATCAGACTGATTTTATCATTAATTAAAATTGTGACAGTTTGTTCATTAGAATTTATTTTTTGAATTAATTCTGATTTAAACAAAGTATACTCAAATATTTGGTGTCCTTTTTTCTGAGTTTTTGGCATTGTCAATTTTATGCCCAAGGAGAGCACCCCATTATGCCTCTCCCTAGTCCTGCTACCTTTATATATAAAAATTATTTAATCCTTCTGGAACTTACCACGATTCTTATCATTATCCACATTTTTACATGGGAAAAAGTTGAGGCATGGGATGGTGTTATTACTTTCTTATGAATATTTTAATAAATTATCTTAAACTTGGTAGCCTAAAACATATTCAGGAGACAGCGTCATGGTGTAGAGTCAAGTCTGCTGTCTGCAGTGCTGGCATCTCATAAGAGCACTAGTTTCAGTCCTGGCTGCTCCACTTCTGATCCAGCTGATATCAGAAATGACCCCCTAAAATCTACATGAAAATGTGGCCCCTTAAAGTTCCCCAGAAGTGCCATCTGGGATGCCACATATGCTACCGGAATTTGGGGTGCCATACAATATCACCATATGCTTATTAATAAATCCCCAATATTAATAAGCCCAAGAGGGTTCTTGCCTAATATTTAGAGAAGTATTCTAGATACTGGCATAAATAAACAAGGCAGCATGGTACCTTTTAGGCTTTTACTTAGTGCAAAATGTACGTAGGAAAGCGAGGGCTTTAGTTCAGTTTAAGGAGAAGGGAAAATCTGGAAATTAGAGTAGCGTCCATACCAAGCAGAGAGCAGGCCAAAAGCCACGTTCAGCAAGCACCTTGAGCTGCTGTCCACCGCTTATCACCAGCAGCAAAGCAGAGACAGAGAGCTCTTTGGGGGTGCTCCTTGCCTTTTATATATTTCTCACAAGAAGTGGCTTGTGGACAGGGGGCACTCATGTATGGCCGGGTAGGGCATGATGTCACACGGGCATGGTGAGGGTATCAGGTAGGGTGTGAGGTCACACAGGGGCGTGGCAAAGGCGTGGTCTTCCAGCTCACAAACCTAATCGGTTTTAGCCTGTCTACTTCACAGTTCCCTGCTAATGTGCCTGGGAAAGCAGTGGAGAATGGCCCAAGTGCTTGGGTCCCTGAAACCATGTGGGAGCTCCTGGCTTCTGTTTTCTACCTGGCCCAGCCCAGGCCTTTGTGGGCATTTGGGGAATGAACCAGAGGATGGAAGATCTTTCTGTCTGTCTCTGCCTTTCAAATAAAAATAAATAAGACCCGGTGAAGAGATCCTAGATGCGGGAAGCGAAGAAGAATTACACAACTTGATTGAAGTATGTGGAGATGCAAGCTGGAGTGTCACCTAGCCCCGCCTGTGCTACAGCCCCACTCCCACTCCCACTTCCTTGCAGTAGAAAACCACAGCTTCCAAGGTTTCACCACAAAATAAACAACGTGGCTGCCAGCCGTGTCCCTGCCATGGCCTTCAGCTCCTTGCAAGGTCATTTTAATTGCCATGGCTGAGCCACCTATTTCCATGATGCACCTGATGCCATGACCCTTGGGCCAGGAAATGGGTGGCACGCAAGCCTTGCCAAAACTGCCCTCTGAAGGGTCGCTTAAGCCCTGCCCCAAACCCACCCCTGCGCACAATTGCAGTGCCCAGGGATGGCCCTGAACCTCGTAGAGTGCAGCTCGCTCTTGAGCATGCCTGCGCTCCTCCTGAGTGTGCTGCTCTCTGTCTGCGTGTGAATAAACCTTGCTTCTCTGCTGAAAAAAAAAAAAAAAAAAAAAAAAAAAAAAAAAAAGCTTATTCCCTTACATGCTTATTCCCTTACAATTTTGGAGGTCAGAAATCCAAAGTGCACTTCACTGGGCTGGATTCAGGGTGCTGGTAGAGCCCTGTTCCCTCCTCAGTCACTAGGACAGAATCATTTTCCTTGCCTTTCCAACTTCTAGGGCTGCAAATTTGCATTCCTTGACTTGCAGTCTCTTCTTTCAGCTTCAAGCCAGGGACAGAGTCTTATCTGGGTTGTCACACTGCCTCCTCCTTCTGCTGCTACCACGTCTCCTCTGTCCTCCTTTTGAAAGGATAATTGAGATTACATTCAGGACCCACCAAATCCACCCAGTAAAATCTTCCTCTCTTCAGGGTTGGCTCCTTTAATTACAGCTGTAAAGTTTATTTTCCCCATAGTGTAACATTCACAGGTTCAGGTGCCTAGGACAGAAATCTCTTTGAGGACCACTAATCATCCTCCATCAGCTGATTAGTAAGTGGCAATATTCAGACTGAAGCAAACCAGCTTTTGCGCACTTTGTGGAGGCTACTAATTTGTACTTAGACCCAGGAGGTTGGCAAGGAGAAGCTGTATCAGGGGCTTCAGTTTCTATTTTGTTAAAAAATTAATTGATTAATTGGCAGAGTGACATAGAGAAAGAGAAAATGCTTCTATCTACTGTTCATTGTTCATTCCTCCAATGCCCACATGGTTGGGACTGGGCCAGGCCAAAGCCAGGAGCTGAGACCTCATCCAAGTCTCCCACCTGGGTGGCAGGGATCCAACTACTTGAGTCATCCCCTGGTGCCTCCCAGGATCTGCATTAACAGGAAGCTGGAACTGGGAGAGAACTGGGACTCAAACCCAAGCACTCAGATACTGGATGCAAGAGTCCTCAGTGACATTGTAACTGACGTGTCAATTGCCTGCCCTAAGGAGCATCAATTTTAGCCTCTATAAGGGACTATCAGGAACAAAATAGTGGGAGTCCTTCTCATTCTTGCCCTGCTCACAGAGGTTTCCTTGGAAGACAGAAGCAGAAGAAACCTCACATCCAGTGTTTGGAGCCAGACTCTTGCAGGTGAGGAAGTTCTAGTAACATAAAGAAAATAGATGCCAACATTTTTCTCTCATGATTGTTTCTTCCTATTGCTAGTAAGTATTTCTTTTAATGTATCCTAAACCTTATCAACTGAAGTCTCATTTTCTTTGGTTGTCTTATAAGGAAGATGGAAAACAGTCACTTTCGACTATGTAAATAATACCCTTCATGATTTAATAGATTTGTAGAACTTGGGCCATTTTTGTCTTGTTATATAAAAAGTAAAAGGTAGCTGATGCATGGGAAAGACATCGTGATTTATTTGCTGTCAGAACTCAACATATAGTGAGGTTTTTTTTTATTTTCTGTGAATAATTCAGTATCGAAAGGACGTATGAGGACTTCCAGTTAGTGTAGCCCTGGACACATTTCTATAAATGATGAGATGACAGATACTTCAGGTTTGCAGGCCACAAAGATCCTGTTGCAAGTACTTAACTCTGTCATCATAGCACACAAGCAGTTATACACAATGTGTAAAGCCAGTGGTATTGCTGTGTACTAATAAAACTTAATGGACACTGAAATTTGAATTTCATATTGTTTGCATGTACCACAAAATAATCTTTTGACATTTTCAGCCATTTATAATGGTTAAAATAGAAAATGTGTAAGCTGTTCTTAGCCTGTGAGGCATGCAAAACAGGTGGTAGACTGACCTCTGATTTGGTAATCTTCAAATTTTGTAGCTTTTTTTCTGAATGACATCTTGAGGACAAAATGAGATAGCTGGCATTACCTTATTCTATTTGCAAGAACAAGTATGTATAATGTCTTTCCCCTGAAGTTTTTTAATCTCTTATCATAAAGCTATCAATGGCCCTAATATAAATTTTAAAGTACCTTATCTTCCATCTTCTATCCTTCTGTCTCCAGATTCTGGTTAGACTTGCAACATCTACCCTGGTCCCAGAGTTCTCCCTCATCTTTCTCCCTGTATTGTCACAGAAATCTATTATTATGTGTCTGCTCTTCTACCTCCCTCATCAGAATGGAAGTTCCTTGCAGGGTAAAAGCAAGGACTTGCTTATCTCTGCCATTGCAGCCATCACAGTGGTAGCTGAGACTTCATTAAAGTTTCTTACATATAAATTCTTCTCGAAAATGACACGTTGAAACTGAACGCCACTTAAAATATGGAGGGTATATCCTCTGCTGTATTTCCATATTTCACACAGTTTGGACCCAATTAATGATAAAAAGCAACCATGGGAATGTCTGCATTTAAAGATACTACTTTTGGAGATGAGGTTTTCCTTTTCTCAGCACTGAAACATCCATCATGCTGGTTTTACATTCTGCTAATCTGAAAATAAGGCAAAACAAAAGAGCTCTGTCTGGGGACAAACCAGCCGAAGGAAAGTGCAATCAGATGGCAAAGCAGAAGTGAACTTGCTCAGGCTGATTCATACCCGGGTAAATTAATGGCGCCACTGCCTTCTGATTGCAAAAATCTCCTTCCAAAGAAAGTACTTCTGTTCATAAAATATTCTCATCCACACAAAAAGGAAAACAAATATCAGAATACTTAAATGACTTTCTTCTTATTTAGAAAATATTTTCCTGGGATACTGTGCCCTAGCCTTGGCAAATAATTTATTGAGAAGTGTGAAAGGATTTAGAATTTCACTAACTGCTCGCTTTTATTTTAAGACGAATTGTTGTCTATTATTCATTACGGGAAGTCAACAGAATGGAAAATCAGTTACTACGGTATCCAGAAGAAGTCACAAAAATTTGGTTTGGAGAAATGTGGCAACAGTACACAAATATTGTATTGATGTTAGGTGAAGGATATCAGTGAACAATTTAAAAATTCAGCTTGTATGCTAAGGGCAGTCACCCTGGCATCTGAGCAGTAGTGCATGAGGGCCCGGAAATTAAAAGGCTTAACCACTTGCCCCAAACCATCCAAACTACTTTATTGTTCAAGTTATGGGAAATACAAATACAAATAGCCAGGAGAGTGAAATTTAAATTAAACTTCAAAATCATTTTGTGTTTTAACTGTCTACATTGTTCTTAGCACTGCAAATAAGGCCACTTTCCTTGGAAATCTGGAAAAATAACAAAATAAAGAAAACTCTCTTGGTTCTATAGTCTTCATTTACATGCACTGTACATATTCACTTGGAAATAAAAGTTTGACCATGATCCAAAGGAATGAGATGTAGGTACCTGGGAAAAGTTTGTAGGGTGAGGACTATTGCTAATGGTCTGCTCCAAAATGATGATCGGATTTGCAGCAGGATTTCCAGCTGAGATTTCTATACCTTCCTTTGTTATGTGGTTGCATTTAAAAGTGTCTTGTAAAAGTGACATGCCAAAGATTCCTAAAAGGAATCCACTTCTCCATTTTTCCATTTTGTATGCTGGTTCAACATTTGCATGGATCGTGTTTTCCTTGGTGCAATGATCTTACTGCTTTCCAATCAGGAGTGGATGTGAATAGGGAGAACTTTTTTCTGATTCGTGTAGCTTTTGGTCATTGAGTCACAGACCTCCTGCAGAAATTTCCCTCGATGGAGGGAATCCACACTGCAGCCAGGCAAGAGTTTCACCGAATCATTAATTCCGTGCATTCTTTCTGAGGCTAAGCATCCATCTGTCTTCAAAAGGTTAGGAGTCATTCCCCAAAAAGAACTAATTTCGAAGAAAATGAAAATTAACATGGTAAGCTAAATGTAAAGCACTCTGTAGATGTTAAAAATCAGTTTCTCATGGGAAGAGATACCAAAGCCATCAATGTAAAGTCAAAGTCTCAAGTTCCCCTCCACTCCAATCTATGTAAAAGCAAATTTTTTTTTTTATTTTTTGCAAAAACATCTATCAGATTTGCTACATCGATAGTGTTTCTTAAAGCGGATTTAGAAAGATGTTTATACAAAATTCTATATGCAGGGTTTGAAGTGGGAGAAAAAGGTAGGAAAAAGAAAAAAAAAAGAGGGAGGGGGGAGTCCAGTTGGTAGATTTTTTTTTTTTTTTTTTTTGTGGGAGGTAAAATAGCAAGGTTTATTAAGAAGGAACATCTGTAAGGACGGATGGGCACCTCTCCAGACAGGACCTGAGAGAGAGTGCCCAGTCCCTCAGACTGGGGGAGAGGGGGGGCTGCATGGGTGAGTGGAGAGTACACCCGGCCAGGCCAGGCGGGCGGCTCAGCAAAGATGCAGAGAGCTGAGCAGGCAGTCCAGTTGAGGCTGGGGGTTTTAAGGAGATGGGTCTTGCTTCCCCACCTCTGCTCCTCTTGGAACAAAGGGCTTTTTGGATGTAAATAGAAAAACTTCTCTTGAAGGTCTGAAACAAAGGACTTTATGGATGCAAATGTTATCAGACCTGAGGAAGGGAGCAGGGTGTTTGAGATGCAGATACTGGGCTGCACCTGGGAGATTGTGGAAGATTTATCAGGCAGGAAGCAGGAGGGGTGAGGGCCAGTTGGTAGATTTTTAAGAACAGACACAGTTTCTACTGGCAAATCTGGTGCTAGAGGCCATCCTGACTGCAGGCCCTCCTGGGGAGCTCTGGCTCTCCTGGCTGTCTTGCCCTCAGCAGGCAGTAGGGCTAAGTCACTCAAATAAAGCTTCTCCTGGGGCGAAGGGGAGTTTCAGTGTCTGAGCTTAAACTTTGCATTTTGCCTTGAAAGAAGAATTCTCTGTGTTGATTTCTTTTGACTTGAAAGTGCTTTCTCTTTAGGCTGAAGCAAAAGGGAAGAAATCGTCTTGGTAGTCAAGAGAGACAGGCAGAATTTTCCTTGTGACTTAGTGGCTGAGTTTTTGTTACCTCCTGTGGTGATTTTAGATCTCTGTATAAATGTTTTTATATTTTCCCCATTATGAAATATTACCTATGTTTCTGTCCGCCAAACATGGGCAGCCTTCATAACTCATTTGATGAATGCAATTAAATTGTGCTGAGTGACTCCCAAGGCTTGGTTGGGTGACCATGTGGCTGCAGTGGTTTCTCTTATGATTCAATTTCTGGGAGTCTTCAGCTACCATATTTGATTTTTGGCTAATTTTGGACAGTGTGGAGAGACATTGTACATTACAGAATTAACTCAGCCAAGTCTTGATTTTTCAAATTATGTAAGTTCTAAAGAAAGGTTTCGACTTTGTTCAGCTCCTGGGTGGTGATATCTAAGCCCTTGGAATATGTTGATTTTTAAGAGTGTCTTAGGGGCCAGCACTGTAGCAGGTAAAGCTGCACCTGCAGTGCCGGAATCGCATATGGGTGCCGGTTCAAGTTTTGGATACGCCACTTTTGATCTAGCTCTCTGCTATGGCCTGGGAAAGCTGTAGAATTTGACCAAAGCCCTTGGGCCCCTGTGCTTGTGTGGGAGACCTGGAAGAAGCTCCAGGCTCCTGGCTTCAGATCAGCACAGCTTTGGCCGTTGCAGCCAATTGGGGAGTGAACCAGCAGATGGAGGACCTCTCTCTCTCTCTCTCACTGCCTCTCCTTCTCTGTGTAACTCTGCCTTTCAAATAAATAAATGAAATCTTTTTTTTTTTTTTTTTAAAAAGAATGCCCCAAGAAGGGCCAGCATTGTGGTGCATCAGGTTAAGTTGCTGCCTGCAACACCAGCATCTCATATGAGTGCCAGTTTGTCCTCTTTGTTCCACTTCCGATCCAGCTCCCTGCAAATGCATCTGGGAAAGCAGTGGAAAATGACCAAAATGCTTGGGTCCTTGCCACACACGTGGGAGATCCAGATGGAGTTCCAGACTCCAGGCTTCAATCTGGCCCAGTCCCACCTTGCCTCACCCTGGCTCTTGCAACCACTGGGGAAGTGAACCAGCAGATGGAAGATCTCTCTCTCTCTCTCTCTCTCTCTCTGTAACTCTGCCTTTCAAATAAATAAAATAAGTCTTTTTTTATAGAAAAGAGTTAAGAATATCAGTTAATGCTAATAATGTGATTTAAAGTAGGGAAGCTTAGGCTATAGTATCCACTTGAGCTCTGAAGGGGCTAGAGAGTTGACGTCAGTCATGTGGGTGGTCAGCCATGCCTATGAGACTGACCCCCAGTGAAACACTGGACAGTAAGGTTTAAGTGAACTTTTGTGCATATTATCATACACATTTCTGGGAGAATTAAATGCTGTGTGTGAGACTTCACCAACAAAGGATAGCTGGAAGCTTTTACTTTGTACCTCTTGGATTCTTTCCTATACTCATTTTTCCATTGCTGATTTTTTAAAAATAGTATAATTTGTTGTTTTTTATTTTAAATAGTTATTTGTTTTATTATTTGAAAGTGTTACAAGGAGAGAGGAAGAGACAGAGGAAGAGATCTTCCATCCACTGGGTTTAGGGATCCTTCAACAGAAGAGATAGAGACAGAGATATATGGAGGGATAGAAATGCACCCCTCTCTCTTGGGACCCCCAGCTATATTCCTGTCCTAGGTTTTTAATTCTTCTCAGTACAGGTTTTAAATTCTTTAAGTAAAGAAGCCTTCAAGATAAGCTCAGCTTCAGCCACTGTGTGAACCACCTCACCAAATTGAGTCAATCTCCAGATTTATAAGCAAAATAAATAATTGGTTTTATTTTGGGCCAGTAGTTGTGGAATAATTTATTACTCAGCAATAGACAGTCAGAACAAGTTTTGGTACCAGGAATGTGGAGTTATAATAGCTTTTGCGAAATGTTTATTTACAGAATCTTGAGAGTTTTAGTAGTAGCTTAAAGGATATTGGGAAATATTTTACTGGAAGCTCAAATAATGGTGTATATATGGTGATATATAGTGGTGACTTGTATAAAAATATATCTGCCCAATTAACTCAATGAAGTGATAGATTAGGCTAAGTAGGTTTCCAGGTAAAATATTGAAAATATTAACTTGTTTCTTTTGGCTATGCATGATAATATGAAAATATAAAAGTTGTTATTAATGGAGATGTTTAATCTTAATTAAAATTTAGAGGCCAATTAAAAGAGACAAGACTTACAGATTTGAGAATATAAGTGTTTTTTATGCTGTTAAGATGGCAAAGGACTCTAAAATTCAGATGTAGCCTTAGATCAATGATTATTTCCAAGGTGAAACTTTAAATTCTATGGCAGCACATCAGAGAAACTTTCAGATTAGATAAAAGGCTTGTAAATATCTCACAGCTGTGCCTGTTTACATCTCCTCTACCCAGAAACAAGACTTCTCAAAATCTTAAAGGCATTGTCCCACAGTAGGCTCACAAGTAAATCAAGGTGAATCAGGGTTAATCTTGAGGAAATTTGTATTTATGGCTTTTGTTTAATGATGTGAAAGCTTATAAGATGATGGGTGGGGGTGGGGCGGCATTGTGGTGTAGTAGGCTAAGCCTCTGCCTGCTGCGCCAGCATCCCATATTGGTGTTGGTTCATGTCCTGGCTGCTCCTCTTCTGATCCAGTTCTCTGTTTATGGCCTAGAAAAGCAGTGGAAAGTGACCCAAGTGCTTGGACTCCTGCAACCACACAGGAAGCACAGAAGAAACTCCTGGCTCTTGGCTTCAGATCAGCCCAGCTCCAGCCGTTGCAGCCATTTGGGAAGTGAACCAGCAGATGGAAGGAAGACCTTTCTCTCTGTCTCTCCCCCTCTCTGTCTGTAACTCACCTCTCAAATAAACAAATAAGTAAATAATCATAGGGAACTTATGAGTTTCAAAAAATTTAATGATAGAAACATCATTAATTTAGATTAAAAGAGAAATAATGCAAGTGGGACTCACAAATTATTATGAATATTTCTTATGGACAAGGATAATTGAGCAAGTAGGAAGAACCAAAAGCAAAGAGTCAGAAAACAAAACAAAACAAAACAAAGAAAAAAAAGGAGTAAAGGAGTAACAGGGAATCAATCCAAGGCAACAGAATTGATTTCTTTTTATTTTATTTTATTTTTTATTTCATAAATGTGAATTTACAAAGTGCAACTTTTGTATTGTTGTGGCTTCCCTCCCAACCTCCCTCCCTCCTGTGGCCCTCCCCTCTCCCATCCCACCCTTTATCGAGTTTCATTTTCAATTACCTTCATATACTGAAGATCAACTTAGTATATACTAAGCAAGGATTTCAACAGGCTGCATTCACACAACCGCACAAGGTATAGGGTATTGTTCGACTAGTAGTGTTTTTAAGTTTCATAGTAAAACACATTAAGGACAGAGATCCTACGTGGGGAGCATGTACCCAGTGACTCCCGTTGTTGATTCAACAATTGGCACTCTTATGTATGACGTCAGCAATCACCCGAGACTCTTGCTATGAGCTGTCTAGGCTATGGAAGTCCCTTGAGTTCACCGACTCTGAACTTGTTTAGTCAAGGCCGTGTCACAGTGGAGTTTCCTTCCTCCCTTCAGAGAAAGGCGCCTCTCTCCTTGATGGCCTGTTCCTTCTGCTGGGGTCTTGTTCACCAGGGTCTTTCATTTAGATTGTTTTTTGCCATCATGTCATGGCTTTCCATGCCTGTGAGACTCTCATGGACCTTTTAGCCAGATCTGAATGTCCCAAGGGTTGATTCTGAGGCAGGAGTGCTGTTTTGGGCGTTTGCCATTCTATGAGTCTGCTGTGTGTCCTGCTTCCCCCGCAGGATCATTCTCTCCCTTTTAATTCTATCCTTCATTATTTGTTTACACTGGTCTTATTTGTGAAATCTCTTCGACACATACCCTATCTTTTTGATCGGTTGTGTATTTATACTTATCGCTTCACCAAGTGCACTGGCATTGGTACCTGCCTCCTTGGTAAGACTGAGATGAAATTCCCTGGCACATTTCTAGTTCCACCATTGGAGGTAAGTCCGAGTGAGCATGTGCCAACCTATATATCTCCTCCCTCTCTTATTCCCACTCCTATGTTTAACATAGATCACTTTTCTGTTAATTTTAAATGCCTAAGAATGATTGTGCATTGATTACAAGTTCAACCAGTGGTCTTATGTAGATCAGCCCTTGTCTAGAATTGATTTCTAACCAAGGAATTGGTAATGGATGTTCCTCTGGATTTCAGAATTGCTATGGACCAATGTTTGCTGTGTACATTCCATGGTCCCTCTTTTGGATGTTTCTGTTGAATATCCTATGTTTGTATTGCCATTGTATGTTGAACATGGGAGTTGAGAATTTGTGCCTTTAGTTTACAGATCTTTATATTGAAAGATACAGTTTCAACATGTGTTCCTGAGGACATATACCTGAAAAAGCCACACTTGGACTTCATTAAGCTTATGGGAACCTGAACCTGGAGCCTGAGGCTGGTACTTTAAAATTTGAGTATTTTGAGAGTGGCTTTGAGGTCTTAGAGGTGAATGTGTTTTGCTAAAGATCAAATTCTTTCTTTTAGTTGTGTATTATAAAATGTAGATTAAAAAACATCAAATGGAGATGTTTGATTTTGAGTTAAAAATTAGAGAATAAATAAAAGGGAAAGGGCTTCTGGGTTTTGAAACAAAACTGTTTCTTATCTTCTCCAGATGACAAAGGATTCTAACATTAAGACGCTATCTCAGGGGGCCAGCACTGTGACGCAGCTGATGTGCTGACATCCAATATGGGTGCCAGTGGCTGCTCCACTTCTGATCCAGCTCTCTGCTATGGCCTGGAAAAGTAGTGGAAGATGGCCCAAGTCCTTGGGCTACTGTGCCCATGTGGGAGACCTGGAAGAAGCTCTGAGCTCCTGACTTTGGATTGGCCCAACTCTGGTTGTTGCGGCCATTTGAAGAGTGAACCAGCAGATGGAAGACCTCTCTCTCTCTCTCTCTCTCTCTCTCACTCTCTGCCTCAGCCTCACTATAACTCTGCATCCCAAATAAATAAAAAAATAAATATTTTTTTTTAAAAAAAGACAATCGCAGGCCGAAGATTGTTTCTAGGGTTAATGATTGGTATTCATAAGGTCAAATGGGAAGAGTAGGGGAGCTATTGTCAGAAGGGGGAGCTCTTTATTGAATGGAGTAAACCTCTCTTTCTTGATTATAGCCAGGGACAATACTGAGATGCAGTGAGAGGCAGTTTTTATGGTTTCTCAGGCACATTCCCAACAAAGTGTGCAACCAGTCTCACTTAGTGACAACTCATTTAGTCACCCATCTCCTTTCAGCATTCCCTTTAATGTAGCTGGTGAATAAAAATTATATATATTCATATTCCACTACATGATGGCTTTGAAATTTGTGTATGTTGTGGAATGACTTAATTGAGCTAATTACCATAAGTGTTGTCTCAAATACTTATCACTTTTTGTGATAAGACACTTCAAATCCACTCTTGGTGATTTTCAAAATGTAACACTTAGTCAGTGATTATAGTCACCATGATGTGCAATAGATCTCTTGACTCATTCTTCCTATCTAACTGAAATTTTGAATCCATTCACCAACATCTCCTCAGCCAGACACTCCTTGCTTTCTTGCTTCACCCTTCTCCCTCACTCCTTTCTCCCATCCCCTGTGATTGGATGCCAATAGAGCACATGTGCATTGTTCCCAGACTAAAAATGAAAACATTGGTAGAGAGTTAGGATGTCTGGAAATGAAGCTGGAATGTACCACTACTTTCCTCATGATCTGAACTTCAGAAAACCATGGACCTGCTCCATGGAACTATCCAACTAGATATGGGTTACTTAGTCCTTGGGAAAAATTTGTTTGTATCCACTGGAGTTTTGGAGACCTACACATTGATCTCTGAATCTTTCTGAAATAGTGTAAAGGTAAAATAAAAGGCATTGGGGGCTACATTGGCATGTATGGTACAGAAAAGATGCCAATTTTCTCATTGTTTGAGTGTGTGTGGTCATAGATGAGAATCTCCTCACTGCAAGAGAGCGTGTGGTGTGTAGTTTTTCAGGGAGTTTTCTTGGGAACAACTCTTTTTACATATTTGCTTTTTCATTCATTCATTAATTTATTTAAAGGGAAAAGATCTCATATATTTCATTTATACAGTTTTTAAAAAAGACATATTTATTTTCTTGAAAGCTGGAGTTACAGAGATAGGGAGAAAGACACACACACACACACACACACAGAGATATCTTTCATCCTCTTGTTCACCCCACAAATGGCTGCCATGGCTAGAGATAGACCTGTCTGAAACCAGGATCTTCTTCTCATCTCCCACATGGGTGCAGGGTCCCAAGGTCTTGGGGCCATCTTTCACTGCTATCCCAGGCCATAGCAGAGAGCTGGATTGAAAGTGGAGCAGACAGGACTCAAACTGGTACCCATCTGGGATGCTGCCACTGCAGGCGGCGGCTTTACCTGGTACACCACAGTGCTGGCCCCTCCCCCTCCTTCCTTTTGTATATTTTTAAAATTTTTTGTGATGATATATTTTCAATTTATAATTACAAACTTCATATTCCACTAAATTAAGAATTCAACAAGTATTAAGTAGAAAAATCATTGTTCCACAGGAGTGTAGACAAGAGCTAAAAACAATAATCAAATCCGAAGATATCAGTTTCAGTACTCCATGTATTAGTTTCCACAAATCAGAGAAAACATGATATATGTCTTTTGGGGACTGGCTTATTTCACTAATGGTCTCTATAGAATGGATGAGAAGGAAGCAGAATTGATCAGAGAAAGAAGCTAGGTGTTATGCAATTGGATTGAAACTTCAACTATTCCTCTCCCTGGAGCTTTGAAGCTGGGATGGCTCTTCAGAGTTATCCTGAGTTCAGGTGGAGGAGCTATTTTTTTTTCATATTAATTTTAGACCTTGAGTATAGGTTGTTCAGGGTGACCACATGCAAGACTTTTCTCTTCATTTAGGGCAAACTCTCAAGAATTCCTGGGAGATGAGAACCACCAGTACTCCTGCCACATGGGGGAATAAATCCTTCAGTCTTGAAAGGGAGATGTAGGTGACACACTACAAAATCTGCTGCAGAGGCAATACTTGGTAGCTAAGCAGGAGGATTTCTTTCCTGGATATGCCTTGGAATAGGGCCTGAAAGAGAGTCAGTAACATTCAGTCAGGGAGGATGTTTTGGATATCAGGATGTAGAAGAATACAGGAGGTTCCTGTAGAAAGAACTCTGAAGAACTCACGAAAACTTCCTGCTAGAAAAAGTGAGCCTTTGGGCATCTGCTTGCACATGAACACCACCTGATGAGAGCAGCAGCTTCCAAGAACGATCTCCCTCCTGCATCCCACTTTCGGTCTCAGAAGCAGCACAGCGAACAGGAAAGGAACAGAAGGGGAGCATCATGGGTGGGACTGCTGCCCTGCAGAGCTGGAAGCCCAGGCTGAGCACGGGGAGAGACTGTGATCGCATAACAGGAATGTTGTTCTGTACTGGACTCAGTGTGGAAACGAGTTGTTCTAACATCCCTAAATCACCCAAAGAACCCTGCCTACATTGTCATTCAGGAATAGGAAATGAGAAGCAAACGGTGCTTTTCCACTTCATGGTAAAACAGTGCAGAGTTCATTTCAGCCCCCACTCTACTGAATATAGTAGGACTAAAGGATGGTTATGCTTAAGTTACTGAGCTAAATCGTTACAGGACTCTATGGACTATGTAAATCGATTATCATCTCAAAGATGAACCGGCAGACTTGGGGAGCCTCTGCAATGGATTTCACTCTTTATATGCTTTTTATGTCCTCCTATGCTTCCCACAGTCAACCCAGCCCTAAGATCAGTTTGCAGCTAAGAGGGCTCAAGTGACTTATTCAAATCCTGTAACTGGTAAACATCTGAGTGAGAGTTTCTACTTCAAGTGTCCCTTTTCTCTCCATACTTGGGGTCTCCCTACAGGATGTAAAGTTTGGCTATTACCTCTAAAATTATTTGGTCCAAACATCTCCCAGGAAACTGGCTTAAGTCCAAGAACACATTTTACAGTTGAGGGAAGCGAGACTTGAAGAGATTAGGTGACACTCTCAGAGCTGTACCAGTCAGTGATTCCTCTTAGGACGTCTTTAAACCCCTCCAGAAAGATCTGTGGAACTGAGGAAGCGTTCATGAGGTTTGTAATTTCATTTGACATAGTGTTCAAGTGATCTGGCCAACAGCGAAACCAAATATGTTTTTATACTTCAGTTTTCAGTGTACCTCTGAAGGCAGCATTCCCCTTATTTTGTGGCTTTATGATGTCATTTAGCAGTGAAATGTTTTTGAATCTACCCTAAGTGGTCATGCATACCATTTGTTCATTCATTCTGCATATGTTTATTTAGCTGGGTTTATTACACGTATACTGCTAAACAGTCTTTGCAAAGGTACAAACACTGTATGTCTCATTCTGGACACTGTGGCTACTCTGTTCCCCTCTGCTCCTCTCTACTGCGGACCTTACAATGGATTTGTCCCATAGGTAGATGACTGGTGTTTCTGACAGTTCCTGAAGGGCAGTTGTGGATACACAAGGGATAATTCACATTTTATTTAAAAAGTTTAGAACTACTTTGTTTAGTAAGGGACTCCCTTGGTCAGAGATGGGGGAAGATTCTTCTTCAGGGCTGAAGGCATGAGGAGACGTTTCAGAGGCTGTCAGTTGTCCTTCACTCCCTTTCTTTCTATGAAATATGAAACTCCCCACATAAATTAGCGATCTAATCAGAATGGTATGTTCCTCTCAGTTGGAGCAGGCCTCACTGGAATATCTACTTAATCAGAATATCTCCCAGGAATTGATTGAAGCCCAGTGACATACAGTGGGTATGATTGTTGCTTTAAAGGGGGTGATAATTCTCTGTAATTGAGACACTTCTGAGTGATTCATTGCTGCTTGAGACTAGGTATATACAAGTGTATGTGCTCGTGGCCTCTAGGGTTTGTTGTTTTCTTCCACAGAAGGGTGTGCAGGATCGAATCACACAACAGCAGACATCATTTCAGAGTGATCCCAGGCATCCCTCAGCATTCACAAGACAAATGAGTTTAGGATCCTTGGCAAAGAACTGTTGTGTTTCTTTCAGCAGCCTGGAACTGTTACTTCAGTCCATTTCTGGGTCAATTGTGTGTTACTTAGCATTTCCTGTGTAACTGATTTCAGGGGAATTTGTTCAGGTAACTCTTCGAATCTTTGCTGTTTCTTGACTAGCAGCCTCTCTGCTGGACCCTCATAGAAAATCCTATAGTTTGGTCTGAATTCCATGGAGTCGAGCAGAATTTAAGAAGGGTGGATTGCAGGGCAATGGTAAAGACATCACATTCTTTTCTTGAGACACAGATCTGAATAAGAAATAGAAAATCAGCCAATAAATCTGGGATGTTGTTGTTATCAACACTGGTCACGTTTTAGTTACAGGAACTGCATACACAGTTGATCATAGCCCTGACTTCATGTTACGCAATCACTAAAGTCTGTGTATGCCTCTCTCTAAATTCATTGATTTACTTATTCCATCACACATTCATTTATTCCCTTTCATCCTACATCCACTCTCATTCCACTTTTCTTTCTTGCTTGTACAGGCCAACATTATATTTAACTTGTCACCTTTTATGGGTGTCATCTGGAAAAATGTGTATGGTTTATGTGTACATGATTTTGAAAAACCAAGATAGTTTGTTTCCTTTATGGAAAAGAAGTACAAGTGTGGCCCGGTGACTCCACTGTGTCATTAAGAACTCTGCATCAGGACATGCTTCACGTTCTCCAGCCTTCTCAACATCCAAGAAAGCTGATGAAAACCCAGGCTTCACATTTGCATTCCAAGCAACATGAAGGAGCAATAGGAAAGAACAGGGTAGCTTCATATATTTTTTAAATGAGCACAAATAGTGTTTTGGTGTTGTTCTTCACTTTTCTCCCCTGAGCATTGTTTATTTAAAATTCATCCATGGTGCTATATCTAATTCATTACATTTTTCAAAAATAATTAGTTTTTATTTTATTTGGTAGGGACATACACAGAACTGTGTCCACTAGTTCACTTCTCAAAATGCCTGCAACAGCTCACAACTGGGCCAGGCAAAAGTCAGGAGTCATGGGTTCAATCTGCGTTTCCCAGGTGGGTGAAAGAAACCCAACTAATTCAGCCATCGCTGCTATCTCTCAGGGTGTGCATCAGCAAGAAGCTGGAGTGGAAGTGGAGTCAGGACTTAAAACCAGGCACTCCAATATTGGATGCAGTCATTCCAAGCAATGTCTTTATTGTTGTACCTAATGCCCACCCCAGTCTACTGCATTATGTTTTTAAAGATTTATTTATTTATTTGAAAGTCAGAGTTATACAGAGAGAGGAGAGACAGAGAAAGAGATTGGTCCTCCATCCGATGGTTCACTCCCCAATTGGTCACAATGACTGGAGCTGCACCAATCCAAAGCCAGGAGCCAGGAGCTTCTTCTGGGTCTCCCACGTGGGTACAGGGGCCCAAGACTTGGGCCATCTTCTACTGCTTTCCCAGGCCATAGCAGAGAGCTGGATTGGAAGTGGAGCAACCAGGTCTCAAACTGGCACCTATATGAGATGCTGGCACTTCAGGCCAGGGCATTAATCCACCGCACCACAGCACCGGCCCCTGCATTACTTTTAATTTCCAATTAACCTCATGGTGTGTATATACCACATTTTACCTATTATATTAGTTATGGTAACATTTGATGTGTAATTGGTAAGACAGTTTAGCTTTTAGTAACTTATGGAGCCACTGAGCTAGTTAACCAAGTTGGAACAAAATGAACAATCCTGAAGATGGAGTTCCCCTCACTCAATAGTTCAGAGTCCCATGTTCATCCCATCTTGTGGTTCTGACATCTTCAGACTGTTAGCAAGGCTGCTCCAGGACTTGTCTCCCTCCAAGTCAGCTGGCAGGGGAAAAAAGCGAGAAGTTTGCACTGGGGAGGGTTTTTTGTCCAGGCCTATAAGTGGTCTACTGTATTCCAGCCAAATTCTTTTTCCTGGAATCCAGCCGTGGGTTTGCATTTAATCTTAAGGGGACGCTGTGAAATATTCTCTGTGTATGCAGCCTGTAGGAAGAGGAAAACCAACCTGGCAATAGACTTGTTTTTGGTTTTTTTTTTTTTTTTTTGTATGTTTATGTTCCTTTTCAAGGGCTGATGGAACGTTACCTCTGATTCCCTCCAGTAAAAACAGTGCTAATTGAGTGCATTCCTTTTCTTGTACTCCATGGACCTGTGTGACAATGTGTTTATAAATCCAGAAATGGGATTTCTTGGACCTAAGATATACATAGATTCATGTGGACTGTCACATTTATTTTGTACTCTGGACCCACAATATCAGACTGCTTCAAGATCTCTCTACCCCTGCATCTCTGCCTATACTTCATGCTTCAGCTCTCTTTTTTTGCAGACTAAAATATATAAAGAAATATAGCATATCTTTTTAAATTTATGTTTCTCTAATAGTTACTGATTTTGAACATTTCTTCCTATCCGTGTTCACCCTTGAGTTTTGTCTTCTATATTCTTGTCACATTCTTTGCTTGCTTTTTTATTGTGGCTCTTGTCCTTCTCTTGATTTGAACACTACTACAGAAACTGGATTTAACTACTTATACTCTTTTCAGAAAATTCTTAAGGACTCCTCCTGCTCTCCAGGTCACAGCTTTTACAGTCAGAGTCTACCTTTATAGACTTTGTAGAATTGTTTCAGTATAATGAATCTTTTATTTTTCTTAAATATATCATCTGCTTTTGCTTGTTTTAAAATTTAAAAAAATCAATTGATAGATAAAGCTTCATGTATATATTGTGTATAACATGATGCTTTGAAATGTAGATATACAAACACACATTGTGGAAGGACTACCTCAAACTAATTAGCATATGCATCACCTTACAAAGTTACTGTTGTTGTGAAGAGAACATGTATGACTGTGCCATATATTGAACAAGCTGTCCCTCATCTATTGACTTATGGTTCTAGCCTTATATTAAGTTCTCACACACTTGTGCATCTGCCCTGAGCTTCATCCTTGTCTGTTGGTCAATTTGTCTGTTTTTGTACTAATATCATTCTAATCTTTCTGACGGTGGCACTTATATATATCAATAACTGATACCTCAGGTTTCCTCTTCTTTTTAAAGGTTAGTCTAGCTACATTTGGGCCCCTTAGTCTTCTATAAAAATATTGGAGTAAGGTGATCCAGTTGTTCAAAGCAGTCCTGCTATTATTTTGATTGGATTGTTGTTAGGCTGTAGATTAATTTGGAGGCCATTTTACCTTTATAATATTGTCATCTCACCCAGGAACCATCTAGTAAACCCACCTTTTATGTCTTTAATTAGTATTTTAAAATTGTGTCTATTGTGTTATAGTGGATATTTAGTTAATTTTGGTTTCAAGATACTTTATAGTTTTCATTTTTAGAATGAATAAGATCCTTTTTGCATTATATACTCTAAGTAGATTTTTTCCGGTGTGGAGCAGTGGTATTGATTTTTGTGGTTTGGTTGGCTGCATTCCTGGCAGTCATGATGAAATCTTGCTAGTTTTAATAGTCAGTCTGTTGAGATTGTAGGTTTTTCTAAGTAGATGATCACATCTACAAATAATATATTTTTTAATTTTTAAAAAACTATTTTCACTTATTTTAATTTATTTGAAACACACACACATGCAGACACACACACACGCATGAGTCTGGGACAGAGAAAGATCTTCCATTTGCTGATTTACTCCCCAAATGCCACAACTAGACAGACTAGACAAATGCCAGGACTAGACAAGGCTGAAGCCAGGAGCCTGGAACTCAACCTGAGTCCACTATGTGGGTAACAGGGGTGCAACTCCTTAAACCGTCATCTGCTGACTCCAAGGTTGCACATTAGCAGGAAGTTGAAATGGAAAATGGAGCCAGGGTTTGAACCCAGACACTCCCACATGGGATGTGGATATCCTAAGTGGCATCATAACTACTGTGCCAAATACTCCTCACAACTCCACCACATTTTACCTCTCTTCATAATCCTTATACATGAACTTTCTTCCTAATAATATTTGCTCACTAGTACCAGATTAAATAGTAGTGCTATTAATGAATATTCTTATTTTATTTTACAGGAAATACACCCAAAATTTCTCATTAAGCATAATGTTTAGAGTCTTTAGATTTTAGTACTTATCTCTTATTATATTAAGGGAAATTCTATTTTTTCAAATAAGAAGCTTTTTAAATGTTATAATAGAAATAAGCTTTTATTCTTACTTTAATTTTGCTTGAGGTAACAATATATATTTTTTTTCCTTTAGTCCACTAATGTGATGTTATATTGATCTAATTTACATTTGAAAACTCTTTGTTTCCCTGAGATAAAACAAACTTCTTCATGATATAGTATGACCCTAAAAGATAACACATGTTATTGCTGATGCAGGATCATGAAAATAAGATCTACAAAAGAAGTCTTGAGTTAATTTCAATCTTTTGTCTTGCATATCTTGCCATCCAAAAAAAGACACATTTTTATATATAAGCTTTCATTAACTGTACTTGCTGTTTTTTCAATGCCCTGTAACTTAGTTTTCCTGTTAGAAAAAATATTTTCCTGTCCTTGAATATTGGAAATTTTGAAAAAATTAGAGATGCAGAGAGAGAAAAAAAATATCACTTTAACAATAGTTACGAAAAGGCAACCCCTACAAACATTGTAACTCAGAAAGATACAGCCACAAGACGCTTTTTAAAAAATACTTATTTATTTATTTGAAATGCAGATTTACAGAGATGTGGAAGGAAGAGAGAGAGAGAGAGAGAGAGAGAGAGAGAGAAAGAGAGAGAAATATCTTCCATTGCCAGTTCACTTCCCAAATAGCCAAACCAGGAGGCAGGAGCTTCTTCCAGTCTCCCTTGTGGGTTCAGGGGCCCAAGAACTTGAGCCACCGTCTGCCACTTTCCTGGGCACAATAGCAGGGAGCTGGACTGGAAGTGGAGCAGCCAGGACTCTAACAGGCACCCATAATGGATGCTGGTGCTGTAGGCGGTAGCTTTACCTGCTACACCACAGTGCCTGCTGCATGAGATGCTTTTACAGAAGAGCTATGTGCAGACTCCAGGTGCAACGAACAGGGGAACAGCCAGGGCCCAGTACTGGCTGCACTAGTAGACCATCCATCAGCAGAAAGTCTGTGTGCTGAACTCCTACAAAAGCCATGTTATTACTAAATTAATATTTATTTATTTGAAAAGCAATTATAGGCAAAAGAGGATGAGAGAGAGTTGATTCACTCTCTAAATGCTTGCCATATCCAGTGTTGAGCCAGGTAGAAGCCAGGAACCTGGAGCTCAATCAAGGTCTCCCACATGGGTAGTAAGGAGTCACATACTTGAGCCATCACTTGCTGCCTCCCAGACTGCACATTAGCTGAAATCTGAATATGAAGCAGAATTGGGACGCAAATTCAGTCATTCCCAGAAGGCATGTAGGTGTTCCAAGCAGAGTCTTAACAAGTGCACCAAACACTGCCACATCCATGGATGTTACTTATATGTCCATTGCAAGATGCAAGTAGAAAGCAGTCCTTCCTGTTGTGGTGTCATGTGCCATGTTTGAGTTCAGCTTCAAGTCATGTATCTCTTACGTGCTTTAGTAGGAAATAAAAGAGACATTGAGCCAGCTGGTGCAGCCTAGGGTGAGCCTGGGCTCTGTAACGGACACTGAAACTTATTTCAGAATATCTTGAGTTATGTGCTAAATAGCAGAACATTCTGAAGTCCTTTTTGGTACTTGGACAAGTGGTTCAACCATTCAAATAAATCATGTTGGACATCTTTTATTCCTTTGTGTTTTGTTAAGAATGGGCAATAGGTGCAGGTTTTTAGACTAGTGGCTTAGACACCTACACCCTACATCAAAGTGCCTAGATTTGATTCCTGAATCTGGCTCCTGGCTGCAGCTTTCTACCTATTCAGACCCCATAAGGCTATCGTGCTATCACAATCACTCAGGTTCCCTGATCCTGTGGTTTTTAATTGGTTTGTCTTGTGGGAAGACTTAGTAGTCCTACTCCCTTACTCACAGTGGTGTTATCAGAGGTTGTGTTCTACCTACAGCCACAGCTCACAGTGGGTGGCTCCTTTCCTGTTGCTAAAGTCTTCACTGGGTTCCAATAACATCATTCACTCCTGTTGCTGCTTCTGGATGATGGATGACAATGCTGGACCTTACTGGTTTTCCTTAATCTTGCCCTCCTTACTGCTGTAAACCGTCTTTACAATATATTCCCTTTTCTTAATCCCTTGCATCCCTTTTATATCATGACCTTGGATGAGAAAAAGGACTAACCATGTCCTACTTGCATGTCTGGAGGCTTTGGGTTACTATAAGTTTAAGCCAAAATTTTTCTGTTCTTTGGAGACAAATTACAGCTTGTTTGATTTTGATGTGCCTCAGAAAGGAATGTTGAAATTTATTATTATTTTATTTATTTTTATTTGAGGCAGGGATCCCATCTGCTGATTCCCTCCCCAAATGCCCTAGAGGCCCATGATGGGGTTAAAGCCACAAACCAGGAATTCAATACAGGTTTCTCGCATGGATGACAGAGACTTAACTACTTGAGACATCATGTTCTTCTCAGGGTCTACATCAGCAGAAAGCAAGAATAAGGGTGGAACTTGTTATTGAACTCAGATACTCTAATATGGGATGTAGATGTCCTAACCAACATCCTAATTGCTGACCAAACTCCTGCCCTGGAGTATTGCAATTTAAAAATGACAATGAACATGAAAGATTTCTATGAGAGTGCAGTGTTATGATTTGGAGGTGAATAGGTTCTTTGGCCACTTGAACTGAATTATAGAAGGGAACCCCATGGATGCTTATTGTGATTCTCTTTGACTTTCTTTTGAAATCAGAGAGTCCTTAGTAGGGTTTCTTTCTCTACATCTTAACTTCAGACATAATAATAATAATAATAATAATTTTTGTGTGAAGCATGACATATGTACTATTATTAATCTCATTGATAATGTGAGAAAACTATACAGAGAGAACTTGCTCAAGATCACACACTCACCCTTACTCAATCTTTATTCAAGTCCTCAGCTTTAAACTTAGTTCTTCCTCCTTCTACTTCTAGAATTCCCTTTATTGATTTAACTTCACTTCTTTTCTGTCTCCCAAAAGCAACTTGTAACATCAGAGACTCCACATGAGTTAAAGTAGATTTCAGAATACATATTGGATTTTGCTTTGATGATATTCTAACTTTGAATGGTGCTTATTACCTATTGATCCACATAAATCCTAATGAAGAAAATCATGTTACATATTCTCTGTTTGCACCTCCACATCCTTTTCCAAATTGTTCTGGGAGTGTAGACTTTAGAATCAGAATCATTGGACTCACTTACCACTGAGTCAAATATGCATTCGGTTGAATTGAACCAAATATGAGGCACGGCCAGAGATCAGAGCTTTGGAAAAGGGTGAAAGCCATGGCTACATTGCCTCCCTCTCATTTGGACCTCATGTTTACAATGCATGCAATTTTCTACTTAAAGTCACAGTTCCTACTTGATGGCTCTTGCTTAAGGTGGTCTGAAGATTCTGGTAGCTGCTTCTTCCCATTACTCCTTCAAGTTTAGTGATGTTAACAGCTGCCCATTGTGGCTCCTCTTGGTCCTTCCCACTCCCCAAGAAATAAATCACCATGCAACTGCCTTCATGATCCTTTTTGACTGTTTTACTAGGTTGCTACTATGGCTCCCAGGTGAAAATTTTATTTGCCTAGAGATAAAAAAAAATATATAAGTAAATGAAAGAATAGAAGTCAGATTCAAGAATCATCTTTGGCTCTGCAAAGGCAGACTGGAAAAGCCTCAACAACCTTAAAAACAATTCTGTTGGGAGGAAGAAGGGAAAAAAATCCACCTGAAGATTAATAGGAAGCTGTTCCGCAGTACCTAGTTTGCTTCTGATGCATCACCTGTGCAGCTCTCCAAAATTCTCCGAGAACCACCAAGGGCTGCTGATCTTGGATCTCCTTAGGAGAGCCACCTATGAGACTGACATTGAAATCGGACAAGACCCCCTGAAATCTACACTAAAATGTGGCCCCTTAAAGTTCCCTAGAAATGCTATCCGGGGTGCCACATGCGCTACTGGAGTTTGGGGTGCCTTACGATTTCACCACAGGCTTATTACTAAATCCCCGATATTAATAAGCCCAAGAGGGTTCTTGCCTAATATTTAGAGAAGAATTCTAAATACCGGCACAGATAAATGAGGCAGCATAGTACATTTTAAGCTTTTATTTAGTAAGAAAGGTGCATAGGAGAGTGAGAGCTTTATTTAGGGGAGAGAGGTGAATGGGGGTTCATATCGAGCACCAGGAACCAGCCACGTAGATGGCCAGGAAGCCTAGAGCACATGGCCCGAAGGCCATGTGCCCTGGAGGCGCAGGGCTACAGCAAGCCCTGTCCTGGCAAGAGGCCAGGGAAGAAGAGCTGGCTGGGCCACGCTGTGGCCCGGCTTTTAATCCACTCCAAAGGGGAGTGGTTAATTAACCTGATTGGCTGGTAGGCACCCCGGTGTGGCCAGGTAGGGGCATGAGGTCACACAGGGGCGTGGCAAAGGCGTGGTCTTCCAGTTCAAAATTTAACAATTTTAACCTGTATGCCTGCCTACTTCATTATCAAGTCTTATAGAGAGAGGAAAACAGAGTTTTAATACTATTTTGATTATAAATCCATTCTTTCTGTTCTTGATAAGAATCACCATTGTAATTAAACTGTCAGTAAAAGAAAGAACCTATTTGTCTTTCCTTAAAAATTATTTTATTTATTAATTTTTATTTTATTTGAAGTGCAGAGACACAAAGAAATCTTTCATCAGCTAATTCACTCCCCAAACGCCCACAACATCCAGGGCTGGGCCAGGCGGAAGCCGGGAGCCTGGAACTCCATCTGGCTTTCCCACATGGGTGGGAGGGACCCATGTACTTGGGCCATCTTCTGCTGCCTCCCAAGATATGCATTAGCAGGAAGCTGGAATAGGAAGCAGAGTAGTCAGGACTCACAACAGGCACTCCTACATTAGCTACATGTGTCCCAAGTCACGACTTAAGCTGCTGTACCAAGCTTCCACCCTAGGATCTATTTATCTTTGACTTAGAAAAAGTATCCGCTTTTCATGCTTTATAGCTGCAAAAATGCTTTTTAACTATAAAAGCAGTGGGATTTTGATTGAAGGGTCTAGGGCATGGTTCAAGAGTGGAAAATCTATTTTCTCAGGATTGCACTTCAGTCCTGGAACCAATGCAAGACAGAAAATGTGGCTCCTATTAATATTGTAATTAAAGATAATAATGCATCCTTTGAAATATTTAAAGTGAAGAATGAAGTGGTAAAAGTAATTGTTTGAAAGAATATCCCCACATGCTGAGTTCCGGTTTTTTCCTCTGAGTAAGCTGTGTGTCCCCTTGCTAAAGAGCGGCATGTTCCAAGGCTATCCCTTCAGCAGTCTCTACTTCACCTCTGATGGACATCTTCGCCTCCTGCTGAAGTAGCTGGTGGGAGTGAAAAGTGAGACTATCCTGCTTGAAGGCCTCCCATCCTCTCAGATGCATTTGCGTGTGGCTGGCAATAGTGATGGGAAGCATTTCTTTCCTTCCCCACTAGAGACAAAACAGAGCTCTCCAACAGGTACCTAATCTGAAGTGGCTCTCATGTTTTGTCCTGCCATCATGGCTGGGCAGTCAGGGCACTGCTGCAGAGATGTCAGCCCTGAGTGGCGTTCCTGGCTATGTGTTTGTGTGTTTGTTGCTTTTTTCCTTTTTCCCAAAAGTAGGGTATTTGGTGTCTCCTTGTTCTCAGTTTTCAGCCCTAGTTGTTAATTCAGAGTTAGAAGGTACAATCACATCTGATAAAGTTTCAAACGGCTTTTAATGAACAAAAAAGCAATAAAACTGGCTGGGGGTTTGGTAGATCTCACAGTTCATCTTTCTACTTTAAAGAAGCACAGTATTGAAACCATCTCAGACAAATGAGAACCCCTGTAATTCTTTCAAAGAGGCAGCATTAGTATTCTTTAGTGATTGATGTTAGCTTTTTATTATTCTTATCAGGAATGTCCAACTCATTTACTACCTACCTCCTTTAGCTTACAGCATAAGCACCTCTTTTTTTTCCCATCTCAGTGGAGAAATAGAACCACTCAGCTCTAAATCCCAGTTGATCACTATACAAATGTGGGAGTAACTGTGCTTAAACTGATCTCTGGATGCCTCACTTTCTCTCTTTCCCTCCTTTCTCCCTTGTTTCCTTGCTTCTTTCTTTCCTCCCTCCCTCCTTCCCTCCTTTCTTCTTTCCCTCCTTCCTCCCTTCCTCCCCTCCTTTATTATTCCTAAATTTTTGAATAATTGTGGTATACACATATTGTGGGTGTATTGTCAGCTGTCCTAACATGTTATGTATCGTTTTGTGATCTGGCTTAAATGTGTGTCCTTTATTTCACAAATGACTTCTGAGATTTCCAAGGCAAATACAAACACTTCCACCTAGGAAGTATCTCCTAGACATGGACACTTGTTTGAAAGATCTGATGTGTTTTGAGAGATCCTGGGAACTTGAAGAGTTTGTTATATATCACAGTAATAAAGTAAGATTTGGAAAACATAAAGAGGAAGGTAAGGAAGGTGAATATAAATGTAAGTTCTCTCCAATTTCGGAATGGAAGAGATGAGAGAAGTTCTACATATGCTGGGGTAATTTAATGGTCTACTAGATTAATTTGCACATTCCACAGGAATAGAATCCTGCACCATGTGAGCCAGTCACTGGGACTGATGATGGAGAGGCTGATTTAAACCTGAAACAAAATGCTTATATAAGGGATCTTTAAAATACTCACAGAAAAATGAATTATGAAAAAACCTTCAAATTACTTTTACACCAAAATAAACTTATCTTAAAAATCGTATATTTGAGAGACTGAGGAAGGAGGTGGGAGAAAGAGAGAGAGAAATCCTATTTGCTGGTTCACTCCTCAACTACCTGCAACAGCTGGAACTGGGCTGATCTGAAGCAGGAGCTGGGAGCCCAATCCAGTTCTCCCATATGGATGGAAGTGTTACAGGTGAATGGCAGGGTCCTTGTCTTCACGCAAGAAAGAATTCAGGCGTTAGACAGAGAGTAGTGGAAAGTAAAATAGCAAGGTTTATTAGGAAGGGACATCTGTAAGAATGGATGGGCACCTTTCCAGGCAGAACCTGAGAGTGCCCAGTCACTCAGACTGGGGGAGAGTGGGATTACATGGTTGAGTGGAGAGAGCACACCTGGGCAGGCCAGGCGGGCAGCTCAGCAGAGAAGCAGAGGGCTGAGCTCGCAGTCTGGTTGAGGCCGGGGGTTTTTAAGGGGATGGGTCTTGCCTTCTCACGTCTTCTCCTCCTAGAACAAAAGACTTTTTGGATGTAAATACTAAAAATTCCTTTCTGAGTTTTTCCCTGAAGTTATCAGACAGGGGGAAGCCTGGCTGGCCTTGCCCTGCCTAAGAGGAGCCTTAGAGGAAGGATGGTTATCAGATAGAAGAGGCAGGGTAGGATGCATATTTGATATGCAGATACTGGGCTGCACCTGGAAGATTATCAGGCAGAAGGGGTGGGGACCCCCACCTGGCAGGTTATTGGGTAGAAGGCGCAGAGCAGGATGTAAATACTGAGCTGCCCTGGAAGGTTATTGGGATGACTTTGAGATGCATATGCTGGACCTAGATGTCAACTCTTTAGGCCTTTGTCACACACACATAAGCTCATATCTGACTTCCTACATAACAGAAGGAGCTCAGATATTTGATCCATCACCACTGTTTCCCAGGATGTGCATTTACAGGAAGCTAGAAGCAAGAACCAGAGCCAGACATTGAATCCAAGCACTCAAACATGGGACACATGCATCTTAACCCCTCTTAACTAACATCATTTTTCCACAATTTTTTTTTTTTTTTTTTTTTTTTTTACAGGCAGAGTGGACAGTGAGAGAGAGACAGAGAGAAAGGTCTTCCTTTTTGCCGTTGGTTCACCCTCCAATGGCCGCCGCGGTAGCGCGCTGCGGCCGGCGCACCGCGCTGTTCCGATGGCAGGAGCCAGGTGCTTATCCTGGTCTCCCATGGGGTGCAGAGCCCAAGCACTTGGGCCATCCTCCACTGCACTCCCTGGCCACAGCAGAGAGCTGGCCTGGAAGAGGGGCAACCGGGACAGGATCGGTGCCCCGACCGGGACTAGAACCCGGTGTGCCGGCGCCGCAAGGCGGAGGATTAGCCTGTTGAGCTACGGCGCCGGCCTCCACAAATTTTTTAAAAAAAAAATACTCTTGTACAAGTTGCTAACATGCACCAAATAACTTAAAGATCAAACTGTTGAAGGGCAAAGGGCAGGTGATGGAACAAAATCATGTTATATTTCTTATAATTTGTTCTATTTGACCTTGTGTCTTTAAGTCAAGTGCAAATCTGGAGAGATTAAGATGTGGAAAGAGAGAGAGCAAAGAGAAAGTTCCCACACAAATGGGAAAACATGAAATAGGTATACTTGTAGATGTTGGTTAGTTCTGGCTTGATGACATTAACCTGGTGTGTGGCCTCTGTGGCTTTATTTTCAGAGGAAGTCAGAGGAAATCATCCAGGAAATCTGTATGATGAGATCATTAAATATCTCAGTGAAAGATACCCTTGCAATTATTTCATTTGCAGCATGCATGCTTATGAATCATTATATTTGTTGGAATGTTGTTAAAAGGTCAAACCTAATTATATATTTGTTATGATGAACTGAAAATTCTAGCTGTCATTTGTTATTGTAGGTCTCAAGAGACAATGTAGACTCAATTCCAATCCTGCATTAGAGTTTTGAGTGCCATTTTTAAAAAGTTTTAATGAAAATGTTTCTTTCATCACTGTGATTTGGTTTATTATGCTTAATGCCACCAAATCACTTTTAAATCCTGATGTGTCTTTATTAAAAATTCTTTTATTTTAATTTTTTGCTCTAGGTACAGAATTCATCATGAAAACAAGGAAAAACATTTTCATAGATGTTTTGGAAGTAGCTTAATAACAGATATACATAGACTGGAGACATTATAAATGCACTTAAAATTCTTTGTGATGATACATATCCATGTATATGTGTATGTAGGTATATAGTATGTGTGTGTGTTTTCTTTTCTTGAAATAGCTATCTATTTTGCACTCTTACTGAGGAATCCACCAGACTATATTTCTTGTGAGGAGATGAAGATGCAAATCCAAAGAAAACTCAGTTGCATTCACAATTGTGGTCATAAAACATAATCTTTGAAATTTGACTTATTTGATTCTAATATTCTCAAGGGCAATGACTATATTTTCTTCAAATCTGTAGCAAATATCTATGTGACATGTGTTAAGTGGTTGTTCATGAATTATTTAGCAAATCTTTGTTATCCACTACGTATATAGGAAGCTGAACAACTATATAGAGAGTGATTAAATATTTAAAGGACATACAATATTCAGAGTCAGTCCTCTGGACATTTATAATCAGCTGGGAGTTCACAAGTAATGTTGTCCTACAGAATTTCTGGAAACACTTTAAGACTAGAGACACTCGCAAGAACTATCATATCATGCCATCATTTATTTTAAATGTGAGTTAAATGGCATGCTTTAGGAATGGGAATTGTTCAAGAAATAGTTTCCAATCATCAATAACACAACTAACTTGTGGGCTAGTTGGTAGAAAGTTCACTTTATTAAATATTGAGTGTTGGAAATCATGTTTTACTGTTTAAGAGTCTTGGCATGCATTGACATGCTTAAATATTGCTTTCAGAGAACATTAATAGCAATCTCTCCATTTATTCTGTTAAGTGATAATGAGAAATGACTAATTATTCTGTGGACCATTCATTAAAAAAGGAGTCAAGATTTGCATTGAAACAAAAAGATAAGATAGCATTATAGGCCTTGATTAAGAACTCAGGCTCTGGCTGGCTATGTGGTGTAGCAGTAAAACCTTTGCAGTTCTGTCATCCCATATGGGAGCTGGTTTGGGTCCGGGCTATTCTGCTTCGGTCCAGCCTCTGCTGTGGCCTGGGAAAGCAATGGAAGATGCCCCAAGTCCTTGGGCTGCTGTACCCACATAGGAGACCTGGAAGAAGCTCCTAGCTTCTGGCTTTGGATCAGCCCAGCTCTGGCCATTGTGGTCATTTGGGGGATGAACCAGCAGATGGAGGACCTCTCTGTCTCTGTTTGTCTCTGCCTCTCTGTAACTCTACCTTTCAAATAAATAAATAAATAAATCTAAAAAAAAAGAACTCAGGTTCTGGACTCTGATAGATTGGAGTCAGAAACATAGTTTTCTTGATCAACAAACAGTTTGACATTGGGGCAAATACACATCTCTATATTTGTTGTTTCGTTTACTGCAATAGAGATGATAATGCACAATGCCAACCTTATAATTGAGGCTTAAGAGGGTACTTGAGATTGGATATATCCAGGGTCAGATACCAGGTTTATTCTGTGGTTCTTAGTCTCTCTGAGTTAGGAAGGATCAAGGTGTGATTGTGATGATGTAAAAGAGGAAGTGTCCTTCCACTTTTTCGCCAGTGGCTTAGGTTACTGAGGGCTCATCTGTCCTTAATGTGTTGTACTATGAGAATTAATGGTAAAGCTAGTCTTCAAACAGTACTTTATACTTTGTCTGTCTGTGTGGGTACAAACTGTTGAAATCTTTACTTAGTATAGAGTTGATCTTCTGTAAGTAAAGATAATTAAAAAATTAATCTTAATGAAGAATGGGATGGGAGAGGGAGTAGGAGGTGGGATGGTTTGGGGGTGGGAGGACAGGTACGGGAAGAAGAACTGCCATAATCCAAAAGTTATGCTTATGAAATTTATATTTATTAAATAAAAGCTTTCTATAAAAAAGAGGAAGTGTTTTACCATCTGCCTCCTTATAGTTATGGACAAACTATCTTCTCTGAACCTCCGTGTTTAACTGTAAAAATTAATAGTTGCCTTAGGGCTGCTCTGAGTATTATATGATCAAATGTGAAGTACACAGAAAACACTTGGACTTAGCATTAAATCAGAGTTGAAATTGCAATCATTAACATTAAAAGATTATGTGACCTTAGTAATTTGCTCAAAGTGCCCAAATGAAATATGAAGCTAAATGCAACTCTTCCAGGGTGAATCTTGGTTACTCTGTTGAAAGGTGGGGATTTCTCATCTACAATTGGCTCCTCAGGATAGGGATCCTATTTAATTTTTTATCGCACTCTATGTCTCCTAGAAGAACAAGTTAGAGGACCAATGGATAAATATCCTATGATTTATTGTCCAAATTAGCACACTTTTGTGAGGGAAAGGAGGAGCTTAACTTAGAGAACTTCATAATTTCAAGATGAGTGAAGAACTGTTCAAGGTCAGCTAGGATGATCTATAGATGTAGAAAAAAGGGTGGGAAATGAGGGGAAGTAGAAAGAAGAAAAACAAGAGTGTAAACCAGTCACCCAACCGGACAATACATGCTCACAAATCCATTCTGGGGTCTCAGTTAACTTATTAGTAGTCTACAATTGCAGAAACTTCAACTAACATTCTGTGGTCAAAGCTTCAGCACAAGTCTCTCTGGTGTGCTCATGGCCTAACTGTGAGATATTCATCTCCAAAGCCAACCTGCATGTTTGTAGATTTCTAGATGCCAACATGTCAAGATAGTCTAATGTTGTTCATTTTATACCCAAGACTTACAGGAATTAGAGTTACTGCTTATAAAATAGGTTGCATGTCTCCACTCTGGTGGGTTTACTGGTTTTATTTTGTTCTGCTTCTCTCCTCCACACTGTCATTTACCAGAAAAGGTTACCCTTCATATACAGAACTAGACTTGAACAAAACTGAGAATTGAGTATGATTTTGCAAGCTGAGCTACTCCTTTACTACATCTCTCCAACCTAAGAGGCACATTATCCAAGCATTGCATTACCTTAGTAAAGGGCCTGTTTGCTCTTGCCCTGTACACTTTGACCCACCATTCCTATGGACATCCTTGACTAGTTAATGCCTGATCCCATTCACTGCTATAGGTTGGAGCAGTCAACTAACCAATGACTTGAGCAAGTAGATTGCACCCTAGACGTCTTGTAGCCAATGCTACAGTTACTCAACCATTGCTTCTGATGTTGGGGACAATCTGGTAAGTCATACATTATGAGACTTGTAGACACAAAGTTTCTTTAAAAATCACACTGTGTGGTTAACTCCTAGGGATGCCTTTTCCTGAACAGATAGTGTTACCTCTTATATTATCCCTTCTTTGAAACAGAAATCACAGGAGCTCTTGATTAAAAAACCAGTTAGTCCTTTCAGGAAAGGCAAAGAGTTCAATTAAAACCACAGCTGCTGAGATAGAGAAAAAAATACACTGATAAAATCTACTTTATCTTCAGCTAGTTTTTAAAAATCAAGTTCCTCCTTAATTCTGTCTCCCTCCAGCTTTTTTATTTATTTATTTATTTTTTGGTTTAGAATGAAATTTCTGAGCTCCTAGATGTTCATCATCATGGGGTCAATGCAAGCTGTGAATCGTATCTCTTCCCTTTTTTGCTACCTAAAGACAAGGTCCACATTTGAAACTTGAAAAGAAAATAAATCTTAACTGTGAGCATTATCTTTCAACCAAAACTGACCTTGCTTTCTTCCTCTGTTTCTGAATATCTCACCTGAGCAATCTTTTCTTTTAACATCAAGAAATTGCTGAAGGAAGAAATGTTAGATTTAGTTTTTAATTAACTTTGCCATTGATTTCCACATAACTCTGTATGAGTCACTGTTCTTTAGTGAATGGGATGAAAATCTTAAAGATTAATGGTTGTTCCCAGGGGTTTTTCTTGACCAGGTTCCAGATACTCTGCAATTTCTTTTTCTTCTGTGAACTCATCAACTTACTCTGTTCTTCACCTTAAAACACATAGGCACACTCAGGAATACAAGCATGTGCACATGTATCAAATATGTTTTCAGGATGAAAGTATCAAGCAGAAAAGATGGTATTATGCCCTGCTCTTAGTAGGTTTTAAAAGTTTTGCTATTTAACAATTTTTCTATTCTTCAGTTTTTCTTAGTACAATACATATTTTAACAAAATTGGTCACTACAAGCATTATAAGCCTGGAATGAAAATTGAGTTATCAATAAATAAAGAAGAAAGGTGTTAGTGTACCTTAAAATATTTTGTCATACTGAAAGACAATATATTTTAGATATTAGAATTTATTTTACTGTACTTTGTTTCCCATAAATTATTGTAAATGTATGTGAAGAAAAAGAGTAATACTTCTTGAAATTTAAGAAAAATTTTAAAATGAGAAAAACATTATAAAATGTAAAAAATAATGGCTTGCATATAATTTTTAGTGAAGTGAATACACTTTGCATTTTCTCCTTCTGATATTTTATCAGTTCAGACCACCTTCAGCTAGCTATTCATTATATTTTTATCTACCAGTTTTTAACATAAGCAACATAATACATTAGTTTTTTAAAAATATATTTATTTTATTTATTTGAAGGGAAGAGTTACAGAGAAAGAGGAAGGCACACACACACACAGATATCTTCCATCTGTTTGCTCCTTCCCCAAATAGCCACAACAGGCAGAGCTGGGCGGATCCAAAGCCAGGAGTCCAGAGGTTATTCTGGGTCTCCCACGTGGGTATAGGGGCTCAAGCACCTGGGCCATCTTCCACTGTTTTCCGAGGCAATATTAAGAGGAAGCTGGATCAGAAGTGGCGCAACCAGGACTCAAACTGGTTCCCATATGGGATGCCAGCACTGCAAGCAGTGGCACTACCTGCTATGCCACAGATTCTGCCTCAATATATTCATTATAAACAAATAAAACTTATTTGTTATCAGAAAGACTCTGATCCGAAATCTGCTTATTGATTACAATCAAGCAATATGTCTGTTATTTCCATTTTAAAGGTTATTTTTTGTTTTTCCCATTCATATTTGGAAATGTTTTTATCCTTAAACTCTGGAAGGAGTAGAGTACAAATCTTTGGAGTGTTAGAATAACCCAAAAGTGACAAATGGAATCAGTTATATAAAACATTGTATCACTTTCTGACCCTCTGCATTGTTTTCCAATCCAATGAATGATACCCCAGTTCTCCCAGGTAATCCCCTCACCTGCATCTACTCAAAAAACATTCCTGGAATCATCTTTGACTTTGCTTTTTCTTCTTGACTACTGTCAAGACTGACTGCTGGGACCTACACTGTGGTGTAGCGGGTAAAGCCCTGGCCTGCAGTGCCCGCATCCCATATGGGCACCCGTTCAAGTCTGGACTGCTTCACTTCCAATCTAGCTCTCCTTCTATGGCCTGGGAAAGCAGTAGAAGATGGCCCGAGTGCACGCACGTGGGAGAGCTGGAAGAAGCACCTGGCTCCTGGCTTTGGATTGGTGCAGCTCTGGCCATTGTGGCCATCTGGGGAGTGAACCAGCAGATGGAAAACCTCTCTCTCTCTCTCTCTCTTTCTCTCTCTCTCTGTCTCGCTGTAACTCTGCCTTTCAAATAAATAAATAAAATCTTTTAAAAAATTTTAAAAAAGACTGACTAGTATCCCTGGCTTTCTGGATTGTGCTTCAAATTTATCCCCATCCGCCTGACATTGCAGTGATGCATGCTACAGCATCCTTCTGTGTTTACATAGTCTTTTTTTTTTTTTAAGTTTGATTTAGTTCATTGAAAGCCAAGGTGACAGAGGGAGAGAGCGCTTTCCTTGGCTGGTTCACTCCACAAATGGCCACAATGGCTGGGGCTGGGCTAAGCCAAAGTCATGAGCTTAGTGCCACATGAGCGTCAGGGCACAAATACTAGGATCGTCATCTGTTGTCTTCCCAGGTGCATTAGCTGGGCACCTGCTCATAAGCACAGTATGGCCAGGATTAGAACCAACACTCCGTTATGGGATGCTGGTGTTGCAGGCGGAGGCTTAACCTGCTGTACCACAGTGCTGGCCCCTGAAAGAGCCTTCTGATGAGCCACTCTCTCTCTTTCCAGTCTTTCCTTCAATTCTCTCTGCCTCAGCCCTGGTGATTGCTACCTGTCATGCTTATTGCTCCTCTGCACTTTAAATTTAGCTGCACCAAATTCTTTTTCCTGCAAATATTGTGACTGTCTTCTCTCATTTCAATGGCCCCCAATACGCTGCTTTCTTGGATTGGAACATTTGTCTTCCCCATCTTATGTACCTCCATTCTTGACTATGTCTGTGTCATCTTGCAGAGGTTGTTTTTTTGTTTGTTTGTTTGTTTGTTTTTGTCCCCCCCCCCAAGTAAATGCTTCTGCATGCTGCCCCAGCTACTGACTTCCACTGAGGAATTTCTGATTCTTCTTGAGTAATGGCCTGTATTTCTTATTCATTTCATAGTAAACAATGGGAGGTCAGTGACCATACCTCTTCACCTGTGGAGAATGTGGTGCCAAGATTGCAGCAGATACTGAATTTTGGAACTTGTTTTTCCTCGTTAGTATCCTTTTTAATGGTATACTCAATGTTCCAGGTACTGTTTAAACTACTTAGACAATTTGGTTTTAGAACACAGTGATGTATTCCTTTACGATGATAACCAGGTACTTAGTATAAACTAAAGATAATTTTTAACTTGGCCCCCAATGATGGTGTTTGTATAACAGTTAAGAATATCCTTCGAAGTAACAAACTCAACCACTGAGGAGAGTCACACTGACAACAAGTACAGAGGAACAAATCAAGACTCAAACTTTTTCTGGAAAAAAAAAAAAACCCTGTTGTTTATTATTATTTAGAAAGCACACACAACAATTTATTGAGGCAAAAGAGAAAATGCAAAATAAGTGAGCATACAAATTCATTTCAAAAAGAACTGATGTCACCTCCCACGTAGTATCTATGTGAACTTTTAAAATTTCGTATTTCTTATATCTGTATACATAATCAGATTATGGATATAGATATATGGAAACACATCACACACTCATCAGAAATCTTCTCTCCAAAAATATTTGGTGAGCACATCCATTTTCTTCCCCTAAATTTTCAACAATATTTTCACAGTTCATGCCACTGTCTCTTTTCTCTGAGTTCGTCTCTGATGACAAGTAAGGATACTTGTGAAGGAAGATTTCCCCTTAGTTCTTGACTTTTTCTTTAATTTTTTCTGATTTTTGAGTGAGATTCCAAGTTCTTCCATAATGGCATTGAAAGAGAGACACTAGAGGACATGAAATAAGATAGCATCAGCTTAACAGCCTGTGTCCCTCCTGCCATTGACCAGTCTTAGGAACACAACACGATGGTCTTAGGGAAATTCTGCCGTAACCAATTGGCTCCCATCACCTCCTCCTCCACCCACTGGCCACCCACGTTTTCTACTTGGGCAAGCAGTGGGATTTCATTCACAAATGCATAGTATAAAACAACCCAGTTAGAAAAAAAAAAAGAAAACAAAAAAACCAAGACTCTCAAAATAGAAAACTTACCTTTGCTGAGACACCAAAATAGAGTTAAATTAAGTCATTGCCCCCATTGAGATGATCCAAACATTGATAGGTTTATCAAGGCATACGGACACTTCAGTAATGCTATAGAAAATGAACAAACCTTCTCTACACCAAGGCTTTGTTTTTTTCTCCCATGAAACCTTACTTTGTTCCTAAAATAAAATCTAATTCTTGATGACTTTCCTTTCTGATAAAAAAAAAGAAAAAAAACAATTTTAAATTGTATATTTTCTCCAAAAAAAAAACCAGAGATTCTGGCAGCAGCGATGATGCAGCTGTGGTTGAAATGAAAAATAATGTGGTAGTGAACTACACAGCAAAATTGATGCAATAAAACAAAAGTGGCATTATGATTACAAAATGCTATACATATGCAGATGATATATATGAGTATATATATATATATATACATATATATATATGTATATCCACTAAAGTTACCATATGTCTATTCACATTCACAGTATGTAAATGGGCAAATAAAACATAATTTGCTATAATTTCTTTTAGATCTTTGAGTGATAGATTCAATCTTATATGGGATTCTATAAAGCAGTTATTTAATGAGGTTACTATTAAACCATCTTTTAGTGAGAAATCCAAGTACAAAACTACAAAGAGCTCATGATTCTATTTATACGAAGTATTTTACATAGTCAAACTCACAGGAGCAGAGAGTAAGCTGTGTCTCACTAGAGGTTAGGAGGAGGGGACAATGGGTACAGTTGTTATTCACTGCGTATAAAAGTTTCAGTTATGCAAGATGAATGAATTCTAGACATAAGCTGTACAATACCGTACCTAGAGTTGATAGCAATATATTGCTATAGGATTGAAATTTGTTAAGTGGGTAGCTCTCAAGTGTTAGTCCTACCATCAAAAAAATCTTCCAAAAAATCAAGACCTTTATTAAAGCTTATGGGAGTGCAAATATCGCTTCTGTCCCTTTAGCTCACAAAATGGATACGGCTGAAAGTCAAATGACAAAATGAGATTAGATGATTGCTCTAAGGTTGGAAATGCCTTAAAAGAAGAAATTGGCATCATGTGTTTGCAAAGTACTAAATGTCTAGTGTGATTCTTGCATACCCCTGTGCAGCATGTATTTTGGAAAATTTACAATTCTAGGAGTGGACATTGGCCTAGCAGTTAAGACGTCTGTATCTCATATCAGAGTGTCTGTGTTCAAGTCCCAGCTCTAGCTATTGACTCAAGTTTCCCGCCAATGCAGACCAGTGGGAGGCAGCAGTGATGGCTCAGGTAATTGGGTTCCTGCCACCCACATTGGGAACCTAGATTGTGTTCCTAGCTTGTGATTCCAGTGCCAGCCTAGCACCAGCCATTGCAGGCATTTGGGGAGTGAACCAGCACTTGGATGATCTCTCCCCATGTCCTCCCACCACCACCCCCATCTCCCAGATTAAAAAAAATGAAAATTTACATTCACTTTTTTTCAAAAAGGACTTGATAATAGTTTAGATAAGTAGTAATTTTTAAAATTTTCTACTGAAATTGAAAACCAGATGTAGAAATTTAGGTTCTGGATATCACTTTTTGGCTACCAGAGTAAAAACAAGTTGTTTGTATGATGCTTGTATGAAATTTTTTGCTCTTTTAACATGATTTAATTTCATTTCCACTTGTCTATGCTACTAAAACAATGAAAATTCAGACCTTACATGTTAATTTTATTTCAAGTGGCAAGCTGTGGCTTTAGTAAATTTAAAGATGTCATACCACACAAAGAAAAACATTCCAAGTGTTTTCTTATGAATTACACATCAAAAAATGTTGCAGCAAGTATACTGCAAATGAATCATAATTAAATATTTTCCAAGTAAGGTTTATATATGTTGCAAATAAGATCCAGTGGTCATTTTATACTGTCATTCTGATAGATAATGCTGTATTAGGACTTTGGGAACTCTGCTAAGAAATTTCTTTTAGTGGAAGAAGGTTTGTTAGCACAAGGCATTTCTGGTTTTAGGAAGATCAATAAAATGGAAGGAAGCAGTGAAGAAAAGGGAGTATCAGGAGATTTATAAACATTTGACATATAAACCTTATTTGTAAGTTTATAAAGGAGTTATCATATAGATGGAGAAATTTACTATTAGAGATATTAAATAACTTAAGAGGAAAAATCCTTTATTTACTTATTTGTTATAATTTTTAAAATTTATTTATTAATTACAGAGAGAGAGGCAGACACACACACACACACACACAGAGAGAGAGAGAGAGAGAGAGAGAGAGAGAGATTTCTTCCATCTACTAGTTCACTACCAAGATGACTACAACAGCCAGCACTGGCCAGGCTGAAGCCAGAAGCCAGGAGCTTCATCCAGTCTCCTATGTGAGTGCCAGGGGCTCAAACAGTTCAGCATCCTCCACTGCTTCTCCCAGACCATTAGCAGGGAGCTAGATCAGCAATGGAGCAGCCAGGGCAGGAACCAGCGTCTGCATGAGATGCTGACATCGCGGGTATTGGCTTTACCTGCTACACCACAGCACTGGCCCCAGGAAACTCTCTATTTGAACTCAGTCCATTGGGACTTCCAAAAACCAATTGCTTTCCCTGGAAATTGTCTAGCTACATCTTGATTCTTATTTTTTATCACAATAGATAGCTTTGTGAATTGTTTTCCCATAAAAATATAAGTTGAGATGTTCCAATCTTTCTGTTTTATTTGAACTCCCAAGTATTTCATTTTAGACCTCTCATTTCATTTTACACTGAAACAGCTAAAATCAATCTCCAGGTGTGGCTTCCATAAAAGATACAATGAGGAAAGGACTCATTGAAACCTCCTTTTCTGATTTTTGGTAGAGAGACAGTCATAGATCCTATCATATTAATATGGCTAAAATGTTTACAATTTTTCTTTAAAAAAAAAAATCCTTCCCCAAAGTTTAGACTTCCCTAAGTTACTACAAACATCAGATTCTTTAGATTACCCCAAATATTTATTTCTTGCTACTTGGGTGAGAGTGAATACAACCACGTTATTTTTGGTGGTCTGGTTTCTCTGTCTTTGGTCACAATGATTTCTTTTTGAGTCTCACTTTGTCTCCAACTGTCAAAAAGAAAATGGCAAGATATTGGGGCTGACCTTTCTGTTTTTTCAAGTTTTGCTGTAGTCACAAAGAAAGATGACCTTTAAGGTCCCTTGGCCATGAGTCCAAATAAACCACACATTCTCATATCCACAGGAAATGAAAGTATGAAGGTCATCTCTCAGACCAGAGTGGCATGGGAAGGACTCATATTCATTAACTAATTTTTCTTTTATAATCTCCGCATTCATGCACATATATAAAGATTGAGTTTATAAATCAGAATCAAAATTAAGTAGTTTCTCAAGCTTCTTTTTCTGGGCTTGGGTGTTTATGAACTCCTTTATTTTCATAAAGCCATAAGATCATTATTTTTAAACATCAGAGTTTAAATCTTTCACCCCTAAGTACATTCATCTAACTCCTTCCTTCAACAGGCAGTAGAAGCAAAGGAATGCTACCAGTAACACCGTCTGGGGTTTTAGGGACTGGAAATTCCTTGGCTAGCCTGGATTCTAGGTCCTGCTATTTATCTCTAGTGGGTAGAGCTCATATTTTAATGGATCTAATTGTGGCCACTAATTATTCCTTGGAATTGGCCCCTGGCATCAGAATGCTATAGTTAAAAGTTCTATTGTGTTCCTTATTATCTGTGTTGGACTGGGTGAGGTCTTATCTTTTCTTTTTCTTTAAGATTTATTTATTTATTTGAAACTGAGAGTTACAGAGAAGGAGGGTAGAGGCATAGAGAGACAGAGAGAGTGAGGGAGAGAGAGAGAAAGAGAGGTCTTCCTTCTGCTGGTTCACTCCCCAAATGACTGAGATGGCTGTGGCTGGCCCAAGCCAAAACCAGGAGCCAGGAGCTTCATCCAGGTCCCCAAATGGGTGCAGGGGTCCAAAGGCTTGGGCCATCTTCTGCTGCTTTCCCAGGATTATTAGCAGGGAACTGGATCAGAATTAGAGCAACTGGGACTCAAACCAACACCCATATGGAATGCCAGTGCTACAAGCAGTGGCTTTATCTACTTATCCAGAATCCCTATTTTCTCTTTGACTCAATCTCCTAAAATATAAAATGGGAAAGTTGTAGAATCCTTTTCCTAGAGTGATTATGAGAATTCAATGAGCTGATATATATAAAATATGCAGCTGAATACTTGGCAAAGTATAATTATGCTTTTTATTCAAAATAAAATTTTATACATCACAGTGAAAATATTTAACTCTGTGGCACTCACTGATTTTTCTTTTCTTACTTTCTTTCTTTCTTTTTTTTTTTTTTGACAGGCAGAGTTAGACAGTGAGAGAGAGAGAGAGAGAGAAAGGTCTTCTTTTCTGTTGGTTCACCCTCCAAATGGCCACTATGGCCGGCGCACCGTGCTGATCCGAAACCAGGAGCCAGGTGCTTCTCCTGGTCTCCCATGCGGGTGCAGGGCCCAAGCACTTGGGCCATCCTCCACTGCCTTCCCAGGCCACAGCAGAGATCTGGACAGGAAAAGGAGCAAGCGGGACAGAATCCAGCGCCCCGACTGGGACTAGAACCCTGGTGCCGGCGCTGCAGGCGGAGGATTAGCCAAGTGAGCCACAGTGCCGGCCCGGCACTCACTGATTTTATTTCATGAATTTGCTCTACTTAACAATTTCTGAGTTGTTTATATAAGTGTTTCAGTTAAAATCATAAAATTTCAACACCTACTGTTACTTGTTTTGGCCAATCCGTAACACATTTCAAAGTTTAATGAATAGCAGGCATTATGACAGCTTGTGTGATGCTTATGAAGAATAGGTGCTCAAACACGAGAAGGAACTAAAAGCAAATAGAACTTTGGTCCTATTGCCATTTAAAAAAATAACATCTCTGTTTATGAACCTGTTTTAAAGAATCCCTGCGATGATGTGTGATGGGAAAATTCACAGCCCCTGCTGGATCACCTCATTTCCCTGTACCTCCACGGCTTTAAACTCCAATAGGTAAGCCTGCAAGAAAGCTTTTATCTTCCCTTCCTTTGGCTGTAACATGTAGAGTCGTCTGGCTCATTTTTCTAGCTCTTTTAATGTCATATTTTCACCACTTCTGTGTCATCTCTTCTCCCCTATTTTATTTTTTTTTCCCATCCCTGGGATCTAGTGTCAACAGTTTTACCTTCTCAGATCATAGATTTAAGCTTTTCTATTTGCATGAATGCTTATGCTAGAATTCCTTGTTCCCTTATTTGAATTCTTCAAACCATAAAAAAATACCTATGGGGGACACAATATTGCTTGATGATATGGGATATACAAAGATTCCCCTTCTGATTCACTTTTATTTAGAGATTTCTTTTAGAAACCTGTTTGCCTATTAAGATAAATGTATTATGGAATGGCATGCATCATCCATGTTGATTTTGATTTTCATTTTTCCAAGAATTCTTAAAAGAAATTATTCACATGGGGTATCTGTCCAGTGGTGTCCAACCCAAAATCTCAAGGGGGAGGGGATATAGGCTCATTCTCTTCTAACATTAGGGATAATTTCATGGAAAGCTTTGAAAAATGGGACTCACATTGAGACACCAAAACATTTTGATATTGATCCATATGTTCTCTTCCAATTCTAAATTCCAACCTTTGCCCCACTTGTAAAGTTGCAGTGAGGGCTTTATATGCATTGCCCTCAAGGTTGGGATGCTATAGGAAGAAAAAAAAAAGAACCAAATTTGAAGCTTTGAACTCTTAAATAGACTTTTGTGGATCCACAGAAGACATCGCAGTCTTTGAAGCTATTAATTATATAGCCAGGTATTTGAAAGAAGGAAAAAGCTGGTGCTTTGAATTCTGAAAGTTTGACATTAAATATCAAATGTAGACCTTTCAGAACACAGACTACAGGGTTCATTATAGAGTGAAGATAGAATTGATTTGTGTCTTTTACCAAGGAGGAAAGTCCAACCATGTGAGAGCCACAGCTTTATCCAAATGCTGTGAGCACCCAAGAATTGCCCTGTCATGTGTCATTTAGGTCCTGTTAGGGTCACATTCCTTGGGATAGACAACCTGATATATGGAGGAAGGAAGGCTGAGAACACAGTCCGTCTCAATCTCTCAGAGAAGGCAGTGACTCCTGAAGAGAAATGTCATCAGGACCTGTCCTCAGGCCAGGCCAAGACTGTCTATTGAGTCTCTCAGAGCTTCTCAATCTCACTGCAGGGCAGCTGAAACTCTTCCATGTTCCAGAACAAACACAAATATGGCAGATGGGTTTGGAGAGGGGGACACAAAGTGGTCTGCCCAAGTAGGTCAGATAGTTCTGCAATGAGGATAACTGTCAGATGAGCCCTGCATGCCAAGAGGAAAGCAAATTTCTTGGCTAACAAATGGCAGGAATATGAATTTCAATTCAAAACTCCCATAGTGCTTTTGTATTTTCTGGAGTTACTGTCAGGGGCCAGTGTGACTTTGTTCCCTGGTCCTCCTGTTTATCTCTGATGTCTTGCACTGAAGCCCTGAGATTATTCTGCAAGGATTGGCTTCCCCTGTCTTTATTATGATGAGGACCTACACAAATTTAGCAGGGTGAGCAGAGCCATAAAAATAACTTCCCATAAATTCTTTTTTTTTTTTTTTTTGACAGGCAGAGTGGACAGTGAGAGAGAGAGAGACAAAGAGAAAGGTCTTCCTTTGCCGTTGGTTCACCCTCCAATGGCCGCCGCAGCCAGCGCGCTGCAGCCGGCGCACCACACTGATCCAAAGGCAGGAGCCAGGTGCTTCTCCTGGTCTCCCATGGGGTGCAGGGCCCAAGCACTTGGGCCATCCTCCACTGCACTCCTGGGCCACAGCAGAGAGCTGGTCTGGAAGAGGGGCAACCAGGACAGAATCCGGTGCCCCGACCGGGACTAGAACCAGTGTGCTGGCGCCACAAGGCGGAGGATTAGCCTATTGAGCCGCGGCGCCGGCCCCCATAAATTCTTAGTCTGCCCCTTGTCCTAAAGGGAATGTCCCTTCCCTCTAGGTAAATTAAGCCTGATGTAGAGTTTTAGTTCCATAAGGCCTGTAGTATACTTGGTACACTAGGGACAACTGATATAGAGAGTCCTTGGCAGAAGTTGTGCTTCTTCTCCAAATAACTGAACTCAACTTAGATGTCCCCTCCTCTGCTTGTAGATCTTGTCAACTCAAGAATATTCAATTTTGGTTTAAAATATTGTCTTTTGGCTGGCTCATGGCTTAACATTGTTCTCTCCTCTACCTTACTTGTTCTTTTCTTTCTAAGGGCAATATAGAATGAGGAAAGGTTCCAGAGGTTCCAGCGAAGTAGGCGGGCATACAGGTTAAAATTGATTAGGTTTGTGAGCTGGAATGCCTTCACCACGCCCCTGTGTGACCTCATGCCCCTACCTGGTCACACTGAGTGCCCACCGGCCAATCAGGTTAATTAAACACTCCCCTTTGGAAGTGGATTAAAAGCCTGGGACACGGTGTGTCCACACTTTTTCCTTTCCCTGGCCTCTTGCCAGTACAGGGCTGGCTGCAGCATTGCGCTTCCAGGGTCCATGGCCTTCAGGCCACCTCGCCCCATGCTTCCTGGCCTAGATGCTTCTCCACGTGGCTGGTTCCTGGTACTCAGTTTGAACCTAGATCTACCTCTCTCTCGTAGATAAAGCTCTCACTCCTATGCATCTTTCGCACTGAATAAAAGCTTAAAAGCTTACCTTGCTGCCTTGTTCATTTATGCTGGTATTCAGAATTCTTCTCCGAATATTAGGCAAGAACCCATATGGGCTTATTAATACTGGGAATTTATTAATAAGCATATGGTGATATCATATGGCACCCCAAATTCCTGTATCACATTTGGCACCACAGATGGGACTTTTGGGGAACTTTAAGGGGCCACATTCTATATATTTTAGGGGGCCAAATTCCGATATCACCAGGAGTATCTATCTTTTTGGCTTCCACTGGGATATGACATCCTACCAGATCATAGACACTGGTCTTTGTCTCTGCTGTGTCCCCTGAGATGCCCAAGGTCCCAACATTACCATGTGAAGTCCATATACTGTTTTTTGCCTCCAACCTCTAGTATTCCAGATTATTGATTCTCTCAGCCCTTCCACAAGGCTTTTGGGTGGAAAAGCTGTGGATTTGGATTTCTGTGTTTTTCCTGGCATTCTCTGGGATTCAGGAAGACGCTGTGAACTTTTCCCAGGCTACTGCATAGATACTTTTATTTTGTCATTCAGTAGACACTTGGGTGTAAGACTTCTCTCCAAGTCTTGACACCTCATGGGCTACATCCTGAGGAGCAAGGACATCTATTTTCCTTTATCTTTCTTTGGAATGGCTCAGGGATGGTCATTAGGCTTATTTTAAGGATTCAGGTAGCATCTAAGCATTTATGACTTACCTCCAGTTGTCTTTTTTTCTATAGTAATTAAAAATCTGGTCTGGGGTAGGAAAAGAAGGTGAGGAAATAAATCATATGTATTTGCCCAAGTTTAACACTCTGGGTTTTGGCTATTGATAATTATAGATAAATTTTTTTAATTAAACAACTAACTGACTCAATACAACATCTGGATCTTACCATTGAAACCATGGTTTTCAAGATTTCTATCTGTGTGAAAAATTGGCAAATATAACATATAATTCAAAAGTTGAGTGTTAACTCACTTCTAGCCTGGAGGTGGTTTGTAGAAAAATGCAATGCCTGATGATAGGGAGAAAGTCAGGATTAAAAAAAAAATAGTGGAAAATAAATGCATGTTGTTCTTTTCCTTTGTTTTTCCTGTCTCTGTTAAGCAGAACCACTTAAGCTCCATTTACAGAATGGAGTTTTGTTTTCTACTCCAGCCCCATTTATCTCTGCCTTTCCTGAATTGTGAATATATAACCAGTTGGACAGCTTTGGCTAGCTTCCTAGGTACATACTTTTTAAAAAAATCTAATCTGTAGGATCATCCTCTCAACAAAGTCAAAAAACACCACTTTTTTAACTTCAGCAAAGTCAAAAAACTACTCCACTTTTGTAACTTTCAAGGTGTTTGCAATGATTTGTTTCTAACTCGTTGGAAGGGCACCCTCTTGCTCCTTGAGGCTATGATGGCTGTTGTGCCATTTTTTCTGTGTCCAGAGCAGGTTGTTCTACCTTAAACTGCTGTCAGGGCAAAGTAATTCTATTTATTGGAATAAGAATTTAATCTGTTTGACAGAGATACATGACCATAGAAAAGATCGATCAACAAAAGTTTTTATTTTCATTGCTTTTGTATTTTTATTTCCTTTCTATATTCTACTGGATTTTTAAAAATATCATGATTGAAAAAAAACTTCAGATGTACCCTCCTGATTCCACCAATGAAGAAAATGAGATTTTTTCAATCTGCCTTTGCCTTTTAGCAACAGTATGAAGACTTAAATTCTTGGCTTCTAATTCCTGTGTCACCTGTCTGTTGGCACACACATCTTTTAGAGTCTGTGTGCTTTATTAGACAGCATCAACTTGTACAGTAAGGATAATGTTTAGAAAAGTGAATTCCAAATGGATTTAAGTTGCTTCCTGACATCTCTGATAATTAATGAATGTTTGGACTTCCAGGTTAAGGAAATACTCTTTGCACAATTATAAAAATAACTTGACTAAAGAGACTTCTGCATGTGACTTGCTAAATAAGTTGATCAGACTACAGAAAAAGGGAAGCTACATACCTCAATCATCTGAAAATATGCCAAGTTGGAGCAAATTATCTTCAGACAGTAGTTTCTTAGTTTTTAAGGTTGGTACAGACTGATTAGGGTAGCTTTCTTTTGTGAAGCTGACAAATCTAAATATTTGAATCTTTTATGTCTGAGTATCCTCCATATAGTTGAAAATTGAACAGAAAGACAATTCTGGTCAAGTTAATTTTTTTAATTGCTAGTAAGGAGTTTTGTTACTTCATTTCATCTTTCAGGTCTCACTACTTTTGTGTCTATTCACATTGTGACATGAACACAAGTTGTGTAATTTGGTTCATTAGCTGTATTTGTGTCTACAGCAACAAAGTTCAGATTCTCCATAGTGCAAAACCACACAATGCATTTTTGATGTTAACTTTCTGTCCCAAGAATGCCCTCATGTTTGCAAACAGAAATCATTTAAAAATTTGAGCAAGAATCCCATTCTCTGTGATACCAATCTCTGTGGGGAGAATTTTGAAAGCAAATATAATTTTAATATGCTTATGCATCTGGACATAAAATTCCATAACTGTGAAGCACATAATGAGATGGTTCCTAAAGGCGAGTTAAAACTGCAGCATCAAGCAGAAATTTTTCATTTCCTGTAAGAGTTAATTAATAATGCCATTTGGCACAGTTAGATGTGCAGAAAATAGTACAATAATACAAGTGCTTTGCTTTCCTTTTGCTTTTAAAGGCTGTACAGGCTACTTTTAAATTGCTTCCTAGGAACATACCTTGTAGTATAAGGCTCATGTGCTTGAAAACTAATTGGGATTATTGTGGTGCTGTTTTACCTTACGTGGCTCATATAAAATATAACACAATGCCAGTTAATTGCAGTGAGGTTTTTGGGAGTGATTTTCCTGTGATAGGTTTATAATCATATGACTAAGCTTATTTTCTAACAGCAAGATTCCCAGCCACCATTTAGTCCTTAGGTAATTACAATTTGTAGAGAAATTCTAAGGTAATTAATGTACAGTTTTAATTTGAAATAAAGTAAAAATATACAGCTTTATGTCTTCCTCTATCATATTAAAGACAGATTTATTAGGAAACAAATTATACAACATGTAATTCATTGTTCAGTCTTTTAATACTTCTTTATTCTCTTGCTAACCTTAAACAATATTTTACAAAGGATGATCCACAGATGACCTGCTGTTTAATAAGAATTCAGGCTTACCAGCTGATTTGAAGTAAAACTGTACATTCAAACTAGTTTAAGTAAAAATTCATGTTTTCCAACTATTTTTAAGTAAAGCAATTGTATTTAGGACTGTTGAGAAAATTTTCATGTCAGAAAAACTATTTTTTAAAAAAACAACATTGTGGTGAAGGTAATTTTAGAAAGGCTCAGGTATATTACATAGTTTTGGATAAAACCGTCATATTCATGCTAATTTTTGTGAAAATTGCCATGTTGTAAGCATTAATTTTCTGTGTCTACCAAAAATGAAGATTACTAGACTGTAGCGACTGAGAAAGTGGGTCAGGAAGTAGAATCAGTAAACTGTAGTTTAGTTTCCTCAGGTGATTCTGATTTACACCAATGTCTGGGAAGTAATGATGCGGACATAGAATTTGAAATTCTTTCATGTTCAAGACTTTTTTTTTTCCTAAATTTCTTGTGAAATATCATGACTTCTGGGTGAGAGGGTGAGAGGTCATTGTCATTTTATTAGTCATTTACATGATAGCAAGAATGGGTTTTTTCAGTGGTAGAATAAAAGAACAAAAAGGAGAGTATAAAGAACATAGGTACCTGAAACTAACTGAGGTTACTCAAGGGGCAGAGAGAGAGAGAGAGAGAGAGCAATAAGTATACACTTGATAATTTTGAGTAGGGCTAATCCTATATTTCACAACTAAACATGCAGATTATCGGTTCATGAAATTTCTCTCTCAAGGCTATGCAGTCTCTTCTTGAATTTTCCAAGGAAAAAGTCCATTGATTATTGAATGCTACATGTGTGTTATGTAAATTACTTGGAATTAATGGTTCTACCTTTAGACTTAATAAATTTATAAAGAGCAATGATTTGTTGAGCTCCAATTATAAGCATAAATCTATGCTTCAGGTTATTGATTCTCAGATCTTCCTGTACATTGGAATGAACTGGACATGTAAACAACAACAACAAACCAAAAACAACTCTGCTATTGTCTTAGCCCAACTAATTAAATCATAATTTCTAGAGATGAGATACAGAACCTCCAGTATAGATCCTAATTTATTGCCAATTTGAGTCCTTCTCTTCAGCACAGTGACCTTGACATTGATTTTTATTGCTTGTGCAAAGGAACTTGATCTTAGAGACAGAGTTTGAATTTCTACATTAGTAAACTTTTTTTCTAAACCAAGTCCTATTTTCAGGTACTTGATAAATTCTACTTACTGCCCACATAACCAGAGAGCAACACTATTTTCTCTAGAAGGAACCAATATTTATTAGTAGTACTTTCATAAATGATTTCATTTTTAATGTCATAATGTTATTTCATTTAAGTCTCATTGAACATGTGCAAAGTCAATAGTATCACATAATTTAAAGGAAAAAATTGAAGGTCAGAGAAATTAAAATTTTACTCCAAATAGTAAATATTGTTTATTGAATAGCTATTATGTGCCAGGCACAGTGCTAGCTGTTTTATACATTATCCCAAGATGAGATATTTATGATCATACCAGTGTTCTTGCGAAGATGTCCTGCAGAACCTGGGAGTATCAAGATGCTTTAGGAAAAAAGGTTTTGTGATCAATTAGGCTTGGGAAATACTGAATTATATTCTGTCTTTTTGGAAATCCTTAATGCAATAAATGCATGGAAATATCATGCAGTAAGGAATGTTTATTGTGATGATCTATTAGTTATTAAACTATAAAAATCTTACTTGAGAAATGTTTGCCAATGGAACCCATTTTAAAAAATACTCCTTCAAAAACAATTTTATATGCTAGAAATGATGTTCTAGTACTACATGCTGAGAAAACCAAACGCTGAGGAATTCAGTAATGTTCTTACTACAACTTGAATTTAAGTTTGGCTGACTTAGAAAATTCTCCTCAGAGTCTGAAGTTTGTGATTCTATCTTACTGATATCTATTTCTCTCATAGTGAACTTCAATTAAATTGTTGAAAGCATCAAATATAACTACATACATAAAAACATTTTGAAAGACATAAAATAGTATATAGTTATAAAATTAAGTGATATAAAGTCAAAAGTTGTATACAAATATTAATTTTTGCAAGGGGTCATTTTTTCTCTGAATCTTCTAATTATACTTTTAAAAGATGATATCTGTAGAAAGGCAATTTTTGTTAGTCACTGTTAATGCTGATTGTCTATACATCATCAATCACCCTGGAATACTTTAACATTTGGTAGTATTTTGGGACATTAAGTGTTCCTGAGACTAATAAAATTATGTAGTTCATAGTTTTTCTATATTGAATCAATGAAATATGAAACTAAGATTAATGTAATAATGTAATTATTTCAACAACTGATGCTATTGGTTATGAAAGTAGGAGTTCTAACCTGGGACAAACACTAAGTTTTTCTACTTCAATAACAGTAAATGAATATTAGTGCAATTTACAGATAGCTTCATAAGAGTACATAAAAAGGCTAAGAAGGAATCAGGACAATAGTTGACTTTCTTGAACATGTGTTACTGGAGAAATATGGGGTGGATTGCAGAGACTTAAGATGAAAAAACTGAAGATCATTTAAAACTAAGCAAAGAGAAAGCAATGCCCCCAAATCTCACGGACATCATGTCTCTGCTCCTGAGGAACGTGCTTTAGGGATCCTCTGTATACTGTAAGGTAATTTCATTAAGGAGAACAAAACCAACTGATCCCATATTGAGGGAAGATGAAAGACATCTTCAATGCCCCTACTCACTGTGAAGGAGAAACAAGCCCAGAGGGAATAGCAGACATTCTCTGTCACAACAAATTAAGTATGCAATTGGCTTTGTGTGTCACCAAGTTGAGTTAGTGTGGGGATTATTTACAGCACTTTGAATGCAGGTGGGAAATAAATCCACAGAGGTCTGTAACTAATGCGTATGGAAATTCTTTCCTCTATTTTCTCCTCCTTGCCCTTCTCTGCAACACACTTGGAATGAATTAATAATGGTGATGGGTCCAGAGAAACAAGGGTGAACGTGGCAATGTGCAGAAAAGATTGCTCCAAGAACAATCACTCTACCCTGGGAGAGTGGGAAGGAAAGACGTTCATCAGTGCAGAGTGAGGCCAAGTGTGAAGTAAATAGGAGATGCTATGAATTAGTTCATAGCTTAGACCTTTGCTTGGATCTTCAGGGAAATAACACATCGCTTAAAAAAAATCACTGTTCTTTAGAATCTAGAATCTTAGAATCTACAGAAGATTGTTTAACTCTACAAGAAACTGTTGTTTGAGAGCTGGACATCAGTGCATTTTTGCCCAGGAATCATTGTTAATGGTGCTGTGTGTCCCAGTGTAAAGCTGAATTTTGCTAATGCCCTTCTGAATTGAAACCAGAAATTTCAAGTTTAGTTTCTCTTTCTCTGGATCATGATTTTTGAATCTTTAAAATCTAAGACACCTTTGGGTCTTTGTGTAAAGAATACATTTTAAATAGTGGAATCAATTGAATTAAAAATTAACATTGTTATGGAGTTAGGTACGTACTTACTGAAAAGATAAGGGCTTTGGGTACTTTGAAAATGAGTGGATCTTCAGAAATTGTGAGAAAGGGAGAAGGAAAGAGGAAGGAGAGAAATTCACAAAGATGAAAGTCCACAGAATTTAGCATTTTGTTTTCATGCTTTGCACGGTTGAAACTCTGAATCTCCTTTTTCATGAGGACGGAGTTGCTCATTTTTAATGCATGAAGATGGAACTAAGATGACGCTTTAGGACAGAGCAGATTTCTGTAAGTACACATATGTAGGAGCACCTTGAATATGCCCCTACTTCAACAAACAGTGTATATCAATTTCTAGTGCCTTGAATTCAAAGTCTAGAGAATATGAGTTTTGCTATCCTGGAGGGATAGGGAGTTGTGGTTGTCTGTGCTTAGTAGAGACAAAGAATATCAACAACAGTAATTAGCAGTTAACAATTTCTAATGGGCAAACCTTTTTTTTTTTTTTTAACTGATTACACAGTATGAACTGAGGACTGTGTCCGAATCCCTCTCTCCTCTCGAATTAATTTGCCACATTCTAAATCCGTAGATAAAGTGGTTCCAGAGGTGGAGTTGGTTGGATGGGTTTGCTTACATTGCAGTCCATAAAAGAAACAAAAAGCCTTGCATGCAAAAGAAATGAGAAAAATATAGGAAAATGAATAAATCAGAAGCAAGAATAAATGTTTAAATGAAAATTTAAATCAAATGAAGCTGGTAATTATGGAAAGCACATTAAAGCATAATATACACAAGCTTTTATTTTTCAAATTAGTTGCATAAAACAAGATACCTCAAGAGCAAATATAAAGTTAAAATGAAGCAAATCAGCCCATTCTTCCTTTTAATTAAAGACAGTTTTCTAAAACAAGATCTAGGAAAAAGGTGCTCATTGTTCTCATGATTGCTTCTTACTTCTCGGCAAGATTTTCAGATGAAATCATGTTATAATAAATCACCTACAGATTTTAGGTGCGTCGGGAAGTCTTCCACTTAAAGAAAGTGCATCTAATATCAGATTATTAGTCAGAATCAACTACAGAATTTGCAGGGCCCAATGCAAAATGAAAAAATGAGACCCTTTGTTAAAAATTATTAAGGATTTCAAGATGTGACAACCTAGCATGGAATAGGCTGTATTAGTAGTAATTACATTCCAACAGTCTCTTAAAATTAAATGGATGCCCCAATGCTCTACAATGACCATGAGCATTGTATTTGGCTTGTCCTAATCTGTTTATGAAAAAATTCTTTTTATAATCATCTTTTCAGAAAAGTGAACTTCCTACTATGAGTTATTTTAAAAATAAAAATAATAGGCACAATGGTTGACTATTGAAATCGTCCTAGCCTATAATTCTAAATACAAGTTTGAAAAACAAAGCCTCAAGTATATTTTTGTTATCACTTTTGTATTATTTATCATATTTTTGGTAAAAATTTTTGGGCAAATTATCCTTTTACCAATAATATTTTGAAAAAAGGAAATGCTCAATTTCAAAATACTACATTTATATGCTTATATAAATAGTTTTGCCTTAACACATCTGTTTTAAAATATATACTTTAGGACCTGTAACATTCTGCTCAACTATCTTTTATATATTTTCCAATTTTGGATTTATTGCTTCCTTGCTCTATCTAAGGGTTTCCATCTTATGAGCAAATAACTGTTCAAAGAAATTAACTGGGTTTGGTATTTCTGCACTGTCACTCCAAATAGTACTAATTGGATTTAGTGTATAAGGCTCTTCCTTCTTCTCATTAATAAATAACGGAGCTGCAGTGCCAGCAGCACCTGGCAGGGATTCAATAGCTCTTTGCTCTAACTCAAAAATGGCTCTTCTGGGCATCTAATTCAATAGACTGTTATTAAAAAAAAATCCTTAAGAACCCCAAACTTAGAGAGTGCAAACTGAAAACTACCCAGGCCTAGAGAGAGGTGACTCACCTGTTCAACATCGTTGTTCTTCCGTGATTTGTATATAAACTCTCCAATGGCTACAAACACAGAAAGGACCAGTCCGGCAGCCAGAACAATGAAGATGCCCCCAATATTTTCCACTCCCAGAGCACTGGCTTCTTTGTTGTCTTCCTCAGGGCAGCCGTTCCCTCGCCACCATTTCTCTTTCATCATATGCAGCTTCCCTTCTTCTTGTAGTTGAAGAATAGCAATTGTGATTTTATCCCGGTAAGGAGAGCCTGTAAGTGAGATAGTTTGGATGTTGGTCCCCAAAAGGTTGAAGAAGACGTTGAAAAGCATGTCTTAGTGGCTTTGTGGCTGATGTGAAATTACCTACCCAGAAATGGCCTAGTAAAAGGGCAGGCAGGTTCAGTCCTACATTTTGAAGTCCTACATTTTGAAGACTGTAAATGATTGGAAAGGGAATAGCTGATAGGTTAGCTCTGGCCACACTGTTTGCTCCTTTTAAATAAGAAAAAGCTAAATATGTTTCCAGTTTCTTTATGAGTCTTTTTCCCTCATGTCAACAAAATTTTTTTGTGTGTTTAGATTCTACTTTTTCTAGGCTCTTAGTTGTCTCATACTATGACTGAGTCTGGCTAGATGTCCACCCATGCCATTTCGTAGTCTTTGTGGGGAGTAACAAGACTTTTCCCAGTGTCACTTTCAGTACTCATGTGACTGATTGTTAACTAATGGGAGATAGTGATCTATGACATTTCTGGTCCTGTGTCATAAATTTTCCTAGCGTGCTCTTCTATTGTACTCTCCCTTTTGCCTATGGTACATCAAGAAGGAAAGGATTTCAGTCTCTAGAGATGGTGCAACCACAAAGTTAAAGGAAACTGAATTCCAGGATGACTGTATGAAGTAGATCCTCTTTTTCAATCCACATTGGATTATGAAACAAACATTTACTGTGTAAGCCATTGAGGATTTGTAGGCATTGGTTTTAGTTGTCAGTCCATTCTGACTAATGCATCAATGAAAATATATTTAAGAGTTGATTTTGAATAATTCAAAGGTCCTAGAAAATTTATTTAGGTTTGAAAAATTTGCAAGGAACTTACTGATATTATTTATACTTTAAATAATGGCACTGAACTTTTAATTATGTGAGAGATAGGAGGAACCAGCAACTATCTATAGACAAAGATTCTCAATACTGAATTCCTTATGCTAATCAATGCAAAGAAAGTGAAAAAGCAAGGTATTTTTTAATTTAGTTTCTCTTTGGATGCTAAGAGTTTTTGTTATTATTTATAGTAGTTATATATATATTCAGTAGGAAAGTCATACATCTTGGTTTTCTCTGCAGACTTTAAAGTCTTTCTTGGTAGAAGCAAACTGAAAAATTATGCATGTTAGGACCAGAAGAATATTACTAAGCCATAAAAAGAAATGAATGAAACCCAGACATTTACAACAAAATAGATGGAACTGGAGATCATTATGCTAAGTGAAATAAGCCAGACCCAGAGAGACATATTATATGTTTTTGTCTTATTTGTGGAAGTTAATATATAGAGAAAATACAAACATTGTGTGGTTATCATCTCCTCTGGTATTTACCCACAAATATTGCTTCAGTGAACCACACCAGGAAATGGCAATGCACCCTTCCTTCATTGTCCTGAATCCCTTGCTCTGTGATACTAATATCTCTATTCTCATGGGAAATTAGTATACATGCATATGTATATGTCTACATTTGAAGTGAATGTGGCAAAAATGATTTTAAAAAAGTAAAATTTGAAAAAATTTAAGAAAAGAAATCTTAGGAATCATGTAATCCTGTCCACTTGTTTTAGAATTGAAGACGTTTAGGAATTGAAAGTATAGATGAAACTAAATTGCTGCCATATCATCCTTCTTCCTCCACATACAACTTAATTTCTATGGGATGGTTTAAGTCACAGAAGCAGATTTTTTTTTTCTTCCTATGACTTTACCACTCAAAATCAAATTTAACAGAATAGCAAAATATTTTGGAGGGAGATTATAGGTTATCAATTAAGAGCATGGATTTTGACTGAGAAAATGAGTCTTTTTTTTTTTTTTTTTGACAGGCAGAGTGGATAGTGAGAGAGAGAGAGACAGAGAGAAAAGTCTTCCTTTACCGTTGGTTCACCCCTCAATGGCCGCCACACTAATCCGAAGCCAGGAGCCAGTTGCTTCTTCCTAATTCGAAGCCAGGAGCCAGGTGCTTCTTCCTGGTCTCCCACGTGGGTGCAGGGCCCAAGCACTTGGGCCATCCTCCACTGCACTCCTGGGCCACAGCAGAGAGTTGGCCAGGAAGAGGGGCAACCGGGACAGGATCCGGTGCCCCGACTGGGACTAGAACCCAGTGTGCCTGCACCACAGGCGGAGGATTAGCCTATTGAGCTGTGGGACCGGCCTGAGAAAATGGGTCTTGAAAGTCAAATAAAAGATATTGACTGTTTGCTTAAATAGCCCCAGAATAATGGCTAATGTCAACATTAGCAAGCATTTAACATATCCATAGCATGTGAGCAATCAAGTGAAGCTGGAGTGCTTTGCTTTAATGTATGTGAAAACACTTTGAAGAGGGTTAGAACGATTCTCTTATGGCAGTGGTTGCAGCAGTAACCCCAGCAATGTACACAGTGGGCACACTATACATGTTGACTAATGCCCTCCTTTCTGCCTTCAGGCTGCACAATGCTTAAAACATTTCAGACAGATGGAGATCCAATCTCTGTCTAAAGTTGATCTCCAAGGGAGGTAATTTCCAGCTCTCCACTAACCTGTTTAAGCCTTAACTGCTCTCATTTTCTTGAAGTTTTATTTTAAAGCCCTCAGGAGACACATTTCCAGAGCTTCTGTCCTGAGAGCCTCTAAGAAGCAAAGTCTTCAGTTGTGTCCTGTGACTGAGTCAGTCTTCATTCATGGGGTAGAATCTGAGCCTAAGGGACTTAGCCAGAGCAAGACCCGAAGTATGTGAAGAATGTTTTTATATCTGCATATACTTTGACTTCCATCATGGTTGTTCTTGCTTAAATGGACTGCATGACATTGGAATTGATTTATTACAAGTCACTTGAAAAAATATACATGAATACACACAGAGCTTACTGATCTTTTCTTATAGCAACTGATCTGTCTTAAAGAGTCAATTCATCATAAAAAAAATCTCACAAATTTATCCAACAGCTGTAGTCTCAATGGATGTACTCTCTGAGATCTGCCATCTGTTCCAATTATTCTTTCATTGTTTTTGCTTTAAAAGCATGACAGGTTTATAACTGCTGTGAAAAATTCCTGGAGTACATTTCTTTTCACCTAGGGAAGGAGGAAGGTTTTTCAACTTTTGAACTTATTATGGATGAGGTAGACAAAATGAGACTGAGGAGGTAAATTCAAATCACCCCATCACCAATCCTCCAATCACATGCTACTCGCCGTGAGTTAAATTTGAGTTAAATTCCATTCTGTAGGAGGAATACTAATTAAACAATGATATGTCAAAGTGCAAATGTTCTCAAGAGGAGTGATACACTTCTATCACTATTACCGCACAGAAAATTCTGTAACAAAGAGGAATATTGAAAGGCAGTGGATGGATAGATTTAGTCTAGCACTTAAGATTTCAGTAAGACATGTGTGTACCACATAAGGGTGCCTGGGTCCATTTCCTGGCTGTGGCTCCTTACTCCAGCTTCTTGCTAATGCAGATCCTAGGAGTCAGTAATGATGGCTCAAATAATTGGGTCCCTGTCACTGGCACGAGAGACTTGAATTGCATCCTTGAAATCAAACCTGGTTTTGTCTTCAGACCAGCCCTGACCATTGAGGCCATTTGGGGAGTGAACCAAAGGATGTGATGTGGACTCTTGTGTGTGTCTCTGTCTTGCTTCTTTTTCTGCTTCTGATTCTCAAATAAAACATAATCAAAAAAAAAAAAAAAAGGAAAGAAAGAAAGAAAGAAAGAAAGAAAGAAAGAAAGGAGAAAGGTGAGGTGGGTGGGGTTATGGAATGGAATGATAAAGATGCAGATTTTTTTTATTTTTAAGTTTAATTTTTTTAGATTTATTTATTTGAAAGACAGAGTTACAGAGAGAGATAGAGACAGAGAGAAGGAGAGAGAGGTCTACCATATGCTGGTTCACTCCACAAATGGCCGGAGCTGAGCTTCTCTTAAGCCAGGAGTTTCCTCTAAGTCTCCCATGTGGGTGCAGGGGAACAAGCCCTTGGGCCATTTTCTGCTGCTTTTCCAGGTACATTAGCAGGGAGCCATATCAGAAATGGAGCAGCTGGGACTTGAACCAGTGCCCACATGGGATGCTGGTGCCACAGCCTGGGGTTTTAATTCATTATGCCATAGCACCAGCACCCTTATTTTATAATTTAATTAAAATGGTCTTACTAGGAAACTACAGTTAATCCTCTAAGAAGATGCAAAATAAATTGCAATCAAGCCTGTGGTCTTGATTCTGCAAAGATTCAGGCAAAGGCATCTATCCCGGTGTTTTTGTCTGACTTGTGGCCTCATTTACTTAAAATCAGCAGTGATGAGATAGAAAATAATAGTATCTGCCTTACTTCTCCCACTGCTATTAGGAGAGGTAAAGTTTGGTTGGGGGTGCTGCAGCTGCGGCATAGTGGGTTAAGCTGGCGCCTGCAGTGCTGACAAACCATATGGGCGCCGGTTCGAGTCCCAGTTGCTCTGCTTCCTATCCAGCTCTCTGCTATGGCCTGGGAAAGCAGTGGAAGATGGCTCAAGTCCTTGGGCCCCTGCACTCAAGTGGGAGACCCAGAAGAAGCTCCTGGCTTCAGATTGGCACAGCTCTGGCCGTTGTGGATATCTGGGGAGTGAACCAGAGGATGGAAGAACTCTCTCTCTCTATGCCTCTGCTTCTCTTTCTGTGTAGCTATGCTCTTCAAATAAAAAAATAAATGTTTTAAAAAAAAGTTTGGTTGGAGAGAAAGGACTTGTTTTTAAAGCTAAAAGAGGCACAATGTTTCTTTAGTGCCTAATATCCCTATCCCACTGAATCTCCAGCAGAACACATTGACTAAACCATAGGAGAGATTACCAGTTGGAGAAAAATAGACACTTCACTGTCTGTATTGGTACTTTCACCAGGAAAAGTTACCAGATATAAAGGAACAAGAAAGTATTTAAGCATGCCCTAGACTAATCATTTTACAAAAGATTTATTTAGAGGGAATATAGGATGCGAATAATAATAACAAAAAAGCTAATACCAGGTGGATAGCAGGGAAACAAATTGGTTGTAAATTAAAGCTAAAATTTGAAGAGAGTTTTCCTTTATCTGGTGAACTAAATTAGTGTTTTTACAGTTAATATAGTTAGATATGAATTGAGTAAAAGAGACATGGTGCCTTTTTAAAATTGAATTTATCACCAAATTAAAATGTGAGGACAGATTACCTAAAATCTAAATTCATATTTTACTTGAACACTGGAATTATCTGTCAACTTTGTGTTCAAACTGTCACATTGCTACAATTGACTGACTTGGAAGGTAGCTACCTCCTTACATAACAGTGAGCTCTCTACTGCACTGGGGCTGCACCACTTCCCTCCTGCCTCCTTGAACAAACAAGTTTTATTCACTGTTGTTATCTGCTTGACCTTTGTAAGCATTGTAATGATTGCCTAATTTTGAGCATCAAACTGGATAATCCCTTTCAAAAAAGAATAATAGCACAAACAAGCAAATCAAATCTACCTTGGACTCTTAATTATCTGGTTGGCCTGTGACTACTATTTCTGCTTATTCAATCATGCCCAGTGGTCTAGATGACCCCTGCTTTGGAAAGCTGATAAACAAATTATCAATAGCTCACTTTAGAGGAGCAGGTTGCCATCACATAGATGTTTTTTTCATTATACTTTTCTATAGATAAGGAGTCAGAAGCGAGGGAATTGTCTAAGGAGAGAGAATTAGTAATTTCCCCTTGAATATAGGAGAATATTCAACTCATATTTATTACTGTCATGCAAAAAGACACCATTATATGGCTGTGTAGTTCTACAAGGCAATAATATCTTTAGAGAGAACAGTACTACAGAAGCAATAATAGAAATATTTCAAGGTTTTAGGTTGTAAGTTAGCATTGATTGAATCTAGCAGCTTGCCTGAGCAATTTATAATTTAATTTTCGTCCTTTATCTTTTGGCAGCTATAACCATCCTTTTTCATCGGTTGACATGAAACATTAGCCCTCTAACTTTTGTCAGGTACATACAGAATTAATTTCCTTATATTCTAATATAATTTCATAGAAACCTATGAGGGTACTTCAAAAAGTTCATGGGAAATGGAATTAAAAGATATGTTTGTTTTGGTGCAAGGAAAAAGAAATACAGGTTGGACATTTAGTGCGTTGGTTAAGATGCTGTTTGGAGTGCCTGTATATCATATCAGGGTGCCTGGGTTTGAATCCCAGCTCAATTCCACGTTCCTGCTAATATGCACCCTGGAAAGTTAGTACTTGAGTCTCTTTCACCCATGTTGGATACATGAATTGAGTTCTGGGCTTTTGGCTTCAGCTCCAGCAATCATGGGCATTTGGAAAGTAAACACCAAACAGAAGATTCTCTCTCTCTCCCTCTCTCCCTCTGTGTGTGTGTGTGTGTGTCTGTTCCTCTCTCCCTGTCCTCCAAATAAATGAATTTTAAAAATAAGATCCATGTATAGCTTTTAACAACACGTTTTTTGAGATCTTTTTGAAGATAGCTTGCATATCAAGATTGAAGAAAATAGTGTGAAACTGATTAATTAGGGAGATATTCTCTTTAAGATACTTGTTTGGTATAAAATAATAGAAATATATGTTTTCTTAAATAGTTATATGGCAGAATAACTTGTAGGAAACACAGGTTGAAAATTTATTGGGCTAAATATCTAGGAATATTTAATTTAGATCATGCCTCTGATCTATATGGGCATTCCATTTACTTACAGGTCCACATAAGGCATTGGGTATCTTCTCAGATTGTCCAATAGAGAAATTTCAGCCCATTCTCTTCCACAGTTGCAATATACATCTCAGTCTTGGCTAATGCCTTGACCTTCTTACCGATAGGTGTTCCTACTCCGTAACCTTTGGAGTCAATGAGGCCCCCGATCTGAGTGAGGTTGCAGTTTCTCTGTGTAACATACTCGATGCTAGTGGACTCCATCAGCAAAGCATAGTCCGTGGTGAGCACTCTCTGTATGCCCTCATCACTGTTTTTGACCAGGGCTGTCTGCTGTCGGCTGCTCATAAATGCCCACATCTTCTCATAAGTGGATATTTTTGATTTCTGCAGGGAAAGAAAGCACACCCACCAGCAGAAGAGTGCTGAAAAAAAAATATGGCCTAGAGCTACTCAAAAACCCAGTGGTTCCAGTAATATAAAGAATATCCTTTCTTAGCATTAAAGGAACCAAGATGAATGCTCTTTGGACTTCCATTTGGTGTCTGATAAACAGCCCAGTTCACTACAGAACTTGGAGGCATTAAGGCGGCTATGGAGAAAAAGAGAATTTTGACTGATTGGTGTAAGACATTGGCTCAAGTCCTGCTCTTGCTTTCAAGTTAGGGAAAACAATATTGGTACCAATAACAGCACTTGTTTCATGAAATGAGGCCACTTCAGAATATGGTCCATGGGCCATAAGGTTGTTTGCTCCCTAACGGATTTCACTCATTTACTTCATTTACCTGCAACTGCTCAACTTCAGCAGGCTTTGTTCTACTGTTTTCAGGTATGTAAATTTCAATGCCTGTTCAACATTCCTTTGCTGGGACAGTCCTGGGATAAATTGTTTGCTTTCTCTGTTTTATTTGTGAAGGAACTGTCATTTACTTCTATCTTTTCCAGAAAGAGCAGAATGTAAATGCTTTTTTCAAATGAATATTCAGATCAGAAAACTCTTCATACTGTATTTATATACCTCTAATGTACACAATTTTTCATTGCAATTATATTTTAGGTAATTAAGACATGCATATTTCATTCCATTTGAAAATGTTCTGATTTTGTCATTTACTTTATTCTTCAGCTCTTTGATAGATTTAATATTAAACTATATATGAGATATAGCACAAGCATTGATACATACACACCAATACCTCAGTATCTTACTTTCTTTTTAAAAGTACCATTTTTGTATTGCTTAGAGATGAATTTTCCATTCCTTTGAATAGATATATTTGATTAAACCTATTGCACTGTAGTTTGTAATTTTCATACTGTCCCTTTTTTCTCCTGAATTTTTCTTCCTTTGCATCAGTAACCCTTGCCCCTGTCCATTTAAAAGATGAATGATATAGTGGGAGTTACTGATATTTTCTAGCCATTCCAGTTCTCACACGTTTATATAGTTTTCACACATATTAGAGAGATTTCTTGGCAGGCACAGAATACATCATCTCAGGAGTGCAGAGAAGCTTAAAACACGATTTTGTGCCATAAGCAGTAATTGGAATACCTGTAGAATCAACTCATAGCATGATAACTCATGCTCAAGTGTTCCTGGGGACTCACTCAATTCCTAGCTCTATTTAAGACCTGGACCTTAAGTGTGGGCTTTATGAGTTACAGAAGGACAGATGGCTTTATTTTGGATTGTTAGGCATTTGAAAATGCCCCTGAGAAAGGTCTTGTGAGACAAATAACAATTCAATAAACAGTACCTTAAAATATTGGCTTTTTAGGGAACCTATTGTGTTGTGAGTAGGATCCTGGGAGTTAGTTCTCAACCCTAGAGACAACTGCAAATGGGAACTCATGTCTCCATAACAAATGTATATTTGTGGGTGGGGGCAAGTCAGAATCAATGCCTCATTTAATGTGTGATTTCAGCCTTGCAGTTTGATCATGCTAAATTCATCATAAAGAGCTATCCATACAGGTGCAGGGAGGTCAGCCTGCCTTTTGGCTGTAAATGCACAACGGGAAAAATTATTTCTCCATCAGGAAGCTACCTTAAGGGAAAATAATTTTCTTTGAAGTATGAAATTTTAAAGTTGTCAGGGACTGTAGAGATCGGCTCATTCAAACTGCTGCTTTCACAGAGGAGGACATTTTGGTACAGACAGTTTGGAGACTTCAAAGAGTCACAAAGGAAGTTAATACCAGAGCTCACCTTGGAACTTGGACCCCTAATGTCTAGTTTAATTGTCTTTGCACTGCACTGCGGCTCACTAGGCTAATCCTCCGCCTGCGGCGCGGGTACCCTGGGTTCTAGTCCCGGTTAGGGTGAGGGTTCTGTCCTAGTTGCTCCTCTTCCAGTCCAGCTCTCTGCTGTGGCCCGGAAAGGCAGTGGAGGATGGCCCAAGTGCTTGGGCCCTGAACTCACATGGGAGACCAGGAGGAAGCACTTGGCTCCTGGCTTCGGATCCGTGCAGCGTGCTGGCTATAGTGGCCATTTGGGGAGTGAACCAATGGAAGGAAGACCTTTCTCTCTGTCTCTCTCTCTCTCTCTCACTGTCTAACTCTGCCTGTCCAAAAAAAGAAAGAAAAAAAAGAAATTGTCTTTGCACCATGCCTTACTAATTTGGTGGAGGTGGATATCTAAATTGCCAAATTTTTTCAAGAATGATTCAATTTTTTTATCTTTATGTAAAATACAGCTTATATTCGTGGAGTTATATTATTCCCTGAGACAGTTTGCTGGTTGGACTCAATAAAAAATAGGGGGTAGTCTCCACATAAAAAATTCTATGAATTATGTTTTTCACCACATTTACCTTTCATTGAAATGAATGTGATAAGTACAAGGGTCCTTCAAGAAGGTTATGTGAAGTGAAATGAAAAAATATATTTATTTTGATGAAAAAGCATTTTCAAATTCATGGATTTTTCCATAATATTTACTCCATGAACTTTTTGAAGACCCCTCATCATTTAAAAATATGTAGTTTTGCTATACTTTGGAAATTTATATTCATTAAATAAAAGTTTAATAAAAAAATATGTAGTTTTGATCTATGGACATAATGGACAAAGCTATATAGTCAGTTCATCAGTAGTAAATAGATAATGTGTGGGGAATCCTTCCAGGCATCAAAGGAACTGAAGGACATAGAAGGGATATGAAGTGTACTGAGTTGTTATCAAGTCCCTATCACTTGTGGTCTCAAGTTATCTGTGACAAAGGAATTGATATTTTCAATTCTTGGAAGACGTAGCTATGAGTATGGCACAAGACTGGCTTGTGGCTCATATCTCATGTGACTCACCATGCGGTACCAACTGGATTCAAAGTGGTCTAAACTCAAGGAGAAGAGAGATCATGCACATGGACCACCAGAGTATTCATTAGCTGTGTCATCTTTAAATTCCTCCACACAGCTTTATTGTGACCTTTGCATTGCCTGGTAAGAGCATCCCCAGAGCCAGCCTGCTCCTCACTCTGAGGAGCGCTGTTCCAGGCAGCGGATTTCATGGTTTCAAATGCAACATCACTTCTTCCTTCTCCGAGTAGAATATTAGCAAGAAGGGCAGGCCATTATCTCTGTAGGAAAACTGTTACTCAGTAGGGAGTTGGTGAAGTTAAGGGTAGAGGAACTCTGATCAATTCCTTTGATCCCTTGCAATTTTTGCTACAGCCTAATAATGGCAAACATAATGGAATCAGAAGAGCACCCTTCTGCTTTCATGTAAAGATGCCTGTCATTTAAAAGTTTGCAGTCGTGGAATTCATCATATTCCATGGTTAGAATTATAGGAACTAAAATGCTGGGGAGCTTAGAGTTCACAGGAAGACAGAAGATGTGGCTTAGAAACAACTATTTTTTAAATAGCCAGAAACATCCGTAGATAATTCAAGCACCTTAGGATATAGTACATTTTTTTACCACTGGGAAACTACAAGAACTTGATGCTTCAGAGAGTTTTACTCAATGTTTCTTCAAACCCCAGATTCTAC